>NC_137462.1:274878281-276078281 GCF_964235325.1 Thermobia domestica
AAGTACTGGCATGATCACTGTTTTGTTGTAAGTTTGCAATATCCTCTTAGGGATTTGGTAGTGCCTTCTTGCTATTGTTAGTAATTTGTGTAATAGAAAAATATTGTTAAAATCTGTACTTCAAAAGAGTTATTGACAAGTTGACTGTCCCAAGGAATAGCAGAATTGATTTCATATACAAATAAAATGGGCCATTTGTTATGGGTATTTTTTTTATGATGTATAAGTATGTATGATTAGCTTCATTGATTTTAAGGTTTTGCTTATCTATACTTACAAAAATCAAAGTTACTGTTTGATACTTCGCATCGCTTGAACGAAATTTTGAGGGGAAGGGGAGTGCCTTGAGGGGTGGTTCGGGCATGGGGTAGTTTTCACTTTGACGATGCAACTTAGGAGAGTGGCAGGAAAGTCACTGGCGGATCTAAGCCCTGGGCCGGGGGGTATAGGTCCCCCATTTTTTGACTGACAAAAATAATTTAAGCTATTATTTATATATTTTTGGAAGTTTACAGTAAATGTATGATACACCTATCATTGTCTGAGTTCTGGCTGGCTCCCCCAGGTTTTTATTTTCTAGATCCGCCTCTGGGAGAGATGAAGAATGGCCGAAATTGACCGATATTAGTGTCGAATCCATAGTTTCCGAGGATGATGAGATGAACAACGACACTTCCGATGCCGTTTAAATCCAAATTCATCCCCGGGAAAGGAGAGGGATATATATATATATATATATATATATATATAATATATATATATATATATATATATTGTGGCAGAGCCTATATATATTTTATCATTTATTCTATGTTTTATTTTCAGTTGATTGTATTTTAATAAAGATTTAGATTTTAATTATTGGAATTACAGAAGACAGTAAAATATTAGGAAATAATAGTACAAGGAAACGAATTACATAAACGATGGACATTGCTCTCGAGTGTAGAAACAATTATGTAATGTTGGTATTTAGTACATCTTGGTTAGCAAATTATTTCAATCACAGGAAATTGGGATCAGAATTTAATCAATGTATGACTGGAAAGAATCAGTAAAATTTTATGTAAGTAAATTTGTAAGATGCTTGTAAACACAAGACACTCTTCTGGGGTATGTTAGAATTATCAGGAATTGTGAGTCTAGGCATACCAAGGATTGCCAGTCGTCGGCTACAATGAGGAAACCGTCTCGTTTCCTAGATGAGAAAGAGCACACGCCTCTGACGTCATGCAGAAGCGGCAAATTTCAGATTGCAGGAAATCCAACTAAACCAGAGGACCAGAGGTCACAAGGGAGTAATCGGATAGACAGAGAGAGACAGATAGACGGAGGAAGAACAACGACGAACTGGAGAACGAAACTAAGATCGAACAAGCAGAGCTTTATAGAAAGTTAATCTTCGATTATGATAGAAAAACAGTACTTTACTTTTAACTGTGCAAGTCAGTACTTCATTTCGCGGACTTAGAAATTCAAAGAATATTACCAAGGAAATATTATCATGCAGCTGATCATTTGAACAACTACAGCGTCATCAGACTATATCGCAGACTATATCCAGATATTAATTCCATTCCATCCCTTGGAGTGACCTACCAGAGAGAGACCATCCAGCCTGTGACTTGGAATTGGGAGGAGCCCTTTGGACCAGCATTTCTAGGAAAGGCAGAACCGAACAACCAAAGGTATGTGTTACTTTCTTAATCATTTGTCGAGGGCTCAATGATTGGATATACAGTGTTTGAACTGGCAGCTCTAAATACCCGAAGTTTCACACAACATCTTACACACTCTGACACAAGCTTTGGAAAATACAGTGTTAGTTTATATTCTCGAAATTTGGAGTTTTCATTTAAACACAGAAATCCCCGCATTGACATGAGTAGAATTTTGAATCTCGCATTGTTATAATTTGTATTCGCATACATTTCAGAAAGTGAGTGGAAGGTGACTTCTGTGAGTTCACTTATCATCCCCCAAAAGTAGAAACGAACCAGGGAGGTTGACACTATATATATAGTGACGAATCCGGTGAATAGTGACACTTCCGATGCCGTTTAAATCGAATTTAGCCCACAATATTAATATTTAATTTTCACTGTCATTTTGCCAAACACATGTCTTAAGGAGTTGTGATTTTAAAATTTTTATTTTTCAGCTAGCAAAGAAGGTAATCAACGCTAGTTGAGAATACTGAAAGAATTCTATAATTAAAATTTTGTAAAATGCTGTGAACTACAAAAAAAAAAAAAATGTAGCGAGATGCCACTAGAGGGAAGGATGATTTTAGTGAATGCGAACGTCATTTTGGTAGTGATTTGATGATTTTTGGGAAACACGGTAAGTGTAGATGGGTGTGTATCAATTCATTATGTTATGATTTCAGTTATGATCAAGTGACACCAGGTGTGCGAGAGTCTGGATAGTCGTTACCCCTGACGCACCCTAATATGCTCGGATATTTGATACATAAACTCTTAAATAGAGGTAAATCATAAAATATTAACTGAGTTCAGTCGATTCCTTGTTGATTTGCGTATATACATTTACTAAGCGAATATTAACTTCTATTCGTAAAATAGTTGGATATCGTGCAGTGTTGCCACACTTGGTACAATTGTACCAAATTTAGCCCTTGTTGTCATTCATCGGCCCGTTGCGGGGCACCACGCAGGCATTTTCTGCCCCTTTTCTGAAAAAGTTACTACAATTCTACCAATTCAGCACCATTTAACAAATACTTGTCACATTTTCAAAAGTGTCAGTAAGACTTTTCCTACATCTCACGTTACTCATACCGTGTGTTGGACTCTTAGAAAATACTGTTGAACATTCATTTCTGTGACGTTACACCGCATAACGCTACGAACTTTGTGTTGAAAATTCGTAATTCGAACTATACCAGAAAACAAATGACGCTAGATGAGCGCATCCACGCCGCGCATGAAGGAGACGAGAAACAAGCATTGTGGTAGAAATTTTAATCGTCCTATTTGAATGATTTTAAAAATTAATTAAAAAATACTTTATTGATTTAAAATCTTGGAAAAGGGGGGAAGGGTTATAGAACTTTACCTCTGTTACTTTCATGTTATAGAACCAATTTTACACTCAGGGGTAAAGTGATCTGAAAAAGTAGGGGGATGCATGACGTCACGAAGTCCCCCGTGACTATCTTTGCCCATTTGACCATTTGACCATTTATTTGACCATTTATTTAACCATTTGCTTTAGCATTGTCCATGTAACCTTAAACTAATGCAACCTAAACATAATTTATGAATGTAGTATTCAAATAGGTCAGCTTAGTAAATGTAACTACTATCATCATGAAGTCTGTTTCCAACAAGAAATATTTAATTTAAATAATATACTTATAACTTGGTACCGGATGTTAGGCAAAATGCCTATTCTTTAATGCTAAAAATATGATCAAAAATAACGTTTTAAAGTTTATATCGGGGATTATAGTTTCGATTTAAGCCAACTTTATTTTGCCTATTTCGCCTCTCTCTCTCTCTCTCTCTCTCTCTCTATATATATATATATATATATATATATATATATATATATATATATATATGATATGGAATACATATCAAGCTTCGTTCTTTACATATAGAATGAAAGAAAATATTAACAAACAGGTATGTTGCTATATTCTTTGAAAACAATTTATGAGGAATCTATTTTTTAAATTGTATTGAGTATTTATCTTCATTATTTCGAGTTACATTTTAGTGCGTATTTTACTGCTTACTTTTTAAAATTTTAAGTGCCTATTTGCCTGCCTATTTTCCAAGTTTTTAATGCCTAAACATCCGGTCTCTACTTATAACAAATTTTGCCGGATCCTCCAAACTTGCCGCTCCATGCAAATGCACGTGTTACAGGTATGGTAGAGCCGGCTCTGCATATCATATATAAATGATATGCAAATTATTTATATATGATATTTAGAAAAATACTATTAGGCAAATTAGTATTAGTTTTTACCTTTAGACAAGTTATTTGAATTTTATACTGTTTGTGATATTATTTTCGTACTTATTAAAGGCCTGCTTTCACGAAAAAAGAAAATTTCATTTCTACTTTTATTTCTTAGTTGATATTGATGAAAACTACTGAAACCCGAATTGTTAATAGGTATGATATTCATGTAAATTGTAAAATATTTGTAGCGTATTAGTATCTAGCGTTTAATTTATGTTGCATTTTACGGTGATTACACCTACATAAAAATATTTCATACTTAAATAGACGTAAGATGCATTACAAATGACTATTTGAAAAAAAAACGAAATTTAGAAAAAAACGAGAGGCAATGTTTTTTCTAAAAAAACGTACATTTCTGAAAAAATACGAACTTTTTTTTCTATTTATTTGGTCTAGGAATTAATTCGTGCGGTTGGTACGCACACATTGAAGCTGTAGTACAAACACAAAATACATAAATACCTTAAGAAAAATATTGTCCATCGCTAGCCACCACTTTCGCCCATCTGTCAGGCAATGTACGGATTCCGTGGCGAAAGAAGTCCTCATCCTTGGAAGCGATCCAGTCAGAGACCCATGTTTCGATATCTTCTGAAGAAGTAAACCGCTGTCCAATCAAATCGTTGTTCATGCAATCGAACAAGTAGTAGTCCGAAGGATCAACGTCTGGTGAATACGGCGGGTGGGGTAAAACTTCCCATCCGACATTTTCTAAATAGGTTTTGACCGGTTTTGCGACATGTGGGCGAGCGTTATCATGTTGAACAATAAGTTTATCATGTCTGTTCTCCCATTCTGGTCGTGTTCTGGCCAGAGCTTGCTTCAAACGCATTAATTGTCGTCGATAACGTTCTCCATTCATAGTTTCACTCGGTTGCAGCAGCTCATAGTACACCACACCTTTCATATCCCACCATATGCACAGCATAACCTTTGCACAGTGAATATCTCGTTTTGGTTGTGATGGACCTGGTTCACCTGGTTTCACCCAGGCCTTTTTTCGTTTAGGGTTCTCGTAATGGATCCACTTCTCATCACCCG
Source organism: Thermobia domestica (assembly GCF_964235325.1). Lineage (NCBI taxonomy): Eukaryota > Metazoa > Arthropoda > Insecta > Zygentoma > Lepismatidae > Thermobia > Thermobia domestica. The sequence continues at coordinate 274,883,322 of NC_137462.1, forward strand.
TAATAATTCGATGCAGAAACCCCTTTCTGCTCTGTCGTTGAAGCAGCAATTCGCAAATGGTTTTTCGTCTTTCAACGTCTCTGTCTTTCAATTCATGTGGAACCCAATGTGACATCTTTTGAATCATTCCCATGGCTTTCAAGCGTTTGGAGACTGTTGTTTGATCAACGCCTAATGCTGCTGCAAGTTGTTCCTGCGTTTGACACGAATCCTGCTCGAGCAATGCTGTCAATTCTTCGTCTTGAAATTTTTTTGGCTGTCCAGCTCGCTCTTGGTCTGCCAAGCCGAAATCACCACTTCTAAACCGTGCAAACCACTTCTGACACGTTCGCTCAGCTAGAGCATGGTCACCATACACTTCCACCAAAATACGATGACTTTCAGTCGCACTTTTCTGCATGTTAAAGTAATGCAGCAGGACACCCCGCAAAAACACTTTATCAGGCACAAATTGCGCCATGTTCACTTAACTACAAACTGGTGTTGTTGACGCTTTAATCCACTGCCCTATGCTACGAACGATACGCGATGACAGGGGTTTGCAACACATGTGTGGATACACGGAACTGTGGGACGCTCCGTTCGTTGCGCCATCTCTTGTCCACCCGCACGAATTAATTCCTAGACCAAATACAACACTAGACGTAAGTTTGGTAATCATAATTCAGGACCAGGAGCGTCATTTCAGGTTTTGCTTGAGGGGGGCAAGAGCACCACCGACATAAGATTTTCACGTTTTGTACTAGTATATTAATAGACACTCGATTAATGTATATGCATTTCTCAAAATCTTGGGGGGGGGCAATTGCCCCCTCCTGCCCCCTTTAAATGACGCCCCTTTTCAGGACGTCAATCAATTTCCCAACACGACGTCTATGTTGTGCCATAAGTGATAAAATGTAATGTGTTCATCGGTCAGACAAGCAACGTTTTACAGGATATAAGCATACTTGCGTACATCTTCAGCATGAATTGCAATCACATTTAACTGGGGGTTGAACAAGATCCAAAGTTCATGAAGAGCTCTATAAAGATACGCTAGGGTTTCACGCTGTGTGAGCTTCTTTCCAGCTCCTTCCCAATTTGAAAAAACGGCACTTATGCACTCTAACGGGACAGAAAATAATACTGCTGGAAAGATCGTTTTTAAATAAGTGGATCGGTGTTATCCACAGCGTTGCCAGCATACGAATGTAAAGAACTAGAATGCCCACATTGTAATTTTAAGTGAGATACCAGATATAATAAAGTACTTCAATAGACAATACCCAAAGCAACCAATATAAACTATTTTACTAGAATAAAAACTATTTTGTTAGGGCAATAAAATGAGGACATGTTAGTAAGTATTATAATAACAAACTATGAAGAAATCTCGAGTAAAAGAATATAAAAAAAAAGTATTGAAAAAGATTTTGCAATATCTATGTTCCTTCCTCTATTCATTCAAATATAACAATTTTCCTTTCGTTATGACCTCAAACTATTATAAAAAGTGCGTATCCAATAATGTATTGCTAAATATTTCACAATATCTGCGTTCCTTTCTCTGTTGAATCAAATGTTAACAGAACTTTCTTTCGACATAACTTTTTGTTTTCATTATTCCATCAACTACTGTCTGTTCCAAATGATAAGTTAAAGGAGCAGTAGAGATTTGTTTCTAAAATAACATGTTTGATACTGCAGAGAAGCGATGACGAAAAATTATAATAAAAATGTCCACACAATTACAGAACGACATTGTATGTTCGAAAGCTTGAAATTTCCCTGATTAATAGCAGAAATTCTGAGAATTCCCTAGATAATTCTCATTCCCTGACTTTTCCAGAAATTCCGTCTCGTTCTCCACCAAGTATTGCAAGTGAGCAAACGCTTCGTGTAGCTTTTTGTTTTTAACGCTGATTCTTCTTTTTCTCGTTTCCTTTTATTTCATATTTCTTTAATTTTTTCATTTCCGGTTTCGAAGGGGGATCCAGATCTCCTCTTAGTTACATGCCTGACTTCAATTGTATATTTTGTTACAGTGGTAACCAATAAAATGTGCGCGACACAATAATAATAATAATAGTAAGGCATTTATAACTTCTTGCCATGAAAATATCAACATTTGAAAATGCCGACGTCAAAGTACTTCGTTAGTAATTGTAACATCAATAATGTTAGAGAAACTAGATGTCTCTAAAATCACTTACGTAGTTTTCTAGAATGTTGCTCTTAAAAGTGAGCTGAAATAGCAGTCTTAAAGAAGTTTCGAAAATCAAACAATAATGTAGATACAAATATATATAATAAAAATATATTATTCTAGCTATTATTAAAATATTGCAATAAATATTGGTACTTTCATAGTTGTTTATTGTTTAGTACATGACTTTTACGAATTTGCTTATCTCTACATAAAATTTTATTTATTGTGTCTTCTTGTTTTCAGCAGACTGATGAATGATAATAATATGGTGATGAGATTGGATTCTTGGGGAAACGAGGCAATAATTGGTCGGCGATAATACGTCACGAAAGGAGGAAACCGAAAGAAGTGCATAGTAACAGACAGACAATGATATTAAGCCTTTACAGGGAAATAATGATATTAATCACTGTGTGCCTGCTGTTTCTGGTTATTTTGAGTTTCATTTTGGTTGACAAGATTTTCTTAGTTCTGCTGAAGTTGATTTTTAAATCTTATTCTTCATACTCACGTAGTTCATGTGAATAAACGTCCTAGCTCCCACAACAGCTTAATTAATGGTTCATGCACATTATGATATTTTTCACTTAATTTTGCGATCATTTTATTTTTACGTTCTTGCACTGAACAGTATCTTGCTGCCATTTACATATTGAAAATAAGGTAGAATCGTATTTTCTTCGTCACCCACATTTTTCACCACCAGCGGCGACAATTTTTGTATAACTTGGGAAGAGAGTTTCAACTACATGTGTTTAGAGGTCTGCACGGGCTCGGGCGAACCCGCGGGCTTATGCCCGATCCGGCCCGCAGGCCAGACTCGGGCCTACAAAACATATATTACTTCGGGCCCGGGCCAGGCTGAGGGCGTAGATTTTTTAGTATACAATAATATTTCTCGGGTCTAACTTTGTAAATATACTTTACAACAATACATCACTGTTCTTTCAGGAAAACTTTTAAATCACAACCACAAAATTGAACCGCTAAGCACTAATACAATTTTTCGTCAATTATTAAGTTTCTGTAATTCGGGGTTGTTACGGGCTCATTTGATTATCACATGAGCTCGGGCCGGGCTCGGGCCTAAATGCTAAAGCATATTTCGGACTCGGGTGGGGTCTACATTATAAATTCACTGGCCGAGTCGGGCCCTGGCAAAAAATTCCGGCCCTTGCAGATTTCTACATGTGTTTCATTATCAAATAGGCAAGCAAATAAAGAACATCCAAACCCTGGAGGCTTCAATCAACGTGACACAGAAACTTTGCCCCACTCTCGGATGCTTTTAAGTGAACATGTCATATTTTCTTCCTCAATGAGCGATCAAGCCAGCACGATATGGAAAACTTTCCACTGCTTTGATATGTTGGAAACACAGGGTAGAAAGAGGCATCTTGGCAGAGGTCTCACTTCTAATACGTGAGGTCCTGGTTCGAACCCAAGCCATATAAGTTGTGGTAGACAACATAATGTCTGAGTTTTCTCTTAAGGTTTTACTGTTTCTTCCTACATTTCCATTCTATCAATTCTTTCATAGCTACTCACGTTCTTAACAACACAGCCCCCCCCAACACACACACAAATAAGAAAAAGGTTCTGTCCAGTGTATGGATTCGATGCATTTTACACAGAATCGAAATTTCAAAACACCAGGGAGAATAACCGTGTCAACTTTTGTGTATGAGCGTAAAGTTTGAGTGGTTTTGGATAGTGAGGATGCACGTAACACAATCATACAAAAAACGAAACTTATGTTCAGCAGATCCCAGGGTATGGATTCCATACATTTTGTTACTCAGAATCCAAATTTTGAAACCCCAGGAAGATTAACCGTGTCATTTTTTTACGGGCAAAAACTATATAAAAACGTTTAACATACTGTATCTGTAATTACAATACTTTAAGTGAAAATTTAATATATCAAATTTCATGTCTGTATCCGTGAACGATTTCGAGATATCGCCATCCTATTTTGACGACTGCAACCATGCCCGTGCTGGGATACTAATGAGGGCGGTGGACAAGTCTACTAAAAGGGCGCCCATACAAATGGACATATATATATATATATATATATATATATATATATATATATATATATATATATTATATGGGTGCCATTTTATATCAAAATCACCACCAAATTTGTTTTAGTGGTTAAATAGCTAATTTATGGAAACCTCGAATCGAATTCCTCTTTACTAGAGAAAAACGTTTTAGTTCCTATAACAATATTTCTGTGAAATAAACAAAAGCTAAATATATCAACAACTTAATATAGCTCTATGGTAGTGTTGTGTCGATCATGAACGATTCGATCATTATGAACGAATCATGGCATGAATCAAATGAATTATGATTCTTTTCACAAATGAATCGATTCTTCTAATGAATCATTTGTACTTCTCACTGAATTGTTTGCTGTGATCGAAATGAATTGAGAATCACAAGCTGCCAGCTTGTGTGAGACAATTGGTGAGGTTTGCTTCTGCAAATGCGCTTGCAGTTCACGGGGAGTAAAAAAGAAAGAAAACCATACGCGCGTTTTTTCTTCCTACTTTTGTAGATGTCTGCGACTTTTTTTCTTGCTGCGTGGTAGGGTTGTTTCCTAGGTAGAAAGGAAGCCGCGTTGTTAGATTACTTTCAGAATAAACTTTCTTGTTGCTTGCTTCTTGCCGTGAAATACTGCCAGTGTTGCTCAATTAGATATAATACGATCTCGTAGTTAATTTCAACATACTCTTGATGAGCATTTATCCATTTTATTAAGATACTGTACGTGCATTGGATAAAATTGTTTTCATTACTTTCAACTCCAGTAGCCAAAAAGATCAATTTTAATGTTTTATAGTCAACTCTAAGTACTATATTATATTCAATGTAAATACAGTACTTACACAGAAAAAGTGCACTGTAAATTATTTGTACTGTACATAATTGATTTTTAAAATGTACATGTAGAAAGACGAATAAAGATTCTTTCTGGGAAGACAGTGTATTGCATCTTTCAGTATAAACACTTGTCCACATGGAAGGAAGCTTAGTGGTACCTACTTTTCACTTTACTTCTATTGAAACATACATGAAGACACAAATAGTTTTCTGAGCTTCCATGTAAACAAGATGTGGGAGACCCCGGCGGAAGCTCACGTGGTTCGGATTCATATTAATCAGTAGGTCCACGCGTCATATAGCCTCGCTGCTGAACCGGATGTTAAACTGCAAATCAACTCAACTGAAATTTAACTAACGGTTTTCTCTTAGAAATGTAGACAAACACTGATGATAACAGGGGTGGCCGGGGAGAAAATCCGCCAGGCCAAGAAGTTTCTTCCGGGGCATTTCTCAGATTGGGTTCAATTGGGGTTATCAGTATTTTCGCAAATATATGTTCATCTCTGGCTTATTGAAGTAGTAGTGGCTCAGTGGTAAAGCGTTCACTTCTAGTGGATGAGGTCCCTGGTTTTCTATTTGCGCCAAATGGGATTTATGGTGGACAAACACTATATGTGTGGATTTTCTCAGGGTTCTCTTGTTTTCGCTCGCTTCCTTCATTTCACCATTTCATTCATTATCATCATTATCGTTTCCTTTAGTCTATACGATGATAATTATGGAACGTAAAACTTTAAAATTTCATTTCATTTTACGTTTATTCATAGTCTCCCCGAGTTAAATCTTTTAAAATTATCATAATATTATTAAATATATATTCATGTGTAAACTTCCTCTTTTTCTCTATCTCGAAGATCAGTATCTTTTCCAGTTAAGAATAAAATAGAACATATTTTAGAATATAATAGAATAAAATAGAAATCTTGCAGTTTAACGTTCCATGTTTATGCCCATTAGCCTAAGGAAAACGAATGATTAAGGCAAGTAAATGACGATGGAAGAATAGTTAGAATGAGAATATGGAAGGAAAGGGGAGTGGGTTTACCTGATAAAACCCATGGACATGATGATGTACATCACAAACTTACTTAGCAGTGGATCAAACCAGGGATCCCGCGTAAAGGAGGCAAGAGTTTTCTCAGTGAGCCACGGTGACCCCTAGGATAGAATAGAATGGACTGCGAGATAACAACTTACTTTAATTAATCATCCGCATCTTCTATACGCTACAGGGTATAACTCTGACTTTCAACAACAAAAGAAATCCATTAACATGATGTGTACTTTACAAAGTTTATATGACCTGGACAAATAATACCCACTAGAAATGAATATAACACTACAGCAGCGTTTCCCAACCGGTGTGCCGCGGCACAGTGGTGTGCCGCGAATGGGTCGCTGGTGTGCCGCGAGGAAATCGGAACAAAATTCTTAATTCTATAGCAATCAAATTGCAAGACATACAGAAAAAGGTATATTTGTATTTCAAATTACTACTATGAATCTAAAATTTAAAGTTTCATACTGTGTTACTTTTCTGTAGAACATTTTTCTGTACATTTCTAATTTTGAAAAAAAAAAAGTATTTGTTATCATTGTTATGACCATTATTGCTTCTTTATTGTTGCAGACTATTTCGTAACTTGAAATTTTAAAATATTATACAATCCTTCCGGCAAAGTAAACATGCATACGAATTACCTATATTTGTATTTTAAAAGTAAAAGAGATGCGTTTGTTCGTTCGTTATTTAGTGATCCTCCTTCTTAATGAAAGGTTGGATACAGTTTTCGAAAAAAAAGTGTATTTTTAACAACTTGAGCCCTATATCTGATTGTAATTGTTTTCTATTTTTAAATTAAAATGAAAAATAAGCATAATGATTTACCACGGGGAAAAAACAGTGGTCTAGCTTTCTTCTCTGTGAGAAGGATGTCAGTAATCAGAAAAAAATACTACAGTATTTTATATTTTCAAATAATAATAATAATAATATGTGTGCCGCGAGAATTCAAGTTACCCTGAAGTGTGCCGCAAGTTGAAAAAGGTTGGGAAACGCTGCACTACAGACTCATTGTATAATGCTTTCTGTATTAAAAACCAAAAGCATAAATCTCGCCTATACAGAGCTCTATATTTTCCTCTATATTAATATGTACGACAATAAGAAGTTGAAAATAAATTGTTATAACTGCTCAATCCCGTGAAAATATTACGGAGTATATTTCAACAAAATATTACCTCGAAAAACTGAAGTTGGCAGAAAAAACGTGGAGATTGCAACAGTTTTAGTGTTTGTCTCAACCCCTAATATGAAAGCAGGTTGCAAAAATAACAACAATGGGAATAGAGTAACAGCATATTATTGAAACTTCATAATTGCACTGAAGCTTACGAGTTCCCGAGCCACTCCACTCACCCAAATGCAACGCTGTCCGTGTCATATGGCAAAGATGAAGTTGCGCAGAAAAGAAGTGCAGTAGCCCAAGCGATTCATATGATCAAATAATTCCCACTCAATTCATACGATCGAATAACTCATTGCGCGAAAGAGATGCGCGGAAACCTAACTGATTCAATGAGCGAATCATTCCCAACCAATTCACTTGCGCAAAAGAGATGCGCAGAAACCTAACTGATTCAATGAGCGAATCATTCCCAACCAATTCACTTGCGCAAAAGGAATGCGCGGACGACCAATTCATATGAACGAATTAAATGATCGAATCATTTTAGTGAATCAAAGTAAATGAATCGATTCTCCGAAATGAATCGTTTTGCCCATCACTACTCTATGGCCTATAGATACAGGAGGTTCAGTGCCGCGTCTACAAAAGCTCTCCATTGATTTCTGTCCTTAGCCAACTAGACCCAGTTTCTACTTCATATTCCAATCTCTGCGAGAACCACTTTAATATTGTCCTCCCATCTTCGCCTCGGTCTTCCTAATGGTCGTTTTTCTATTTGGATTTCCAGTTAGAACTTTGAAAGCGTTTTTAATTTCTTCCATTCTGGCTACATGACTTCTCTACCTGAGCCTCCTAGACTTGATGAAACTAACAATGTTTGGTAAATGTATAAATTATGCTCTTTCTCGTTATGAAGTTTCCGCCACTTCTCATTCCCGTTCCTCTTGGAGTTCGAATATTGGTCTAAGAATCTTGTTTTCAAATACTTTGTCAGCAATTTTCCCTCAGAGTCAGTGGCCATGTTTCGAAACCATACAGCACAACAGACATGATTATCGTTTTATATTTTAACCTACAAATTCCTCAACAGAATTCGCGACAACGAAAGATGTTTAACTGAATAATAACACGAAATTCCTGCTTTCATTTGACATCAAATTTCTTAGTGATTATGGTTTTGGTCTGTTAATAATGATCCTAATCCTAGCTATTTGAAAGTATCCACTTGACCAAAAGTATTATCCCATATTTTAACCATCCATAAAATTCAATATTACGATCCCAACAAACTTCCATGTATTTAGTTTTCTCTGCATTTACTCCTAAGCCCATATCCCTGCAAGCTTCATTAAGATTTCTTCATTCCTTTTTATTGTTCTATCATCCCCTATTAAATTTACTTCATTATCATAAGCCATAACCTGGTAAATACAGTTCAGCTCTAGGACCTGATTGGTGTCTTTGATTTTCCTTATAGCATATTCCAGAACAAAGTTCAATAATAATAATGGCAACAACGCATCTCCTTGTTTCAGGCCATTCTCAACGTGAGAGCTCGTGAACAAGAATTTCTCTCCTCGAACCTTACTTTGGGATTCATTTAAACATATCTTAATTGAAATACCTTTTTCGGTATTCCAAATTCTGTAAGCATGTTGTACAATGTTTCCCTCCTACCCGAATCGATTTGCCAGGATATTGTATTCCCATTTCTTTTCAAGTACTAGTCGAATGGTAAATATCTGGTCAATAATTGATCAGTTTTACTTAAATCCGCTCTGAATATCTCCAATAATTTCATCTGCGTATGACGTCAGTCTTGCTAATAGAATGTTAAAGAGCATTTATTGGATGTTGATAGAAGAGAAATGCCTCACTAATTATTACAATCAGTTTTGTTACTTTTCTTATGAACTGGAACAACGATTGATTCTTTCCACTCTTGTGATCCCTCCTTGTTTCAGATAAGAAGAATGATTTTGTGTATCTTGCTCTACAATATTTCCCCTTCAGCTAAAATTAAGTCAGCCAGAATTTCGTCTACACCCGGAGATGAGTGTGTTTCTTTAATTTTTAAATAGCGATTTCTATTTCTATCTTGTTACATTCTGGAATATACGGTTATGCTGTATGCATTTCACTTTCTCCACGAACATTGGTTTTTGGCTATGTGTTAACCAAATCGTCAAAGAAATCTTTATATTTATTTAAGATGCTATGCTGGTCAGTGTGAACTGCTCCTTTGGCTTTTTTAATATAAGGAGTGTATCGAAAAGTAATTAGCAACATTGGGGGTGTCGGTGTGCACTTGCGAGGCTGCATAGACGGCAAAGCCTGGAAGCACCTGGTCAGTTGAAGTCTTGTAAACGGATAGCTGTGTGCTTGTTGCTGTGTTCAGAGTTGAATGGGAAATGTCGCGTGTGAAACAGGAAGTGAAGTGGGAAATCCTGCACAATTGGTGCACCGTCAAAGGCATAGCATACAATCAGATAGGAAAAAAGTGTGGGGTTCATCATACAACTGTGAAATCGGTCATTGAGAAATTCGGTGAACATTACAGCTTTGAAGATATGCCGAGATACGGGCGAAAAAAGGGTCCCAGAAACCCTGGACTCGACCGTGAAGTTGTGCGGTTGATACACCAAAATCCATCAATGTCTGTGCGGGTTTTAGCTACCAAAGCTAGAACGTCCATAGGAATGATTCAGCGTATCAAGGCCAGACATAATTTGAAGACCTATAAGAAGCAAAAACGTGCGAAACAAACACCAAAGCAGAGACGTATGGCACAAACAAGAGCCCGCAAGCTGTATGACAACATCGTAAAGTCACCAGAGCGATGTGTGTTGATGGACGATGAAACGTACGTAAAAGAGGACTAAAAACACTTCCGGGACCCCTATATTATACTGCACGCAATGCTGGAGATGTATGTGCTGCACGTTGACGTGGAAAAATTTGGGAAAAAAGTACTGGTATGGCAGGCAATCTGCTCCTGTGGTTTGCGCTCCGGTATTTTTTTATGCAGAATCCACCATAAACGCAGAAGTGTACCGAAAGGAATGTCTACAAAAAAGAATGCTGCCATTGTATAAAAGGCATGCAATCCCCCCTTGTTTCGGTCCGACTTAGCAACAGCACACTATGCTAAAACGACAGTACGGTGGCTCAATGAACAGAACATCGAGTTTGTAGAGAAACACATGAATCCACCAAACTGCTCACAACTCTGTCCAATCGAAAGATATTGAGCAATTGTCAAACGCAACTTCCAAAAGAATGATAAACCAGTGCGCAACATGACGGACTTCAAGAGAAACTGGGCTGCATCATCGAGGAAATGCACCGTCGAGACTGTGCAACGATTACTGGCTGGAATTAAACAGAAACTACGTTCATATGTACGACGGGACATGTAAGTTGTATTTTCTTTGTCATGTAGATACATAGAGGTTCTCTATTAATAAAAATGAGGGTTTGCTTCACTTTTTATCTTTTCTTCTGACTTTCCTGACATATGCAATGTTGCTAACTACTTTTCGATACTCTCCTTATAAGCACGAGGTTGATAGCCTTTCTTAAGTTCACTGATACATTTATACATGTTCCGAATGCTTTTAGTTTTACTATTATCTTCAAGTTAATTAATTTTAATCGCGTTTCTTTGTTCTAAAAGTTTTGGAAGTTTTTCGCCAGATGATAATGACATTTTAAGTAGTTATTTTGTTCGGATTTTGTAGCCAACGCTGTTTCTTCTGTTTTCTGTTTTCTGCTACTTTAGTGCATTCCTGGTTGAACCACGTTTTGCTCCTACGTATTTCTGCGTGCCCCGATATTTCTTTCACTGAAATTTTAATGTTATCTCTAATTTCAACCAAGTATCCTGAACACTAGTACACTCCGAATCTTCTAAAACCGAGAATCTATTCGACACTTGAATCTAGCTCCCCTCTCCTCTAATTTCTTTAAATTAAATCTTTCCGTTTTCAGATATTGAATATTTCTGTAATTCAACGATAGTCTCTCTCTTATTATCGCTGCTACCAGGTGGTAATTAGTATTACAATCAGCTCCTTTGAACGACCGAACATCAGTTGTGCTAGACTGTTTTCCTCTGTCTTCTAAAACCTGATCAGTTTGATTATGTGTTTTTTCATCTGATGAAGTCCAGGTATATTTATGATGTTCCCTATAATCGGTTTGAAAATACCCTCTCGTCCTACCTTCGCATTGAAACCGCCTAACAGAATTTTCATATGGTATTTCGGGAGATGATCAAATATCCGTTCTATTCTTTCGTAAAATCTGTCTCTTTTTATCGTCATCCTTATTTTCTGTTGGGGTATGTGCATTTAAAAGAATAATGTTACACCACCAATCCTTAAGAGAAGTAAAAGAAAATCTGTCATTAATGAATTTAACCCATGTAATTGTTGATATTATGCGTTTGTGAACGGAAACCCTGTACCAAGTTGGTAATTTTTAGTTCGTTCCCCGTAAAAGAACGTAAAATTTCCGACTTGACTGCTCCATTTCCTTCTCATCTAACTTCCTAAAACCCCACTAGGTCCATCCTCTATTTCTATATTCATTCGTTACAAATTTTAACTTGCCTGCCCTAAAGAGACTTCTTATATTCCATGTTCCAAATCTCATGTAGACTTTACTTTGCTGAGTTTGTGCCAAGTTATCACGTCTGATCCAAGGATTCTGCGAATATACCTGAATAAGCCTTTTTTATATAGGATGAGGTTGTTAGTCTCACACCAAATCCCCAAACTGGAGGATCACCCCTTGTCGTCTGTGGGCGACTGCTTCTTCAGTATATTCGCAGCTAACCTCTGTATCTAGAGGCGTTCTTCTCGATCCACAACCTGAGAACGCGCCATGCCGTGGTGATAGGAAGACCACATTTCACGGAAATTAATATAGCTACATTTTAGAAATACAATAGGTACTGATTAACCGAACGCTGCTTTAAAACACACATGAACAATCAATATATCGATGCATATTAAGACTGTGAAAGCTTCGATGCCGTAAATTAGAGACTAGTGTCAATGTAGTATTTCATGAATGCATCGTACGTTTGACTATCCGAACTATTCTTGATGTATCACATTGTTTCGTTTTATAGCTACATAACTTTATAATATTTTGTTAAGTGGTTATACTCTTTGTTCTCCGAAAATAGCAACTGTATGAATTTATAATACAACACTGAAATACAGAAGAATAAAAATTATATCATGTGATATTTCGCAGGGCATCTTATGTAAAGGGCGCCTTGTATCCTTCACAGGTTCTTTGTTAACAGTCACTATTTGAATTTATTATTCAAAGCCGGTATACGGGATAACTTAAACCACTTATCTATAATGCGATGTTTCGTAGGGCGCTTTAAGTAAAGGGCACACTGTACTTTCCATAGCTTTACCAATAGTAACTATATGTATTTCTTGTACAGAACTTTGGTATACAGAAAAGAGAATAAAATCATTCATCTTTGATGTGGTTCCGCAAGGGCACACTGCACCTTTCACGGGTTCTTTACCAATAAAACTGTAAGAATTTATTACTAAAAACTTGTACCTTTATTTATACTGTGATGTTTTGGAGGGCGCACCGGGACACGTCCCGATGTCCTGGTGGGCCAGCAGGGGCCTGACTGCAACCTCTACCTTTTTTCTTTCTTGATTATTTTCCTTCCTTGTAGGAATTTCTTTTAAAAAATCTGAAATACATTTCTAATTATTTTAAATGAAAAGTGAAAATACCAAACTGTTATAACAGTTATAACACCCCCTTTTCTCTTATAGTCTTTTTCTTCCGCTCTAGGCGAAATAATAGGAAAAAACCGATGAAAAACATTTCTAATTATTTTAAATGGGAAATTCATATACCGGTACCTAATTCCATGTCTCTACCCTTGAAAGAATTGGAGAAATGGACATTTTATTATAATAATTCCCAACCTTAATTCTTCCCACCTTTCGTGTTGAACATCCTCTCTTAGTGGTACCTTTCGTCACAAATCCTATGTGCTGTTACAATTTTAAGTTCTCAGCTTAAGATGATTGATCTGGGCGTTGTTCAGTCAGTCAGGACTTCTTTTACGGTAAGCTATCGATTATCCGAGTCCCGATTAATCAAGGTAGTCCAAAATAAATTGGAGATTACGTTTGTTGTAAAAAATGGCACTCTTACTTGCTGTTGTCGAACTGCTAACAAGTAAGTCCCAAATCTGCGAGGTTAGCCATTTGTCATTGTGCATCGCTTTAATATCGCAGCATCAAAGACAGACCAAAATATAAATCCCAGAACACAATCATTGTCCTTTTAAAACAATGAGTTCAATGGTACAATATGTATGAAAAATATTTAGTTGTAGTGGACTGTAATGAACAATTCCAGCATACAAGTGTCCTGTCACTTACACCACGTATTTGATAACAATTAATCTCCGTACTATCCGAGGTAGGCTCAGTTCCAATTACTTGGGATAATTGTGAGTCTACTGTATGTATTTTATTGCCATGGGAGACCCGGGTTCGATTCCCGGAGGGAGCTCATGTGGTTCGGATTCCACGTTTATCAGTAGGCCCACGTCTCGTATAGTCTCGCAGCTGAAAGGGACGCTAAACTAAAATCAACTTAACTGTATCTATTTTAGAAAACACCGTTCAGAATTTTGTTCAATTAATTGAATAGATGGCATTCAATGTCATGTTTAAACGGCTTAAATCTCACAAGGAAGAAAGTTCAAAATAAATAAATAAATAAATAAATAAATTATATTTTTCATAGAATGGCCAAATAATAGCTTCCTGACAGAAAAATAATCTTTATCAGTACGTATAAATGTAATCTTGTTTGTGACTGCGAAATAGTCAAACAGCTGATCGCATTTTCGCAGATCCCAAGAGTTTCAGATACCCTCTGATCTTATTGGACGATACAGATAGGACATCAAGGGTCATGATCTACATATAGCGGAAAGTATAGGCCAACTGCTGTCGGCACTCGTAGCCGAACATGCTAGTAATGAAAATTGTTTTTGGTGTGGGTTCAAACCCTGAGCAAGGAAAGTGTTTTTTATTTAAATTTTCATAATTTTTTCTTTAAAATAAGCTTGCAGTTGTACTATACGGATCCATAGTAAAAGTAGTAGTAGTAGTAGTAGTAGTAAAAGTAATAGTAGTAGTAGAAGAAGGAGGAGGAAACGCTTACAAGCCCCGCAGATGTTGGTTAGGTTCTGTTCTCTTGCCCAAATTTTTCTGTACATTTTAAATGACCAACTTCAAACAGCTGGCTAGGGTAGCGCGCGAAAAATAATCCAGGATAGCGCGCGAATACTGAAACTCTTGGGATCAGCGTAAATGCCAGCTGAACCAATTAACATGTGAACATGGTTAGTAATTATCAGTAATTAAGATTTTAGCCAGCCACCTTCATTAAAATGCGTCTATAGTATGTGGAGAAGGGGATATCAAAATGTATGCCAAAATATAATATTTCACGTCGCAACAGTGGATTAAACTATTATTTCATTTAAACATTATCCGACTTTGATTGTTACACATCATACAGTATTTTTCATTGTTTGGACGTAGATTTTCAGTATAATCTACTTAACGAAAGCGAGGAAAAAATAATAGGTATAATGTGCACAACGAGAAACTTGGAAATGCAAAGAAAAAAGTTTAGATAAAGAGGAAAATCGAGCAAGAATGACGTCACAGGGGAACAAGGGATGAGCGCCCCCTAGTAGCTATGTTTACCTAGACTGCCAACTCTCCATCAATTGTAATGTATATCAAGTAATAAACAACTATGTTTTAGGTTTTTCTGCTCCTGTTTTTGCCTCCCAAACAAATGAAAACTGGCATCGTTAGTGGAAACGAGTGAACATACTTTGCAGTTGACTTGAGCTGGGATTCACTATTTCATTTCAATTGAAATATGCATCCTGAGTGACGGCAGAGTTTCCTTAAACCTATTTCACATACACGAAAAACGGGCGTTCAGCTAGTAATATAATAATTTCAAAAAGTTCCTTTGCTCTGTATTTACCCTTAAAATTGAAATGAGATATTATTGAAAAATGAACAATTGAGGGTTGTTTTCTGAACATTAGCCTTCTATATACCTCTTATCTGTTTTTGGGATATTCATTTCCTTCCTGTCAAATTGTCAAAGGACGGCGTAGCTATTCACCCCTCTCCATTTCTCTACAAAAGGACTTTACACATTAGTCAAAGGATGAGTTAGCTTGAAAATATATGAAAAATAAAATAGAGACGTCAATTACGGTCGAGATACTTCTAGTGTTGTGAAGATGTGAAATGTGTCACATTGCATCACGTGTTCATACGGCTGTTGGAAAGTTTCTCATTCGAGAGTCGACTTGAATTAATTGATCATTCGTGCAACGGATTCGAATTTCACACCTGCTGCTTCGTTTAGCAGCTTCTAACAAGAATGCTAACTTGCCTCTTTTGTGTCTGTCAATGAGAGAAAATGGGTTTCACTATTCGCGCTGATTGTCAAGGGACATCCAAATCAGCGACGTCACAAAAGACATTTTCTCTGCATTATTTACCAGCTGTTTCTCATCTCCCGTCGACTTCAATGTCTTTTCAATTTTCCCTTTCATCTTTATTTTTTTAATTTCCTTCCTCTTCCTATTTCCTCTACTTGTATTCCTTAGTTTTATCTCTTGGAGACAAATTACTATATACTTGTTTTCATGTGAATTACGCAGTAGTATGGGCGTGACTTGGCCTAACTTTTTGGCCCCTGGGTCCCTGCCTCAGGACCCATGGTCCCTGGCCGGGGTCAATGACCTAGGGGTACATAGGACCACCCCCTCTAAATTTTGGCAGGGGTACCATGGCCCACCCCCTAAATTTTGGCAGGGGTACATAGGACCACCCCCCTTAAATTTTGGAAATTGCCAAATCTAAAAATTTGGTATGGTAGCCTAGGACCATAGTATGTACCTCTATCAGTATTGGGGGTCTATGTCGTTCCCTTTCATGGGTAAAAAATTGCCAAAAAGTCAAATTTCGGGGGTTTTTGACCTAATTTATCCCCTTGGATGAGGTGTTATTACCCTATATGGTTATATGGGCGTATACAGGGGTCCATTCCCTTTCATAAGACATGGGTATATTGATGCACCCCTTGAAAAATTTGGGAGGGGTACCTTAGCCCACCCCTTCAATTTTGGAAATTGCCCAATTTCAACATTGGGTATTATAGTATAGGACCCTAATATGTACTATGATAAATTTGGGTGGTCCACCTCATTCCCTTTTAGGGGTACATAGGACCACCCCCCTTAAATTTTGGAAATTGCCAAATCTAAAAATTTGGTGTGGTAGCCTAGGACCATAGTATGTACAGTGACTCACAAAACTATTCGGACACGTAGAAATTCCATGTATAAATGTTGATACTGTGAAAGACACAAATACAATTAGTGAGTTGAAGTATGAAATATGAAGAAATATATGTTAGGCGACAAAAAAGCACAAAACACTTCCTTTTAGCATAAAAATAAAAGTTACTAGTAACACTAAACATAAAGAAAGGAAAATATGACACCACAAATCTATTCGGACAGTGATTAATGGTAACACAATAATAGTACTTTGGAATGCAGAAAGAGGGCGTAAATAGTTACTGTAAGTTTCAGAAACAATGTCCAGAACTTAATCTTTGTGTATGTTTATTGAAGAAAGCAATTCCAGCGTGCTCAATGGGACGGAGAGGCAAGATCAGCACATTCGATCAGCGCCACTTGATTGTCTACCACCACGCAAAGGGTAAGAGTTGCCGTCAAATTGCGGAAATGCTACAAATGAGGAAAAGTACGGTGTACGATATAGTGAAACGATTCAGTAAAGGGGATAGGCTCGAACTGTGCCCCACGGGAGGACGCCCAAGGAAGTTTTTTCCCGGAGAAGAACAATTCATAGTGAGAAAAGTGAAGAAGAATCCTCGTCTAAGTGCTCCAAATATAACTGCACAACTGCTAACAGAGTTAGGGAAGCAAGCGAGTGTAGAAACTATTCGTAGAATATTGAGAAGGGCAAATTTTCATGGCCGCGTCGCGAAAAAAACGCCGTATATAAGTAAGGCAAACGAAAGGAAAAGATAAGCATTTGAGAAACAACATATAGAAAAGGGCGAAGAATTGTGGAATCGAGTAATTTTTGCAGATGAATCGAAATTCAATATATGTGGATCAAATGGGTGAATTATGGTGTGGCGAAAACCAAATGAGGAGCTTCTGGAAAATAATATACAAGCTACTGTGAAGCACGGTGGTGGACACATCATGGTGTGGGGCTGTATGTCCTCCAATGGTGTAGGTGAGATAGTGTTTATTGATGAGACAATGAATAAAGATGTCTATCTTCGCATCTTGAAAGACAATTTGAAGAAAAGTGCAGAAAAGCTTGGCTTAATCAATACTTTTATGTTCTACCAAGATAACGACCAAAAGCACACATCTCATGTTGTGCAGCTTTGGCGTTTATACAACTGTCCAAAAGTGCTCCTTCCACCTCCCCAATCACATGACATGAACGTCATATAAAATCTGTGGGATAAGTTGGAGAATGAGATACGAAAGACGCCCATAAAATCTAAGCAACATCTGAGAGACACATTACGAGAAGAGTGGAGGAAAATCTCTCCTGAATACACCAGAAGACTGGTTCAAAGCATGCCTATTAGACTACAGGAAGTTCTTGATAAGAAAGGCAAGGCCACAAGGTACTAACTTTTTGGTTTCATTGTTTTATTATTAATATTATTATTTCCTGAGCAAAGTGTCCGAATAGTTTTGTTGTGTGATATTTTTATTTCTCTATCTTCAAAGTTAATAAAATCTTTTCTTTGTTTAGGTACAATGACATTTTTTGATTATGTAATCTCTGACATGTGCTTCTGTATCTGACATACTTAATAGCAGCAATTAAATTTATTTCCTTTATATATTGAAGGTAATTTAATTTCTTTTCCATGTGTCCGAAAAGTTTTGTGAGCCACTGTACCTCTATCAGTATTGGGTGTCTATGTCGTTCCCTTTCATGGGTAAAAAATTGCCAAAAATTTAAATTTCGGAGTTTTTTGACCTAATTTATCCCCTTTGATGAGGTATTATTACCCTATATAGTTATATGGTCATGTATAGGGGTCCATTACCTTTCATAACATATGGTACATTTGTGCACCCCTTGAAAAATTTGGGAGGGGTACCTTGGCCCACCCCTTAAATTTTGGAAATTGACAAATTTCAACATTGGATATTATAGTACAGGACCCTAATATGTATCATGATAAATTTGGGCGGTCCACCTCGTTTCCTTCCAGGGGCACAAAATTGCCAAAATATAAACGTAAGCAATACGTTATACCACGTGTTTGGTTTTTGGTCGATTTTATCCCCTTTGATGAGATGTTATTACCCTATATGGTTATATGGTCATGTATAGGGGTCTATTTCCTTTCATAAGATATCGGTATATTTGTACACTCCTTTAAAAATTTGGGAGGGGTCCTTTGGCCCACCCCTTAAATTTTGGAAATTGCCCAATTTAAACATTTGGTATTATAGTACCGGACCTTAACATGTATTATGATAAATTTGGGTGTTCCACCTCGTTCCCTTTTAGGGGTACAAAATTGTCAAAATATAAACGTAAGCAATACGTTGTACCACGTGTTTGGTCTTTTGGCCCAATTTATCCTCTTGGATGAGGTTCTATTACCTTATATGGTTATATGGTTATGTATAGGGGTCTATTCCTATCATAAGACATAGGTACATTTGTGCACTCCTTTAAAAATTTGGGAGGGGTACTTTGGCCCACCCCTTAAATTTTGGAAATTGCTCATTTTATATATTTGGTATTATAGTACTGGACCCTAACATGTATTATGATAAATTTGGGTAGTTCACCTTGTTCTCTTTCATGCGTAAAAAAAAATGCCAAATTTTACTACAACCACGTGTTTGGTATTTTGGTTCACCCCTTGGATGAGGTCCTATTACCTTATATGATTATATGGTTATGTATATTGGTCCATTCCCTATTATAAGACATGGGTATATTGATGCACCCTTTAAAAAATTTGGGAGGGGTATCTTGACTCATCCACTCAGTTTTAGAAATTGATTAATATAAGCATTTGGTATCTTCGTACAGGTCTTCAATATGTACCACTATAAATTTGGATGGTCCACATCGTTCCCTTTCATGGGTAAAGAACTGCCAAAAATCAAATTTCGGATGTTATTGGCCCCTATTTAATACGTTATATGGTTTATTACCTCTATATGTTTATGTTCTCTTTTAAATTTGGGAATTATCAAATAACAAAATTCGGTAAACGTTTTCTAGGACCCATTGGTATTCCTCTTATGGCCAAATATTCAAAATTTAAAGGTTATTGACCGGCTTTATTATTGAATAAGTACAGGATTTATTACTTTTTCATAAGACACAGGTGTATTTGTGTACCAATCTTAAATTTTGGGAGGGGTACATTTCTTATTGTCATATCAATAATTGGTAATTGTTCTTTGGGTAAATCATTGTGAAATATGAGTATGATCACGTGATCAGTTATTGACCTATGATGGGATTAGGAGTCCAGGACATTGGTACATTTAAACTTTGTAGGATAATTTGAGAATGCGTCATTGGTATTGATTATTCCCCGCCAAATATAAACGTAAGCAATACGATGTACCACGTGATTGACCTTGATGAGGTAGTGTACAGGGATACATAGCTATCCTTATTGAATCTTATGACTCATAGTCTTAAGGGAATACATGCTACAACACTGGCAAAGTTATTGTTAATGCAGTTTGATTGGTTGACCACTATCTTTCGTGCAATCTGATTGGTTGATCACTATCTTTCGTGCAATCTGATTGGTTGCTGATTTTCAAATCTTTGCTGTATTCAGTTTTAAGTTTTGTTGTTTGAAAATTTTTTGTTTGAAAGTTTTTGTTTGAAAACTCTTGTTTCAAATTTGTTTGAATTTTTTGTTTCAGAATTTTGTTTGAAATTTGTTTCAAAATTTTTTGTTTGAAAATTTTTTTTTGAAATTTTTTTGTTGCAAAATTTTGTTTGAAAATTTTTTGTTTAAAATTTTTTGTTCGAAATTTTTGTTTTGAAATTTTTCGTTTCCAAATTTTTTTGTTTAAATTTTTTTGTTTCGAAAGTTTTGTTTGAAATTTTTCGTTTCCAAATTTTTAAGTTTGTGCACTCATTAGTAAAGAACCGGAACTGTTTAGAACAAAAACCTCTGGCAACATTGTGGTGCAATAGTACACGTCAGAACATGATAATGCAACGTCATCAGTTTTGCATCATATATAAGTATCGTTGGAGTTAGTATTCATAATAACGTCATCATGGCTACTTGTCTGCAGTTTCTAAACACACGTGATGTGATGAAATCATTTACCAAGATTACTGATTTACATCAGAATGTACCTTATAGAATCTTAGCTAGCCAAATGATCCCTACAAAGTTTGGATTAAGAATCGTAGTGAAGCTTGAAAATGATAAGAATATAATTTTACCAGCAAGATATTTTCCCATGGAGGCATCAAAACAAGAAGAACTGCTGCGTTTCTTAAATACTGGATCTGTATCTTTATGTTACAAAGGATTCTTGGGTCGAAGTCATCAATTTGAATTTAGTACATAGCCGGATTCATCAGCCATTGTGATAAAATCATGAATTCAAACGTCAGCACATTAGACATAGTTGTATGAATTTGGTTGGTCAGCATGACGTCAGCAACTGTGATGAAACCATGAATTCAAACGTCAGCACATTCCTTCCTATGACGTCAGCCGTAGTTCTATAAATTAACCAATACCGCGAAATCATTTGAGCAAGTGCTTTTCAGGAGGAAAGATGTGTACTTCTAACGATAAAGAGTTCATCTTCGCAAGCTATTATCCAATAAATATATTTCAAACAAAACATGTGATGATTGGTATCAGTGCTAGAACATTTGAACCAGTGATTCGATTGGGCAAAGCAGAACAATTTGGTGTACAACTGACCTGTGAAGAATGGCAAATATTATGTTCACGAATCGACCAAATGAACGATTATTTTCATGATGAGCTAAATGTGACCATAGTCAAATCATTAGGCTCAAATCATGAAGTGGTGATGCGTACAGTCCTCGAAGAGAAGATGGTGCTGTTACGTAAAAAGAGCACATTCCATGTCCATCGCAACATGGTGTATCTAACGCAAACGGAATGGAACAAATTTATCAGCGTATTTCAGTGTGTGAAACATGCAGTGGAAGTGTGTAACAAAACAAGTATATTCCTGAAAAAGTACTATTTTGAAAAATGTGTTATGCATATTGTACAACATGTATCTAGATATTGTGATGGTTGTCAACATCGTTCGTGGGTGCATACCTGTATTGATAAACAGTTTATTTGTGATCAAATGGACATTGAGTTTCCACCAATTGATATCGCAATAGACCTTAAAAGACTTCAATTGGAATTAAAATTATATGCTAAAGACAAACTAGTGCAAGAAGTTCAAAATACATTGTATCGACAATATCCAGAACCACTATCTGGTATGGATGTATGTGGAGTGTAATAAAATGATCCATTTCAATGAATTGTGTTTTTTTCATTTCAAGTACAACCCTATGTTCTGACGTGTACTATTGCACCACAATGTTGCCAGAGGTTTTAGTTCTAACAGTTTCGGTTCTTTACTAATGAGTGCACAAACTTAAAAAGTTTCAAACAAAAAATTTCAAACAAAACTTTCGAAACAAAAAAATTTAAACAAAAAAATTTGGAAACGAAAAATTTCGAAACAAATTTTCAAAGAAAAAAATTCAAACCAAATTTTCTTCTAAGCAGTTCCGGTTCTTCACTAATGAGTGCATAAACTTAAAAATTTGAAACAAAAATTTCGAAACAAAAATGTTCAAACAAAAAATTTTAAACAGAAAAAAATTCGAACATTTTTTAAACTAAAATTTCAAACAAATACTTTTTTAGTTTTGAAACAAAAAAAATTTCAAACAAAATTTTGAAAAAAAATTTCAAAACAAAAAATTTTTAAACAAAAAAAAATTTGAAACAAAAATTTCAAACAAAAATTTTTTTAAACAAAACTAGAAACAAAATTTTCCAAACAAAACTGTTCAAACAAAAATTTTTAAACAGAAAAAAAATTTGGAAACGAAAAATTTCAAACGAAAAAATTTTAAACAAAAAATTGAAACAAAAATTTACAAAAAAAATTTCAAACAAAATTTTCAAACAAACATTTTTCAAACAAAAATTTCAAACGAAAAGTTTCAAACAAAAATTTGAAACAAAATTTTCAAACAAAAATTTTCGAAACAAACATTTTTAAACTAAAAATATCAAACGAAAAAATGTCAAACCAAAGTTTCAAACTTTTTAAATGTTAAAACAAAACTGATTGCAGCAAAGATTTGAAACTCATCAACCAATCAGATTGCACGAAAGATAGTGATCAGCCAATCAGATTGCACGAAAGATAGTGATCAACCAATCAAATTGCATCAACAATAACTTTGCCAGTGTTGTAGCATGTATTCCCTTAAGACTATGAGTCATAAGATTCAATAAGGATAGCTATGTATCCCTGTACACTACCTCATCAAGGTCAATCACGTGGTACATCGTATTGCTTACGTTTATATTTGGCGGGGAATAATCAATACCAATGACGCATTCTCAAATTATCCTACAAAGTTTAAATGTACCAATGTCCTGGACTCCTAATCCCATCATAGGTCAATAACTGATCACGTGATCATACTCATATTTCACAATGATTTACCCAAAGAACAATTACCAATTATTGATATGACAATAAGAAATGTACCCCTCCCAAAATTTAAGATTGGTACACAAATACACCTGTGTCTTATGAAAAAGTAATAAATCCTGTACTTATTCAATAATAAAGCCGGTCAATAACCTTTAAATTTTGAATATTTGGCCATAAGAGGAATACCAATGGGTCCTAGAAAACGTTTACCGAATTTTGTTATTTGATAATTCCCAAATTTAAAAGAGAACATAAACATATAGAGGTAATAAACCATATAACGTATTAAATAGGGGTCAATAACATCCGAAATTTGATTTTTGGCAGTTCTTTACCCATGAAAGGGAACGATGTGGACCATCCAAATTTATAGGGTACATATTGAAGACCTGTACGAAGATACCAAATGCTTATATTAATCAATTTCTAAAACTGAGTGGATGAGTCAAGATACCCCTCCCAAATTTTTTAAAGGGTGCATCAATATACCCATGTCTTATAATAGGGAATGGACCAATATACATAACCATATAATCATATAAGGTAATAGGACCTCATCCAAGGGGTGAACCAAAATACCAAACAAGGTGCAAGTTTGACATCTTGGAGGTGGACTTAGATGTTTATGAAGACAAGAAAAATTACACTATTAATGTTAACAAAATAGGTATTATTCGAGCAGACGGTTCTACCCAATTTTGGCAAATTTCTTACATTCTCAGGTCAGGTTAGAGCTTTCTATTTCTTTTAGCGGTGCATGCATTAATGAGGAGCTCTATTACTACATTCAGATTGACTTCAAGAGGGCTGAGTATAAATACAGTGTGGAAGTATGGTATAAAAACTACAGTGCGTAAAACGAACTAACTTGTGCTTACAAATATTTGGAAAAGATAAACACAGATGGGGGGGTAATTAAGTCAGGGCAGGGAGCCGACAGATGACGCCCGGGGAAGTACGATTCAGGTGGCTTCCCATGCAAACAATGAATTTTAGTACTTTCACTTTTGCATGTGGCTATTATGCTTATTTTTATTTGTGCTGTAAAGCTCAAGGAAAATCTCTGCGTGAAATTCAATATTTGTTCACAACAGTACCCACGGTTAATGATCGTAGACTGCTGCAATATACCTTCCAGGTAATTTTATCATATTTATCATTGCAAGTGTATTTGTTTAATCATCATCTATTGCTATACTAATCATCTTTTTCCTTGTTCTTTTTACAGAATTCACAATACGAAGCTTTGCAAACGGGTGCTATGCTGCAAAACATGGAAACAAATCATCGCAATCAAGAAGAGGAGGCGGTCTAATGAAGAAACCCAGCTCAATATACAAACATTGTCAATAAGAAAGAAAAAGAAGAAACCAGAAAAATGAATAAAATACAATTTATGCTTATTTATGTGTTTTTATTGTCCATTCCACATACAACGTTATCAGATTCTCCTAAAGAACTGTGCGATATAAGACGAGAATCTTGTTCAAAGTTTCCACCTAATTCCTAGAGAACATTGACCAGGGACCTCGTCGCGCATCAAAACCAAATCATCGATCACGTGACTGTACTACACCCGAAGGGTCCTACCAAATTGAAAGGGGATACCCGTCCATACCTTATCAAATAGAATACATTGAGTCAATAATCAAACACGTGGTTGTACTAAAAAAATTTGGTAATAGGACCACCGAAACATATTGAGGTCCTGTACTATGCTTCAATTGGACAATTTCAGTGTACCCCTTGCCAAATTTTAAGAAGGGTGCAATAATATACCCATGTCTTATGATAGGAAATAGATCCCTGTAATCATATAAGGTAATAGGATCTCATCCAAGGGGATAAAATGGACCAAAAAACCAAACACGTGGTAAAACATATTTCTTACATTTATATTTTTGGCAATTTTGTACCCCTAAAACGGAACGAGGTGGACCATCCAAATTTATCATGATACATATTGAGGTCCTTTACTATAATACCAAATGTTTAAATTGGACAATTTCCAAAATTTAAGGGGTGGGCCAAGGTACTCCTCCCGGGGTGCACCAATGTACCCATGTCTTATGATAGGTAATGGACCCCTATACATGACCATATAACTATATAAGGTAATAGGACCTCATCAAAGGGGGATAAAATGGACCAAAAACCAAACACGTGGTACAACGTATTGCTTACGTTTATATTTTGGCAATTTTGTACCCCTAGAAGGGAACGAGGTGGACCACCCAAATTTATTATAATACATATTAGGGTCCTGTACTATAATACCCAATGTTTAAATTGGTCAATTTCCAAAATTTAAGGGGTGGGCCAAGGTACCCCTCCCAAAAATTTAAAGGGGTGCATTAATATACCCATGTCTTATGAAAGGTAATGGACCCCTGTATACGCCCATATAACTATATAGGGTAATAACACCTCATCAAAGGGGATAAATTAGGTCAAAAACCTCCGAAATTTGAATTTTTGGCAATTTTTTACTCATGAAAGGGAACGACATAGACACCCAATACTAATAGAGATACATACTATGGTCCTAGGCTACTATACCAAATTTTTAGATTTGGCAATTTCCAAAATTTAAGGGGGGTGGTCCTATGTACCCCTGCCAAAATTTAGGGGGTGGGCCAAGGTACCCCTGCCAAAATTTAGAGGGGGTGGTCCTATGTACCCCTAGGTCATTGACCCCGGCCAGGGACCATGGGTCCTGAGGCAGGGACCCAGGGGCCAAAAAGTTAGGCAAAGTGACGCGATTACTACTTACGCTATAGTGATATCAGGAATTGATGGTCTTATAATGTAAAATAATTTACTAATGTGGTAAGTATAAATTAATGCTTAAGATTTCGAGTATAATATACACTTAAAATATGTTTCAATATATTTCAGGTTAAGACCAAACATAACTTGTTGTTGGGACGAGGCTCAAGACCTAAAAATCATTTGGCGCACAAGTCCTAAACGTCATAGGACCTAAACTGTACAAGACCTAAAAATCCATTGGCGGCACAAGACATAAACAACATAAAACCTAAACGACGCGAGACTTAAAATTATTTGGCGGTACAATTCCTACACGGCATAAAACCTAAAAACCATTTGGCGCACAAAACCAAAAGTCATGTGGAGGCACAAGACCTAAACGGCATAAAACCTAAATGGCACAAGACTCAAAAATTATTTGGCGGTACAAGACCTAAAAATCTATTGGCGGCACAACACATAAACGGCATGAAACCTAAACGACAAAAGACTTAAAAATTATCTGACGGTACAAGACGTAATCGGCATAAAACTTAAAAAAACATTTGGCGCACAAAACCAAAACTAATTTGGAGGCACAAGACTAAACGGCATAAAATCTAAACGTCACAAGACCCAAAAATTATTTGGTAATACAAGACCTAAAAATCATTTCGCGCACAAGATATAAACGGCATAAGAACTAAATGGCACAAGACGTAAACGATATAAGACCTAAATGGCACAGATCTAATATTCTTTTGGCATCACAAGACCTAAACGGCATAAAACCTAAACGATATAAGACCTAAAAGTTATTTGGTGGTACAAGACCTAAACAATACAAGACCCAAAACTTAGGTCTAGTGCTTTCATTTTTAGGTCTTATGCTGTTTAGTTCTTATGAACGTTACCCGTTATAACCAATCTGGTGAGTTCGTGGATTTGTTTCGTGCAGGTGCTGCTGTGGGTTTAGATGTTATTATTGGTTGAAACAGTTGTCGGGAGGCGAGATATGAGTGCTTTTCTGCTTGACTTTACAGGGTGGCCAGAACATACAAAAGTCAGTACACGCGGTTAATTTCTTGGTGTGTTGTGTTATAATATTGCTAAAATGATTGTTGTGATTTGAAGTAGAAAATGGAAACGAAAAAAAAAATCACTGCACAAATAGTGTATTCCGATATTATGACTACAGTGCCAAAACTTTGTAGAAAAGAAATAAAAATTTGGATTCATATTGCATTTAGTAAGACAACAGACACATTTGGATGTGCGGTAGACAGATGTGTGATAACTCTTATTAAAATAGGCATATCTGACTCAACTATAGTATTTAAAGTATATGCATAAACCCCCGCACTGTATACCAGTGGCGTAGGAGTGGAGTAGAGGTGCTTAAGCCTGTACCTTCTCTTAGTATAGTTATACAAGAAATTGATTCTGCTAATATGTGATATATTATAATTGTGATTCCGACAATACAACTTTCCTTAAAATTTATCACAAGTTGTGTACAATCATGTCAAAAACTTACCTTCCAGAAGCTCCCTTTAACCTCCATAAAATGTTAACAAATTGATTATAATTTGGCGCAGGAGATCGGAGCTCGATTCCCGGCAGGAACTCATGTGGTTCGGATTCCATGTTAATCAATAGGTCCACGTCTCATATTAGTTCAGTGCATTTAGGTTTTGACCCGGAATTTTATAATAGCAATCTGAAAATTGGTAGAGATGTTCAGATTGTTGTTCTGAACCGCACACTGAAAGTCTCAGAAAATCTCACTTCGGGAAACCAAGATATTACGTCATCAAGATGGCCGATGACAGAATTTATCGCTTAAATTTTAAAACGTAGTATCTTCCCGACATTTCAAGATAGAAACTTCGTTCTTGCTTCATTTCACTTATTATAGATTCAAAACTGTTATTTATAACGACTTCTTGTCATATCCTATCGTCTTCTTGAAATATGGCGTCTTAAAATGAAAGGAATATGTATTTTTAATTTGTGTTTTAATCTTTAATTATGAATAACTTTAAAACGGAAATATATACGGGAAAATGTTCTGACGCTTATATTAGTTGATCAGTAGATGGCGCTACATCTCAAATTATTATTAACATTTAATGGTTACAAACGCAATGACTCCACAAAATATGAAAGGAGATTTAATTACTTTCCGAAGTAGAGCGTTTACGTTTGTATACTTAAAGTAAAAATGACGCTTACTGAATATTTTAAATTGGATTATCTTGTAAGTATTTAATAGAGTTTAGCAGTGGTTTTTCATACAAAAAGTATTTCGTGTGTGACACGTTCATGTGGTGTATATATCCCTAATTCCTTAATATAGAGTAGCAGTGGCGTTTTCACACAAGTATCTTTACGATTTGTGTAATTTTGTAGATTTGAATGGAATTTAGTGACTTGAGATGGAGTTCATGCAATGTATTTTATTCAATGGAATTAAAAGTTGTGATATAATTGTAGTGAAAAGAGGTATTCACACATTACGCCGATTTAGTGATGATAGAAAAAAAAACAATATTCGTGCTCTGATCGGTAAGAACGAAAGTTTCCAGGTTCATGCAAACTGTCGGAAAGAATATACTCGTCGTGTTTCTGTACCAGCTGCGAACGTAGTCGAACAACCTACCAAAAGAAGTGTGCGTTCTTCTCTTGCGAACTTCGATTTCAAACGACAATGCCTGTTTTGTGAGAAGGATATTTGTACAACAGACAAATTCACTCATCCGGACCGCCAGCCATCGTATAGTGTTGTTGCAACTCTACATTTAATCGATTCAAAGCGTTCGATGGCAATGAATCGTACCGATGAATGGGGTGAAAAGTTATAGATTAGAATAAATACTGAGATCGAATCACAAACAGTGCTATTCGTATTTCAATCGTATGGATTCTACTTTGCCAGGGCAAGCCTCACACTCAGAGAGGCCTGAAGACTCCAATAAATTACATGCATTTCCGGAATTATGTGAATGTTTGGAAGTACTGACGAATGCCAATATTCCCTTCAGTAACTCACCAAAATAATGAAAATCTTTGTGCTCAAGATGTACTATACACAGAGAAACAATTAAAGAAGAAACTTCGGAGACATTTTGGTGAAAACATTGTCATTTCCGAACGGATAGGGAAGAGTAGTGTTGTATGCTTTTTTGGACACACAACTTCTTCATAAACTTCTCACTGATAATTGGTACACTGCAAAAGAAACCACCGAAACGTAGGAAAGCATAAGGACTGTAGAAATGGCAGCCAAAATAATTCGTCGGGATATTCGTACTCGAGTGTACGAATGCAATTGTTACCCCACAGCGAAACAAATTGCTTCTGGGAATGACTAAAAAACACTTGCTACCTTTATAAACGTGCTTACCCGAAATCGCAAACCGGCCAACGAGGACAAAACAAACAATAGAAAAGGAATTGCCATTGCGCATGCAATTATTGCTCCCATTCCTCCACGTTCATTTATCTTACCTCTCCGACTTGACCTAAGTGTATACCTTCACCGATGTTATGGCTCTAAGGCTCTTGTTGATATGTTCTCAAAACTCGGAATATGTGCATCTTATAAGGAGTCCATCAGATTTGAAACTTCCGTTACTATAAACGTCCCACCCTCAATAGATGACAATGCATATGTGCAATTTGTGTTTGACAACGCTTATTACAACGTCAAGACCAGAGATGGTCATTTTTCCTAACCCTCCCTCACACTCACCTTCCATTGACGCCCTCCCTTCACCCTCCACATTCACCCTCCATTGATGCCCTCCACTCACACTCACCCTCTATTGACGCCCTCATACTCACCCTCCCTCACACTCACCCTCCATTGACGCCCTCACACTCACCCTCAATTACACCGGCAGGAACCGGACATGCGAATAGTTGAGAACCAGAGCGGGACATTTATTCTATAGATTCCAAGTTGGAATCGTTAGGCTTTTGTACGGTAGTGGCTTACAAGCGACCTTTGAAGGCAGGAAGTGCCTTCTCCAGGTGGAAGATATCAACGCAGCTCTCCCAGAGTCAGAAAATATCACAAATGTTCTACTAGTTGATCTATGTTGGGCTTTGGGGTACATGATGGAAGAAACGTCAGGCCCTAGTTGAAATGGAAATATGGACGCTGTGACCAAAGCAAGACAGAAGGAAAATGAAACATCAGCCGTTTGGCCTCTACCTTTTGGGAATCTTGCCCAGGAAACCCAAGTACAATTTACACTTGTCTCCTGAACGCAGTGAAGCAAAGCATGAAAATGAATAAAAAGTCCTGTGTAGTGACATTTGATCAACCACTATATGCTAAAGCCATACATATGGTTCTAGCAGCAGAAAAAGACATCCCTCTTTCGTGCGTGATTGTGTGCCTTGGTGGTTTTCACCTATTTATGTCATTTCTAGGTGCTGTTAGAAACATAATGGTTGGTAGCGGTTTGGAAGAGGACAGAACAATGTTAGCCCACATGATGACTGGGCATGCACATGCTCGAGCTTTCGTGCTCTTTTTCTGACTTAGGTGTCGCTTGCAAAGCTGTTACTAAATGAAATTAATGTAAATGAAGATTTTACTCATAGACTGAAAAGCGTGCACTTAGATGTACTTCGAAGTACATTGTCACAGGAAAATATAAGCTCGTCTCAATGTCTACTGGACATTCAAAATATGTTACACGAAACATTACACAATGTATCTGTCTGAAATCGAACCGGAAAACTATGGGCGCAATACTTCGAAACGGATAACATCATATGTCTCTGCATTAGAGCAGATCTTTCAGGTGATTGGAACCTTCCCCTTTATAGCGTCCAATGTATGATCCCTTTCTTGCATGCTGCAGGCCACTTCAATTATGCAAATTCTGCCCGCATTTACTTTCAAGAAATGCTGAAACAAGAAACAATCATTAGTCCTGAAGAATTTTACAAATTCGTGAACCATAGCTACTTCACTATTAGAAGAACAGAAAAATTTTGGTCAGGAATATGGACGGATATGACAATCGAACAAGTGTTAATGCGTACGATGAAGACTGCGGATGGATCAACACATGGCCGAAAATCAGCACATGTTATAGACGCCTTCGAAATCTTCACCGGTGTTTTCATTACAACGTCTGAACAAGACGTGGAATTGAGGGAATCTGGAAAGCCAGGGACAATAAGGATCTTCAGGAGATGATGACTTGGCTGAAATCGCCCAATCCCTTTAAAATCTCGTCAAATCTTTTGGTTTCCGTACCTACTGGCTTGGTGTGCGATGAAAGTGTGAATTGTGATAGAACCTAAGATCGAGGTGTAGCTGCGATTAAATCAATTGTGAGTCAACGTTTTAGTGACGTCCATCTGAAGCGAAAAGACAATGTTCTATCGCTTGCAAGTGTAGCCAAAACTATAAAATTTAAAGAAAGAGATGTTGAAGTTAACCCTAACCAACTTTTTCATCGTATTCTATGTGTCGTGCGAAGCTATGTGGAGTAGGCCGAATAATTGAGGTACGAGTTGGCCGCTCTTTTTGATGGTGTTTCAATGCGAAAATGCAAGAAATCAGCATTGATCGATGTTTTAGAGGAACTTGCTCCTTCCGAGAACATATTGCCATCAGATCAAGTATATACAATCGACGGAGGTTTTCATTGCATCGTGTAACGTGGATGCGCGTGGCCAAATTCACTCAGATATGGCTCCAGTATGTTAAGTATATTCAACAACACTGCGGACACAGAGTTAATGTCGTTTTTGATGGCTACTCGGGTAAGTGCACGAGAGGTGAAGGTGTAAAGAATCAGTAACGGAGACAATAATCGACGATTTTAAACTATCGATTGTATCCCAAGATGCTTTTAACAGAGCATCTTCAATCAGCGCTTATTAAGGTACTTCAAGTTTCCGCCGACACAGACTTCAACATCAGTTACCGTAGCAAGAGCAGGAGTATCTTCAGTTCTTGTAGAAGAAGACACTGATTTGTTAGTTCTTTTGGCTTCGGAGTTCTTTCTAATATTCTTTTCCTCCACGCCGCAACTGGTTATGATACAACTTCTACGTCGTTTAGGAGAGGACAAAAAGTAGCTTTTAGGAAATTTCGAGAGAACTTTCTTTTCAGAAAACGTGTAAGTGTATTTAACAGATCACACACAATCAGGAAGAAATTGCCAATGCTGGGAAATCCTTTCTTCTAGATTTATATGGCTTTGATATAAATAGTAACCTCGATAAAGCAAGGTACAATCAATACATGAGAACTAAGTCAGCATTTGACTTATCTTCACTCCACCATCATCAGCTGCAGCAAAGCAACATTCCTACCGAGTTTATTACCAGGCTCAGCAGTGGATTTTGAATTTATTCTAAGTGAAATGAAGCAAGAACGAAGTTTCTATCTTGAAATGTCGGGAAGATACTACGTTTTAAAATTTAAGGGTTAAATTCTGGCGTCGGCCATCTTGATGACGTCATATCTTGGTTTCCCCAAGTAAGATTCTTTGAGACTTTCAATGTGCTGTTCAGAACAACAATCTGAACATACCTACCAATTTTCAACTTGTTATTATAAAATTCCGGGTAAAAACCTAAATGCACTAAACTAATATGAGACGTGGACCTACTGATTAACATGGAGTCCGAATCACATGAGTTCCTGCCGGAAATCGAACTCCGATCTCTTGCGCCAAATCATACTCAATTTGTTAAAATTTTATGTAGGTTAAAGGGAGATTCTAGAAGGTAAGTATTTGACATAATTGTACACAACTTGTGATAAATTTTAAGGAAAGTTGTATAGTCGGAATCACAGATATAATATATTTCATATTAGCAGAATCAATTTCTTGTATAACTATACTATAAGAAGATACAGGCGTGAATTTATCACCAGTGGATTGGGGATGGATGTTAATAGATGTTTGTTACAAACCTATTCCAAGAGAAGATGCCCCTGCACCTAAAACTATTTTGTAATTGTAAGTCTGGTTGAGAACAAAATTGCGAATGTCGAAGAAGTGGCTTAAATTGTTCGACAATGTGTGGTTATTGTGTTGGTCATGGCTGTGAAAATTGTTCACACATTGTAGATGAGGACGATGACACGGAAGAACTTGAACTATAGGCAATGACATAAGCAGTTCAATATTCCATTGACATGAGCAGTTCCACGCCAATTAATTATTCTTCTGTCTAAAAAAATATTGTTGGTTATGTGATAATTTTCATGGCTGAAGCTTAACTTGTTTCACTTTATAATCATAAACATAAGACATTCATTTGTTTTTATAAGATATAACCTATACATCGGAAGACATCATAGCAGTTCTGCTAGTATTTTGCATAAAGCACCTCCAGGAAGAATTGAACCGAAAATATAATTTATTCTTTGACTATTTATTTTAAAAAGGAGTTGTTTCAAATCTTGGTACCGTTTTGTGTGCAAGCATATATCACATGAGGAATTTGATTCTTTAAATCATAGTGAAGATAGTAAAGTGGAATGGCTATGCCTCCGGTGTGAAACTGAAAATAGAACACCCAGAGACGGAGTGGAAGACAATGTGTTCATAGTGTGTTTGTCTTGGAAAACGCATCGGAAAACAATATGGATCAGTTGAATTATTATATACAGAAATATTTTTCAGTATTAAAAAACTGTTTTAGAAAAATTATAACGCACATCTGCCTCTTAAGAACATTCCGTAAACCATATGTTTCACACTTATTTATGGCAGAAATATAACAGAAGTCATCCCGAATATTGCAACTATTATTTGCAATACAAGTTTCGTTTATCTTCGTTCATAACGTCAAAAGTGATTTTGATGCGCCCATTTATAAAGATAGTCGGTTACTGTGAGTACTACATTAAATTGGCTAGCTCCTTTATTTTTAGAGGTGGAACAATAATTTTTAGCTCGTTGGAAAGATCTTGAAATAGTGAGTAACGATTACTTCAGAATATTTTTCCGTATATAATTCCGTTAAAAGTTACTCACAATTAAAGATTAAAATACAAATTGTAAATACACATTCCTTTCATTTTAAGTTGCTATATTTAAAGATGACGACAGTGTATGACAAGAAGTCGTTATAAATAATAATTTTCAGTCTATTCTGAGTGAAATGAAGCAAGAACGAAATTTCTACCTCGAAATGTCGGGAAGATACTACGTTTTAAAATTTAAGGGATAAATTCTGTCGTCGGCCATCTTGATGACGTCATATCTCGGTTTCCCCAAGTGGGATTTTTGGGGGGGGGGACTTTCAATCTGTTGTTCAGAACAACAATCTGAACATCTCCACCAATTTTCAGCTTGTTATTATAAAATTCCGGGTTTGAACCATGTTTTGTCTATTTGCACTGGTCTATATAGCCTCGCTGCTGAATGGGGCGTTAAACTCAACTCAATTGGTTATGAAATGAAATGAATTCTCTTCTTTTGCGGGAAAGGTCTTTCCTCGTCAGAATAAGTATCGATTCTGTCTGCGTATGCGAGTAAGAACATAAGAAAAAGTAACAGATTGCTCAAGTCTTTTTTAATTGACATGCTTAGCTGAATTGTTAGCGCACGTGGCTTCATTGTCCATGGTATCTGCATCTACTTCCAATTGTACCACTAACATTTTCTGAAATTGTCACATTATCTTGAAGGGCTGCCACAACTCAGTGCTAAAGCACTCTCCTTCTAGTGCGTAAAATCACTGATTTGATCCTAACTTGTGCCAAGTAGGCTTTATGATGGACAGTCATCACTGCTTGGGTTTCTTCATGTTCCCCCGTTTCCTCCAACTTTGTTCATTTCACAATTTTGTTTATTATCATCACTTTTCTTAGCTTCCAAGGCATAATCGTCTGTCGTAAAACTGAAAGTTTTTTCATTACTTCATCATTACGAGACAATTAAGGAACTACGTGAATGGAGATGTAGTGAACTTGAATACAGAAAGTCAGAAATAGCAACACCTGAGGGCTGGAACATTGAGCAACGGATCACTACATTGAACGTGCTACATTTGGCTAGCTATAGCTTTTAATGGGTTTTAGAGGCAATGAATGGAATACTTCCACATGACAATAAAGAATTTTAGGAATGATCCAAAAAATTTATGAAAAGATAGTGATCTTGGCCAAGCATTTTACGAATGATCAAAAAATGGATCAAAATATTGCGATTTTGGCCAATAATTAGTTTTTGGATCAGGGACCACAAAACTTTTGAACGGCCCCTAAATCGTTTTCTTTTTTTATTATTTTCTACGGAATAAGCACATCATATTGAGCTAAGTGATAGTTTTGGTTCGATCACACTATATAAAGCTCTAAAGATAGGCGTACGAAAGAAATATTGAAATATACTGGATCTTTTGATGCAATTTTGGGTTTGGGATCACAAAATTTTTGAACGGCCCTTAAATCGAGTTTTCGCATTCTTTTACGGAATAAATACATCATACTGAGTTAAGTGATAGTTTCAGTTAAGCTACACTGTATGTAGTTCTCCAAATATAAGGCCTACAAGAAAATTTTTGACTGAAATATATTGGATCTTTTGATGCAAAAAGAATTGGATTTGTTTGTTGTCTGTCTCTCTTGCAATTCAACTCATCTCTCTGTACTGAAATAAAATTCCTAACGTGGTATCGCAAGAGTATGCGAAAGTGTCCGTCCATGCGACGAACGTTTCAATCGGTAACCCATGGTCAGTATATCAGTTTATATGTGCTTCTTTGTCATGGTAGTTTATTAGCCCAAAGATGTTTTTCTACCTCCACCACTGCTCTAGACGTGTTAAATTAATTTATCTTACACCATTTAATATTCTTTAAGTTCAATTTTCAGGTGGAAAATTTAAGTTTGCAGCCATCTACATGATTTAGTAATTCATCCCATGCTAAATATTTTTAGGTATCAAGTGCACAACGGCTTAAAGTATGTACATGACTGATTCAATTAAAGGATCAGGGTCCATATGGAGGAGGGGTCGTGTTTGGCTCTAAGGAATTAAATATTATGAGTTGTGTATTTATAAAGTAGGATCGTTAGTATAAAAAATATACAAAAATTAAAGCCAAAAGTTTATAATAACCTAGCTGCATACACTAAAACATTCTTGGTGCAACAAATCACTAAAACGTAAAACATTGTTGTGGCTTGTACAATAACCAAATAAACTATGTGAAAAGCTACGCAGTAATTGGTCCGGCCCGTCGTCACAGCTTCCTACACTTTCAGACCAATGAGAAAGGTCAACATCCATGATATAGGAGGCATGTGGAAGTAAAGAAGGACCTAATACTTGCAAATGTCTTTGACAACCCAAATACCACAATACAGCGGCTATAAGTGCACAACACCCAATCACCCGTGCAGCAACCTTGCAATCTCAATACTAACCACGAATTGGCGGTGAAATACCATTGTGATATTGATTCCATGTGTTGTATAATTTGGAAGACGTGTGACGTGATTGTAGTTAGACATGAACAATATCATCGCGCTCCTTGTGAACAAATTGTTCATAAAGACCTAATACACTCATAGAATGTGAATGTCATTACCGCCGCATGTTATAGATATTCTCTTCAAACTTTGTAATATTATTAAATAACATATGTAATGACTAACATCATCTGCATTAAACTAACAGCATGTAGTATGGGATTTAGGTAGGTCATCGTAACCCTATTGAATCTTTTAATCTACCCTCAAGTTAGTAAATTGAAATTCTTCTGTAAAACTATATTTAGATTCCATCCCTCCCATACAAATTCTCAAACTTGACCAGTGTTTCCACCTCAGTAGTCGTGTTCTCAATACAAACGAAAGTTTTTCTGAACTTGGAGAATTCTCGTTCCTACATACACATTGTGTGAATCTAAAGTTAAATGTGTGCACGTGGTAGTGTAAGGTGATATTAACTCAAAGATCGTCAATGAATGTGATAGTAAGTGAATGACAGAATAAGTAACATTAGTCACCGTGATATCAGTGACAAAACTTTGATCTCTTAACCCCGGAAATACTTATCCATTTGAAATGCCCATATACAGGGTTTACATTAAAATATTGTATTAATAAAGATATTATTCCCCGAAAGATAATTTCTATTATTCCGAAGCTCCTACATTAATTTTGATTTGAGTAAGGAACAACTGAATTTACTACATGGACCGAAAATTATATATTGAAAAATCTATAATACACAGTACGTTCTAAAAATATTGGGTCTCTAAAAACATCATTACCTCAACTGTAATGGTACATTACACCACACCGAGCATTTTGTCTGCAATCCGACTCCGCATTAACGGTAAGTTTGGATTTTATCGTCTAGCTGAACGGTAATAGGACTTCTGAGTAGGCATAATGCTTTGATGCGCGACAGAGTTCTGAAAGGACAAGAGAATTCAATGTTCTGTTTCAGATTTGTTGTTACAATTCGCCTCGACGCGATAACAACGTTCTCTCAACCTACGACTTACGCATTTTGATAGTCATGGACAATTCCTACATCATATTGGACGTCCTTGGGTTTCTAAACAATTCATGTTTTAAAGTAACCTTCAAAATTTTCTGCTGTATGATAGTATAAGACTGGTATTTGGCACATGACATCTTAATAATAAAGCAACATGAAAAGGCCGCTCAGACTTGAGAGTTATTACGTCATAGTCGTCGTATTAGCTTGTTTTATTTTTCTCTCTCATGATAACACTACAATTTTGTCGTTAACAACATTTGTATTAATTATAAAATAACGAACAGTTACTATCATTATGTGTATAACAATTGCAAAACTCCACTTGATTATTTAAGTTTACAGGGTGCAAGTGTCACCTTCGGCCACTTGCTGGTTTATATAGTGTATAATGTTAGAATAGTATAATTGTATTAGTATGAAAAATTTATATATTATATATGTGGGGGAAATTAGCCAGATCTGGTTAATATTATTTATTTCTATCCTAATTTAATATTATATGTTAAGTGATTTACAATTTGATATATTTATATATTAATTGTGTAATATTATGTATTATTTAGCAAAAATCATATATTCCTAAAAATATTTTTCCCTCTATAAAATTTTAGTTTAATTAGATGGAAACACGTCAGTAACGTCTTTTTTCCAAGATTCTTTCCGAAGTTCCTCCTCCCATAGTTTTTTATAAACTTCTTTTTTCATTTTTCTCTCTCTTTTTTTTTTAAATAAGACCGAGTCAAATTGGCTCGAGAGGGGAAATATTAAAGAGGTCTTGCTTGGACTCGTTAGGTTCTCCGAGTCTTAAAAAGGGTTCCCGGTAGAAGGCATGAGCTATATTAGGTTCTACCTTTTAGTAGGTTTTCATTTTTAAGGAACTTCTTTCTTGGACTAAAATGAGGTCCTGCGAGGAGAAGGAATATAGAAAAGTAATTCTTATACTCATTCAAGAAATAGATTTTTGCTAGGGAATTAGGCCCTGTAGAATAGGGACAGGATTTGATTCTTGAAATGCTACATTCCATATTTAGGTGGATATGGCATTTAGATTAACAATTCCCTGATATTAGAATTTTTGAGTACGTGTTCAAAACTGAAGCTGTATACGGCTTTGATCGGTTATAAAGTAATTTGTTCCTTTTGCAGGACACATTAGGTTTTTATGAGTACTCTCAACACAGATTCCTGGGTTCGATCCCTCGATGTAGACTCATGAGAGGCTACTGATAGAGTTTTTTAGACTCTTTTTTTATTGTTTGAATCACATCTCCTACTTCAGAAAGTATGGTTCTTATCTAACCTTTACCTGCCAGATCTATTTAAGGGTCTTTCGC
Organism: Thermobia domestica; assembly: GCF_964235325.1. NCBI lineage: Eukaryota > Metazoa > Arthropoda > Insecta > Zygentoma > Lepismatidae > Thermobia > Thermobia domestica. Next base: position 274,922,081 of record NC_137462.1, read on the forward strand.
TACTCTACAGCGAACTCATTCTCCTTTCCTACCTATCCCTATAATAAGTATTTAGATAGATATCCTTCTAGTGCATCTCCTATTTAAGGGAGTACACGAAATAGGGTTGTAGGCCAGGGCTTTTGATGTAGTGAGTCAATGCCCCTTATAAGTTGAGATTATCAGAGGACGCTTTTAATGAGGGCTAACCCTTCTGTCTGCCACACGCACAAAATTACAGAAACCTTAGCTTAATAAAGTTTACTAAAACTAGAGAAAATTAAGGAATTAGAGAATACCCAACAGGTATATCTCATGCACTTTTAAAGAAAGATATTTCATAGAATTTATCAACTCTTTCTAAGCAAACTTTTAATAGAGGTAACTCATGTGTTATGATTTCATATGTAGATAAGATCGTGAGTTATAAACCTGTTTATTAAGTTAATTACCTTAGACATTACTTATTTTGTTTCAAGATACGAGTTTGAATATAATTTATTATATTCTATTTTTTAAAGTTTGTCGAAAATTTTGTCCATTAGAAACGGAAAAAGTCTGTACGCACAGGCTGACAGATTTCAGTATTACATACAAAAATTAACTTTAATTATTATTTTTTTATTTTTCGACTAACAAGAGATGTATCCAGTAAGTTTCTCTTACCCTTTAATTGGCAAACATTGATAGCATTACCATTAAAACATTTAGTTTGTTTTTATGGTTGAACCATGTCTTTCTGATCTAATTTCGTAATTTTTAAAGTGTTTTTGTACTTTGGTTACAAAATACAGGATGTTTATTTCAACACAACATTGCCATAAAGTAGGTCTTAAGTGTACTACTGACAAGGCTCATGTTTCGGTTCGAACGCGAGGATCAACATAAAACTTGATAGACATATACAGGACTAAGTACTGACCACTGTATGGTATGCTATTCCCGTGTAAAACTCGTTTTCCGCCGACAGCGCCACCTATCCTTCGAAACACTAGCAGTTAAATTCCCCGTTATAGGTGCTGAGTGAAGATCAGTCAGGTGCGTTAGTGTGTGGTAGTAAGCTCGACTTAGTGTTAGGTGTGGTAGTCAGTGTGGAAAAATGGGGCGAGATGTTGGCATTAACTCCCTTCATGTAGTTGAACTGCTAAAAGACAAACTAAGGCGCAGATTTAACCCTCGATTAGGCGCGTGGGTGACAGGTTTCCCCCAGTGATTTTTCTCTCAAATTGGCAACACTGTGTGTTGGTGTTCCGAGTCACGCTTTTCAGTTGCTGAACGTTAATTGTTAGTGTTTGATATGGCGGCAGTAGTACACTTCTATTTACCGCCTACAGTTTGTAAAAAATAAATTTTCTCTGCAGTAGCGTATTTGGGTGACAGTTTTCAACCGCGCGCCTATGTGCGTAACAAATAAAATATCAAAACACCGAAAGAGACAAACGACAATAGATTTAAATGTCGTTCTGCAATGGCCTGAGGAGGAAGACGAAGTGTCATAGGTGTGTTCTGATGACAGTGATTATGAAATTGATCGCATTAGTGCAAGCGACACCCAATACTGTAACGGAACAAGATGGCTCATGGTGGTATTTTTAGATTTTCTAAGTATCTGTGCAATTAATGCACTTTGCATCCTGAAATTCAATACTAGAGGCACCTCTCTTGTCACGAAGGAGAGTTTCTTGGAGGATATCGCCTGGGAAGTGACTAAATTCCAAAAAGAACATCGACGCTTTATTCCCCAAGTTTCAGTTGAAATTGGGAAGAGGGGCCGACTTCGATTCTTACTTGGTGTTGACGAAGAAGGAATGGTCGATCTTAAAAACCATCAGGCTCCAAAGGACGTTGCTATGTCTGTAAAAGTGACAGAGACAAAATTACAAGGAAGTGGTGCCTGAAATGTAAGAGATGGATGTGTAGAGAACATCTCAAAGACATTTACGTAACATCTTTGCAATCAGCTTAGTAGTCATGAAAAAAAAGTAAGTTGTATTCAGCAGAACACTATAGACAACCAAAACTACAGCCTATAATTAACATTTTACCGAACGAATGTAAGAATTGTCATTTGAACATGATTTTACTTATTCTAGATACATTGTAATAGGTGGGTGACACCTGTCACCCACGCGCCTAATCGTGCAACGAAAACGTACGCGCCTAACGCAGGGTTAAGAATCAAACATCAGTTGGAGCAGAAGATAAGTCGTTTGCGTCATGTTGGTGCAATTTAATTATCAATGTGAAATGAATTAGAAATGATACCACATCAACACTCGCCAAAGATGATTAAAAAAGAAAAAAAAATGGCACGACACAGCAAGATATCTATGATAGCAGTTCAGAGCGGGAAGAAGACAGCAGTCTAGAGGGGTAACCGGGAATTTTAGTGAAATATCAACAAAATCAGTTTAATCGTTAAAAAAAAAAAACTCATTTCTAGGGATAAACTACGCCATGTGAATTTTTTCAGAGTAAATGAGTTATGCCATGTTCTTAAGTTATTAGTAAGACATCTATTAATGAAATGTGAACAAAATTGTCGGAGACGTCTTCAACAAAATTATCCAAGAAAAATTTATCTCCAAGAAAAACCACCCCTTGCAATTTTTATTCCAAGAGAAATGAGTTACACTGGCACTTTCCTGCTTAGATGTTACGTCATGCGGCTATAGGATGTATGACATCTAACAGTCTTCTGTATATTATCTAAGTATACGTATGTTACATATGTCAAATATATGTTATATTACGTCCATTTGTATGTGAAATCCTCTCACCGCCCATGTACAGTTCTTTCTATCGTACGAGAAGTACGTATAACATATACGTTTGTTGCAGGAGGTTAAATAGGGTTGTACAGTAAGGGACACTTCCGGATGGTACACCCATATGGAAATTTACCGCAAAAGTGTACCATCCAGAAGTGTCCCTTATTATACGTTGAGTCCAAAAATTACAGGATTTACGGATGTAGTAATTACGGAACGGATTTACATACGTTTTTTTCTGACTGTATGCCATATTGTCAGGTTATTAAAGAAATATTTATTTATGAAATATGAACAATATCGCCTGTGTCATTGTTTTTAAGAAAATGGCTCCAAAAAGCATTCCTAAAAATAAACTATGTCTTCTGGAGTTTTTTCTAGAAAAACATATGATACCATATTGTAGGGCTGTCAGTGGAACAATTATTTATAGAGTTGTCAGCGGAATCGTAAGAGCTGTTTTTGAAAAATCACCAATTTTTATTTTCACCCTTCAGTAAACGAGCCTCATTTTTACAGATAGAGAGAATTTTTAAAAAAAAAAAATACTTGGGGTTCTTATAATATTTTTAAGTTTTATATTTGGTGTCGATATGTTAAACGGTATGACCGATAGGCCAGTGAACTCTTTACATCGGAACGAACGGACAGACATCCAAAAATCCATTTTTAGCCTTCCAGAGCTCATCAAAAGTGTAAAATATGCCAAAAAGTCGAATTTAACTTTTTTGCACGATCACCATAATTTCTTCTTTGCTATCGTTACTCGAAAGTACAAATGGTAAACACAGAAAAAGGACGAATTAAAAATAACAGACAGTTATGTAATAATATAGTAGGTTAATAAAATAGGAAATGTTTGCAGTTAAGTAAACGAGAAAAACAATATTAATGATTAATCTCTATCAATGGCGTATGCAGGGTGTTCACTCGGTTAAAGTCTTCCCTCCTTTAGTACAGTGATACCGAAATGGATACAGCTTTCATGTAGTGTGTTACATTTGTGACTGTTTTATGTAGAAATGTTACGACTCTTTTTATATATTATATACATTATCTACAGCACTTACCTCTGGTGCGTGGGGTCAATGGGGAATAATAATAATAATAATAATAATAATAATAATAATAATAATAATAATAATAATAATAATAATAATAATAATAATAATAATAATAATATATAATAGGCAGCTCTGAAATATAAAGTAATTATTTCATCTCATAACATGAGTTTTAAATGACCTATATAGGAGACTAAATATTTAGAAAAGATAATTTTATTACAAAAAGAACAATCAGTATTACGCAGACTACGCTTATTTCTCCAACCTCTGGGAAATTCTATTTATTTATTTATTTCGTTACTTCTGATCTATATTTCCTATATAAAAAGAAAAAAGAAATATTCTTTGACGCTTCGCTGAAAGAAGAAATATCCCTTTGTCGCTGCTGCCCTCTGGAGGCAGACTTCTGAACTATATGTTAGGATGTAGTTCAGCAATCGCCAATAGATGGCAGGAACTGGTTGTCTGTTTATAAGTACGAAGGCCTATAATAAAAAGAAAAAGCATTTCGCACAAAAATTCCTGTTTTGTTGATTTATTCATAGCTTCTGCAAACGTGGTTTTCCTTATTCCAGTTGATTACATGGACGAGCACAAGTTCTTTTGTTATAATAAAGGAGACAACTTAGTCATCATAAAATTAGTTAGTAATCTGTTCTTACGTAGTTAGTGATTACTACAATAATTAAAACAGAGTACTTTGAATTTCTTTGTAGCTAAGATGAGGCGTGTGCTATCTGTTAGTATGGTCCTGGGTTCAATCTAGCAGTGGTTCGGATAAAATTTGAAACATTGTTTTGTCTCATGTAACCTTGCGATAAATGAAAGGGCTCTAAAAACCCCATACATTCAATCAATAACCAGAGTTCCTTCGTGGCTAAGCGAGTATTGTACTCTCCTTTGGCGTGGGAGACCCAGGTTCGATTCCTCACGGAAGCTCATGTTCGGATTCCACGTTAATCACTATGTCCCGTCTCATATAGCCTCCCTGCTGAAAGGGACGTTAAACTCAAAATCAACACAATCAATAACCAAAGAGTTTTTGACTCCTTCCCTCCTAGTGTTATAACTGGAACCACAATTCACGCATGCAGAAAGGATTTTCTTAAGAGATTGAAATACTGTTACATCATTTCCTGTTTGTTGCGGTTATCTATTCTATCGCCATATATTCTAGGTATATAAAAATATGTGTATTTGAGTGGAGTGTGCTCAACTTTGCAACATCTTGCGCAACTTCAACCAAATTTGGACACGTCCGACATATAATCGGGAGAGAAATACTGTTGATAAGATAATCGTAGGGCTTGTAGAAGGCAGGTGGGTGGTGAAGTGTAAAAATAATCGAAAACGATCGATATTAGTGTCGAAATTCATAGTTTTTGGAGTTGCTCAAATACAAATTGTTACGCTCCCTATGCCGTTTATAACGTTTGGTCTATATAATAGCTCTGAGTTCGTTATATTAAAAATTATGGAAATCTTAAAAAAAAAAAAAAAAAAATCATATGGGTACCAACTGTTCAAATAATAACACAAGAAATCGAATTTATTTGAATTACTGTATTTTTCGTCGATTTTCTGTATTTAACTTGTTATTTTTATAATTTATCTTCTTTATAAATGAACTTACATCTATTATGGCTTCCTCTCATATCATATATAGAACCAGTGATGCTAGGTTCTCAAATTAAAAATTCCCTCAGAAATGCTCAAAAAATCCATTTTTAAGATAAAATTTCCCTAATATTAGTTCACTATTACATACAGTGTGTTTGAAAACAACACCGACAACGTTTGGGAGGTGATTCCTGACACCAAAATAAAACAAAAAGTATAGACCAAGCTGGGTGCACAAATGCTTCCTTTCGGAGGTATAGGTTGCGAAATCATGAAAAAATGAACTCTAAAAGCCCACAGCTATACTTTTTGTCTTATCTTGGTAGCAAGAATCACTTCCCAAAACCTTATCGGTGTTATTTTGAAACACTATATATATATATATATATATATATATATATATATAGGGTGTTAATGAACTGTAACGACAAACTGTGAGAGGTAATTCCTCACATGTAAAGAAGAGAAAAAGTTCGTATGGACCTATTGCGAAAAGTGCATAGTTTCAGAACTAGGGCTGTCAAAAATTGCAAAAAAGCTAAATTTCAAGAGACCCTATTTCAAGTTCCAGAAACTGTGGATGGTGGTCCTTATCAACGTAAAGGAACTCGCGCATACACAATCCAAAAAAAGCATATTACATGAATTTTCACTGAGTGTGCAGATGTTCTGTACAGGGTATAATTTTTAAATATGCTCTCAATAGAGTTTTCAGATATACCCTGATCTCAAGGAGGGTCCAAAGTAGGCAGAAGGTAAGCCTAAACAACAATCGCCATTTAGTGCTTAGGACAGAAGTCGGAATAACGTGTGATGCGATGTATTTCGTCATGTCATATATATATCACGTTTCCTTCACTTATAAGCGTGAAAGAAAACATCTCAGCATGCTTTCTCCCGAGTACGAGAGACCGTGCTGTTGACAATCCTTAACACTTCCGACATCGCGCCAAAAGATTTTTTTTCTTTTTTCTGTTCACTGTTGTCAAGGCTTATCGTTTCCTACTTTGGATCAATCATAAAGTCAGTGCATATCTCAAAATTCGGTTGATGGCATGCCTGGGAATTTCACCCTGCTGGAAATATTCTGCACACCCATTCAACATTAATGACATATGCAATTTTGGATTGTGTATGCGTAACTTGCTTTACGCTGATAAGAACAACCACTCCACGATTACTCAAATTCGAAACAGGGCCTCTTGAAATTTGGCTTTTTTGTGATTTTGGACAGCTCTAGCTCTGAAACCATGCACTTTAGCCAACAAGCCCATAGGAGCTTCTTGACTTATTTTGGTGTGAGGAATTAAATCTTACAGTTTGTCTGTATTGTTCATTAACTCCCTGTATATATATATAGTTCATTAACACAGCTGAAATTCCCTACATTATCTCATATTCGTAAAATCTCCTTTTTTCCCTCCTTAAAAGCTATTTGCTAAATCTCCCTGCACCGCGCGAAATTTCCCTCAAGCTACCATCACTGTATAGAACTAACTAGAAAGAGCAAGTTTCTACATGTTTGGCAAAAAAAAAAAAAAAAAAAAAAAAGTGAATGATACCATACGATACAGACCATAGGAAATGTTACCATAACATTAGTCCATAATAACATATACATACATATTTATACAAGTTATCATTACACATTTAAGTCAAAGGTCATCCCGTTAGCATAAGGGGTGAGAAGAAGTGAATAATAGAACGCCAAAAATGACAGAGATTACTGCCAAATTCATAGTTCACAACGGATGACACAGTTTAAATAGCTTTTGGAACATAGTACCCAGTTCATGCTGGGTTTCTACCACTTCACTTTGATTAAACGGTTTATTGCAGAGTGTAGATTGTTTCGAAAATTATACCAAAACTATAGTATCTTATGAATTTTTGGAGATTTAAACATTCTCTATCAAACTATTCTCCCTATACAAACAAGGCGTTTCCAAGTTGAGTTTTACATATAATAGTACGCATATTCATAATCTTTCTTTAAAGAGGAAGTTCTGTCTGACTGATTAACGCCTAGGTCAAACTATAAGGGGCATACTTAAAGTCGTGAGCAACATGTTTTCACAACCGTAATCTTCAGTTGTAAGTGAAACCAAGTATATCATCTCAATCTAAGCCCTTTATTTCTTTATTTCTTTCCAGATGTTGATGCTGTTTGTTGCTAGTATGTGGCCACAGGCAGGATTTTCAAAATGGCGGGCAGCTATGTTTCGTTTCGACAGCATGCTGTGATTGAATTCCTTGTTAAAGAGGACCAGTCTGCTTCTGAAATTCACCGCAGACTGCAGCATGCCTATGGAGATGTGTGCATGGGTGTCAGCAGTGTTAGAAGGTGCGTGAAACATTTTAAGGATGGAAACACGAGTATCGAAGTTGAGGGCGCCCTCGAGCTGCCTCATAAGATAAGGGTTGATGAACTGATTAAAAGAGATAGCCGTATTACTGTGAAGGAAATCGCTACAAAACTTGGTGTTGGATATAGTGCTGTGCAAGAAATAATTAGCAGCTTAGGTTATCGGAAGGTTTGTGTCCGTTGGGTCCCATATTTATTAACCGAGGACCACAAACGTAACAGACTAACTGTACGTAATGCACCCACAATAATTGATAGATAAATGATGAGAATTTATTATAAAGAATCGAAAACAACAAGAGAGATGTATACTAAAGTTGATTATAATAGAATATAATGTTTACTATTGGTTTTGGTAAGATTATTTGAATTTACACGAACACTTACACATCGTTACACCGATTGGAAAAGCCGCGCGCCACACACTCAATGTGACCTACATTTTCAAACAAAAACTATAAAGGGCAACAACCTCCAGCGGGAAGACACCTCCCGTGCCATCTATTGAGGCAAATGACAACTAGTTGAATTGACAAAGTTTTTTTTTTTTCAGAATCAAACATACCGCCCACCTTGAAATTCACTGAATTTCAACACATACAACAAAATTATGATTGATTGAAAGGAAGTGGGCACAATTTCACAATGGGTCTTTTCATGAGTCCTTGTGTTGTTTTTACTGTTGCCACACGTACTAGATTGTCACTACCTGGATGAATGTCTACCACTCTTGCCAGCTTCCAGTGTAATGGCGATGTTTTGTCGTCCTTTAGAATGACCATATCACCAATCTTAATGTTCGTCTGAGTACACCACCACCTTGGCCGTTGTTGGAGTCGAGATAAATATTCACTGGACCACCTTCGCCAAAAATGCTGCACTAATTTTTGCACAAGTTGCCACTTAGCAAGTGGTGACAACTTCACGTTAGTTAAGTCAGGTTCAGGAAAGGCAACCAATGGCTCGCCAATTAAGAAATGGCCAGGAGTCAATGCACACAAATCACTTGGATCACTTGATGCTGCTGTGAGAGGGCGGGAATTTAAATAGGCTTCAATCTGTATTAAGACTGTGCAAAGTTCTTCAAAGTTGAGGATCACGTTACCCACAATACGACGTAAATGATGTTTCAGTGATCTGACCCCTGCTTCCCACAGACCTCCATGATGCGGCGCACTAGGGGGGTTGAAATGCCATGAGATGCCTTGCGAACTAAGAAAGTTAGAAACTTCATCTCGATGTTCACTACGATGCGCTATCTTTAACATGTTTTTGAGCTCTCGATTTGCACCTACGAATGTAGTGCCACAATCACTATATATATGTGTAGGTTTACCTCTTCTCCCTATAAAGCGCTTCAGAGCTGCTATGAAGGCACTTGTAGTTAAATCACTTACTACTTCTAGGTGTATCGCTTTCACGGAAAAGCACACAAAAATGCTATATATCCCTTGTACGTTTTCTGACCGCGTCCTTTCATGTTTTTTAATGTCACTGGACCAGCAAAGTCCACTCCACATACCTGAAAGGGCCGACCTGGGTTAACACGTGGAGAGGGCAAATTGCCCATAAGTTGATGAGCTGATTCTGCAGCTTGACGATGACAGGTGACGCACTGCTTGATTATATGTCGCGCTAAATCCCTACCTCTAATAATCCAGAAACGCTGCTGTAGAACTGCCAGCAATAACTGAGGGCCAGCATGTAAATTATTGCGGTGTTCTTGTTCTACAATAAGTCTTGTAAGCACATGATTACGTGGAAGCAAGACTGGATGCTTTGAGTTGAAATTTAAATTTGCGTGTTGCAACCTGCCACCCACTCTGAGAATATTGTGGTCATCGAGAAAAGGGTTGAGGCACACAAGACGACTTTTCGTAGACAAAGGTTTTCCTTCCTTCAAACACTTGATTTCTTGCTGAAATTCATCTTGTTGAGCAAGCCTTACCAAGTAATGAGTTGCTTGTTGCAGTTCAACTATAGATAGCACTCCACTTAGTTTACTATGGCTTCCTGACTTGCAATTGAAAATAAAACTTTTGCACCAGGCTACAACTCTCTGAAGCCTTATGAATGATGAGAATTTAGCAATAAAACTGATGTCACTTGTAGTATGCAACACAACAACACTACTTTTCTGCTCACCCTTCACCGCTTCAATGTCACATTCCTGATTCTCACTGGTTGGCAACTCTGTGTTGTATAGCCAACTTGGTCCTGACCACCACAATGGCTGTATGACGAGATCTGACGGGTTAATTCCTCTCGAAGCACAGTCAGCAGGATTTTCGCTTCCTAAAACGTGATGCCACTCAATATTTTCAGACTGCTGAATTTCTGCAATGCGATTACTTACAAATGTTTTCCATTTACTGGGTGGAGACGCAATCCATGCAAGCACAATAGTTGAATCTGAATATGCATGCATACTGTCAAAGTTCATACGTAACGAATTCACTACCATGTTCATTAAGCGTGTTAGGAGAACAGCTCCACACAGCTCCAGTCTGGGAAGAGTTAATTTTTTTTACAGGGGCCACTCTTGTTTTCGCACATACGAGTTTTACTGTAACACCTTGGTCGGCACATAAGCAACGCAAATACACAACGGATGAATAAGCAGCCTCAGATGCATCTGAAAATCCTATTAATTGCAGTTGCACAGCATTTCTTGGTACCATACACCTGTCTATCTTAATCCCTTGTAGTATGGGAAACTCTTCACAATATTTTCTCCATGCACTTGATAATTCAGTGGGCAAAACTTCGTCCCAATCAAGCTGCAATTTCCACAGTGTTTGTATTAACAACTTCCCTTTGATAGTTGTTGGGCTGAGCCATCCTAATGGATCATACAGTTTCGCAATTTCTGAAAGTAGTATTCTTTTCGTTAACACTGAGTAGTTTCGAGGTACCGTTACACAGAACGAGAACTGGTCAAGCGATGGACACCACTTAATTCCTAATGTCTTAATCACATCATTCTCACTGAAATGGAATGGCAAACTACTTTCACGAAGATGAGCTGGGATATGTTCTAGCACTTTTACATCGTTTGAAGCCCATTTTCGCAGCTCAAATCCACCCTTCGATAGAAGCTGTGTTAATTGAGTGTATAGTTCCAATGCTTCTTCGGTTGACCGTACACTTGTTACACAATCATCGACGAAAAAATCACTAAGCACAGTTTTTGCGGCAAGAGGAAATGCTTCCCCTTCGTCAGTAACCAACTGCTGTAAACACTTCACCGCAATTTCCCAAAAGTTTCTCAAAACTGAATCTAATGTGCACGACACAAAGTGGGATGACACAGTTGATGGGCTAGGATTAGTTTTGATGGGGCCTGTTAGTACCCATCCGAGCACAGTTTCTATTGCTACTGGTGTGTCTCTAGAACCAACACGCCTACCACTACTTAACAGATGACCGTACACGTCAGCTCCAAGAAGTAATTCAATTTTTCCCGGGATATGAAACATAGGGTCGGCTAGTTCCAGTCCCTTTATGTGTGACCATTGATCTACGTTTTTTACTACACTTTTCGGAATGTTAGATGTAACTACAGGCACGACGATGGCATTAGTTGCTAACTGAACATTCTTGTTGAACCTCCCTTGTAACTGAATATTTACCATAGCTTGTGACTTTCCTACACTACTTGACGTGATTCCTGTGATGGTAATATTTACCTTCTGTTTTCGAAGGCCAAGTTTTTGAACACAGTTTTCTGTAATCATCGAGGTCTGGCTTCCATTGTCAATCAAGCAACGGACAGGATGGTAATTGTTATATTGATCACTCACATACACCACTGCTGTTGAAAGTAACACTTCAGACCCAGTTCCATTCGCCGACAAAAGAGAGGTAATGGGCTGGCTACCGTTTTGATTTGAATCGGTGACTTGCTTAGGTTCTTGAATGAAATGCAAGAGGGTATGATGCCTTTTCTTTCATTTATGACAGCTTGTTGACTTGCATTGACTTATAGTACAACCATATTTTAAACAGTTAAAACACAAGGAATTTTGTTTCACAAAATCATGTCTGTCATTCACACACATGTCGATAAACTTTTTACATTGATGCAGAGGATGCTGCTGGTTGCATTTTACGCAATTTTGTGTACTTGCATGGTACGACTGCGTGACTTTATGTTTTGGGAGTCCACTGGTCTTATGAAAAACACCTGGGGGCTTGTTCTTGATGGTGAAAGGGTTTTTTTGGGATGTTGATGCACTTTGATCTGTATCTGCACTCGCTGCTGCAGATAGCGCTTTGGCTCGCTGATTTAGAAAATCAGTTAATAATTGGAAAGATGGTAATTCACCACTGGTAGGCGTACTTGTTAACGACAGTTCCCATTGACGCCTTGAGTCTGAGTCAAGTTTCTCACATGTCACATGCACAAGAATTACGTCCCAGTGCTCAACAGGCACATTTAGTGCCTTTAGCACACGCTCAGATTCCGTTGTTATGTCCAAAAGTTTTCTTAATGAAGATACACACACTTCACTCACTTTCGGTATACCGAAAAGTCTTTTCAGAGTTTGATTCACTATTTCTCTTTTGTCTTCATATCGGTTTTTTTAATAGAGTACACGCCACTTCGTAATTTTGACCGGTTACAGGAATCGACTGAATGAGGCTTGCTGCCTCACCCCGCACAGAAGCCCTTAAATACCGTAGCTTCTGAGCACCTGTCAATGTTTGGTTATTATGTACTGATGCACTAAATAAGTCCCAGAATGACATCCATTCATGAATCTCACCACTGAAGTAAGGAAGTTCTAACTTCGGGAGTTTTACATCAGATTTAGCATCAGTAGAGTTTGTACCATTGCTTGCTTCTTTTAAGTTCAATAATTTGCTCAACATTGATTCTAATTTATCCTGTATTTCACTAATTTCTTTGTCAAACGCTTCATAGTTCGATTCATCACACACAGTTTCCAATTCATTCACCAGTTCACTACATTTTGTGTCCTGTTCTTTGCATTTTTCAATGTAAAATGTCACGTTGAAGTCTTGGTTATGAATTTGAGTCGCTACTTTCCCCTGAAGTCGGGTCACTTCTCTTTTTACAACTGCCTTTTTTCTACGAAATTGTTCCATTGTGAACACACGAAAAGACAACGGACACGACACGATAAGAAATACTACTTACACTAAATACGAACGGAACACGGGAAGAGAAAAGTTCGATTCACACCATTAGAAATCCGGAGGACCTTGGACTGTTTTCATTGCTAGTTCTTTATCCGGTCCGGCGTGGACCAAAAAATGTACGTAATGCACCCACAATAATTGATAGATAAATGATGAGAATTTATTATAAAGAATCGAAAACAACAAGAGAGATGTAGAATATAATGTTTACTATTGGTTTTGGTAAGATTATTTGAACGAACACATACACACCGTTACACCGATTGGAAAAGCCGCGCGCCACACACTCAATGTGACCTACATTTTCAAACAAAAACTATAAAGGGCAACAACCTCCAGCGGGAAGACACCTCCCGTGCCATCTATTGAGGCAAATGACAACTAGTTGAATTGACAAAGTTTAATTTTTTATTTTCCAGAATCAAACACTAACCATTGCCCAAACTTTTCTTCAGATATTTCGAAATGAAAGTGATGAATTTTGGACGAGTATTGGTACTGGAGATGAAAACTGCTTCCATCATTATGAACCTGAAACAAAATGACAGAGTATGGAATGGCACTTCTTGATTTCGCCACCGAAGAAGAAAGAGAAGACAGTGCAATCGGTAGGAAAAGCTATTGGAAGCGTCTTCTGGGATGCACAGGGTTGCATTTTGGTTGACTTTTTTGAGCCTGAACACAATTCTGCCCGCTACATCCAGACACTTTTGATGCTCTATCGTGTCTTGCGTGATAAACTTCCTAGAAAGAAGATAATCTTTCAACAGGATAACTCCACGTTCGTATACTGCATGCGCCACTACGGATCAGATCAGGAGATTTGTGTGGGAAACAGTTCCACATCCTCCATACAGCCCCAACATGGCACCCTCCAATTACCATCTTTTCGGTTTTGTGAAGGAACAGATGCGAGGCCATCGCTACGAGACACTGGAGGTTCAGCAAGAAGTGCGTCAGGGTCTACGGGCAGCTGGAACGGAATTCTCTCACAAGGGTATTTTCAAACTTGCAGAATTATGAGTAAAATATGTGCAAAAGAAAACGGGGGCTATGTGGAAAAGAGAAAGAAAGGTCTGTAGATTGAGATGATATATTTGGTTTTATCAGAGCTGGATTTAGGTTTGGTGGGGACCTAAGCTATTGAAGGTAATGGGGCCCTTTATGTATCCAGATGAACGTAGGCGTCCTATATACAGAAATGAAGAAACTAGTGATATTTTAAAAACTAGGCTAGCGGAAGGGGGGGGGGCATTGCTTACATCATAGGACTTACACAACAAGAAGCACTGTTGCTGTATGTAGATCTTATCTTATTTAATGTTTCTCTTATATTTTGGAAATGTAAATACAGTTTTCTTAAATTTTGGAGGGCCACCAAGAGAGTGGAGCCCTAAGCTACAGCTTTTTTTTTTTTTTAGCTTATACGTAAATTCGGCACTAGGTTTCACTTACAAATAAAGATTACAGTTGTGAAAAAAATGTTGCTCAAGACTTTCAGTATGCCCCTCGTATTTAAGCTAGAAATTTGCAGTTTGGAAAGTGCATACATTTGCTGACGTAAGATACCCTAACGGAGGACTTTTGGAAATTCTAAGAGAAAAGGGAGGAAGAATGGGGCAGTGATGGCAACTTGGAACATTATACAATCCCATGTTAAGAGGCAAAAAGTCCCATTTTTTCCTTTGAATTTCCCACATTATACTTATAATTACAAATATGGTATATGAAAAAAATGTTTTTGTATATTCTCACTTTTCACGATATCTGAACGAATTATCCGTAAATTTCGACCCTCTAGATTGGTAAAATAGTTTATTTGTAAACAAATGTTTTGCTTAATCGAAAACAATTATATTTTATTGTCAGAAATGCACGTCCATATCAAGACCTTGTGCTATCAGTTCTACTGAGAGGAACAATACTGAAAAAAAAAAAAAACTCGTTCTCCAATATTTTGTGAGGATGTCGTCCTGAAAGTGGAATTTTTGTTTTTTTGTATTTTAGGTTTTCTTATTCGTTCCTTATGTTTTTTTTTTTTCAGTTCTCAAATACCCGACCACCAAATTGTGTTCCCGGGCACCAAATTGGTTTCTGAGCAGAAAACATGGTTAACTTGCTCCATAAGCCCATGACCCACTAGCATGCACTGCAGAGGTGAATCTAGAAGTTAAAAAATGGGGGCCTAGCCAGAAGGGAGACTATGATAGTGGCGTATTTTCGGGGGTGGCTATCGGGCTCAAGTCCTCCCTGAAATAAATTTGTTATATCTAAAATTTCATTAAAATTTGTTGGCACCCAAAAGGAATAATAGTGTATACGTGCTTATTCACGTGTTGTGCATAACCCTCCCCGAAACAAAATTCTTAATACGCCACTGATGATAGGTATATCATAAGTTCACTATAGACTTTAAAAACTATATAAATAATAGCTTCAATTATTTTTTGTTACTCAAAAAACTGGTGGTCCTAGGCTTCCTGCCTCCAGACTAGATTCGCCACTGCTTGACATAAGAAGAAAGGCTTCGAATTCGACGATCAACACTGATTTCGTGCTTAACGATGGCTCATTATACCTATTTTCTGTCCGTAGAAAATGTTGAAGTGTATTTTTTGTGTGTATCACATATTAGAAAAATGCCATATATTTTAACCTTTATCCTTTTACGAAAATATGTAAAAAAAAAAAAAAAAAAAAAACGCACGAAATGTGATTTATCCCATTGGGTGGCATCACTGGAATGGGGTTTACAACCATTAAAATAATGTGAATATATCAGAATTCCTATTCTTGCCTTTCATTTCGTGTAAAACTGACGATACGAACCTTACAATAATCTATGAAGCTTATTTTAGCATTTTCTTTTCTTAATTATCTGATCTTGATACGGATTGAAAAAAGTGAGAGTATGTAAGTAAGATGTCCGTCTCTAAGTATTCTACAATTTTAGACAAATTAAAGTTTGTATTTAAACTTCTATATTTAGAATGTTTAAAGCTCTGTGTACGGTTTCTTGACATTTGATATAGAAAGAGCAGAAAATGGATAAATATTGGATGGTGGTAGCGTGCGCCATCATGTTGAATCGTTCTGCCCAGCAGGAGATTCCTCATAATGCACGTAGTAAGATATTCATTAAATCTCATTCGGCTCGTGAGAAGAATAGGAACTTCTTATAATACTGAAATATTTTTTTTTATTCTGAAGATAGTTTAAGCTTTTTATTATATTAATGCAGTAGAATAGTGCCAAAATATTTCATGACTGGCTACAAGCGAGAAATTTTTCATGATAAAAATACACTTATAGTAAGTCTGAAAAACACCGGGACACAAGCTGACGTCGTGTGGCCGCAGTGACGTCATTAACATGGCGACCATCTGAAACTTTAAATTGTCATAACTCAAAAACTGTTGATCCTACAAACTTGATTTAGGCGCCGTTGGAACCGGAATCACAAGCCCTACAAATAATTGTAGGACCGTCATATTCGTAAAATATCTTCATGGAAAAATTTCAATATTTTCATTTTTTGTATCCATTTTAGTTCATAATTTTGCATTTCAATACACAACAGACTCATATTGTACGTGCGCACGGTCATTGTTGTACGTGCGCACGACAATCACAACTGTTCTTGTTTTCTTTACAGTTTCTCGTTTTTTTAAACAAAAAGAAGTAATATTGAAGATAGCAACCGAACCGAGGAATATGACGATAATCCAAGTATATATGTCTATATCAAGCTACACAGATGTGGAAGTAGAAGAAACATATGAGCAAATAGAAGAAGTATTAATGAAAGTTGAAGACCAGGACAATTTAATCATCATGGGTGACTGCTCGGCAAAGGCAAAGAAGATAATGTAACTGGGAATTTCGGTCTAGGAGAAAGGAATGCGAGAGCGACACGATTACTTGAATTCTGCAAAAGCCATAATCTTAGTATAAAGAACACTCTCTTCGAACAAACACTAAGAAGAAGAAATACATGGAAAAACCAGTAGACAAAGAAAAATATCAAATATACTATATCCTGGTTCGACAAGCATTTAGAAATCAAGTGAAGAACAGTAAGAGTTACCAAGGAGCAGACGTTGACTCAGACCATAATTTAGTTTTGATGAAGAGCGCACTCCGATTAAAGAGGAAACGAGTGGTTCACCAAACAAAAGATGGAACACAATCAAGCTAAGAAGAGATGAATACATGAAAAAGGAATTTGCAAATGCTACAGGACAAAGAGGTAGATTTAGGTAGATTCTAAGGTAGATTTAGCAGGTAATGGCATCGACTCGAAATGGGAAGCCATGAAAGCAAGGATGCAAGGATTACAAAAGCTGCCGACGAGCACATAGGAAGAGAAACGAGAACCCAATATAACCCGAAATGATGGAGAAAGAAGACAGTTCAAGATAACAAACAAAGAAGAGGAATACAGAAGGTGCAGAAATCATATCAACAAAGAAGTAAAGAAGGCCAGAGAAAACTGGATAAACAACTTGTGCAAAGAAATTGAAGAAAATATAGTCAAAGGCAATATAGAAACGGCATATAGAAAGGTTAGAAAACAGTTTGGTGAGAAAAAGAAAGACACAGACATTATCAAACACAAGGACGGAACTGCGCTAATAGAAGAGGAGCAGATAACAGAAAGATAGAAGAAATACATTGAAGAACTCTACAAAGGAGACAGAGTGAACAAAGAAGAGATACAGAAGGAAGAAGACGTCGATGAAAATGAATTAGGACCATCAATTTTACAGTGCGAATTCGACAACGCTTTGGAGAAAATGCAAAATGGTAAAGCCCCAGGAATAAATCAAACACCAACCGAAGTGATTAAGAATCTCGGAATAGCAACAAACAAGAAACTATTTAATCTTATTAATGAAATGTATACCTCGGGAAAAATACCAAGAGACTCCGAGAAAGCATATTTATATCCCGAAGAGGAAAGGTGCACGGAAATGCGAAAAACACAGGACGCTAGGTTTGCTTTCTCATGCATCAAAAATACTGTGCAAAATTATCGCACAACGAATAGAAGGGAAAATCGAAGAACGGCTATCGGAGGGCCAGTTTGGTTTCTGGAGGAAAAGGGTAACAAGGGAAGCAATACTGAGTCTACGGCTGATCATGGAACAGCACATCAGAATAAACAAAACAATTGTGATATCATTTGTAGATATAGAGAAAGCTTTTGACATTGTAGAATGGAACATCATGTTCAGAGTGTTGAAGAATCTGAAAGTGGATTACAGAGACAGGAGAATAATATACCAACTTTATAGGAACCAGACAGCTGTTATAAGAAGAGAACAGAAGGAAGAAAGAATAAATAAAGGAGTGAGGCAAGGATGTGGACTTTCACCTCTCCTGTTCAACGTCTATACAGAAAAGGCTATGAAAAAATTCTTGGAAAGAAACGAGAAAGGCGTAAAAGTAAGTGATTAGGTTTAGAGCACAATCAGGTTTACTTATGACATAGCATTGGTAGCGGAGGACTTGCAGAAAGTACTTTCAAACTTGAACGACCAACTGGAGAAAACATGCAAAATGAAGATAAATAAAAAGAAAACCAAAGTGATAAAGTGCTCAAGAGGAGGACAGGAAGAGACAAACGTATAGCTAGATGAAGAGAAAATCAAAGACGTTAAGACTTTCCCCTATTTAGGAAGTCTAATATCCTCGGACGGAAGAAGTGAAAAAGACGTAAGTTCCAGAATAGCGCAGGCTAAACAAGCATTCTATAGCAAAAGAGGAATGCTAACATCAAGAAATGTGTCGCTGGACGTTCGTAAACGATTTATTAAGACACTGATACGGAGCGTGGTGCTTTATGGATCAGAGACATGGACATTGTGAAAAGCTGAAATAGCCAAGCTGGAAGCATTTGAAATGTGATGTTGGCGAAGAATACTGCGCATATCATGGACCGAAAGGTAAAGGTATGAAGACGTACTAAAGGAAGCTAACGAAGGGCAACAAATCATGAAGATAATAGGATAAAGAAAAAAAACAGCATATTTGCCCATCTTATTCGGCACTCCGACTAGATCACCGTGCTAATAGAGGGAAAGGCAGAAGGAAAACCAGGAAGAGGAAGACGAAGGATAGAATATCTAGATGCATTTACGAAGTAGAAAATTATCAAAGTATAAAACAGCTCTTTCAATCGACAGAAAAGTTTCAAAATTTCCATGTTGCCCACCAACCTATGGTTGAGGTGAACAAGAAGAACAAAAACAAATTAGAATTTTGAACTGAAAAAGTAGTTATTTTTACGTCAATCAAAATCAACAGTAGTTTCAGCCAGGCGTGCAGCGGAGCAAGTGTAGAGAATGCGTTTTGTGAAGCAATCTGTTCCGTTGAAGTTTAGAGCATACGTTGCAGAATTTGGGAGCGATGTGTTCTCTACAGATGACAAGATATTGTACGTATGGCAAGATAGCCCCCCCCCCCACTTTAGAAAATTGAAACAATGACTAGGTCATTCGTTTGTACTACGTTTGTACCGTTTGTACCGAAAATATTTTCGTTTGTACCATTTTCCTTATAGGGTTACTTGAGAGGTCAACTGGGGGGGCTATCTCGGCGCCAAGATAGCCCCCCCGTATCACAGCACAAAAAATTGGAATATACCATTCGAAAGCAAATCGTTTGTACCGTTTGTACCGAGAAAAGTTTTATTTGTACCCTGATAGTTTTCGAGAATCAGGGGATGACATTTGGGGGGGCTATCTTGGCGCCAAGATAGCCCCCCCGTATCACAGCACAAAAATTTTAAATACACCATTCGAAAGCAAATCGTTTGTACCGTTTGTACCGAAAAAAGTTTTGTTTGTACCCTGATAGTTTTCGAGGAACAGGGGATGACATTTGGGGGGGCTATCTTGTCGCCAAGATAGCTCCCCGTATCACAGCACAAAAATTTTAAATACACCATTCGAAAGCAAATCGTTTGTACCGTTTGTACCGAAAAAAGTTTTGTTTGTACCCTGATAGTTTTTGAGGAACAGGGGATGACATTTGGGGGGCTATCTTGGCGCCAAGATAGCCCCTCCGTATCACAGCACAAAAATTTGAAATACACCATTCGAAAGCAAATCGTTTGTACCGTTTGTACCGAAAAAAGTTTTGTTTGTACCCTGATAGTTTTCGAGGAACAGGGGATGACATTTGGGGGGGCTATCTTGGCGCCAAGATACCCCTCCCGTATCACAGCAAAAAAATTTGAAATACACCATTCGAAAGCAAATCGTTTGTACCGTTTGTACCCTGATAGTTTTCGAGAAACAGGAGATGATATTTGGGGCGGGGGGCTAAATTGGCGCCAAGATAGCCCCCCCGTATCTCAGCACAAAAAATTGGAATACACCATTCTAAAGCAAATCGTTTGTACCGTTTGTACCGAAAAAAGTTTTGTTTGTACCCTGATAGTTTTCCAGAAACATGGGATGATATTTGGGGCGAGGGGCTAAATTGGCGCCAAGATAGCTTCCCCGTATCACAGCACAAAAAATTTAAATTCACCATTCGAAAGTAAATCGTTTGTACCGTTTGTACCGAAAAAAGTTTTGTTTGTACCCTGTTAGTTTTCGAGAAGCAGGGGATGAAATTTGAGGACTATCTTGTACGCAATATAGGCCTCTTAATGTGTAGTTTTTCCATGTCCATTAATAAGTATGATATGTTTATCCATGTGAATTGATGTGTTTAGAATTCTGGTTGTACATATCAAAATAAAAAATGAGTTTTTCAGTAATAACTCAACGTTAAAATTGAATCCGCGAGTGGGAAAACAGTATGAGTCCAAAATAAATCATTTTGAAGTAAAGCCAAAAATAACACTAAAGATGTAGAACTACAAGTTGTAATGAAGAGCAGTGCAATTTGCAAGACCTCGCACGTTATAACAGAATGCTATAATGTCGACTGTACATTTGTGGCATTAACAAAAGAAAGTTATTTTTTCAAATATCTCAAAATGCGTTTTGTGGACTAAAGTAGTGGTTTTCCACTCACCGATTCAATTAAATTTTCTCTATTTCTGCTCTTTTCCTTAAGTAAATACGTATTATTCAGCAATGGCCTATTTGCTTTCGTCTATTGTCTATGAAAGCGGCAAACTTCTCGAGCCGTTAATGTGACAGATGTAAACAGTTAATTTCTTCAGTTGGTGTAAAGCTGAAACGTGGAAGGACGCAGTTTAGGTGAGCAAACATTTCATCTTTTAGTTTTCTTTGTTTAAGATTATTTCTGTAAATCCAGTTTCTTTCTGAATTTGTACACACTTTGTTATTCTTTTTACGGTATTTATTTACGGAAAAGGGCACAAATAGAGAAAATTTAATTGAAAAAAATGAAATGAAATCTTTAAGTTTTACGTCCCACGGTTATGCCGGTTAGGCTAAAGGAGACGGTGATGATGAGTAATGAATGAAATGGTGGAATGAAGAAAGTGGGAGGAAACGGGAGAACCCCGAGAAAACCCACGCACACGGTGTTTGTCCACCACAAAGTTCACTTGGCGGGGGCTGGGATCGAACCCGGGACCCCAAGCACCAGAGGTGAACGCTCTACCACTGAGCCACCGCGGCCCCTAAAATTTAATTGAATCGTTGAGCGGAAAAACAGTACTAGTCCACAAAACGCATTTTGAGATATTTGAAGAGAGAACTTTCGTTTGTTAATGCCACAAATGTACAGTCGACATTATAGCAATCTGCAATAACGTGCGAGGTCTTCCAAATTGTATTGCTCTTCATTACAACGTGTAGTTCTACATCTTTACTGTTATTTTCGCCTTTAACTCAAAATGGCTTATTTTGAACACACATTGTTTTCCCACTCGCCGATTCAATTTTAACGTTGCGTTATTCCCAACAAGTCATTTTTTTTTTATTTGGATATGTACAACAAGAGTTCTAAATACACATAAATTCACATGAATAGACACATAATACTTATTAATGGGCATGGAAAAAGTACATATTAGGGGGCCTATCTTGTACAAATGCTATCCACTCTTTCTTGAAAACTATCAGGGTACAAACAAAACTTTTTTTCGGTACAAACGGTACAAACGATTTGCTTTCGAATGGTGTATTTCAAATTTTTGTGCTGTGATACGGGGGGCTATCTTGGCGCCAAGATAGACCCCCGCCCAAAATATTATCCCCTGTTTCTCGAAAACTATTAGGGTACAAACAAAACTTTTTTCGGTACAAACGGTACAAACGATTTACTTTCGAATGGTGTATTCCAATCTTTTGTGCTGCGATACGGGGAGCTATCTTGGCGCCAAGATAGCCCCCCCCAAATGTCATCCCCTGTTCCTCGAAAACTATCAGGGTACAAACAAAACTTTTTTCGGTACAAACGGTACAAACGATTTGGTTTAGAATGGTGTATTTCAAATTTTTGTGCTGTGATACGGGGGAGCTATCTTGGTGCCAAGATAGCCCCTCCAAATGTCATCCCCTGATTCTCGAAAACTATCAGGGTACAAATAAAACTTTTTTCGGTACAAACGGTACAAACGATTTGCTTTCGAATGGTGTATTCCAATTTCTTGTGCTGTGATACGGGGAGGCTATCTTGGCGCCAAGATAGCCCCCCCAGTTGACCTCTCAAGTAACCCTATAAGGAAAATGGTACAAACGAAAATATTTTCGGTACAAACGGTACAAACGTAGTACAAACGAATGACGTAGTCATTGTTTCAATTTTCTAAAGTGGGGGGGGGGCTATCTTGCCATAGGTGATATTGTTCTGTAAATTCTGTGAATCCAGTGTGGAATATTCGAAGAGATCTTCTGTATTGAAACATTTAGATACGAAGAAGCATAAAAAGTGTTTTTAGGAAAAAAGCGAAATCACATTCGCTATTTCAACATGTGACATCGTCCCAGAGCAGTTGAATGTCCTCTTTCTCCAAGGACCTGTGTAAAGCAGTTATCGCATCTTATATCCCTCTGTGGAATGGGGAAACCCTAATCTTCGTAAGTTTTTGGAGAAGTACTACGACAAGGAAGCCCTTTCACGAATCCACACTTACGAAGGCCTATGTGGAAAATGTCTATGGTGAAACTAAGTGTAACATCCGGCAGAAAGTATAAAATAAAAATTTCTGGTTATCAGTGGAGGAAATGACAGACTGTTGCTTACGTTATATAGCCATGTTGTGCTTGGTATTTTAGAACCGGAACAGGCTGGAGAAATTTTTCTTGTGCATGTTCAGCAGTTGGAGAAGGTTAAACATTCTACAATCGCTGGCTGTATTGAAAACGCAACGCAATTTAACAGAACACGTTCCTCGTGACAGGCTTCTCGTACTTGTCACGGATGCAGCTAGGTATATGGTGAAAGCAGGAAAAGCCTTAAAATTTCAATATCCTAAAATGATCCGCATTACCTGTCTGGCACATGGAGTCCACAGATTATGTAAAGAAATTAGAGCAAGATACCCCAACGTAGATCACTTTGTGTCAAATATGAGTAAAATTTTCTTGAAGTGTCCATCACGTCTTGTAAAGGGGGTGAGAATCGTGAGATCTTTGTGAGATGGAAATGAAATGTAAATATATGTAAATAAGATGAAATTTAAATATGATAATGAATTTAATCTGAATAATATGCAAATTTTCTAGCAAAGTCGGTAGAGCTAATATTCACAAAGTCAGTAGAGCAAAATTTAATTAAATGATAAATATATTACGTGAACAAAATGAATTCCTATTACTTTAAAATTTTGAGAAAAGATGAGATTCTAATTTACAGGTCCATGAACGTGGTTTTACTTCATTTGTAATGAGACAATACTATCTCCAACTCACACAACAACATAAGTGTGTTGCTCAACCATGTCGCACTGGACTGGAACAACTCCAGGACAGCTGGAAAAGACAGATAATATTGACACATTTTACGTACCTTAATAGACCTCCTGGTGAAGAAATGATGCACTCCTATTTCATTGGGGATGAATGAATTTAATATGCAGTAAGCACACGTTAAGAAACAAACACTTTACACTCAATTTACAGAGACGAAGAAAAACAAACAAAAAAAAGTACTTTTGATCATGAATTTCGAGGTTAGTTTCGGCAGAAAGTTCGTTATATCGATATATGTCTTTCTTTGAATGTGATAAGAGTTCGTGCACGTTACATCACACTTTTTGACCCTGGTTCCTGGTGGTTCCTGTAGATTTCATGTCCTCTGGTTCCCGCGTTGGCCTCACGATCTTCCGTTTTAGTGAGACGTATGTCCAGTGTAGGCCTCGCTTCTCTTCCAATTGAAACGAGACTTTCTGCAACACTGTTGTTTCGCCTAGTCTTTTAGGGAATAATTGACGTTTTCCATTCTCACGGTGCACGTAGTGTAGTTTGTTTGCCTGGTAAATGCTCGTTTTGTCTAACTAGCGCGATCCAGCACGTTAAGTGGCTATGGTGCGACTAGCTAACTTTCATCACCCTAGTACAAAAGGGAAGATGACACTGACTTTATGAATCACTTGTTACAACGATTGTTCGTAGTTTCCGCTTTCAAAGTTTTGCGTAAAACTCATTGCAAATGTTATATAAAAACTATTATTGTTCTATACCAATGTACATAGTTGGATACGACGAACTTTTAATTTTTAAGTGTCGAATAGTCTAGAGCATGACTAATGCTCCTATGCCCTTAAAATGTCTACACGTCAGTTTCTTTGCTTATAACACACAGCACTATTACGAGCAAATCACTGAGAGCGTTACTTCTTCTACTCAAGTCAAACACACGTAGTACCATATACGAGCGCGAAGAGTGGTACTTCTCTTCTCGAACTCAACCACCGAATTAGCCATATACTAGAAGCGTGTGAAGAGTGATACTTCTTCTACCGAAGTCAAAGCACGAATTACCAAGACTCTCCCTCGCTATTCTCTTTTAACAATCCCTTGTAGTTGCAGAATGTTTGGGCTCGTTTCCCACCTACCGCGATTCTTATGACGGTGTGTTTTGGCGAGAGGGGGTTTTTACCACAGGTCGTTGTCCTTTCTGACCTCATTAATACACTTTGCCTACTTCTCACTTTGATTACATAAAACTGGTAACCGATATTTAAATTCTGTCACTTACACTGAAGACTAGAAAGATCAGGCTTTCGTTTGATAGGCAACACTTAATGGGGATTTCAACAATAAACACGTAAATTAGCTATAAACACTATGTACATGCTTTGAACTTGAGTTATTCTCATCCTCACACTCTTTTTAGGTGGTGCTGTTACCTGTCGCGATTTCTCGTAGGCATTTCATCTGTATGAGGGGTTGTCGCAACTGAGATATCCACCCGATTCTCAATGTTTTTAGGTGATTGAACTATTTGTTAATATACAGCACATTAAAATAAATAACTATACGCATAAATACATATACTATAAACATATGACATACTATCATTTCATAATAAGTTTTTATAACATGATTTTGTTTGACGTGGGTGCTAGTTTTCTCCCTAGGACGTCATCTGCTTCGACAAGAACTTTGTCGATATTCCATTTACCATGTCTCCTCCCTAGGTTTAAACTATCGGACTTGCCATCCTGAACCGAAATAAGAATTTCTTTAATTATTTTCTAAACCATATAAGAATACTACTAACTTATCCTACATACTACCATATCGAAAACTTCAAGAAAATGTTTACACCAATAAAGAATTATTTATGGATGCATAATTATAAACAGGGATAAAGGTTTCTACACGGAATGCTCTCTCTTTGGTTTTTCTCCTCCAAGTGACGGAGAGCTTCAAAATTCTAGATCGGCTCTGAGCTGGCGGAAAAGTTCGTTGCAGACCAAGCTTTCGAGGAAATAGGTGTGAGAAATGGACAACTTCTCAATTTCTTACACCTCTTTGTATTCCAGATTTTCACATGTACCTCTCAACTCCAGGAAACGTTTTCAACAATGGCTGTTCTCGACATTGTGTCTGTTGATTACAACGTCTCCGACTGCAGTAATATTGTCGACTATGCCTTTTGTATGACCTTAGATACATGAAGTCCAGCCATGTAACCTATACTATGATTAATAGAGTTAGCAACGTGTGTTCTCTTCATTTAGGCAAAGACTCTTTATTTTTTTTTCTCTGTGCTCGTTTCAAGAGAGCTTAGTCTCATAACTTCATGTGTTTTCCATGCAGAATCCAACTAGAGCTTTGCATTGAAATTATATGTCACTTGAAATAAATATTAATAAAATTCTGTCTTATTTAAATCCTTCACAGACATAAAAATGATATCAAACACTAATAATAATATACGTAAAATGAACTTAACTCTACATTATTGCTTCTACAATTAATCCTTTATTTAAGTACCTAAATCTATACTAAAATAATCATACGTAAAATAAACATCTCATACGCAAATTAAGCAAAATAATTGTATGCATGAATTAAATCCTAGTCATTTGCATATGCTATTGTATGCATGATACAGTTTCCAGGCTCTAAAGAAGGATATTGCTTTGCCACCACAGCCGGTGGTGACACGGTGATGACCATGGCTTAAAGCAATACAATATTGCGGCGCCAATCTACCTATTCTCGCCGAAATAGTTGTTGGATTGCAAACTGAAGATGCAGCATGTATTAGTGTTGTTCAGGAATTACTTAATGATATTAAATTAAAAGATGATATTGTGTACATTTCTTCAAATTTTGGGTTTATGGTGTCATTCATTGAGTGATTGGAGACAAATGGTCTCAGTGTACAAGACTGTCTGGAGACTGAAATCGTAGAAGATCTTAGAACAATTTGTCAACAGCAAAGGGACCAAGAGCAGATTTGGTGAAAGACAAGTTCACTTCCATCCTCAACAATAATCCTGGATATGGCACTTTTACCAACATTGCCGCTGCTATGACTTGTGACGTAGAATTAATTCTCAAAAATGTTGAAGAAGGTATAGTATGCACTTGCAGATATAGTATGTTTGAGGTTTGCTCCTTTGACTGTTTGCTACGTGGAACGTACATTCTCACGCTACAAGTTTCTGTTTGTAGTTAATAGGAGAAGTTTCACAAAGAGAACTTGAAGAAGTGTTGTGCCACAATGC
The DNA here is from genome assembly GCF_964235325.1 of Thermobia domestica. NCBI lineage: Eukaryota > Metazoa > Arthropoda > Insecta > Zygentoma > Lepismatidae > Thermobia > Thermobia domestica. The sequence goes on from NC_137462.1 coordinate 274,949,165, forward strand.
AATGCTTAAAATTACTTTTGCCTATTGATTTGTCCCATCTTTATTTATCATTTTCAAGTGTATAGTATAGTATGACATTGAGATATGTACATTCTTTCCATTTGTATGTGTGTATGTGTGTTAAACTAAAAGAAGCTGAAATCACAAGTTCTAGAGATTCATTATAAGCTGTTCAAATTAACACGAAAAACCTTCTATAATATTTTTATTGAAAAATGTTTTTTTTTTTTTTTTTTTTTTTGTAACCGTGAGCTAAGTAAAATAAAACATTAAAAATACGATAGTACTTTACTTAAAAATCTGTTTAGAAAGACAACTGGAAAATGTTCCTTTCGTAGCTGTCAACTAAGTTCAAATAAAACATTTTTAAAAAATATCAAATATGAAACCACAAATTGTTTCCTAAAAAGGAGTTTGTAAATTAAGTACTAATATTCTAATATTTCATGTGTTTGGGGAAGATGATATTTTTTGACTTTTAAAAAAAAATTGTGACTTTCTTCATGTTTTTATGACAGTTTTACAGGGCATAAAGTGTCGGGCCCTACTTATCACTGAATGAATATATTTTAAAAATACATTTATGCATCAAGACAGCAAACATATATGTTATGAATACTGCGAAAAGGAGAACAATAATGCGAAAAATGAACAGTTTTTTTAATTAATAATGTAAGTACAAAAAAAAATTCACTGTCACTTTGATACATTGAATTACAAAGTATTCATGAAATAATGAATTATCAAAGAACAGTATTGTAAAAATACAGAATAGGTTTTCTTTCAGCATTCAGGGTAAGTACAAAAACATCAGTAGCTTACTCGGAATACAGTACATTGCAAAAAATGAAATGAAATCTTTAAGTTTTACGTCCCACTAATATGCCGGTTGGGCCAAAGGAGACGGTGATTATTAGAAATGAATGAAATGGTGAAATGAAGAAATTGGGAGGAAACGGGAGGACCCCAAGAAAACCCACGAGTACGGTGTTTGTCCACCACAAAGTCCACATGGCGCGAGCTGGGATGAAACCAGAGACCCGAAGCACTGGAGGTGAACGCTCTACCACTAAGCCACCGCGCCCCCAGTATATTACAGAGTAATATAATATGAAATTATACTGCTCGAATGAAATAATAATACGTTGTAATAATAGAATCACTCGAAACTAAATAGTTACACTTGAGTTTGAAATTATACTTATATTTAAGAAGTAGAGGCAATTAAGCATCGTCCGCATGTGAACATCTTCTTCTTCTTCTCTACCCCTACGCATTATGCATGGAACCAAACTTTAGATTTCACACATGATATCCAATAGCCGAAGGATAAAGAATTGGAGTGGTAATACGAAATAGGACAAAATGCACAAATATTGTCATCAAGCTTATGTTCTTTGTTTCCTCCTTTCCTTTTTGGGCTTTCTTTCGATTTTCCAGTAGAAGACCCAGGGCCTGAAGCACACCATGGTTAATGATTGGTCTTGAAAAATTTCGTTCGTACTCGATCGATGAAATCCAGTGATATTATTACCTCTGCATGCTGCTTGCTAGTGTTATTCTTTTAAATTCTTTTCGCGCTGGGTACGCTTTTCAATTCTTCTCAGCAATCACGTTCTGGGACACCATACACCCTCGCTGCTTGTCTTTTACTCGTACCGCCTCTAACTGCCTGCAGTGCCGCCTGAACAACTTGTTCAGTCCATTTGACTTTCGTTCTTTTGTATCTGGTCATCTGAAATTAAAGAGTAACAAAATAATATTTTTTTTTTCTTAAAGGCCTCTTAATGTGTGAGGATATCTTCAAAACATGCATACAGGCATTTAAAGATTAAAAAATCCATAAAATATGTCACGCTCCAAATGATTGGTCCTACTCACTCAATTTGCATATATTTTCATATTATTGGAATGCAACTCTACTTCCATGCACTGACGGACTTTGAACAAGTGACTACCAGTTGCCCCATAACTATCGCTTTTACATAAAGAAATGTTTGATTGTTAGAAAAACTACATGCTATATAATACACAATATCCTCAACACTAAATTTTAATTTGTAGTTAAATTCCAACAACTTACCTTCAAGGATGTAACTTCAATTCTTCATACAGTGAAAACTGTACAACCAACACCTATCCACCTGTTCCACTAATACTCCTCACATACTAAGCTCTCCCTCCATGTGGCATTTTACATGCTGTATAGTTATTCAGCGTTACCAGATTGAATTTTCTTAGAGTGGCCCTATTCGAACGGTGGCCCTAATCACCCACACTTACCATAACACTTTAGGTGCAATGTAGGGCCTTTTGGATTGCGAAGGAAATCTTCGTCCATCAGGACAGGAAAGTTCAAATTACATCATTCCTTCAGTGTATTAAATTCCTCCGTTTTGATTTATTATTATTATTATTATTATTATTATTATTATTATTATTATTATTATTATTATTATTATTATTATTATTATTATTATTATTAGTAGTAGTAGTAGTAGTAGTAGTAGTAGTAGTAGTAGTAGTAGTAGTAGTAGTAGTAGTAGTAGTAGTAATACTCGAACTTTTGAAATAGTTACTTTCTATGCTAAAATTGTCTGTCACTACTACATCGTTGTGTTCCTATGCTACTGATGCTTACCTGGGCTCAGGGGCACAGCGCACAGTAAACACTCTTTTCCAGATGAGGTTTCCATACCTACAAATCTAGAACGTATCCTCATGTTTATTTTACGAGGGAGATTATTAGAGTAAATGAAAGGTACACAAATTTCGTGGAGGAAATTGTGATCAAAAGGAAACATTTATTAATAGCAAAGGTAGTGTGTGAGGCTCAATGCGAATACCTTTGTTTTCTAAAATGAATCAACTTTGGAATTTAGTTTCTAGAAAAATTTTGATTAGTGTCGGACTGAAAACAACACTTAGCCTAAACCAGACATTCAGACGGGAGAGCAGATTTATAGGCATTTGTAAAGAAACTGCAACAGATTCAGATTTATGTCAATGAATGCTTACTACTTACGGACTTCCATTCCAGTTCGTAGTAATGGGCACCAACGCTCACACAAACACTTCACTACTACACAGTTTGTAGAAGTTGTTCGGTGGCACTTGTTTAGTCCATAAAGATGAATGGAAAGTCCCCTAATTCATTGGACATCAAAATTGCTAGAAGTTCAATCCTGTGCGGTGACCAATAAGGAGTCGAGGTCCCAGCATCATAGGCGGCTAGCAATCGTCTTTTCCCTTCTCTTCTGTGAGGGCGATGTTTTCCGGTGACTTCCCTCTTTTTGGGAGGACGTCGAGGGTATGTTCTAAATACTCTGAAGGAACCAAAAAATTGTAAAAGAATATTTTTACGTATTGGATATCTTCTTCCTTATATTAAATTTGTTTCTCGATGATTAAATTAAACAATTAGGATGAGCTCGCACACGAAGATCTTGCGGGACTGAGTTTTGAAGACAGAAGTCATCATGTTACAAATAGTTGGTCCTATTCGTAGCTTCGTATGGCGTTCTTCGAGCGATGAAGCGTCCATATCTCAGCAAATTGATTTTCTGGCAATTCGAACGGTCTCTTCAATGCATTCCTATCTTAGGTTTGCAGTTTCGTTCATTTTTTTCAATCTTCTGCTCTGTCTGCATGTCTGTTTCAAGGCTAATGTTGAAGGCCGATTTAATGAAGTAAGAAAAGCAATCGTTTCTATGCAATGAAAATTAATTTGGAATAGTTGCGTTTTTCTCCGATTATTTCCCTTTTACTCGTTCTTATTTATTTTTGCTTTCTTTCTATGAATTTCTTCTTAGATGAATTTTACGATATTTTGTTGAATCTCGAAACAATATTGAGAAAGGGCTTACATATTAAACAGACTTTCGTTTTAAATATATGATTTGATTGTCACACTAGATGTCCTTACAATAATAAAAGTTGTAACTTGAAGGATAAGTTTCTAAAATGACATGCATTCTATCGAATGTACTAATTTTTCGAAGGGAAGAGTATAAACGTTTAGGGAAATATTTCAAAGATAATATTGTCTGGTTAAGTGATACGCTTACTTCTTAATTCAAGTTTGATTTCACTCGAGTTATGTAAATTGCTTATTCCGAACATGAGAAACCATGAGGTGGTAGTCCTATCAGAACAAACGAAGTCCCACATATCCCATCAAGAATGTATATCCAACAATGAACACTGTGTATGCAAGAGATTTCCTACAGGGTATAATTACGGAGGAGTTCTATTCGGAGCATGCATCTAGAACTATACCCTGTAGGGAATCCTTTACAGACGCATCACACATTACTGTAATATGCACTTTTGAATTTTATATGTTCGACTTGCTTTATGCTCATATGGATAAACAATCTACGATTTCTCGTGTTCGAAGTAACGCAAGTTGGATTGTAGTTTTTCCATACTGTTTTGGAAGCTCTAGCTGTGAAATTAATCATTTGTTCCTATAAGTTCATATGAACTTGTTTAATTACATTGGTGTCATGAATTATATTTCAAATGTTTTGAAACATCCTGTATAATGTATTTTCTCTCATTATATGGGCGTCCATATTTATTAAAGCACTGCACTGAAAGATGACTGCATGGACTATCAGAGCGTAAGCGCATGAGAAACATACAGATAGGAATATATAGCCACATGTTTTTTTTTTTTCTTGAGAGAGATCAAGAACGTTTAACTGAGTGAACTTGTAATATTTGTTCTGTACGACAAGAATATAAAATATGCCGCATAGCCAAACAATATTTTGTTAAATCTTTTTGTATAAACTGTGTTCAGAACTTGTGCATTGTTTTCAGTCTGGGAAGACTAACACATATAAAATTATACTTGAAATAGTCAGGACATAGTAACTTTTTAAAGATATGTCAGAATGAAATCAAACACGTAAATATCTATTTTGAGTAGTGGATAACATTGATCCACTATTCAATTCTGTAGTAATGTATAGTTGGTACTCCGGCTGTTTCTACGTCAACAGGTGTGTCCGGTCTTGGTCACCGGTTCAAATTGGATCTAAGAACCGAGACCTAAAATCCCGATGTCTCAGGCACAAGTAATGACCCAAGTGTGACCTGGTAACATTGAACCTACTATCACTGCTACCTACTATCAGCTTTCTCTTATGTACAAACCTGGGCAATATGCTTGAATTTCTACTTGTTATTACATGTTCTTCCACCAAATATATTTGTCTAAATGTACATTTCATGGTTAATACTTGAATCAACTTCTCACACTGAGAAGAAATGCATGTGGCGTACGTAAAATCATATGTTACATTTGTAAATCCCGTAGTTTTTGGATTTAACGTACAGGAAACGTGAAACTGAAACCACATGTTTTATAATAATAATTCGGTATAAGTGTTCCATCTGTCCGTACTTTCTGTATGAAACAATAGAGGCGGCCTCACATGCAAATGGACGTACATAACATATAGCTGATGAAGGTAACATATATATATATATATATATATATATATATATATATATATATATATATATATATATATATATATATATGTGTGTGTGTGTGTGTGTGTGTGTGTGTGTGTGTGTGTAATATAAGGAAGACTTTTAGATATCAGAAATCCTGCAACAGAATGATCTAACATCTAAGGTCAGTAACGGATAACGTATGCTCCGTACTGATTTTTGTAGTAAACAAAAGAATTCCATATATTTGTACTGTATAAAACTGTCCGGAGAGCGGATGTTTCTCAGTGCACTCCCTTCAATTACTGAATAATTTTATATAAGATGGTAACATGTTGTGAAATGTACAGTTTGTATCTAGCTTGGAGATAAGTCACATTCATGGAACTAGAATTCAAACTGTACTGGAGGAATGCCAGAAATTGGGACAAATATAGGAAATTCTTGCATTCTCTAGACATCATATCAGATTATGTGTAGATATGGAGCATACACTGGTCAGACAAAATAATAATAATAATAATAATAATAATAATAATAATAATAATAATAATAATAATAATAATAACAATAATAAAAATAATAATAATAATAATAATAATAATAATAATATAATAAAATAATAATAATAATGGTAAATCCCGAATGTTTTATTCAATTCTGAAGAGAAAGATGAACTGGTACATTGAATTTTAATTATTTCTGAAGAATTGAATATATGAAATTGATTGTTGAGAATTTAAATTGAAAATATCATGATTTTGGGAATCTAAAAGTTCATCGCCGTGGAAACAAAGATATTTTACAGAATCCTATCCTGCATAAGTCAATCCAGCCAAATCCCAAAAATTTCATTATTCTATTCCCAGAGTAAGGGGACAGATGACAGATAATTTACAACAAAAGACATATCAAGTGGTGACTTTCTATGTGGAAAGTCCCGAATGTATCACTTAATAATTTTGGGAGGTATTTCCTTTATTTTTCGTTACTCTTTATCTGGTTCCAATTAATGTGTACTGCTTAACAGTGGACTTCAACCGCCGGTACGAGAAAATATAATTGTTTAGTGTCACTAGTGTTGTGGTGAATTTTATTTTGTCAATCCTCAGTATATCTCCATCATTTTCTAATTCGCGAGTCTCAAAAATTGACAATCACCATTATATATTACTGCTGGTTCAACGAAACATAAATCTCGTTCATACTTTGCATAGTGGTAGTATCTCTGGTTAGCATCTTAATCACTGTAATTGGGTCAATTCTCGAAATGTCAGACGACGTAGAATTCTCTTGTTTTTTAGTCCTAGTTCGAGAAGTGCTGAATTCGTCACTATAAAAGGAAACCTTCAGTTCTATTATGTATATTATTATTATTATTATTATTATTATTATTATTATTATTATTATTATTATTATTATAATTAAGCAGCTAAAATAAAGTTTTTCCTGATATTATAATTCGAAAAATCTGTAAAATTTGAATATTTTCATAATTAGGGTTGTATTTTTAACATTTGTCCTTTGTACAATCTGAACACCAAACATAAAAGTTTCCTCTCATTATTTTTTCCTTTATTGATGGGGCCGCGGTGGCTCAGTGATAGAGCGTTCACCTCTGGTGCTTGGGGTCCCGGGTTCGATCCCAGCCCCGCCAAGTGAACTTTGTGGTGGACAAACACCGTGTGCGTGGGTTTTCTCGGGGTTCTCCCGTTTCCTCCCACTTTCTTCATTCCACCATTTCATTCATTTCTCATAATCACCGTCTTTAGCCTAACCGGCATAATCGTGGGACGTAAAACTCAAAGATTTCATTTCATTTCATTTCCTTTATTGGTATACAAGTCAGTGGTGAATTGAGAATATAAACTATAGAGGGGGGTAAGAACCCAGATTGTAGTAGGTGTATCTTGAGTTTACTATAAGCTTTCAAAAATATATAATTAAAAGCTTAAATTATTTTTGTCACTTACAATACTGGGGGGGGATAGGTTCTCCCGGCCCCGGACTAAATCCGCCACTGATGTAAGTACGCAACTTTACCGCACGATTAGAATTCAATAAAAGTAGTTAGGGGTGGTTACTTCTGGCGCATTTCCCCCTCCACCCCCTAACTAACAAAAACTATGAAGCCGCCACTGACCATTACACTTTAACACAGAAGGATAGCATAAAGCGAGATTGGGTAATTGCACTGCACATATGCTTTTATGACATTTAAAATCATAAAAACTTACATCTGAAAACTTATAACTTATAGCGCAGGTCTTTGATTGAAAAAATAGTTTTTGTTTGATCGAAATCGGTCCACAATGGCTGAATGATGATAAGTTAAAGTTAAGTATGTTGATTCGCTACCTACATCAGACGCACATACATATATTCAGCTTGCAAACCAGTTTCAGTTCAGGTAGCCTCTCTCATTCCTTCTTCCCACACCAGCATACATATATATGCAAGAGCCTCTTCCTTCAACAGAACTTCTAGCTAGCAATGGCGAGATGGCGCTGTATATCAATGACGTTTTCTCCTTCGGGGAGAATACATCATACATGACGTCATTGAATCCGTGACGCAGTCTCCTTCGGGGAGAAAACGTAATACATGGCGAAATATCTCTCTCATTCTCTCTCATTCTCTCTCTCTTTCCTTCCCATCAGCTCTGAACGACAGAGAGGTTTATGCAATAGAAACAGAGAGAGAATGTTTAACGACGCAGTACCGCGCTGTTAGCATCCTTGAGGACAGATTCGCTATTTAGTTCCAAAACGTGCCACATGCACGCGCTAGTGTTCCATATACAAAATGTATTTCTCACATCTTTTTTTCTCTCTCTTTCTTCCACATATCTCTAGAACTGAAGCATTTAGTGATACCAGATTTCAATAACTGAGTTGTATTTGTATATCCAAAGGCCTTAGCTTTTATAGTGTTGATACTATAAAAACACTTATACAGTTAAAACATACTTAAAATTACAAGTTCGGATATTGATAATGGAATCTTCTGTTAACCTCGTTCTCTATAGGAAACAATGACTTCTTAAACTCTGTCCACTGATCATAATTCAAACTAATAGACAGCCGTTAATATCGAAAACTACTTGAACTTCGGTTTGCACATTTTTCACAATTACATTGAAATTGTTAGTAAGTATAAACTTCTTTTGGGGATCCATTTCTAACCACTCCATTTTTTACTTCTGATGACATATTTTTATTCATTTTTGTTATTCTTTGGATTCACAAAACCGATTATCATTTGAAATTCACATACAGAACTCAACAGTTGGATAGTTACCTTTTAGACCAGTGTATTTGATTTTTATTCCATCTTTAACGATCTCATCAAACATTTTATCTGTTAAGTGTTTTGTAAATCTAGGCGGAAGAAAAACCATGAACTTCTCACACTCGACCAAAATGCTCTTTCCAAACTCAGTTTTAATCTTTTCCATTTTCACAATCTTATATTCTGTATTCAATTCTAATTCTCTTAATCCAATAACTTCTTTTTGCTCAAGACTTCCAAGCTTGTTTAAAAGTTCAATGTGACTCGCCATCGTATTTATTATATAGAAAATCAAAAATATTTTATTCATTTTTTGTCAATTTCGTTTATGGAAAACCTCCATAAACAACACAAACATACATTTTGGACCTCCGAATACAGAGGGGCTAAAACTCTTCTACTACTTTCTCATTCTTAGGATCATATGTAAAGTTCTTTTGTCCAATTAAAATCGCATAACATATAGTATTAGCAGCCACAGCTTCTGCAAAGTCTACAACAATCTTTATGTTTGTTCTCTCATTTACCGATACCTTCTTCCTCTTACTACAATTAATCACATACATTGGTCTGTTATCTATAAACTCTTTAGGGTCATAGTACATTTCGGTATTGCCACACGTTATTCTCTTAAATGCAGTATAATCTTCGTACATCTTAAAATAATCCTTGTTAGCAATATCTAAGTTTCGTGATTCTTTTGGAAATACCTCATTCCTCCCATTCTTAAGATAGATATTCTTTACCTTACAATGATCAAACTTACTTGCATCTGCTGTTTGTTTGCCACTTCTATCAGTTTGGAACGTTACAACTACGAAATCAGGCATATCAAATTGTCTAGAAGTAAATTGCGTAGTAACATCAAACTCCAAGAAAGAACCTGTAACAGTCTTTTGAACACATTGATAAGTATGGAATGAGAACATGATTTTAGGTTCTTTAAGAATATTCAACTTTAACTTGTTTTCATAATTAGATTCGTATTCAACAATAGGCATTCTTATCTCCATACTTTTTATTGTTATTTTTCCATCATGAGGAGCTGCTCCCGATCCAGTACATTTGTACAAGACATCGTTATTGTTGTTAGCTTTTGTAAATGTTATTCTCAATCCACCTTTCCACATAACCTCTTTATAATCACTTAAGAAGCCTGGAATTAATCTTAATGGGTACAAAACGCTAAAGTCCTTTCTCAGACCAAGTTTATCATCCGTTTCAAATCTTGCTTGTTTTAGGTATTCAACTTCTGGTTTGGAAATCTTTAATGTTCCAATAGCTGTAGATGTTATTCCTGGTAGCTCAATCTTATCTATAACAACTCCATGTTTTCTGACCTCAATTTGAGAAAAGAAGAATGGGAAGAAGTTATCTACAAGTTTTATAGTATCATTTGCACCAAATGTTCCTCCAACTGATGCACCAACAACTTCAAAAGTCATATGACAATCTGCTTTGTGTGGATGTATGAACCCATCGCCCACATTGAAATCGAACTCAATATCTTTGTTAGCTTCATTCAAATTATTAAATGTTCTTGTGTTAGCTTTAAAACTCTGTAACTCGTAACTTTCAACACTATCCATTTATTATAAAGAAAATCTTGAAACAACGCTTTGATGGGATATACCCATAAAAGAATCATACATAATAACAATTAAAAACTTATAACCCCTATCCTAACTTAACCTTAGTATTCATAGCAGTACCAACCCCAAAAGCAGCTAATCGTTCACCAATTGACGCATCACTACTAAATGCTCTTTTCCATGCTTTAGTTTCTAGTTCCTTATCTGCAATATGTCTTGACTCCGTATCTCTATTGTCTCTGTAGTATATATCGTGTTCTTTACAAGCCTCATCTAATGGGTTAATACCTTCATCACCTCTTTCTAACCTTTCTTGAAGTTTCGTAAAAGGCCCGCAAAATCTGAAGCCTGGTATATGTAACTCTGGTATCCCCTTCATGTTTAAAATCTTATTCATTATTCCTTTCCCAAGCTTCTCATCATTCCAGAATCGTGGTGGTAATGTATTCAATATCTTTATCAAATAACCTATACCTTTTGGATCATTAGGAATAAATTGTGAAAGCTTGTTATTAATCATACTCACTATACCTATTTTCTCATTGTAAAAGTTATCATTTCCAGCCTTTTCTTCTCCATCTATAACAATTATCCTATCTATAAGCTTTCTCACGTCATCCATCCATACATATTCTTTAGGTATCTCGGTATATTGTTTAATTCCTTCCCCAGACTTTGGTGTTTTCTTTCTTGGTGGTGTTGGAGGTAAAGATGGTTTAATATAATTATCCCAAATAGGCTTGATAATATTAATGTACTTAGAACCTCTACTAGATGCTACTTTTTTATCTCGATTATATTTTTGGAAGGCAGCATCTGATTCTATTATTATTTCCTTGTACTGTTCAAAATCGTCATCGTCATACTCTTCGATGGTTTTATTAGTATTCACCGTCAACAATTCCCATAGACCTTCTGTTCCTTTATAAGTTTTACCATTAATTATCAAATCATCACCATTCACTTTAACTTCAGAATTTCCTATCTTATTTATTATTTTTCCATCTTCTTCTACAGTTCTTATTCCAAACACAGTATCATTTCTTTTACTATAATATTTCGTTGCAATCTTACCAAATGATTGTGCTGTTGTTAAAGGTTCTACTCCTTCCACTTTGTCTTTAATTTGTTTTCTCATCTGCTTTATTTCTCCGGTTATAGGCGTATCGCTACTACTTGGAGAACTATCATAAGTTATCTTTTTAGGTGTTTCTAGTAGACTAGGATCAATTGAAGCCGACTTATGTGCAACTGGAACAAGTTCAGTTATTAGATTTTTATTTTGTTCTGCTACTTCTTTGATCTCACTTCCCAAGTTTTGAATAGCATCAATTACAGGTTGCTCTTGTGTTTTAAATTTATCGTATATAGCTGCTCTTTCTTTCTTCCAAGATTTGAAGCCCTTTATCAAGAACTCCTTCAACTTAATATTCTTATCAATTTCTTTCTCATCCATTTATTGTATAGAAAACGAACAAACGTCAATAAACGTTAATAAACGTGAAAAAACGTCAATAAACGTCAAACGTTAAAACGTAAAACGTGAAAAAACATCAAACGTTTAAGAAGTGTTTTATCTTGTTCCTATACTTACCATTGTTTACCTTCCTTGTCATATCAATTACTATAAAACCATAATCTTCTTGCCAACATATTGAACACATCTCTTTAAATTTACCATAAGACATATCTCCTCCAACAAACTCATTATACACATGTTTAAGATTAGTTTCATCTTGTCTGACTATGCATAGGAAGTTAATGTTATCTCTTATAAGCTGTTTAGGTACTTTCGAATATGTTTGCGCAAGATAGAAACAATCTAAATGTCTATGCCTACCTCTTGTAAAGTAATTTCTAACAGTATCTTGATTCTCTAAAATGTAATCGTCAAACACAACAACAGAGTATTTTTCACATTCATCAATAGGCACAATAGAATCATCACCGCTTAAGAACGTTGCTATATGCTTATTGAACTTTAGTTCTGCCTTTTCAAATCTGTCTTTTAACTGCTCATACTTTGGCTGATTCATGCTTTTAGAATATATGTAGAAGTAATTATTGTTTAACCAACCTGGCTGTAATAAGAAGTTAAATAACAAAAAAGTTTTACCACACGCCGACGGACCCACGATAAGACATCGAACATCATCAGGTATAAGCTCTCCATTTCTTTTCTTAGTTGTTGTCTCTTTTATCATCTCTTTTACATCCCAATTAATAGTTTTCTTACTCATTTATTATAGAGAAAATCATCACCTTTATGATTAGAGAGTACAGTTCGTTGATGAAGGTTGTGTGAGGTTGTTCATTTGGAAGGGGTCCAGTGCTGGTGGCCCCCTTGTTGTAATTTAATTATGCTCTTTATGATCTTATATCTTTAAGCTGTTCTCTGATTTTAAGCAACGTACCTTTTATATATTCGTTGTCCATTTCACCATTTAGTGTTATTATCATCTCTAACTGTTCTTTAAATGAGTTAATACAAGTGGCAATGGCTTTATATTCATCCTTTCTTTTGCTTATGTTCAACTTAGAAGACAAACCTATTATTATAGCACTTCCAGTTGCAAGAGACGTTGTTAATATCGAGTAAATTGTTACAGGTATAAAAATATTAATAAACCCAGTTGTTGCAGAAAGTATAACCGACAACGTGATCAAAGTGTAGTATGCATATTTAACAATTCGTAGTTTTCTCTTTTTCTTCTTTAAACTGTATTCTAACTTTTGAATGACATCTTCTATTAACTTGATTACTTTCTCTCTCGGAATATCTCTAGGTAAATCAAACTCATTCATTTATTATATAATAAATGGCTAAGGTATTTAAGCTAACGAGTGATACTTCAGTTTTAAAGAAGAAACTCCATTACGAATTAGACAACAGGAGCAACTATTTAAGTATAGGACTAGTTGGGTTTTACAGTACATATCTAACTCCAAACATAACAACAGAAAAAACAGTTTCTCATATGGTGATAGACAAGTTTTTATACCAGAAGGGCAATACAGCTTAAACAGTCTTAATGAATATTTAAAATCTCAATCCATCAACATAACATTATCAGAAGATCATTTAAGAAATAGAGTTAAAATTGAAACTGATAGTAATGATGTTACAATTAGGAGTATAGGCACTGTCCTCGGGTTTAATGTTTTTGAAGTTTTAGAAAAGAACAAAACATATATTGGAAGTAAGTTGCCAAAGTTTCATCCGTTTGATACTATAAATGTTCACTGTAATATAGCAGATGGCATGTTTGTTAAAGATACAGAATACACACATAGAGAAACAGGGATCATAGCATCATTCAAAACAGATGCTGAGTTCAAACATAGTATCATTTACGAGCCTACTTATCCATTATTTTTCCCTATATCCAAAGACAAGGTTGACAATTTTGAGATAAGGATAACAGATGAGAATGATTCCTTAATTGATTTTGGTGGAGCAACAACAACTGTACTTTTACAAACTAAGATTTTCTCTTAAATAAATAGGAAGATGTGTTCTATTAAAGGTTGTATGTTTAGTGTTTCTTACAACGAACTAAAGGATTTAAATATTCATCATGTATTAACAAAGAAACAGCTTAGCGATAAATCTAAGAAAATTAAAGAAGGTAAAGGAATGAATTTAACTTTAACTACTGCACAAATGAAAAAGATTAAGAAAGAGCATATGGGCAGTTTTATTTTTACAATTCCACCCATTCTAGCAGCTTTAGGAGCAGTTGGCTCATTAGCGGGTGGTGCAGCAGCGATTACTAAAACTGTACTTGATGCTAAGAAGAATAAACAAGAACTAGAAGAACAAAAAAGACACAATATGGCTATGGAAGAAAAGCAGGGGGCAGGTAAACTAAGGAAGTCAAAAAACTAAAACCATTGACCAACTTCGATATAGAGAGGTTGGCTAAAGAATTAAAGATAAAACGATTTAGAGGTGTATTTATGAGTGATGAACTTCCACAAAAACCCTATGTAAATGAGTGTGGTGTAGTTAACCTCGATAAATCAGAAAACATTGGTACTCATTGGATATGCTATTGGAAAGATAACAACATAAAGTACGTGTTCGATTCTTATGGTGGTGTTCCTCCTAAACAACTGGTACAATATCTTGGTACCGAAAACTTCTTTTACAATGACGAACGAATACAAGACTTTAACTCAGTTATATGTGGTCATCTTTGTGTTAAGGTTTTAAATCTTCTAAATCAAGGGTATTCTTTTAGTGACGTTATGTATATGATTAAAAATGATTAAGTGCTTTTATGGTTTGTATCCATAAAAGTTTTGTGTTAAGATAAACAATGGAAGCTATACACAATAGATTTTTAGCTTATTTTGAGAAGCATCAGGATGAATTAGATGCACTAGATAGTTATAATATTTATCAGTATTTTGAGTATGTTAGTGAGATAGACTTTAAAGATAGAAACAACGTATATAATGTTATTGATTTATGGAAAATGCTAATACCTAAATTTTTGTACACGGAAGAAGAGTTGGAAAAGTTACGCCCAATAATTACCTTAAAGGACTTGCTGTCAAATTATAGCGCCGCACCATTACAATGCAGTTATTGTGGTAGTAAGTCATTAACAAAAGGTATGAGTAGATACATTTGTAACGATTGTTCTGTAGAGAGTGGTTGGGTTTACAGTACTTGTGAAGAAGTGAAAGCTGCTTGCGTAAGAAAACCATGGTATGATACTATAAAAAGATTTAAGTTACAGTTATCTCGTTTGCAAGCTTTACAGGATAGAATTATTCCCGAAGAGGTGTTCAAGGTGTTAAATGATGAATTTGAAGATATGCCAAGAGATTTAATATCAACAAAAGATGTTCTAGAAGTACTAAAGAAAAACAAATACACAAAATATTATTATGATGTCTATTTAATACACTATCACCTTACCGATCAAAAACCATTAAAATTACAACATATGGAGGAAACACTTATAAATGAGTTCGAAAACTTACACGAGGTCTTTAAAGAACTGTATCCGAAAAGAGTATTGTTTATTAACTTGAAATGTGTATTGTACCATCTGTTGAAAAAGCACGATGTTCATGTTGATATTGATTTTAAACACTCACCTAGACAAATAGAGATGTTAAAGAAATGTTTTGAAAAACTAGGATGAGCATTTTCTGTATAATAAATGAGTATGGATATATTTGGTAATGTTAAAGATAGAAAAGGTGATGTTGATATTAGTGAAGAAAAATTAAAATTGTTGGAGAATTTAAATGATATTGTTAGCGTAAGTCAACTTAGGTCAATAGAAGCCCAATTAGAGAACGATAGAAAACGATTTGAAGATGCATTAGAAACGTTACAAGACACATACATAAAGAAAGAAGATTTTCAAAAGGTTAGGACGGATACTACTAAATTGGTTATGCAGAAAGAAACCATGCCTCTACTATATCGATTAAGAGCTAAAAACGTTAAGGAGCCAATCTTTAGAATATTTAATCTCTCTAATGGTTACAAATTTCTCTATAATGGGAAAATAATGCACATGGAATTAAGTTTGGATAAATACTTTCTAGATATATTTTTTGGGTGATACTTTGGTTAAAGAGATACCTTTTGACTTTAAGAAGAACGATATAATTACGATTAAACCAAATAAAAATTCAGGTATGGAAGAAGGACAACTATTGTTTGTTGTAATGTACATAGAAAGAGAGCTTTCCTAAAGACGTTTGCTATTTAATAAATATGGACATCTTTGGTAATGTTAAAATGGCATCAGAGTTAGATAATACAGTTGTGAGAAAAGATATTGCTATGTTGAAAGAAGAGCTTAACTTCATCAAACGGAGTTATGTTATAGAGCTTCATAGTCGATTGATATCAGAAAATGTTGAAACTCCGTTCTTTTTAATACATAATCTATCTATCACATACAAATTTCTTTATAAAGGTAGGATAATGCATATAGAGTCATCTTACAATACGTATTATATAGATCTATATTTAAATGGTTCTCTAGTTGAAACTTTTCCATTGCACTTTAATACAAATGATAAATTAGCAATTAGATCATCTAAAGATTCTGATCTGAAACATGGTAAATTACTATTGCTCCTTATGCATGTAGAAAGAGAAGACGAAGATAGTGATGATGATGGTGAGAATGTTGATAGCATAATATTAAACAGCGATAGTTATTGATTTTCTATATAATAAACAGGATGTATTGTGTTAAGTGTAAGAAATCGACAGATACGAAGAAAGATACTATTAGAATTGAACAAACAAAGAATGGGAGATATCTAAAGAAAGGTATTTGTTCTGTATGTGGTGTTACTAAAACTCAATTCGTTAAAAAGCCTGATTAACTAGAAGAAGGTAAAGGTGTTAGAGAAGACATTATAGAAGAAATTCACAAACCATCTAGAAAAAACTTTGACAGATTAAGTGTAGTTATAAAAGGTATCGATGATCTTTGGCAAGCTGATCTTGTAGAAATGGATAGCGGAGTATTAAAAGGTGTTTCCAAATTAAATAAAGGTTATAAGTATCTGCTAACGATTATAGATGTGTTCTCGAAATATGCGTTTGCTGTTCCTGTTAAAGATAAGAGTGGTAAGAATGTTACAGAAGCATTCGAATCCATATTAAGAACGAGAAAACCTAGTAACTTACAAACAGATCAAGGTAAAGAGTTTTACAATAAAGAGTTTAAGAAGTTGATGGAGGAAAATCAGATTAATCACTACTCAACCTATAGTGGTAAGAAAGCTTCTGTTGTTGAGAGATTTAATCGAACACTTAAGCAGAACATGTGGAAAAGGTTCACAACACAAGGGAATTACAAATGGATAGAGATATTACCAACACTAGTTAAAGAATATAATCATCAAATTCATAGAACAATTGGTTTAAAGCCTGTAGAAGTTAATAAGAAGAATGAGCAAACAATATTGGAGGAAGTGTATCAAAAAGAATATAAGCGTGTTAAGCCCAAATACAAGTTAGGTGATCATGTTCGTATAAGTAAGTCGAAAGGGTTATTTGAGAAAGGATATACACCTAATTGGTCAACAGAAGTATTTGTTATTAGCGAAGTTATTCCATCTAATCCGCCTACCTATAGAATTAAAGATTTAGAAGAAGAGGATGTGCAAGGTAGATTTTACGAACCGGAACTATTAAAGACGAAACATAAGGATGAATACTTGGTGGAAAAGGTGTTGAGAAAGAAAGGTGACAAAGTATACGTTAAATGGTTAGGATTTGATAATTCGCATAATAGCTGGATAGATAAGAGTAATGTTGTAGTGTAAATATATGAATGTTGTCTTTTATGGAATAATAGCCATAAAAGGATAGTTTGAATAAGATAAAGGGTAGCGAAACGATACCCTCATAGCATATATTTCCAGCGCAACGAATTCGTGGGGATGAAATTATCAAAAAAAGTAGCAACACAAAAAACTTAAACTCATCTTACACAGTAAAACTAGCTGGTAACGAAAATGAAGTTAAAAATCAACATTTTCTATATAATAAATATGAGTACTATGGATAACTCGTATAGTCTAAATGATATTTGCTACGAGCAGATTGAAGGTGATTACTGGTATGGTTTGTTTGGTGACTTTAGACTGATTATAGATAAGAAGACTGGTTACTTCAATGCTACAAAACTGTGTCAAGATGGTGGTAAGCCGTTTAAAGATTGGTTGAGAAATAAAGAATCAAAAGAACTAATAAAAAGATTAGAAGAAGAGCATCAATCTCAAAAAATATATTACATGATTTTAGGAGGAAGACCAAAGATAATCACGGGTACATATGTTCATCCAGACTTGTTCCAAGAAATAAAAAGATGGTCTCAATTGAAAAAAGATAATGATAAGTCAGGTTTTATTTATATAGCAACTACCAAACAACACCAAGAAAAGAATATATATAAAGTGGGTTATACAAAAAACCTTGAACAACGCTTAGGTCAGTTTAATGAGTTTAGACTTGACTTCGAGCTATTTCATTATGAAGAAACGTATAAGACAAATGATGCTAAAAAGTTAGAGTCACTTGTGCATAAACAATTAGATGAATTTAAATATAAAGGTAAATTTTTCAAGTGTGAACTCAACACGATCAAAGAAGTTATAGAAGAAATTCAAGATGATGAAGTAATCGAAAAATTAAAAGGATTAGAGTTAAAAGTTGAATAGTTATGTAAGGGTGTAACGATTTCGAAAATGAAGTTAAAAATCAACATTTTCTATATAATAGATATGAGTACTATGGATAGTTCTCTTAGTTTAAACGATATTTGCTACGAACAGATTAAATACAACTATTGGTACGGCGTCTTTGGTGACTTCAAGCTGATTATAGATAAGAACACTGGGTACTTCAATGCAACCAAGTTGTGTCAAGATGGAGGTAAAAGGTTCGATCACTGGTTACAAAATAAACAATCAAAAGATCTAATGAGGTATTATGATGAAAAATTCAACTCCCGGCTTCCTGGGAGTTGCTTTTCCACATATCTAGTAAAAGGAGGTGACAGAGAATCGACCTCAGTTATCTCAGGAACATATGTACATAAGAAAATATTTCTCGCTATTGCCATTTGGACATCACAAGACTTCTATGACAAGTGCTATGATATCATCGAAGACTATTTCGTTTCTAGTTTTAGACAGATTCAAGAAGATCAAGAAGAATTGCAATCAAGAATAGAAGAGACAGAACAAGTAATGGAAAGATTAAAAATTCAAAACGAAGAACAAGCACAAGAAATATCAAAACTCAAATCAATAGCCGCAGAACACACAGAAGACCCAAGTAAGGTACACAAGTTAATCATCGTTAAAAAGAACCTTACAGATAGTCACCTTCAAGACATAGTAAACAAGTACGACACAGACAAGCGCGATCAGGTTAGGCGTTACGAGTCATACAAATATTGGGTTGGAAGGGGTCAACAGCGTAACGTTAAAGCAAGACTTCAGTGTCTCGAAGAAAAGTACCCAAGCATGTCAGTGTTATCAGAAACCAAAGATCCAAACTCGGTCAACCTCCTAAACAAAGTCAAAGAAAAATACAGCTGTGTTGTTTCGTATGGTTGTCATGTGGATATTGAAGGAGAAGAAAACGATGATGAGTTTGCTGTTGATTTGTTTTTGAGTATAAGGTCATAAGTGTCTCTGCGTATTTGTCGTTGTTGAAAAGGTTTTATGGTTCAGTCCATCAAACCCAACTAAACAAGGGAACTAAAAATTTCGACTGTTTACTTACAGTTGGTTAATCTTGCCTAGAAAGTTTTATTGGTTTGGTCAATCACATCACACCGTTTAAAAAATGAGTACGGTGAACAACTAGATTCCAAATACAAATGGATTCAATGCTTAGTCTTAATGACATTTGCTACGAACAAATCAAGGACAACTATTGGTATGGTGTTTTTGGTGACTTCAAGCTGATTATAGATAAGAGTACAGGATACTTCAACGCTACTAAGTTGTGTCAAGATGGTGGAAAAAGGCTTGATCACTGGTTAGAAAATAAAGGATCAAAAGAGCTCATAGCATACATTTCCAGAACCGGTATTCCGGGTCTAGAAATTATCAAAAAAGTAGCAGGTGGTAAAGGAGAAATATGGAATGACGGTCAATAATAATGTGTCAGTATTTTGGACACTCGTAGTTTCCAGGTCTTCCAATCTACTCTGAAAATCAAAAAATAACAAGAAATTAGGTGGGCCAGATCAACTAATAAGGTATTACGATGAGAAAACCGACTGCCGGAATTCCGGCGGTCGCTCTTCCACATATTTAGTAAAAGGAGGGGATGCAGAAACAAATGTTATTATCTCCGGAACATATGTCTACAAAAATATATTTCTCTCTATTGCTATTTGGATATCACAAGACTTCTATGATAAGTGCTATGATATTATCGAAGACTACTTTTCTAAAGACTTTAAACGATATAAGGATGATAAAGAACAACTCGAAACAAAGGTACAAGAAATAGAACATATATAGATCTTGTTGACAGGTTTATTCAGTTAAGAGACATTTAAGTATAAAAATACGAGAAACTAAATATACCATTGCTTTTATGGGTTAGCCCATCAAAGTACGAAGCGTTGTATTAGAACAAACAAACCCCCCAAAGCCGGTGCGGGATATCTGGCGCCGGCTAGCTGGTAACGAAAATGAAGTTAAAAATCAACATTTTCTATATAATAAATATGAGTACTATGGATAGTTCTAGTTTGAACGATATTTGCTACGAACAGATTAAAGACAATTATTGGTATGGTATTTTTGGTGACTTCAAGTTGATTATAGATAAGAGTACAGGATATTTCAATGCTACTAAGTTGTGTCAGAGTGGTGGTAAGAGGTTTGACAACTGGCTGAAAAATAAAGATTTTAAAGAATTATTGGAATACTACAATGAAAAATTAGCTTCCTATAATTGTAGGAAGCTAAATTTAACGTATTATATAGAACCAAAAGGTACAAACGAGAAAGATTTATTAATTTCTAGCACATATGTATACAAAAGAATTTTCCTAGCTATTGCTTTTTGGACATCACATGACTTTTACGAAAAATGTTCTGTAATCATCGAAGACTATTTCGTTTCTAATTTTAAACAGATTCAAGAAGACCAAGAAGAGTTACAATCAAGAGTAGAAGAGATAGAACAACAAATGGAGCAATTACGATTGTACAATCAAGAACTAGAAAGCAAAGTTGATTATCTTAAAACAGTTGCAGCACCATATACAGAAGATCCAGGAAAGATACATTGGCTATTCATTATCAAGAAAAACCTTACTAAAGAACAACTTGAAAATATACTCTTTTACTATGACGAAGAAGAACGAGATCAAAAAGAAAGAATAGAACGATATAAGTATTGGGTTGGAAGAGTACAAACTTGCAATTGCGAAAGTAGGATTAAACAACTCAAACTTAAGTATCCAAGTATGAGTATTGTGCTTAACATCGACGATCCAAACTCTATCAACTTATACAACAGAGCTAAAGAACGCTATGATGTTAAGATGACTTGCCACGGTTCACATATGAACACAGATTTAAGTGATTTAGATCTTGTTAACAAGTTTATTCAGTTAAGAGACATTTAAGTACGAAAAAACTAAATGTGCTATTGCTTTTATGGTTTAATCCATCAAAGTACAATTTCATTTTTGTTGGTTTTCGATATAACAAATATGGAGAAAGAATTTGATTTATTACATGATAGACTTAACCTTATTCATGAAGATCTTAAACTCTTAGCAGCACTACTAGAGAAGCAAATACTGTTGAAGGAAAAAGAATTATTAATAGCACAACAAAAAACATCTGATTTGAGTAGTGATGATGAATATAAATATGGCAGTGATGATTATGATGATGATGATGATGAGTAAGTTTACAAAAATGATTTAATTTTAAATGAGTATATGTGACTTTGATGGGTTATTCCCATGAAAGTCGTGTTCTAATACAACGCGTAATATGTAAACAATGGCAGGAGTGTACAATGTTAAGCGTTGTATTAGGACAAATGAAAATGAACTGAAATAATCCGGTGAAGATAAAAATTGAAGAGTAATAAAGATTTTCTATAGAATAAATGATGAGTAATTACAATAGATTTACCGTAATAGAGTTAAGACGACAATGTAAGGAGAAGGGGATCAGAAGATATTCCCGATTAAGAAAAGCAGAACTGATATACCTTCTTAAACAACATGACGATGAACAAAGCAGAAGGCAGATTAGAAATATATTCCCCTTTAAAGAAGAAGTAATTGAAGAACCAAGAATCAAAGTTGAATCAGTACCAATTGATGTAAAACTCAAAGAAACGACAATGAAATCAAGATTAGAAACATGGGAATTTACAACAGATTACAAACCACAAGATCCACTTGAACAGTATATTACTGCAATATCTAAAGCTATATTAAACAGATTACAAATTAGCTTAAGTAAACATAGTTCATTAAAAGCTAATCTTTATATAAGTTGCACATATAAAAAAGGTGAAGAAACTCAAAACTTCTATTTTAACACTGAAAACCAGGAAATACACCGATCAAGTAATCTAAAGGAAGAAATAACTAAGATGAAACAAAGATTAAGAACAAGAATGGATGAGTTCCAAGCTAGAGGTTCTGGTTGGGCTCTTATAAACATTAACTTTTTACAACTAGCAATCGTCAAATATACACCATATAGAGGATCAACATATATAGAATTACCTAAACAAATTCAAAACAAAAAGGCAGTAATTAATGTAAAGAATGAAGATGAAAAATGTTTCTTATATTCAATTTGTTCTGCACTATACCCAGTTAATAAACATCCACAACGACCTTCCAAGTACAAGCAAGCCGTCAAATACTTACAAGAAAAATTAAAAAATATGCATTTTCCTGTAAAACTATGCGATATTCCAAGAGCTGAAAAATTACTTGATATTTATATAAATGTTTAAGCATATGATAAAGACTATTCAATCTATATACTACATCACACACAAAACAAGCAAGAAAATCATGTCAATTTATTATATGTAAAAGAACAAAATGAAGACTAAGTTAAAACACACTATTGTTGGATTAAGGATTTAAGCAGACTAGTATGTACACAATTAACTAAAAAGAGAGCTCGAAAATATTTATGTGACAGATGTTTGTTATACTTTTACTCTCAAAACGCTTTAAATAAACATGAGCAAGATTGTTCGTTAAATGAACCAGTAAAAATAATAATGCCTGAAGAAGGTAAATGTGTTGAATTTAAAAACTACCAATACATAATGAAAATGCCATTTGTTATTTATGCTGATTTTGAATGTTTGTTACATAAAGTTATGGGTTGTAAAGAATGTTATCCGGATGACGAGCCATATACGAAAAAATATCAACAACATAAACCATCTGGATTTTGTTATTATGTAGTAAAGAGTGATGGAAGTAAAACCAATCCTGTTGTGTATAGAGGTAAAGATGCAGCTAAGAAGTTCATAAGAATTTTAAAGAAAGAAGCCAAACACATATCGAACATATACAAACAAAATAACGAATTACCATTAACAAAAAGTCAGAGAAAAGAGTTCAACCAATCCGAATCCTGTTCTTACTGTAAAGTAAAATATACACCAGAAAACCACAAAGTTAAACATCACGATCATATAACAGGAGAGTTTGTAGCATCTCTATGTAATAACTGCAATTTAAAAGTTAAAGTACCAAAGTTTGTACCAGTGATCATACATAACTTGACAGGATATGACTCTCACTTGTTTATAAAAGAGCTTGGATGTAATAAAGAAGAAATAGATCTAATACCCAATAACGAGGAAAGATACATATCATTCAGTAAAAAGGTTGGAACTATTAAATTGAAATTTGTAGATTCATTTAGATTTATGGCTTCTAGTTTAGACAAATTGTCATCGAACTTGAAACCTGAGCAAATGATACATACGCAACACTTTTATCCTAATCAAGAACAGTTTCAACTTGTAATAAGAAAAGGTGTTTACCCATATGATTATGTTAACAATTGGGATAGGTTTAGAGAAAGAAAATTACCACTAAAGGAAGCATTCTTCAACAAGCTTATGAACACACATATAAGTGATGAAGATTATGAACACGCAAAGAAAGTATGGAAAACATTTGCCATTAAGAATCTCGGACAATACCATGATTTATATTTGAAAACAGATGTATTATTGTTAGCAGATGTGTTTGAGAACTTTAGAGAAACATGTCTTAAAGCTTATGATCTTGATCCTGCTTGGTATATGACGGCACCAGGTTTAGCTTGGGATGCAATGTTAAAGATGACGAATATAAAGTTAGAATTATTGTGGGATTATGATATGGTATTAATGGTAGAGAAAGAGGTGGAATTAGTCAGTGCTCAAAAAGGTATGTAAAAGCAAACAATAAGTATATGGAAGATTATGATAAGAACAAAGAAGATTCTTACTTAATGTATCTAGATGCCAATAACTTGTATGGATGGGCAATGAGTCAATATCTGCCGTATAAGGGATTTAGATGGTTAAGTGAAGATGAGATTGAAGAAATAGATTTCACAAATATACCTGATGATTCTGATACTGGTTACATATTAGAAGTTGATCTTGAATATCCTAAAGAATTGCATGACTATCACAAAGACTACCCATTAGCACCTCAAAACATATGTCCGCCTGGTTCAAAACAATCAAAGCTATTAACAACTCTATATGATAAAGAGAAATATGTGATTCACTATCGAAATTTAAAACAGTGTCTATCACTTGGATTAAAACTTAAGAAGATACATCGAGTAATAGAGTTCGAGCAATCAGATTGGTTAAAGAACTATATAGATTTAAACACGCAGATGAGAACTAGAGCAACAAATGACTTTGAAAAAGACTTCTATAAGCTCATGAACAATTCAGTTTTTGGAAAGACTATGGAGAATATTAGAAAGAGAGTTAATATTAAACTTGTAAGTGATGAGAAAAAATACGAGAAGCTTGTGGCGAAACCGAATTATAAGAGTACTACAGTTTTTACGGAAAATTTAGTAGCAGTTCACATGAACAAGGTTAAAGTGCAATTTAACAAACCGATTTATGTTGGTATGTCAATTCTAGATCTATCGAAATATTTAATGTACGACTTCCATTACAATGTGATGAAACCAAAATACCAAGGCAAAATAGAAGTATGTTATACAGATACCGATAGTTATATATACCATATCCAAACAGAAGATGTGTACGAGGACATGAAAAATTACATTGATTACTTCGACACGAGTGATTACCCTAAAGATAACAAATATAGGATACCACAAATCAATAAGAAAATACTTGGTAAGATGAAGGATGAAATTAAAGGTACAATCATAGAAGAGTTTGTGGGTTTAAGAAGTAAGATGTACAGTATAAAAGCACCTCAAATAGATTTAACAGATAAAGACTTTAAAGGTAAGTTCGATAAAGAAAAGTGTTGTAAGAAAGCTAAAGGTGTTAAGAAGTGTGTTGTGTATAAAGAACTTTCATTTAACGAATATAAGGACTGTTTGATTAGCCAAAAAGAATATTATAAGAAGATGAATTTGATTAGAAGTTATAAGCACGATTTGTACAGTATAGAAGTAAATAAGTTAGCTTTAAGTTGTGTGGATGATAAGAGATGTGTTTTAAAGGATGGAATCAATACCCTACCATGGGGTCATTATAAGTTAGAAGAGTTGTAGTTTTAGATGTAAGATTTTAGATTATAAGTTTTTAGATGTAAGTTTTTATGATTTTAAATGTCATAAAAGCATATTCAATCTCACTTTGGCATTGTAGTTATGGGAATACTTTGCGCTATCCTTCTGTGTTAAAGTGTAATGGTTAGTGGCGGCTTCATAAATTTTTGTTAGTTAGGGGGTGGAGGGGGAAATGCGCCAGAAGTAACCACCCCTAACTACTAATAAAAGAAATTGATCTTTTTAACCCACCCTACTTTCCATGAGATAACATAAAACAGAATTTTCCTGTTGAGACACAGGCAAAACAGATCTTTTTCAAGAGATACAGATACACTTTTTGACAAATTCACCACACCTTGTCGAGTTGAGACAGCCTCAGACTCACCATGACTACTCACAAAGAATTAAACCCGGAACGTTGTGCACCAAAGGCACATGCTCTAGCCACTAGACCAGTGCAGAGGACTTGACTCATTATTCGTATTGATATTTGATGCCTAAGTTCCATATTATCTCATACTTTCCGTGTGCCTAGTCTATATTTGTACACTGAGAAAAAATTGTTATCTGGAGAAAAGTATATTGTACAAATATACGGAATCCATATGTTTATTACGGAAATCTGTTTAGAGCATATACTACATACGTATTGCCTTTTTTCTCACTTAGATATTACATCATGCAACTGCAGGATGTCTAACATTTAACAGTATTCCGTATATTACATATGTCAAATACATCAGCTACATGTTATATATGTCCATCTGTATATGAAATCCTTACCACTTATATACAGTGATAAATAAAGTATGTATAGATGGGACATTCATACGGACAGTATTATAAAACATTCTCTTTCGGTTATACGTAATATGTTATATATAGTCGTACTTTAAGTCCAAAAACTACAGGATTTATGCATGTAACCTACATTTTACGTAAACCACGTACATTTATTTTTCTCTGTCTGCGTAAGTGTCAAACATTTTTTAGAGAACTTGAAATTCTACCATTGCGTGAACTAGACAATTTCTAATAACACAGGCAATTATATCTTCTTTATTTCTATTTCAGTGCAACTGTATTCTTGAAACTTCCTGTGGTTTACAACACACTAGTCATATTACAAAAATAAATAAAAAAATAAGCACTTAGAAACACAAACTAATGTTGAAAATTACGAAACAAGATTCCTTTTCAGATATAGGAATATGAGAGTTATGCCGTTAAATTTAAGTTCGTCTATTTTGAGTCATACTTTTATAAATACGCTGATACTTCTTGTAAGCTATTTGTATCCCAGGCAACACGTATATATATATATAACATCAATATTTCCTTTTAACCAAACTGAGAGAGAGAGAGAGAGAGAGAGAGAGAGAGAGAGAGAGAGAGAGAGAGAGAGAGAGAGAGACAGATGAATGCTGTATGTAGAATATGAACATATAATCAACAAGTTTCCTTAGAAATTCTCAACTTCTCGAGCTGTTTTAACTAAATCAACGCAGTTGAAACATTCCGAGAGTCTTATTATGATCTGGCGGTTGAGAAGTTTTAAACTTGAACACTACAGAATGAGAACCCAACTTCTCGCCAAAGTGGAAGGCAATTTTCAAATATTTACTCACAAAATATTCAGGAGAAACCGTGAAAGATGTTTGGTTTGAATAACTCATAACGTGCCTCACAGATCTTCAAGCTATTGTCATGAATATATCTATATGAAACGTACGTTGATATATTTCTGTGTTCTTTAAATAATGTTCTGCTCATGCAACAGTTAACGTTCCATTCATGTAGATAACGCAATCTGGCTTTCTGTAACTATAACTTCCTATGTGCGAAATGTACATTCTTAACTAGACTTCACAAATCTGTAATTAGCTGGGATTTTTTCTGAAATTATTTTGTAAAGGGCGGTAATGTTGAACTCATACGATTAAAAAATATGAAATTCTGGTAATATGTGTGAAATAAACTACAAGAATGAATGTACCGTATTGTAAATGTTTGTAAATAACTTTGAAATGTGTAAAGTAACATTAACTTCATTTTAGGTTATGCAGTTAGCATAGTGAGGAGTCAGGGACAGGCCCCACAGGAGCCATGCTGACCACTCCAGGATGAAAATAATGTTTACCTTAATTTCTGCAATTACTTGTATGACATTTGCATTTGACACATTTAATAGAAGTTGTACTTCGTCCACCCATCGATTGAAAAAAGAAAATTGGTAACGCTAGAAGAGCATTGCCGGAACTAACTTAAAAAGAGCTTTTCGAACGAACTTTTCGAAATTTATATGAAAGTGTATATTAAATTTATTTGAATAAATTCAATAGATCATACACTTATATATTTGGAACCTGAGTATTAGGGGATTTATTGAATTAGCTATATTGAGCTATCACGTTTTATAATCGTATATATACTAAAAATGCAAATATAAGCAGTGGCCATTGGTTACTAAAATGTTCACCACCCTCTTAAGTATTGATCAAGAATACCATAATCTCTCTAAGACTTACAGTTCTTGAGATATGACTGTTTAAATTTTCCGATATCGGAATATTTTGGCCAATATCTCTGAAACGGTAAGAGTGATACGAAAAATTCCATCACTTCTTTGACGTAGTTTTTGATGCTCTATCGAATTGAGGGCTCAAAACAAACAAACAAACAAACACACACATACACATAGAGAAGTCAGTGACGGACCTTTTAAGTTCCTTCAATATGGCCTTCATGCTTGGATGTAATAAAAGTCTTGTGCCACTGTGATAGTTGGATCACTATACATACGTATGTTTTCAATTGAATAAGTAATTAATACAAATTATTTTTTTTAATTATTTCAATAAATTATCACTCTTTAATACAGTTTATTATCTTGTTTATATATATGGTAATGTAGTTTTGCTATTATTATTAGTAGAAATAATAATAATAATAATAATAATAATAATAATAATAATAATAATAATAATAATAATAATAATAATAATAATAATAATAATACATTGTTAATTTTTAAATAGTTATGATTCTCAGAGGAAATTGTTAGACAGTACGTTTAACAAACAACGCAGAAAAGAAAAATCGAATTTTTGCACTGTAATCTGAAGCGATTATTGGACCAACTGACAACGCTACGGGGACAAGTGGGGCGGGCGCCCTAAAAGTGGCATCGTTCACTCACTCTGCCGATTGTCATCTCTCAGACATGATATCTTATAATTTCGGTGTACGAAAAGTGGCTACCACCCAAAAAAGTGAAAATGGCTCCCAAGAAGTTAAAACTGCTGTGGTTACTAGTTGGATATCTACTTACAAGCCACATGCCCATGCAAAAATCATTATTCAATATCGTTTGTAGTTTTTCCTTCTCTTTCTCTCTTTCTTGTAGTTGCTCTTAAACCCTAATGGATTTGTTCTCAGGCAATATTTTTGTTTCCCTTTTTTTCTACCTTCTTTCTACGGTAATGTTAGCAGTCCATAAGAGCATATTATATCTTTGCAGAGAGACCGTTGACGTATGAAGAAAAATACAGTATTTAATCTAGAAATGTAAGCTGCAAACGGAAAATAGAAAATGCTTTTCATCCAACGATGATGTGAAATACAATTTGTAAAATTCTATCAATTAATTTGTAAGCATTTATAAAAACTGGTGTTTGTTAGTTTCGTTACTGCAGGAGGGTATTTGTTACTGAACTTTGAAGCCAGATACTCGGATCATTGATCCTGATATCATTATAGAATCTACATATAATCGCAACACTCGAAGTAAGTCCATTATTATTATTATTATTATTATTATTATTATTATTATTATTATTATTATTATTATTATTATTATTATTATTATTATTATTATTATTATTATTATGTACTAACATTGCATGAAGCCGAATAAATTAAAGATTTGGAAAATGAAATGAAATGAAATCTTTAAGTTTTACATCCCACGATTATGCTGACTAGGCTAAAGGAGACGGTGATGATGAGAAATGAATGAAATGGTTGAATGAAAAAAGTTGGAGGAAACCGGAGAAGCCCGAGAAAAAAACGCACACGTTGTTTGTTCACCACAAAGTTCACTCGGCGCGAGCTGGGATCGAACCAAAGACTCCAACCACCAGAGATGAAATTAAAGATTTGGGTATGGTGTTTGACTACAGAAATATGAAATGAAGCTATCATGTTAATGGTATAGTCCAAGGGATAAGAGGAAAAATAGGGTTTAATTTCAGACAATGGCCTGAGTTTAAAAATGTTAGTTCATATATACACTTATACAAGATATTTGCAAAATCAAGCCTAAAGTATGGAGTAGTTATTTGGAATAGTACAGGTATAACATTGGCTAACAAAATTGAGTCAGTTCAAAAATGTTTTATTGCGCTATTCTGCCATAAAATGAATATTGGTTACTACTCACGTAGTTATAAACACTGGAATCAATTTGGGGGACTGAGGCACTAAGTGACAGGAGAAAACTTACTGAAAGAGACTTTGTTTAGAAAATACTACATAATAGATATCATAGTGAATACTGCTTACATAATATTGGTATAAGGGTGCAAAAGTATAATGTGAGAAATGGGTCAATATTAGATCCTTTGAAACCAAAATCTGCAATTTTAAGAAGAATGACCAATTCTTTTAATTTATTTTTATCGGTACAGAAGCATAAATTTTAAAATTTGACAAATATTTGTAGTATTTTTGACGATGTATCTATTTTGAGACTGAAAGTATTTGGTATTAATTTGACAAAGAATTATTAGTCTAGTACTATTTAATTTTATGACTATGTTTTATAGTTTCAGTACGTAGGTTACATTATATGTAATATGTGTTCATTCTTGTCTGATAAGGTGGTATATTTTTGCCGTTAAACTGTTTATGGCACAGAAATTACCCTTATTATTATTATTATTATTATTATTATTATTATTATTATTATTATTATTATTATTATTATTATTATTATTATTATTGACCATTAAGCTGTTTGTGGTTAGCAGTGGTTGTAAGCGGTAACCATATTTCCAGGAAGTAATGCTAACGATGTAAAAGGAGCGCTACACTAAGGCTCATGTAATTAATGAATATTACAAAAAATGCATAATATTTGCTGCAAAGTGTAAAATATATTGCATATTCATCATCTTATTTAATGCTTATTCATCATTCGAAAATAAGTTACATTCGATTTAAACACACTTTCTTACTCTGTGCAATTCTTTGGCTTATTCTTATGAATCATTTCTGCTTGTCAAACTGTAAGAACGTACATTACGTAAAGGTGATGAAAATCGACTGGAAACCTTCGAAATGTGGGTGTGGAGAAGAATGGAAAGAATTAGTTCGGTCGAGCGGAAAACGAATGAGAGAGTGTTAGAAATGGTGGGTGAGAAAAGAACACTTTTGGATATTATTAGGAAGAGGAAGAGAAACTGGTTGGGGCATTGCCTAAGAAGAGACTGTATCATGAGGGACGTCCTAGAAGGTGTGGTGGCGGGAAAGAGAGGGAGGGGACGAAGGAGACTACAATTAATGGATGATATTAAAACAGAAAGATTTTACGCGAAAACGAAGAGGTTAGCGGAGGACCGTGGAGCATGGAAGCTTCTCAGCTGCGGCAAGTGACCTGCCAATAAAGGCAGAATACCTATGATGATGATGATGAAACTGTAAGATTTCATTGAATCTCTGGTTTTCAAATGTTACAACATTTTTTCACAAATTTCTCATTTCTATTTACTCCAAGTTTATCCAAAATATGCATAAACAGAACATCTTTTATATGTACTCATACACCACGTGTTTCAGATAAGACGACCAGTGCGTTATAAATAACAAGTATTTGAAGATTAGACGATAATAGATAGATAGATAGAGAGAGGGGATTTCTAGTGTCACATCAAATGGAATATTCATGTTAGTGTCTTGCGAAGATCACGTATAAAATATCCGACAAGGAACCAATTTGAACATAAGAAGAATTATATGATTTGTCCATTTATTCGTCGAATGTGATCGAACTTCTTCTCTTTTCAGAAAACAAAAGAATTAAACTTTCATACTACTTTCAATAGATAATGACCTTTATAAAGTGGATGTCTCATTTCCTTCATCTTTGCCTATACGATTCTATTGCGAGAAAGAAATGTTTCTAAACTGTGTACTGGATGAAAGAAGACACAAACATTATCATAGCATTATATCACATTTATTTGACAAGTGATGTCAAGACAGGTTCGATGGAAACTTTAACCTATAGTATTTGTTGATAACAGTGTACTAACAAGGAAAGCTATGCAATTCCTCGACGAGTATAACATTGAAACTTGCACAAGTGGAAGGACATATTAAAAAATGGAAATATGCTTACTCTTACGATTCGCAACGTCGTCAAACCGGAAGTAGAATGATTGTTCTCCCATAGTACCTGAAAGTTATGTACTCTGGTCATATATGCCAGAATGTGATACACTGGAACTTGTGGAGAAAAGGGACATGCTAAAACCACAACGCAAAAATAACTTTCTATGATGATTATTATTGTTATTAGTGCGGCTATTATTATTATTATTATTATTATTATTATTATTATTATTATTATTATTATTATTATTATTATTATTATTATTTAGTAGTAATAATAGCATTACAGAGATGCAAAATAGCAACAAAATTTTACTAGCCCAAGACAAAAGCTACTAGCTCACATTCCACAATAGAAATCATTTACTTACCTTTGAAGTAGCCTATATGATAGTGATATTAAAAACTCGCACTCACAGATGAGTCACTCGCCCTGGGTGACTGGGCGAATGGCTATTTCATCTTTGTAGTAGTAGTATGATTAGCATTATTAATATGAGCAGTATGATGAGTAAAAATAATTATAATGAGAAGAAGAAGATAACAAATGTATTGTTTGGCTCGTTCAGTAACGAAGGACTTCGGCCCATCTTGAGTGTCCTCTAGCATTGCTATAGAGGTTTTAGAATCCATAGACAACAATATCCCACCTGGGATACAAAGTTAGGACTCTTAAGTCTCTGGTTTGAAGCCTCAATCCACACAAACACAAGGTCTGCAAGAAGAAGAAGTAGTATAGGACAGGGCTTTTCAACCTGGGAATATAATTAGAATCTAATGCCTTAAAATATTTTTAAATAATTATTATTTTGAATTTTGTTTTGATAGACAATTTTTATTTGTATACATATTGTCAAGAACAACAAACAATTGGTCTACTAAACATTTTCAACAAGTGCAGAGTTGGTTAAAAATCAATTTACATGAAAGAGGTATGATATAAAACTCATGAGAATTGCATATTGAAATATCAGAAGAATGCAAATGCTTTTATCATATAACCCAAAATTGAGGGAATTATGAAGTTTTAAAATTTTCAAAGGGTCTCCATTTTGAAACAGCATGTCTTATCGTATTTGATTTTTGTAATGAATAAAAGGACCAAATTTGGTTTTAATCCATTCGCTTTTAAGGAAATTACTGTATTCACTATATACAAGAAATGGATTCTACTATTATAGAAATAGATGTATATAGTGAGACTTCCACAATAGGTATATTAAAAATCCAACACAAGCTTATTACAAGCCAGAAATTATAAGGATGTCGCTGGCAAGAGGATGTGATAATATGTGGGTCGTGATAATAGTTATTATAATATTATAATATTATAATAGTAATAATAATTATTATAATTATTATTACTTTGTCGTCTTCTTGTATTATTATTGCCCGACCTCATGTTTATGTTGGTTGAGACGTCAAGCCAGCGATTCAAGGATCCCGACTTCGAATCCCTGCTGGATATGGTTGTGAATTCTGAAACCTTTATAGCACTGCTGAGGACACTCAAGACGGGCTGAAGTCTTTCGTTACTGAATGGGCCCAACAATATAGCCTATTTGTTGTCTTCTCAATGTTATTATTTTTAGTCATCATACTGCTCATTTTAATAATACTAATCATACTACTACTACTACTACTACTACTACTACTACTACTACTTATTATTATTATTATTATTATTATTATTATTATTATTATTATTATTATTATTATTATTATTATTATTATTATTATTATAGAAAGCCTTTTTTGCGTTGTGGTTTTAGCGTGTCCCTTTTCTCCACTATTTAAACGTGTTCATTTGGAACTTATGATCAGTGTATCGTATTCTGTTCCATTGGACACCGGTTCGCATCAATGACTAGAGATCCCAATCACCACCGACTGTTATCATCTCGAGTTTGCAACATTTGTCTTCGTGAGAAAACAGGTTCCAATGTATCACATTCTGGCGTGTATGACCAGAGTACATAACTTTCAGGGGCTATGGGGGAACGATCATTCTACTTCCGTTTCGGCGACGTTGCGAATCGTAAGAATAAGCATATTTCCATCTTTCAATATGTGCTTCCACTTGTGCAAGTTTCAATACTATACTCGTCGAGGAGTTGGATAGCTTTCCTTGTAAGTCCTCCAGCAGCATAACGTAAAAGTTCGAACTAAATGTGAATCGATGGCTGTCATTGTACAGGTATCGTATACACTCGATACTTAATTTTAATGTATTACCTTATGTCTGCTACTTTATATTGTTATCAATTGAAGCTATTTTCTTATTACTTTGATTCACTATAATTATTGTAACAAATTTTAAAGGATTTTTTTAAATCTCAAAAGCAAAATTAAACAAGAACAACGACTCATTAAGCACATATTACGAATCGTGTTCTCCAGAACATAAAATACTATAACTTATTTTATGTGATTGAGAAATGAAATAAATATCGTTATAAATTGAGTACAATGGCTTATAATATTAGTGCACAAATGCTTATTAATTCTATACATACAGAGGTATATTTACTTTTAATCTTTAAAGCACACATTGCAAAAAGTAAATTCTTACAGTTTATGTGGAAATATTTCAGAGGAAATGTTCTATTTTATCCCAAACAAAATCTATTCCATTTTCTTTAATTTTTAATAAAAATAATTTTTTTACTTTATTTATGTGAAGAGTTATATGCATTTAGAGATATCAATATGAGTTTTGGCAACAATCATGTTGATGATGTCATAACTTGAAAACCTGCAATGGTATTCTTGAGAATGTTTTGTGGCAAGTGTGACATATCTAGTACTACGTATTCCGGCAGGTTGTGTTATTTTGTTATTTTAAATGTCTAGGTTAATATCCTGTTTCACCGGAGTAATAACACATTTCAGGAATGAAAATGGAACCTCAGAAATATTTGCTGACATATATTGGATATGTAAACAATTATTCAAAAAATACAAAATTGTCACTGTTCCATTATTATGCTTTCTGTAAATAATGACATGTACCAAGAAAGAAAGAGACACCGCTAATGCTACATTGCATAATTACAACACTAAAAATAAAAGTTTATTTCTAGAAGGTGCACTTTAGCACACAGAGGCCCACGAAACATGAGAATCAGTAATTATAATCATTTTTCTGCAGACATTAAAGGTAATGGAAAAGAATATCGTTTGATTTCGGAGAAAGATCTGAATGTTTTTCTTGTGTAAAGTGTGTTATAACACTAAAGCATTTCTGTTTGATTAAATTGTGTAAACTGTTTTCTCAGTGCATTTACTACTCACTTGTACACATAATTCTTGTATCTTAGCAATTAGCATATGAAACTTAACGTAATCAACACTATTAGATAAAGAAAACCATTATATTAACTAATATAAACAACTCTAAATATTTAGCTTAACCATAATGAAAATATATTGATCTTATATATTGTAAAGTGAACCTAAGCACGATAAATGTGTTGATTATATGGAGTAAATAAATGAAACCAAATTGAAATACATCAACATAGATAATTCAATACCCACATATTTTGAAAACCCTACGGGAAAGTCTTTTTATTTCCCATAGAGTTACACTGTTTATTTGATTCTCTAAACAAATTCCTGTTTACGGGAAATGTTTTGTAATTATAACAGTATTCCTGAGGAAAGGATAAGTTAATGTAGATGCTGTAATTTATACTACTATTAATAGAGTTGAAATGAGTGACTTATTGTCGCCCAGGTCGCTCTACTGTAGATAAAAATGTCAAGTTTGAATACAAAATTATTTGTGTTTATTTTTTTTATTTTTTATTTTTTTTTACAAGAGCAAAAGTAAGAAAGGAGTTCTGGAAATAAATACAGTGAAACCTCTACTAACGGACACCTCTATAAAGCGGACACCTCCCTAAACGGACATATTTTGTAATCACCAAACACTGTAATAGGAGAAAACATATTGGCAAACCTCTTTTAAGCGGACACTCGCTAGTACGGACACGGACAGTCTTTCTTGTATTTTATAGGTATTATTTACCTCAGTATTACGGACACTTTCTCTAGAAACAAGTTGGAAAGTGCAGTAAAAATACACTTTTAGTACTTCATACGTGTGTCCCCAAGGAAGAACATGTGGGTGTGACAACATTTTGCCTCCTCAACTGTCTGTTCAGCACACAGAGGAAGAGTCTCTGTTTCACAACACCCTTATATCCTTTGCTTGCATTCCACTCCTACCCAACCTGCTTTAGAAACAAAAATGATTGACAGTTGCCCACTGTTTGGAATGACACATCATTCTACTGTCCCGCTGGAATCTCTAATCAAACGGAAGACAAGTTTGGTATTTTTGACCACGGGTACGCATATTGTCTTTTAAAAAAAAGTCATTACTGGACTGCAATTAACTCACAAATTAAAGCAACACACCTAAAACGTAGTAAGCAGCCATAAGTGTAAAGTGCAGAGAACTATAATATCTTATTCACTTGTTGTGCCTCGAATTGGATGGCGCAAGATAATGCAGGTACAGTAACATTTTAGTAATATTCATGAATACGTGATTCATGCAAAAATATTTTTTTCTAATTGCATATTACCTTCTTTATTAATTTACGTAAGAAAATATTGGAACCTCTCTAAGGCGGACACCTCTCTATAGCGGACAATTTTTGATTCACCACGGCTGTCCGCTTTAAAGAGGTTTCACTGTATGTATATATTAAAACGTTACGTTTATATGTTCGTAGACGCTTATATATGTTTGCGGACAATCCTTTTAACAATGATATCTCGGAAACCACAAGTTCTGGTAACATACCGTTTTCATTTATCAATTTCAAATTGTGTTTAGGTTCTTCAGTTCTAATTGAATATTTAAAAACGACCGTTATTTCTTTATTATATTTTTTAGGGGTACACTGAAAGTATTGCAATTTTAAAAAATAAACCATCCTACGAGTTATGCATTCCAATAACACTCATTTGTATACGGGGTTAGTATATCTCTCCGGAGTTTGTTTCATGGCCAAATAAATAATGAAAACTGAAGAACAACTATTTGTGCAGCCTAAGCTGAATCTTTGTTGTTTGGAGTGTTTTTCGAAATGAACGCCATATATCACTGATATTATAATTAATTGTGTGTGTAATGTATTTGCTTATTACATTCTGGATACAAGAATAAAGAAAACACTGATCATACATGAATTACAAACTCCAACCGGAAGGAGGTTCAAAACTTGCAAACGGTGCGAGATATTGAAAAAAAATCCAAAAAGTCTCTTTTTTTTTAAGATATCCTTGTCGATTCTTATCAAGACGCTCTTCCTTTTATTATAAAGGGACATGTACAGATGCTGTGAGGAACGACCAGAAGATTCATGCTCATATGTGAATGATGCGCTGTGTGGAGAGCGCATGTTCAGCTAGTTCTAAAATAAAAGATAAAAGATTGTTTTAAAAATAGAGTGTATGATAATTTCTGAAGTTCAGAAAATGAAATTTAATATATAAATACCGCATTGAAAGTAACTGCGAAAGAATCTAAAGAAAGAAAGAAAGAGGAGCAACTTCTATAATATTCATGATTTCGATTCCTTATATAGGAAACACCCAGTGTGAGAATTTATTTTAGTTACAAGTCCAGTATACAAATTCTACGTTAAAAAATGAGAAATAACTGCTTCGCTTCTAAGAGGGTAACTGCTTACAATTCGCTTCTAAGAGAGTTGAGTTGAGTTGAGCGTGAGTTTAACGTTCCTTTCAGAGCGAAGCTATATGAGACGGGAATCGAAATTATTAACGTGGAATCTGAACCACATGAGTTCCTACCGGGAATCGAACCTGGGTCTCCCACTCCAAAGGTGTGTACGCTTACCGCTTAGCCACGAAGGAGCTCTCGCTTCTAAGAAGGAAAAACGTGGGCAATTTCAATAACATAATTCTCGCAATAACATAATAATAAAGAAACAGCCTTGAGTATTTGAATTCGGCGTTACACATGAAAAGACAAGCACTGTTGTTAATTAGAAGCTTGTAATAATTTAGAACAATGATCTAAGAATGGTTTGCACTGAATGATAAAGCTGTCCGCACACAAAGAGATAGAAGTTGAAAATAGATTAGGAATTCTAGTAGTGGAAAATAACGTCAATTAACATTTCACTTTTGTAATGAAATCAGTCTAATTCAGTTGCTTACAAATGTTCTTGTATTATGTGAAACCGTACACTAGAACTAGTGAGCGCAGACTAGCGCTACTTTTCTTATCATTGAAACCCATAAAAATGTTATAGAGGAGAACCTATATTCTAACTTATTAATATAAATGGCATACACATAAATATTATTAAAATTAAAGTAAATAAAACATCTAATTGAATTTGATACTGACTACTAAATTTTCTGCGTATACTCTCCTAATACATTTATAGTTCATCGAATGCTCACTTTAAATCTGGGATGTAATTGATACACTTAAAGTCTTAAAACAATCCAGCGTATAGTCACTAGAATTTTTACCAATACAATACTAGCCAATACTACGTGATCAAAACATACGGTGATTTTTTTTTAGCAGCAAATGCTGACGCTACAATCGTTTGATGCAATATGTCCGACAACCTGGTCCTTTGAGACAGGGAGCGTCTAGTTGGAACACGTTCTGACTTGTCAGGCAGCGTCAGAGCTGCTAGAGTGAGATTATGTGTCTCTCGCGCATCACAACGTGTAACATTAACTTTTGTTTCAAGTTACAAACAGTGGCAAAGAAACTCATGCAAAGTTGAAATTGCTGTAAGGCGATAATGCTGTAACTCTATAGAGTGTTTAAAAGTGGTATGAGCGTTTTAAAAGCGGAAATGAGTCGCTAGAAGACGAGCAACGTTTGGGATGTCCGTTAACCTCAAAAACAGAAGACAACATGCAAAAAGTGGCAAACATTCATTGTCTGTTCAAACAGGCGAATAACAATTCGAGAGCTTTGCTAAAACTAAATATCTCGTACGGGTACGTACAAAGCTTTTTAACCAACAATTTAAAAATGAGAAGAGAGATGGCGAATTTCGTTCCCCTACTTTTAACTCACTAATAGGAATTTTTGGCCGAAACATTCGTCAGTCCACATCCACCCTACCTTCCAGATACAACGTGACGCGACTTCTGGCTCTTCCCCCAAATTAAAACCGTAGTTAAAAGAAAATGTTTGGACATATTTCCTGACCCTGATAGGGCCACGACACAGCAACTGAACGCCCTTGAAAATAAGCCTTTCAGAAGTACTTCAGTCATGGATTCAACGTTGGGTTAAGTACATTGCTAGTTAAGGAGAGTACTTTCAAGGACATTAAATCAAATTCCATGTAAGCTTATTGTTCCTACTAATATTATTCACCAATTCCCAGCCTGACACTAAAGTATGGTGTGTTTGATACTAAGCTATTAAGGTCATACAATTCTATCAATGAAAGAAATAAATGCATCGGGTTCAATGCCTAGCTATATTAGTTCGTTAGAGACAATCGTTTGAATTAGTCGTGGTGCGATGAGTTTGCATTCTGGGTTTCAATATCACAATTCACAGGGCTGTTGTTGTTAAGACTGCAGGAAATTTGGACTATTTTTCCCTCCAGCCATAACAAAATCAGCTGCATGAACTGGAATATTGTCCAGTATGCAAACTCAACGCACATAAAATGATCCAGACGACTGTATCTAACAAACTGATGTAGCTAGATAGTTGAATCTAATACCGCCTATATGACAGTATATACCATGGACAGTTTATTACCAGTAGTATGATACTTCCGTATCATGCTGAAATCATTTTGAAATATCATCGTAACTCTGTGAGAATTGAGTTGAGTTGATTTTGAGTTTAACGTCCCGTTCAGCAGCGAGGCTATATGAGAAGTGGACCTACTGATTCACGTGGAATCCGAACCACATGAGCTCTTGCCGGGAATTGAAGCCGGGACTTCCACGCCAAAGGCGCGTACGCTAACCGCTTAGCCACGAAGGACCTCACTCTGTGAGAATTGATGTCATACAATAAACAATATGAGAAAAATATGTACTAATTTCTTTTTTACAGTAAATGTGAAATAAAAGTAAGCATATGAATGGAGAAAGAAGTCTTTAAGAGGAAGAAAAGACTAATTTGTGAGGCTTTGAATAAAGAGATAACAAAAAGGCTCATAAATGCTTCGTGTGCAGAATTGTTCTATATGGGGCAGAAACATGGACATTGCTCAAAAATGGTAAAAGACGAGTGGAATCTTTCGAAATGTGAGACTAGAGAAGAATGGAGAGAGTTAGACATGGTGGGGGAAAAAAGAACAATTTTAGATATAATTAAGAGAAAGAGAAAACTGGCTGAGACATTGGCTAAGAAGATACAGGCTAATGAGGGTGTGGTATAATGAGGGACGTGCTAGAGGGTATGGTGGCAGGAAAGAGAGGGAGGGGGCGAAGGAGATTACAATTAATGGAAGGTATCAAAACAGAGAAAACGTACTTGAAGACAAAGAGGTTAGTAGAAGACCGTGGAGCATGGACATTTCTCAGTTGCGGCAAGTACCCTGCCAACAATGGCAGAATGGAAGTATTTTCTAACCTCATATATATATATATATATATATATATATATATATATATATATATATATATATATATATATATATATATATATATATATATATATATATATATATATATATATATATATAAGTTTAAATCCCGTAATATGCCACAATTGAGAATCCCAATATACGATATTGACATGGTGAACTACAAAAAGAAGTGAAATATGAACAAACACTGGAGGTGCAAAAAGTGCAGCCAAGTTCGTCAGCCACAAAAAGTTTTGAGATGAGGATGGATGAGCTAAGTTCCTTAGCATCTGAAACGAACACTGGAACTTGGCGCGAGGTGTCAAGGAAAATGATGTTCAGGAACCTTAGGGATAGTGGTGGTGGGCGTACCACCAACCTTAGGGATATCAACTTTGCTAAGGCGCTAAGGCACATATACAGTATACTGCAGTAAGATTGGTGGTTCGAAACCCAGACAAGGAAAACTTATATTCCTTCACGAAGTGTCAAGGTAAATTATGTTAACGAGCCGTATGGATGATGTTTGTGAGCGTGGTGGATTTGGGAGTCACAAAACTAGCCTTAGGGCTGAAGTGTCCCGGTCGTGAAACTAGGAATAGACATCTTAATGTATTCGAATATGTTAGACACCTCGCGCCAAGTACCAGTGTTCGTTTCAGATGCAGTGGCCAAGGAACTTGGCTGCACTTTTTGCATCTCTGGTGTTTTTGTTCATATATGTATTTATACATAGATATCTATATCTATATTTATATCTATATCTATATCTATATCTATATCTATATCTATATCTATATCTATATCTATATTTATATCTATATCTATCTATCTATCTATCTATCTATCTATATATATATATATATATATATATATATATATATATATATATGTGTGTGTGTGTGTGTGTGTGTGTGTGTGTGCTATTTTACCGTCATCAGCATTTTTTCACAAATATATTTATTCAATATTACACACTTAAAACAAAGTACCTAGCACTGTTTTAGAATGCTATAAATAATTTTGTGGCTCTAAGTTATTTTTTTTGTTTCTCAATTGATACTTGTTACTTTTTTTCGTTCACTTTTGTCTCTTAATTTTTCTTATTTTATCACCACAAATTTATGTACCAAGCATTTGTCAGCTACGGAAGGAAATATCATGTATATACAGCTACTTTCTCAAAAATACAAGTAACAAAAGTGAGAAGAAGGGTATAACCTTTTAGAATGCGTTTCATTTTTTTTTTAATTTTTATTTCGTTTCGCTTTTGAAAAGCCTTTCTTTCATTAGTTTTGGTAGCTATGAAAATGAGTGGTTGGGGTCAGCAAGCGAGCCTAACAGAAGATAAATCTGTCAACGGCGTTGAATTATGGGCTGCAAGAGGCGCAACAGACTAATATTATGCACGGAAAAAGGAAGGATATTTTTTGGCTTCTATATTCTCCTTTTTTTCCTGTTGAAACGTGCATCTGATACAACATCAAACAAATTTGTAAAATGCTGCGCTCGCCTTCTTTTCGTCTTGCATTAATTTTGTTCCAGTTTTAGTCTAATATTTTCATATATTTTGTGTATGTCTATGTTAAGTTCAGTCTTTCATGTACTAAAAGTATGCTAGAAAAAAACAGACATAAAGAGTATCATTGAACTGAAATGAAGTCGACAAAATGACGTAAAGAATAGAATATGCTGAACATGAAATGAATCTTTAGTTTTACGTCCCACACTTATGCCGGTTAGGCAAAAGGAGACGGTGATAATGAGAAATGAATGAAATGGTGGAATGAAGAAAGTGGGAGGAAACGGGAGAACCCCGAGAAAACCCACGAGCACGGTGTTTGTCCACTACAAAGTCCACACGGCGCGAGCTGGGATCGAACCAGGGACCCAAGCACCGGAGGTTAACGCTCTACCACTTTTTTTTTTTAAAGTTAACTCACTCACCGAACGTGCCTCAGAAACTTGAACTACCTATTACTAATTTTACTTGTTTTACTCATTTTACCTTGCTTTCCCGCTGATCTAGAACGACAGGGACACGAACACAGAAACATCGAGGACAGTTAAAATCACAAAGGCTCTCCCACCAGGAATCGAACCCGGAACCCCGTACACCAAAGGCGCACGTGCTAGCCATTAGACCAGCGGGGAGGGCACCACTGAGTCACCGCTTCCCCATGCAGGAA
The DNA here is from genome assembly GCF_964235325.1 of Thermobia domestica. Taxonomy (NCBI): domain Eukaryota; kingdom Metazoa; phylum Arthropoda; class Insecta; order Zygentoma; family Lepismatidae; genus Thermobia; species Thermobia domestica. The sequence continues at coordinate 274,991,987 of NC_137462.1, forward strand.
CATGTTAGAACTCATTCAGAAGGTAATGAATTCGATTCTCGGAAGCTGTAATCATTTTATTCAGGAATTTGAATCACCTAAGGTGCTTTATACACGATGTACCAAAAATGTGTGACATTATTTTGGGAACACTTCCTCAAATCAAAATTAGAAAAAAAGTTCATATGGACCTGTACTCGAAAGTGGATAATTTTTAGTTATATGATGCCGAAAACGTGAAATAAGTGAACTTTAAAAAGTTCATGGCTCCACTACTATGGGACCTATCGTAGTCGGATCAAGACATCACTGAGGAACTAGTATGTGCACTGTCGAAATATCCATGCTTAAGAATGCTCAAGTACTTGTACATAAATTTTTGGTGGAGAGTGATCAAGTACCGGTACTCCCAAACAGCCTCTCTAACAAAGATTGTGCAAGTACCGGAGGTTCTGAAAGATGGATATTTGAATAATTTACATACTAGTTTCTCAGAGATGTCTTAATCCGACTACGATCGGTCCTATAGTAATGAAACTATAGACCTTTAACTCCTTCAGTGTGGGTGGCGAGTTAACTCGTATCTTCAAAACGCACCTGCTGTGCGGATGGTGTATATATACGCTTTCATTTTGCTTTGGCTATTTTGTATTGCGTATGGCGAATATACTTGCCCATAGTATGAGTAATGTTATCCCGACAATATTTAGCGAGTTTGCGCTCAGCTGGTTTCAATTGTTGCTTAATTAAAAGAAGAAGAGGAAAAAGAAAGAAATTAAATTAGTGTTTGGGCTTTGTCAAATACAGTTTTGAGAGCAGACAGCACAGTAATGGGCTCAAAACGATATTTCAACGATGCTGACATCGAGGAAGAGTTATTAATTAGTGATTCTGATGTAAATGATTTTGAAACAGATTTAGAATCAACATCCATAGTTCTCAAAAAAAATCTACACTTTTTACAGCGGTTCGCATCTGAAAATTACGCACTGAAGGGGTTAAAGTACATTTTTCCTTTTCCGTCCCTCTATCACTACGAAACTACGTACTTCTGACCACAGGTCCATATGAACTTTTTTCTTCTTTTGATGTGAGAAATCTATTTCCAAAATATTGTGGAAAACTTTCGTAACATCCTTTATATTTACCCTGTCTGTCTGTTTTTGTATGGGTTTGTACGAGTGAATGGGAAAACAAAAACCTCTTAATAATTACTTCTTCATGACCGTCAATTTTGACCGGTAGATATTGGATAGAAAGGTAGAAATCAAGTTCAATGATAGAGGTGGATACACGAACAGAAAGTGGCAGGAATCAATCACATTGGCTTTGACGTTGATCACTATACAATAAAAGCACCAATAGCAGTTATCAATGATCTTTCAGATCACATATCCAACAGTGAAAGATTGTTGTTCGCTGATGATTGCTAAATATACACCAAGATAAAATCTGTGCATGATTGTCTTGATTTACCACACGACTTAGTGAGCACTGCAAAGTGTTATTCAGCCAATACACTTGGAGTAAACATAAACAAATGTAACGTATTCTCGTTCAGCAGAAACAAAAATACCCTTAAATATGATTATAAGCTTACAAGTTAGTAATACAGTAGAAGCAGATTGAATACAGTTTAATATCTAGTTACATTTGACCCGAAATTAGCGTTTGTTAAACACTTGTAAATGTTTCTTATGATGATTTGGGTCTAGCTCAAAACTCTTACAGCCAAAACTCCCACAATCAAGAAATGTCAAAACGCCCACACAATCGGTCATAATTCCCACACAAAAGGACAAATCTCCCAGATGCACGAACGGTCAAAACTCCCACAGCCAAAACTCCCACACTCAAGAAATGTCAAAACGCCACACAATCGGTCATAGCTCTCACACAAACAGACAACTCTCCCAAATGCACGAACGGTCATAGCTCCCACAGCCAAAACCCCCACACTCAAGAAATGCCAAAACGCCCACACAATCGATCACAACTCCCACAGAAGTAGACAAAACACCCACACATAGCAACGGTCACAATCCCTACATAAATGGACAAAACTCCCACACAAATGGACCAAACTCCCACACGCAGAAATTGTCACAACCACCACACAAATGGACAAAACTCCCACACAATCGGACAAATCTCCCACACTTTGAACTGATCCTAGCTGCAAGTTTTGTAAGTTTCACACGCTGAAAATAAATAAAAAAAAAAAAGAAGTACAAGAGAGTTTTGACCGTTCGTGCATTTGGGAGATTTGTCTATTTGTGTGGAAATTAAGATCGATTGTGTCGGCATTTTGAGATTTCGTGAGTGTGGGAGTTTTGGCTGTGGGAGTTTTGACTTGCCCCCGATTATTTTAAATTATTAGGATTCATATTTAGAAGTGTTAAGGACTTCAGAAATATTGCAAATTTCTTGAAAATGTATTACTCATATGTACGTTCCAAGTTGGAATATGCTGTTGTAATTTGGAATCCTTGCAACAAAAGTATCGTTAATAAATTGAAAGAGTTCTATCAAAATATCTTAGGTATTAGATATACAAAATAACTGGAATTTATCCCTTACTTGAAAACCATGGTACACTTTTACACAATTTTAATACTTCCTTATTAGAACATAGGCGTAACATTACTGATCTGTATTTCTCCAAAAAATAGTTAGAATAAATTCGATTGCTCAAACTTGATATCACCATTAAACTTCCATTTTCCTTCAATTATCATAGAACTATAACTAACAATACAGGTCTCTCCTATTGCAAAAAGTCTAGGACCAAAATAATGCTGCACCCACCAATCTGGAGAGTATATTATGTCTATAACAAATTATGTCAAAACATTATAAAATTGATATATGCACAACCCCATGTAAGGTATTTAGAAAACTGTTGTAAAAATATATATTGTAATATTCAACATTCTAATTGGGCATCTGCTGTTTTGTTGATAAATAAATAAATAAATGAATAAATAAAATAACTTTACTGCAATCGATTGAGCGTCCCAATAATAAACTTTACCTCAGTTCTAAACTTTCTGCTAAAACCGGAAGTTATAAAGAAATTATCTACAACGTCCGGTTTCAATATTGATGTATATTCTACATAGAACACAAACGATAAGAGATAAAAAGGAAGCAGTTTTTGGAACCGTTTTAGTGTCAAAATAATAGGTTCCACCTTCTCTCTTAATCCTCTACTCAAACCGCAAATCACTAAAATCAACCACATCTTTATTTAATGTTGATCGCTGGAGAGTAAAAGCGGTAATATACAGCGAGAAGTGGTTAACTTGAACCAAGTAAGCATCCCAAGAGCATATTTCATCTCCACTCTCATCTATTTTGTTTAATTTCAATATTATTTAAGAAAATATTTCGCCGCACAAACCAAACTTCATCACGGGGCGTACACGTCACACTGTTACTTGTTTTTATTTCACTTTTGTCCAGTGGCGTAAATTATTATGTATCTGATATATTACTACATTTGTTTCGTAGAGTAAGTGTTGTTCTGTTTACGTTATGCTTTGGATGAAAGGGATGTTTCAGGGGAAGAACTGAGTTGTTTATAGCTTTACTTTATAGGGTTGTCAGAGTAGGAGAGAAGTAAGAATAGATGTATATATAGGGCCGGTTTTATGGGGTGCACCGGTGCACATGTACCCCCTTGCCCCTTTCGTTGTAAATATGTACTATCTACAATGGGAAGCTAGCAGTAAAAATAGAAATACTTTCCGAAACTTTCTGCCCTCATGTTTCCGTTTGGGGCTTAAAAGAAAGAGTAGTGTTGAAAAAGACGATTTTCTGAAGGGTGAAACAAAACGATTCACCAAGCAAAAGAATATAACATTTCTCAAGTAGAGAAGAAAACAGAATAAAGGAGAGAGGAACATTTTTTCCTGCAAAAGACTTGCGATCTTCTTTAAAATACTCCCCCCCCCGCTCTATGTACCAGTGTTGTCAAGGATAAAGAATATTGTCACATGTCACTTTGAAGAGTTTAAGTATGATTGGTTATTTTGGTAGTTATTGGTGCACCTCTCTCAGTAAATCTTGGATCTGGCCCTTGGTAACATATACATACCTGTAAAGAGACATGCCAAGCCAAGTGTTTCAAAATTTTAGATTAAAATTTGTTGATCCTTAAGATTGTAATTATTACTGATATCCTAAGGTCATTGATAGAAAAATCTAGAAATTGTAACCTGATAATTTTAAGTTTACTTATGTCATCGTCGCCGTAACATGTTCTGATTTTGCCGTGGGAAGATAACCTATGAACTAATTAAATTATTGTAAATTTTATAACGAGTAACTATATATATATATATATATATATATATATATATATATATATATATATATATATATATATATATATATATATAGAGAGAGAGAGAGAGAGAGAGAGAGAGAGAGGAGACCTGGGTATTCACGAACACTTAAGCTTTGATTGTAAATAATTCTTTCCTTTTTAGAGATAAAATTAAGATATCTAGTGTATAGAAAGCTTGGAGTTTTTCCTGTTTACTAAAGTGCAAAGCAAAGTCAAAAGTAACATTTTTCAACAAAGCAGTGAGGTGTTTTAAAAATGTACCTATGTATGGGATTGCCCCAGTGGATTACAGCTAATTCCGAACATACCGTTTACTTTAAACTTTCCTTTACGAATAAAGCGAAATGCATTAAAATACTTTAAAATTATATCGTAATTTAGTATTTAAATCTTCAAGAAGAATTACAATTACAAACAGAACGCAAGTTAATGAGAAATATGATCAGACCTCATCATCTTTGAAACTATTAGAAATGAAAGTTAATAGGCAATAGGTTAAACAAAAATGTACTCTTATGAAACAAATTCAGAAATAACGGTGCATTAAGTAAAATATTCATTAAAATGAAAGCATTATTTGGAATTGTAGAAACCACGGATATACGGATTGATGTCTTGCTCCAAGGGCGCCCATGTTGTGGTTTCCAAGGGGGGGCAAGTATAAGCCACGTTGCAAATATAGTTTCAAATTTAGCTGTAATTAATGTAAAAATTCTGTTGGGTTTTCGATATTCTAAAGTACAATGTCCTCTAAGGTGGGGCGAGCGCCCCATCTTGCCCCCTGATGGGCGCCCTTGCCTTGCTCCCAAGGACAGTATTCTTTATTAGTTAAATGTTCAAATGCTGTGGATAAGAATGAACAGAATTGGCTAATTAAATCTGTAAAACATTGTGGGAATCACACACAGAAAAAAAAAATTGCTGCCTATGAGAAAGGATCAATGTCTAACATAGGGTTGCCAACTATAGAATAATAAAGTAAGTTACTAATGGCCTAAAATAAAAATATAGCAAGCTATTCTAATTATTAAGGATAATAACGCTTCTTACCAAGACATGATCTGTTTCCCAAATCAATTTCATTAACTTATTTCTTACTTTTCAATAAAAAACTATTTAAAAAGTTTTGATAATTTATTTCACACCACGGGGCAATCTCGAGCACTCCGGGGTAATAGCAAACATTCTGTCCGGCATTTTCCCACGAGACGACATTTTATTGTTAAAGTTGAAACTAATTGTTGACTGCATACAAGCTGTTAAGATTACAAAGAACTAAAGCTCAAATATAGGAGGATATATAGCCTTATCTGTAACAATATAGATAAGATAAAAGCCAACTTACCTTACCCAGATTGTTGAATCAATGTTGCAAGTGAATCGACAAAAACAACAAAACGTCTTCTTCCTGGCAATTCACTCAACTGACTGTCACCAAATTTATGCAACACTTTCCAGGTCTCTCTACTAGCATGCATGCAGGAAAATCGTCTGTTTTCTAACATGCCTACTTGGGCGTAAACTTGGGTGTTCGGTATTACCCTAGTGTTCGCGAATACCGCGGTTTCCCTATATATATATATATATATACAGTGGACTCTTTTTAATTCGAAGTCCAAGTGGACACGAAAAAACTTCGAATTATCCAAAATTCGAATTATTCAACAACATTCATTTTCACATATATAACAACAAACAAACCAAAGTACTGTGCATCAAAAACATATTCATATGGTGTAGACTTTACCTTTAAAGCAGCTTATTATTTGCGTGATCGAATACCGCAAACTAACAAACGACATTGACTCCACATAATTCAAACTACGTGCACAATGGAAAATATATTTACGTACAACACTACAACATACATTGAATAGCCCAAGCAATTAAACACCAGTAACAACTTGAATATTCTGTTTTCACTTTTAAGAAGTCGTAAATCTCATTTGCTTAAATTTGATTATTTTTGTACTGTCAATAAATCTTTAATTTCATGTATTGCGTGGAATACGATATTAATAACATTTTGGTTGACTTTATCAATAATTCATCTTAAATTTTCAACCAATTCTGAAACAAGATGAGATTGGCACACGTTCTCTATATTTACTTCTTCCCCAACTCACCTTCATCTTTATCATTACATAGATTTTCTATTTCTCTTTTGTATTACTCTTCTCTATGGCTGCATCTGAAAACACGTTAAAACTGTATTTCTCTGTTTGCATCTGTCCAACATTAAACATTTTCAACTGTATTTACTTCGAGTTATCCAAAACGTAGGTTCAAAAGTTCCATTTATCCACGACTTTTTACTATTGTTTTCAGTACAGTTTTCAAGGGGAATGGACTTCTGTTCGAATTAACCAATATTTCGAATTATCCAAGTTCGAATTAACGAGACTCCACTGAGTTTATTTATGATTCTGTTTTGATACGTATTATTTACGATTGTTCCAATGATTCTTGTATATTAATGCTAATACATGTTATTTTTTAAATGATCTTTAATGTTTGAAGTTCACTTTTATCGTGTAGTAAATGTAGAATGTAGAAGGAAATCATTGAAAAGATCTTAGTTTCATACGCTGGATCTAGGGGAGATCAGAAATGGGATAGTTCCTCTTACAGGACGTCATTGTGGAAAAGGTTTGGTAAATACTTAAACAATGGTGGTGGTTATATTTATGTTGAAAATAACCAAACCCAACTAATCACAATTATCTACACGTATATTTATCAAACATGTCTAGTAGGCATAGGCGTAGTTACAGAATATGACGGGTATGCCTATGCGAACCTCCAGTAAAAGATCTTGTTTTTTTAATCCAATCGTCATACATACTATAATTTTGATATCTGTAGTTCTTCCATTGATTTAAATAACAGTTTATCTATTTTTTAATGTTTAGATCCCCAACAAAATCATCACGTCAGAAGTTTATAGTAAGAAGGAAGGTGTGTTTTTCTTCTGTGCGCACACATATGAAAAGTTATTCTCTTGTCACCTTTTTGTATACCCAATAAAAATATATCTCTTAATTACCTTTACCAACCACCACGTGAAACGTTATGTTCTAATTAACTTTGTGGTCACCCACGTTTAAGGCTATGGTTTAATTATCTTTGTAAATACCCATATGAAAAGATATTATTTACCTTATCTTTGTGTACACTCATATGAAAAATTCTATTTCAACTATATTTGTGCGCACTCATATTAATATTTCTTCTTTAGTTTTATTTGTGCACATCCACATTAAAAGTTATGCTTCAATTGCCTTAAACATACTCATATGAAAATCTATACTTTAATTATCTTTGTATACACTCATATGAATATACATATTTATGCATACACATACGAAAAGTTCTGGCTGGGTCTATGGTATTCTGCTGCTAAAATGGCTTGAGCCGTGGCAAAAATGCGAACTAAGGCTCACACACTCACACACATTCGTGTTGAGCCAATAAGGGTTCAGCTATTGCTAAGCGAGAGAAAACGAGTGGAATTCCTTCAGCCGATAGCAGCGCTTGCAACGGAGGACTAGGGATCAAGTCAATGTGGTATATGTATAATAGGTTAAGACTCCGAGTCAAAGTCGCAGTTAGAAGTGGGGCAAGCGTGGTACGTCATGGGCACTTGGTTGGAGGGATTCCTAAAAGGGCCATGTATAAAGGTACTTAATATTTTGCATCTAAAATCCCACTGATAATATTTGTAGCTGATAATAAATAACAAAATAAATATTGAATTTATGGTAACACATTGAAAGTATATTTCATATTTTCTTGTCTGACTTCAAACATTAGGCATCTTGGTAGAAAGATATCCTTACAGGCTTTCCTTCCCTCTTCCCTGCCATTGTCTTGTTGCGTACTCTGCCCGACAAACAGTAGCGTTTTCGGAAACTACCTTAAAAAATTGTGAAGTATACTAGAGCTAAGAGATAGTTAATGGTTTGTTTGTGTGTAATGTTATTCCGTTTGAAACAGTATTGAAAAAAAATATTTCAGGTTAAATATATGTCCCGCTATTAAAAATACAATACCAAGAAGAAGATATCGTAGAAAGTCGAATTTTCAGAATATTTAGAGCATGGAGAGATAAATGACTGATTAGCATTACTTTGCAGTCAAGCAACAGAGTATGTCGAGTATGCTATCTATTGACAGCAAATAGAGGACGGCCAGAAGCCACCACTCACTGCTTCACGAAAGTAGGTGATTACTATCAAAGAATGCTCCGTTGTCAAATGCGGCACTTCTAGCAGGTTTTGGTCCTTGATTGCAGGCGAATAGTGGCGTATAGAGAGTGTGAGTAATCCTTCCGCGACCATGGTTTACATTTTTATCGAAATACGACCACAGTTCAGAGAATGTGAATTCGATGACTCCAAAAAAGGATTGTGCAGCAACACGCCGGAGCTGAACGGCCTCACCATACCACCAATCGCAAAGACAAATACTTTTTGCGTATGGCTCTTGTGGGTCGAACAGCCATATCTCACACACTGACGCAAGCACTGAAAGCTGGTGCACAGCACTTAATGTCTCCACCAACAATTTTCCGTTGTCTGGCAGAGCGAGGGATATTTGCACAGCACGTTTCTGTGGCTTACGCTTACTACACAGCGTAGGTATGAGAACTACAGCAGAGTCGTGAACGTTGTGTATGAAGAGACAAATGGCAAGACGTGATCTTTTCTGGCGAATCCACTTCTGTCTGCAGCATCAAGATAAGCGCAAATTAATTGGATCTAACATGGCCTAGTCTGGGCGACACATCCATTTTGCAACGCCTTGTTAGCCTGGCAGTGGGTATAATGTGGGGTACAATTGGGTGTCATACCCATTCGTTCCACCTGTTCATTGACGGACATTTGACCCGCTAACGGTATATAGATAATGTGTTGAATCCGATAGTGATCCCTTTATTGCAGGACCTGAAAGGAACTACATTCCAGCAGGATAACGCGTTTCCTCATGTTACATGTTCGGTTCTAAACTTTCTGCCTGGACGCAATTTTCCTCTGCTTCCTTGGCCATTGCTGGTCATAGCGTTCCTCCGATCTCTATCGAATTGAATATGTCTTGTCACAACGTCTCACATACCTGTGAACTCCACTAGATACAGTTCGTGTCCTAACAATATTGTGGGATTGTGTCGAAGACTCATGGCTTGCTTTACCCGAGAAGGACATCCCAGGACTATCCTCTCGATGCCTCATGTTACATCCTTTCTGACTTATCATGATTGGATTACAGACTACTGACAGTCTAAGGTTCTGTTTCGCTGACGACACGTTGTCAAGCGTCGCATAGAGTAGTAAGTTTAATCATTTGCTATGTGTGCATTCAGGTTTCCGCCTGACAACTTTAGTGCAGGTATCTCTTCTTGTTTGTGTTCCTGTTCTAATTGTGAGCAGTTTATTTGACATCTTTTACTATTACACTAATGATTATACATCTGCTTATGTGATTATAAAGTTCCGGGAACTTTTTATTATATTTCACTAATGGTTCTCAATTATAATACAACTGATATGCATAAAAGAATACTCATGTAGAATACCTATAATGTGTTGGTGCGATTACTACTAAATGTTTCATTTCAATGAGAACTTTATAATGTTGATTATATTTTTTTCATTTTATTTCATAGTACAATGATGAATGTAATGTATTTCTGGGATTTAAATTATTTACATTAGCATAATTACAAACTAATATGACATATTTTAATTAAAATATAATTTATGGAAAAAATTAAAAATATAACTAACACTTCTCTAATGAAACCACGGGAATGGGACGGGGCGTGGAATTTCGTGTGAGTGGGAAGAGACACAAAATCTAGCTGAGGCCCTGCTCATAATTACGATAACCAGAATTTAGTGACAACACAGGCTGAAGTATAAACGATTACTGTATATACAGTAGACCCTATATTTCTACAGAATTACTTTTCTTGTTTTGAGCTATAATGAAATATTATTTTCTTATTTATTGATTTTGTTATAATACGTTTTCACATTGTGTTAGTTCTCGGTTGCAGTACTTTCGTAGTTTGAAACGTAATTTACAAAGATCTCATGGCTAAGCGGTTAGCGTTCGCACCTTAAACGTGGGAGACCCTATTTCAATTCCCCGACAGGAGCTCATGTGGTTAGGATCCCAAGTTAAGATATAGATCCATGTCCCATATAGTCATGTTGCTGACAGGAACAATAAACTGAAAATTAAACAGATCTCATGTATGTTATACTACAATGTAAACAACAAAGCATTTCTGATTACATAACGAACAGGATACATAATTACGAGAAATACTTTAATAATTTAAGAAAAGTGCATAAATATATGGAAATATATAAAACATTATGTCGATTGTTGTATGACGTTGGGATATGAGTTTACGTCAGGCTGCAAGATTTGAAGGCACCGTTGAACAATGGTAAGTTAAAGAAAAGCATAAAAAACATCTTTATGAGATAGCATTCTTTTTTTTTTCTTTTTGTGAGAAAGAGATTGTAACATTTTGTACTGTTATTCATTCAAATGTTTTATGAATTGATTTACAGAAACGAAAAAAAAAAATGACAATTTCGAGTTTACACTTACTGAGCGACGCACGAATTATGAACACTTGTCACGCACGGGCACTCCCATGGGGGATTCAACGAGTCTAGACCCCCTGAAAACTTCTAACTCAACCTACATTTTACACTTTCTCAATAAACTATATTTGTTTAACAGGGAAATGATTGATATGGATTGAAAGTTTGATTATACACTTCATATATACTCTTTTTCTTATAAAAATATTATTTCTATAATTTTTTCCCTGAAAATATATGTGGAAGTATTTTACAATTACTTAACGTCTTTTCGGGTAAAGAATTATACCCGTTTAATACTGCATAGACTAGTAGTATTGGACTCTACTCCCAAAGCTTCGACATCCCCCCCCCCCAAAAAAAAAATCTGGGTGCGCTCCCAGCCACATGGGAATTAAAATCAAGCAAACATTTCTAGGTATCTATACAAAACCATTCACTTACAATTGTTTAATTTGACAAATCACGAACGTTGCTTTCTAAACCCAGAAGAGAAAGTTACAAAACAATAATGCAGATCCAGCCAAAGCAATCCAGCAAAAGTATCACAAAGGATTTTTCATATTTCAAGTCAACATTGAACAACAAAAACCAAAACACAAAAACTGACACAAAAATGTACGTACGTAGGAACAATATAAAACAATGAAATGCGTACAAAATTCAATCACAAAGATCAGACAAATGTATCGTCGAAAAATACGATACGCAATAGAGAGCTGGTACGAACGTAAAACAGAACTCAAAAAGAATGATAACACAAGGCTACCATTGAACAATACATATACAATAAAATTTACTGGCAAACAAGGGAAACAAGGGCAAAATAGGAAACCAATAATCTAGTGCCAGGGAAAAGAAAATATTATTTGCTCATAATACAGGGTGTTTCAAAATGAACATCGGAGCTTAAAGGCTTTGTAATATTTATTATAATCAACTTACAATTATAAACAATACATCAAATAAAAGAGCAGCTCAAACAGTTTTGTACGCATGCATGCGGATGCATTGTCTCCTCTATCAGTCGTTAGAACATGCTAGTAGCAAAGATAGCGACTACTGAGCAGAAAGCTTTTTGTGTTTTACAGTTTTCAAAGACTAAATCTGTAATTACATTTTAACATGTTTTCTGTATTATGCTAATAGGAGTCCACCAAGTGATAATAACATCCGTAGATGATTTCATCAGTATAAAAATACACTCTATATGTGCAAAGAAGAGAGTACGGGACTACCAAGAGTGACTGAAGAACGTGTGGAACAAGGGGACAGTCTTTCACGAGTAATTCAAGAAGTTAATTCGGAAGGCTCCTCGCGAATTAGCAGTTCCAGTGACGTCTATGTGGAGAATTTTAAGGAGATTAAAGAATTTAAGAAAGAAAAAATGAAATATTTCAGTTTTACGTCCCACGTTTATTCCGGTTAGGCTAAAGGAGACGGTGATTATGAGAAATGAATCAAATGCTGAAATGAAGAAAGTGGGAGGAAACGGGAGAACCCCGAGAAAACCCACGGGCACGGAGTTTGTCCACCACAAGGTCCACACGGCGCGAGGTGGGATCGAACCGGGGACCCCAAACACAGGAGGTGAACGCTCTACCACTGAGTCACCGCTCCCCTTCCAATTTAAGAAAGAAAGATTGAAGCAGTTGTTGCAACAATTACTGCAAACACACTGATCAAGGTTTAGGAAGAACTCTACTATTAACTCGATGTATCCCGTGCGACAAATACTTGTATCAAAAACTGTTTGAGTTGCTCTTTCATTTGATATGCTATTTATAATCGTACGTTAAATTCAATAAATACTAGAAATCTTTAAAACTCTGATGTTCGCTTTCAAACACCCTGTATATTTGTAGTAAACATTGGTTGAAAATCACTTCACATCATTTGATGTAGAATGTATACAGGGTAACTGGTAATTCGATACATTCCATGCAAGGGGATATTCTACAAGCACTTTGGAACATTTCCACGTATATGGACCGAGGGTTGCAATTCAACAGTTTCTGAGGGATTTGCACATGTGCGATTTCTTTGAAATTTGCCGACTAACGAGAGGTGCATGGGAAAGCTTTATCCTGACCCACTTCTACATATCGCAGAGCGATGAAATTTTGTTTGTATAATCCTGCGAACCTATGTAGGTCATGTGGTATTCTACAGGTCGCAACTCTGCAGCATTGCTCTGTTATCGGTTCGAACGTAAAATAAGAGGTGTAGTGGTCTAAAATCCGTTTCCGCGCCTCAGGACACAGCGTGACAACATCGAACGAATAGTTGCCCCTAGGAAATGACTGCATGGTTGGGAAGAGGAATTCCATTCAAGGTGAAATGAAGATGGTGTGCGGTCAGGAAAAAATGCAAACTATGACGAATTTTAGGGATTTAGGATTTAGATTTCTGGGCTTTCGGCATCTATGGCCATTTAGCCCGTCACGATTTGAGGGATGACGTCCCTCGGCGAGAACGCTATCCGGGGAAAGGGAAGGAAGAAAGGATTGAAGAAGAAGGAAGCGGCCTGAGACCTATAAGTTATATAAAAAAACCCGGCATTTTCCTGGTGTGAATGAGGAAAACCTCATTCAAGACGGCTGGCCTGAAAAAGCGTGTTACACTTTTTCGACCGAGTGACCCCACCGGGCATCGAACCCGGGATCGCTCACACCGAAGGCCAGAGTGTTAGCGACTACGCTATGCGATGCTACGATATGACGAATTTCTTACCCAGGGCCGAGTATCTGTCTGGCCAGTATTTGAGCAGTGAACGGGTGTTGTTTTCCATCGGCGGACACATTTTATCAGCACCACACGCTCCGGGACTTCACAGAATTCCGCAACGCACGCAGCAGTGAGGTATAATGTCAATTGTGGTACCCCTTGCCTGGAAAGCAAGCAGTAATACTACATGCTGATCCCAAATAATCGTTATCATCACTTTGGTTGAAAATAGACTTTCTTTTTTTGGTGGTACGTCGATGTACTAGATTGCTATTTCTTTCTTTCTGTATTTATGCCATGGAATGACTTAAGAAAAAGTTCTAACCTCCAACTCCGGGGTCACGTCGGTCTTTTAGGTTGGTATGAAATTTGGGAAGGCATAGCCCTGGCCTTCTAGTAGGTACCATCCCGCTTTTGTCTCGTGGGAGTGAAGAAAACCTAGGAAAACCTATGACAGTGTGCCGATGTACTGTGTTGGAAAACAGATTTTTTGGAAAAAAATGTATAAGATAATCTGTGCTTAAGTGAATTTTAAGGACGAACTATTAAAATGTTTTGTTAGAATAACTTGGCCTAAGGGACAAGATTAACCCTTAAGTACTATGGACGAAAATAATCACGTAACTACTGTGGAACGGTCTGTCAGACCGCTGTTACACATTTTCTGATTCATTGTATATTTTTTAAAATGATTTCCTACATATCTTAGTTGCTTATAGAAAAGTAAAACATAGTAATTTCATGATGTAAAAAAGCTTTATATTTTTAAAGCAATGAGAAAGAGAACATAGTCAAAATTTGCAACAATGCTTTCATCGTTATTCTAAAATTGTAATTGTTCAAATATTCAATTTTTTTCTCCGTTTCTATGTAGCCAAAATAACACTAATTTAAAATACACCGTTCTTATAGATGCACTGAGAATAAAAAATACAGTAAAAACGGAGAAAAACATGGAATTTTAGCTTTTTTAAACTTAGAGGAAGGTACTGTTATAGTTGTAATCTTACATTTTTTTGTAGTGAAAAGGTAATGAATAAAACTTATTTTTAGTCTTATATGATGGGGAAAGTACACAAAATACGTTTTGCCGGTAAAGAAAGTACCGCACTAACTTTTCTGACAGCATGCACTTTCTTCAGATAGGCACTTATATCTTATTTTTCTGCACTGCAAGGAAATCGGTACCCCACACCGCTGACACGAATGAATATCTGGCTTCCCGCTTACAACTCAGTGGACAGAAGACTATGTTTTCCCTTTCAACTCCTTATGCGCGATGGTGGGGAACTCACTTTCAAGCTGTAGTATGCTCTTCATTGAAAAACTCAGCTCTCGTGGCAGATGTCCAATGAACAATCTACCTTCTATGTGAGGCCTAGCAAGTCCTTTTGGCAACGTTTTCATGAAATCAAGTCTTGTCATCACTGCGGACTTAGCGTAGACTTGATGCAAGACATACACATTGACACCACACGCCACATCCACCACCATACAGAAAATTGTCAATGGTTATTGCCTTGTTCGACGACTTGATGCGTAATCTGTACATTTTGTCTAGAGTATCCACCCCGCCTTTACTCATGTTATAAAATGTGATTATTTCAGGTTTTCCAGTCTCTGGGTCATTAATTGATGTGTGGTGCAAGACGTGCCACACGGTAAGACACAAAACTGCTAATAATCAGTAGATAACGAAAGACAACTGATCAGCAAAATACTCACGTAACTACTATAGTACGTCTGTGAGACCGCTTGACTCCTCCAGTGCCGCGCACAGGGGATCAATTATAACACAAACTTCACAATACGTAACCATTTGCTAGACAGGAAGGTAGAGGAAAAGATCCACTTGTAGTAGTGAGACTGTGGAAAATATAATGATATGAAAAGTCGCAGCGGTCTGAGAGACGGTCCATAGTACTTACGGGTTAACAAATGAAGCAAGACTTCTTAATTGTTTAAACCGTGATAAAGTTGGGAATAGAAGTAGGATCCAGGCTGACGAAGGGGGAACGGAGGCAACCATAAAAAGTGAAGAAGTTAACCAGCCATGTGGGTGAGTTGACTCCAAACACTCATGTAAGATTACTTCCTATTTGTAAAACTTAGGTGAAAAAGACTCTGAGCAAAGGAAGTTAGGTCTCCTTGCGAAATCAGTTTTGTGACCAGAATTTATATTTTGTGAATGTTCTCTCATTTTTTGTATATCTTAATCATTCATACTGTGTGAATAAAATTTAGAAACTAAATATTATTTTTGCTAAATTAGGTTCTTTTACTGACTTCCATAGAGAAGAGATTAGAACAAATCCCCAATAATTATATGACAGTGTAGGATACTGTCTACCAATACCAAGAATTTTGTACTATCATTTCTTATTAATCATGACTCCCCTAGCGACATGCTAATGCTCAGATTCTTTTTGGCTAGTTTACATCCTTTTATACCAGATTCTATTTTTTAAATTTTTTCTCTATTTCTTGGTTATGACTGATGGTTTTTCTCAGTGCAATTAATTTTATAACTTTAATATCCTTATATTTTTTGTTTGGTTGAGTGATTCCGTATGCCGTTAATACAAGGAAAAACCATCCCCACCCATACAAGTAAATTCAGCTGATACCACCATTCCCATTCATCCAAATTCACTCAGCATATTTTCGGCTACTCCTTTAGAACGGGTAGACCTATTCATTACTAACTTTGAGCGCACAGCCAAGATTACAGGTTGGAGTAAAGATAAAATGCGTTCTATCTTCCCGTTATGTCTTGCAGACATTCCTCTATATTGGTACAAAAGTAGCGATTCACTTTCCACCCTGCCATGGAATACACTCAAAGATAAATTCCTAAACCAATTTGGGCCAAAGAATTTACCTCTCTCCGCAGCTGAAAAATACAGATCAAGAGTTCAGAAACCTACAGAATCACTCCTCCATTATTTATATGCAAAAAATTCTTTAGTAAGACTATTCATGGCTTTGGATTAATTGTTTTAACAAAAGAGACACTGACCAAAGCTTAAAACTTTACTTTATTTTAAATTATAATTTGTTACTGTTTCGGATATCTAGCATATCCTTCTTCAGACACGATCGAAATTAATGAAAATATAGACATATATATAAATGTTGTTATAACAGAGTTTAAATTCTTTAACCTTCATATATATATTCATTGTTATAAAAAATTTTTAAATTATTTTAACAGTCATAGAGTCATTGTTGTACTTTTTTATTTTTATTTATTTATTTATTTTTCTTATTTACCGCGGCCTTCAGCCCATCCTATAAGTCTTCGTGTTCACTTTCATTTAATCACTTCCTTTATTTTTGGTTCTTATAAGGGCCTTTAATTTTTATTTATTTATTTATTTTATTTTTTTAAAATTTTTATTGATTTATTTTTTTTCTCTATGTTATTCAAACTTCCTTGCCATGATTCATTAATTTGTAAGCCCCCTGTCCAGTTCATCAGTTTATCTCTTCCTACCTTCTTTATCCAATCCGCTTCTTTCCACTTCCTTATTATCATTCTTTTCTCCATCTCCAATACTTCCGTCTTATCCCAATTAATTGCGTGATTCGTCTCCTTAACATGTTTGTATATGGTATTGGTATCTTTTTTCTTCCTAACATCATCTTCATGTTGTTTTATCCTTTCTTTCATTCTCTTTCCTGTCTCTCCTATATATGACATATCGCAGTCCTCACACCATACCCTGTAAATGACCCCTTCTTCCTCTTCATTAATCTTTTTATTTCCTTTTCTATTCTTCTTCTTTATTGATCTTAATAAAGTTTCTCCACTCTTTCTATAAGTTCTATGACTGTTAAAAGAATTTAAATTTTTTTATAAGAATGAATATATATATGAAGGTTAAAGAATTTAAACTCTGTTATAACAACATTTATATATATGTCTGTATTTTCATTAATTTCGATCGTGTCTGAAGAAGGATATGCTAGATGTCCGAAACAGTAACAAATTATAATTTAAAATAAAGTAAAGTTTCAAGCTTTGGTCAGTGTCTCTTTTGTTAAAAAAAAATTCTTGTTCACTCAACTAGATCACCCACCCTCCTTTGAAGATTTTTTTTTGATTCAATCACGGGATTATTGCCTCACTTTATTGTAGAATTTTCTCAAAATACTATTAAATCATTTGACGAACTTATCGAACTAGCAGCTGCAAGGGAGAGGGCAGGCAGGTTAGCCCAGAGGCGCCTAGCCAACTTAAACACCCCTACCCCCCACCATAAACCAATCAGCAAGACCCTTTAAACAATATAATTTATCGTTTAGATTCCCTTCAAGTACAACTTAATACACATCTTAATGCTCAACCTGTACAACATACTGTTGCATTCATGGAACATAGTCAACCGCAGTACAGGCAGCGGAACTCAGATCGTTCACCTTCTCCTTCCTACTGCCGAAATACCTCCCGGGAGCGGAATGACCACATACATCGTCCAAGGCAACGATCACACAGTAGGGAACGGAATTATAGGAATCCACCTCAATCCCCACCCCATACTCCCCCACCATCCTCAGATCACACCCATAAATGTTTTTCTTGCTAAACTCCAAGGCAACAACAACATTCTAACTATACCACTTAGACCTCTCCCCAGAAGAATGTTAATAGAAAAAGTTATCCTCCCTTTAGAAAAGGTGGGAAAAACCAAAAGGGTGCAAACTATAATGAGGCTGCCTTGGCTACCGTATATCCCATGCCTTACCCACACTTTTACGCACCACCATACCCATCTCCTTTCCAATTTACTCTACCTACAATTTCACAAACTCCTTGTGGTCCCACTCCTTTTGTTCCAACTTTATCTTCGTTACCCTCAACAGAGCAGCCGCCAAGAAACGGCTAAACTTAGAGGAGGACCCTCCACCTCCAACTCACCATTCCCTCAATAACTACAATCACAAAAATCATCCAACCCACACAAGACCACACAGCTCCAGCAACCTTCTCCCGTTGCTGAAAATAATCATGTTCCTCCTACCATATTAACAGGCTAGTATAATAACCAGTCTGGTAAACAGTGTGCATTAACCGTCCCATTGATCTTTAAAAGGCATTTAACTTACGATGAGGGCTCTATTGCTTCAAAACGCCGTTTAATAATCCTTGACTCAGGAGCAGAGCTAAATTTAATACCTAGCTATTTAGTTCCTCAGAAAGAGCAGCCTTTTCCTTTGGCCTCGGCTCTTCACGGTGTCTCTAACCTCCCGTTTACCCTTACCCACGCAGTCACATTACCAATTACAATAGCAACACGTACATTTTTGGTTCTTTTTCGCATTTCACCCCTGCAGTCATTCCCCACCATTTTAGGAAACCAATTCCTAAAACAGCATCTTGCCAAACTAGATTACGAAACAGGCACACTAAGCTTAACATATTTCGGGCGCAAACCTGCACAACCCATATCACATAAACCTGAGGAGGTTCATTTTCTTTCAAATTTACTGACAGTTAAGAAAAATCACAAATTTGTTTTTAGAATTGCTAAAACACAAACCATTCCTGCAAATAGTGTTGGCATGCTAAGATTAACAATTCCTCTAAAAACACACATACAACATTTTTACATAAATTCCCCTATACATGTCAATCTTAAAGGATGTTGCACGGTTCACACGGCAACCTCAATTCACAACCTTCAAATACCAATTAACCTCTCTCCCTACGATCAAACTTTTGTCAAGGGCCTACCCGTTGCCTCGGGCACAATCTTCCCTACAGAGCCTAGTACCTACAAGGCATACTCTGTGAGGCAACTTTTTGAACCTACAGAAGAACATGCGGAACAAAATAGAAGGGAAAGAATGGAAAAATTAAGGATCACATTGATCTTACTAAATTCAACATTAATCCTGCACTTTCTCCATCCCAGAGACAGCAAATGTTGGATATTTTAGAAAAACGGGTCACTACCTTTAAATGGACAAAAACTTATTTTAGTAAAATCAAAACATTTGAAGTTTCCTTGGACCTAATTGATGATAAACCCTTTGTTATGCCCCAATTTGTAATTCCACATCACCTTAGGCCTATGGAAAAAGAAAAAATCCTACAGTTTCTTGAACAGGGCATAATCCAACCATCTAACAGTCAGTATAGAAATAATATTATTGCAGTGCTGAAACCAAACACTAAATCGGACATTCGTCTAATTTTGGATCTCAGAACTTTGTCTATCAAATGCCAAACATTAGCAGATCCTATACAGCCCATGACAGACGTTTTGGATAACATGTCGACTGCTCGCTGTATTATTCATATTGACCTAGCACAATCTTTCTATCAGTGTCCTTTAGCTCCTGAAGATCGCAAGGCCACGGCATTTTCGGTTCAGGATCTTCATTTGACCCAATTTGAACTTACAGTGCAACCCCAAGGACGTAAATCCAGCACGCTTAACTTACAACGCTTACTACGCACTATCTATACCAGCTCAAAATATCTCCCTATATGCTGATGACGTTTTTCTTTATTCTTCTTCATACACGCATTTATTGGAACTCTTGGACCAAGTCTTAACTATTTCTGAAAAACATTCACTTTGATTTAATGTTGACAAATCTGAATTTGGGGTCACTTCTGTTAAATGTCTAGGGCACATAATAGAAAACGGAACAATTAGGCCAGACCCTCAAAAAAAGCTGTCATTACTAAAATACCAAAAACCTAAAACAATTCCGTAGTAAGTGTAATTTTTTTCGTAACTTCTTTCCATATTTTCCCCTAACTTTAGAACCACTGTACAAAGCACTTAGGGGAAATCCAAAAACATTAACCTGGAATTCTGATATGGATGAAGCATATGAAAAAATGAGATCAGCTATGGTAAATCCCCCAATCTTACAATTATACAGTACTCAAAACACAGATCATATATTAATGACAGATGCTTCGGCAGAAGGCATAGGAGCCTGTCTCTTTCAGAGAAAAGTAGGCGAAAAAAATTATCATCCGGTATGCTACGTCTCAGCTCGTCATCCCCAAAGAATTAGACCTCTGCCAATTCACAATTTAGAACTTTATGCGATTTTCTACTCGCTAATGAAGTTAAAGAAATATCTATTAGGTAAACATTTTACACTGGTAACGGATAATAAGAGTCTGCTAGCATTGAAAACTAATACCCAATTAACTCCTAAACTTTCGAGGTGGTTGGAACAGATACAAACCTTCGATTTTACAATAGTTCAAGTAAGGTCTTATCAAAACTCGCTGTCTGACTTATTGAGTCGGAACCCCTTGCCTATTGATGAACGAGACATGGAACTTCTTGACACCGAAGTTCATAAATTTCATCTCTTGGCATTAGATGGAAACACTGACATTGCACAACTCCAAAGGGATGATCCCTTCTTCTCTGAAATAGTGCGAACCTTACAAACGGAAAATAAAGACGATAAAAACTACAAAACATGGCAAAAGCAATATGTTTTCAAAAAGATTTTACTGTACCGGAACATGTATTCACGATAACAACCACGCACCTTGTTATGCATTCCGAGGTAGCGCGATATGGTGTTCACCGAGTTTTATAATAACTCTTTAGTTCATCCTGGATACTTGAAGTTATATTACCTAATTCGTAGCAAGTATTATATCTGAAACATTGGTTACATCACAATGTTAACTCATAACTAGATTGTGGCTACTTTAAACGGAGTTGCCAATAAAACATTGACACAGTTCAAAGAATACCGTCGGGTGACCTCTTCGACTGCTGGACCGTAGATATATGTGGGAAACTTATGCCTTCACAGTGTGACGAATACACACACTTTTACGTAGGTGCGGAACAACTGTCATCATTTACGGTCACTAAATCTATAAAATCTCCCACCTCAGATGCATTCATATTTTTCATTGCAACTGAAATAACAATACCCTACGGCGTAATGAGGACTCTGCGCTTAGACCAGCAAAGTATTCACATGAGCTTCAAATCAAAAGCATTTCTCAATTCTCTAGGCACTAAGGCCATATAAGCGTTGCCGAATTTGCATAAATCTATAGGACAAGTTGAATCAAGAATTTCCAATTTACAAACAGCCCTCAAATTTCTTACCAGATAGGACCAAAAACAGTGGCCCTTGCATTTACACAAGGCTACGGCTACAATTAATCACACTCCATTAACACAGCTTGGGGTTTCACTGTTTCACATTTTATTTGGAAAGGAAGTGAAGTTCACAATTCAGAACTTTCTGCATGATGATACACCTCCCACTAACATCAATGACAGGCTGGTTATGCTCAAAGAACTACGGGACCTAATAGAAATCAGGCGGGAACAATTTTTTTCAAAAGCAGAAAGAAAAAGAGGAAGCCAAAAACACCCCCACCCAATTCATTCCCTGTTCCCAAGTTCTTTTGAAAAGACTTAGCACTAAAAAGGATGAAAGTGGACCTTTGAGACAACTTTGTACAGGCCCTCATACAGTTCTGAATAAACTCGATGAAAATTCATATCAGATTGATGTTGGAGGGAAAATAATTAATGTTGCAAAGAACAGACTTAAACTATACATTCCAGACACAGAGAAAAATATATTTTTTGGAGCCAAATATAACAAATACCTACGCGGCATCAAAGCATAGGCAGCAGACATGGCATACAACCACACCCAAATCAAACTTATAGCCCAAACCACTACCACAAAGCGTGCAATCTCCGTTGCAGACAACTTATATAACTTTATTGCACCATTTTCACGCGCTATTTTTTTAAAACAAATTTCTAAGCCTATATAGTGATTGTCCAACACAGTAGTAATCAACCAGTCTGTCGCTACTTATGTTGTCTCGTGCAGCAATAAGTATAGTTTTAATATATTAAAGCATCATAGATGAGTTACAAAGGCTCACGCTGTCTGTATCTTTTGACGACCTTTAGGTGCATGGTATAAAGCGTATAGTCAGTCACAAAAATTGAGAATCCACTAGTCTAAAAAAAGCTCACTGACATTCATTAAGTGTCCCTGCTTAGCCCATGTTAATTGTTAACAAGCATCCCTAAGTAGATTTAATATCTCAAACAGTCATACAAAATTCCTGAGTATTGCTAGACAGTATCCTACACTGTCATATAATTATTGAGGATTTGTTCTAATCTCTTCTCTATGGAAGTCAGTAAAAGAACCTAATTTAGCAAAAATAATATTTAGTTTCTAAATTTTATTCAGACAGAATGAATGATTAAGATATACAAAAAATGAGAGAACATTCACAAAATATAAATTCTGGTCACAAAACTGATTTCGCAAGGAGACCTAACTTCCTTTGCTCAGAGTCTTTTTCGCCTAAGTTTTACAAATAGGAAGTAATCTTACATGAGTGTTTGGAGTCAACTCACCCACATGGCTGGTTAACTTCTTCACTTGTTATGGTTGCCTTTGTTCCCCCTTCGCCAGCCTGGATCCTACTTCTATTCCCAACTTTATCACGCTTTAAACAATTAGGAGGTATTGCTTCATTTGTTAATCTTGTCCCTTAGGCAAAGTTATTCTAACAAAACATTTTAATAGTTCGCCTTTTTAAAATTCACTTATGCACAGATTATCTTATCCATGTTTTCCAAAAAGATCTGTTTCCCAACACAGTACCACCACCTAAGGACGTACATGTTAAACTCTGAGCGACCAAAGTGATGATAACGTTTATTTTGGATCAGCAAGGGACTACTTGTTTTCAGGCAAGGGTACCACAATTACCAGGATATATTACGCCTTACGCTGCGTGCCTTGCAGAATTCTGTGAAATGCAAGAGCATAGCATGATATGACAAAATATGTCCCCTTTCTAGAAAACAACGCACATGTTCACTGCACGAATGTTGACCAGACAGATGCACGACCTTGGGTATGAAATTCCTCATAGTTTGCGTTTCCTCTTGACCACACAGCATCTTCATTCCACATCCACATCTTCCAACCATGCAATCATTTCCTAAGGGCATGTGCTTCTCTGATGCTGCCACGCTGCTTTCTGAGTGCAGTAATGGATTTTGGAACCATTACATCTTACTTCCCGTTCGATCTATAACACAACAACGGTGTAGAATTACTGGCTGTGCATTATCATATGACCTATATAGGAATGCAGGATTACACATACAAAATATCATCGCTCTACAATATTTGGAAATGGATCAGAGTAAAGCTTTTTCGCGGACCTCTCGTTAGTCGGCAAATTTCAAAGAAATCGCACATGTGGGAATTACTCAGAAACTATTGATTTGCGACCCTCGGTTAATATAGTTGAAAATGTTCCAAGGTAGTTGTAGAAATCCCCTTGCAGGGAATGTATCGAATTACCAGTCACCCTATATATATGAGCGACTAGACAAACATCGTGTTATGTCACATTTTCTATTTTTTGAGTAAAATAGAAAAAGAATGTTAACAATTCCCTTGCTATTCAATGAAGTAGCCCATACCAAACTAGCTTTCCCTGCCATCTCTGGGCACATTTCCGAAATTAAGCTACCTACATACTTTTCTGTGCTTCGAGCACAATTCATTCCACCTAATAAGTCAATTTTAACGAATTCAGCACTTACCATTATATTTCCCTGAGTAACTCATATATAAAAGTACAGCTATAGAACATTAAAAGAAATTGCAATGAAACATTAAATCTTTAGGAAGGGTTTCCTCTCTGGTCACCCGATTAAATTTATCATGGCTTCGAATCCAGTTCTCCAAATCCATTACTATTTATTCCAGCCAGAATTTCGTACAAAACATAAAAGATCGAATTGCATAAGAATAATATTCACAGGTGATACAGACAGTTTATTAAATCCTACTACAAGAGTTGTGTGATATTAAGAGATATCGACTAATCGATATTATCAAATATGAAAATATCGATACAGTAAGATTACTTATATATATATATATAAAATTTTACTCTATCGATATTTACTCTATATTTTATAATGTTTCAATATGTTCGATATTTTAATATTCTTATATATTGTAATATGTTTCTATATTTAAACGTAACGACACACATTGCGATAGTCACCACCTGCAAGTACCTGTTTTTTCCATCATTCAGTCTACAATTGGCTTTTGTGCTGAAAGAAGTCTGGCGCTTGAGATTCAAGGAAGTCAATAACCACATTTTCCTTCGGTCCAACTTCAGAGAAGGTCTTCCTTGACAACAAGTAATCGAGATGCTTGAAGAGATAATAGTCAGTGAGAGAGACATCACAAGAATATGATGGATAATGAAGGATTTCATACTGCAAGTCATGGAGAGTTTGTGCCATCTTTTGAGTGATATTAGTGTGACCATTGTCGTTCAACGCGAAGACATCGTAACTTTTGATCATTTCTGGATACTTGCAGCCGAAGTTGCTGTGCATTACATAAAGTATTACATTGCAGCGACATGCAGTGATGGTTTTCACTCGATAAAGAAAGACGAGATGGTACAATTCCACCATAGCTCACCATAGCACCAACGACAGTTTTAGGGGTTTAGTAACCGTTGTGGACTTTAATCCTGATCCAACCATTGTCCGCGATTGTTGTATCTGATAAATTTTCTTTTATCGGAAGAATCAATCTGATGCTGGAAACTTTCGCAGCTACTTCATACACACAGAGAACCGCACATCCTCTAATGGTAATTCTTGTTAAACGATATCGACTCATGTAGCAGGATTCTGTCCATGAGTTTAACAATTTCACATCTCGATTACAAGGAACAGCCGAAAGACGCTGTATACCTAACCCTTCTGTAATTATGCAATCGCTATTTCGAGAGTTCGCTTCTATGGTGCTCCTGAGGACTTTATCGAACATAATTTTGATTGGTAGCCATGAAGCTTAGTTTTCAATGCTGTGCTACCGGAACGAAACTAAAAAAGAAAAGACGTTAGAAGCATAACTTTAGTCCGTCGCTCTATTGTGTTGCTGAGGTGAGTTTCCTCTCAGATATTAAGACAGTTCTTTCATTCGCAAGAAACTAATACTTGCTTATCTGGACGGGCCATGGTTCTAGTTATCATGTTGTGTAAACTCGAAAAACTTGCGTCATTCGTTGAGACAAAATAAATACAAATGCAGACAAGTTATACGAGTTTACATACATAACATAATACTAAGATTAGGTTGTGATTACAGTTGACCAATACCAACAATTTTTCATGAAACATTCAACCTAGTGTTATGTAGAAATTTTCAATATTCTTGTCAATCGACTCACGATAGTCCAGTCACTGAAAGTTTATTTCTAACAGGTTTGTGTGATACCCCCTATATCAAGAACAACTATAAAAAAAAGTTCCACAGTATTTCTGTCTTCGCGTTCTGGTGACCTGTTGTGTGTCATACCTATATGTGTTAAATGAGAGTCGCACGACAAAAGCGCAGAGAACTCTGCTGAGAATAACATAAGCGCCGTAATCGCTGATATTTCATAAGACGAGCACATGCTCATTGGTTTCTATGCGCGTCTTACTCTCCTCGCTTATTTAATGACTAGAGCTTATACCTCCGGTGTACGGGCTAGGGTTCTATTCTCCATAGCGGAGCATGAAATGTACTGCAAATATTCAGATTCCATTTCAAACTTTAGATTTTGTTTCATACCTTGTATAACCTTCTTGCTGACAAAGGGCATAAGTAGAAGTCAATCAGTCAATCTGTGCGTGTGGTATTGTTAACAATAAACATTCCTATTTTTTCTTACAAAAATTGGTTATTTAGTTGAGTTTCATGCACCCTTAACTTTTCTGGAATTAGTAACAAGTTACATTCGTGAAGTGTTCCCGCGGGATTTGTGTAAAATTGATTCAAGTGCAAAGTTCTCCCAATGTGTATTGTACTAATTTTAGTAGTCCATACCTGTAATGTGCACATTCATGGGCCTTCATATAAATATCAGGAATTCAATCATAACACTACTAGAACGCTCAGACACAAAATTGATTTTAGTTTCTTTAGATGTAACTGGATACGAAAGTGGACATATGCAAAACAAATTGGATCATGTACTGCTTCTCTGACACATGTTACTCATTCCGGCAGCCATCGTCTATCCGCCATATTGGATTCAACTTTCGATTTTTCAAATGGGAGTAGGTGCATTCGTTACACCAAATTCATTTACAATTTCTTCGGAAATTCATTGGTATAGTGAATTTTACGGTAGATTGTATCGTTTGCAAGGTATTCCATGCTAAATATCAGACACTTCACGAATATTGAACCAAATAGAAAGTTGTGCACAGCACCGTGTGTGTATGTAATCTTTTACATGATTCTATCATTGACGAATTATTCTCTGAATGTACGTGCATACACACAGACGTCAATACGGAAATCTTAGATCATCACCCAAATCTGGTGGTACCTGGATTTACATTAGACACTTTCACCGTAATACAATACTTCCTTGTTATAGTATAACATGGAAGTAATAAGAAATAATTCTTATCACTCACGGAAAAGTAATAAGAATTATGACACCAATGTAGTAAAGAGTTTGTTTATACCTCGAGCATTTTTTCAGTTAAAAATTGTTTTGACTTATCAATATCAAAAACATAAGTGTAACTGATATTACTCTGCACTGTTTATTCGCAAAGTGTCTGGAGGGTTTTAACATCCAATACCTTCTAAACGGTACGAGCTACCCTAACTGCTGAATATCCAAGAAAAATGTACATGAATTTGATGTATCACTTGCATCTGTTCTCATTAAAAAAAAAAAAAAAAATTCAATCCAATATGGCGGATCCAAGATTGGGGCCGAATAGGTAACATTTGTCAAAGAATCAATACTTGATCCAATTCATTTTTCATATGGCCATATTCATGTTCAAGTTTATCTAAAGAAACTAAAAGCAGTTTTGTTGACCGAAGATTTTACTAGTGCATGATTGAATTCCGGATATATGAAGGGCAATAAATATACAAATTACAGGTTGGTCGATAAAATTAGTATAATATACATCGGGCTGCTGAAAACTTTGCATTTGAATCAATTTTACACGAATCCCGAGGGGACACTTCGCGAATTTACCCTACGTATGGAATCCTCACTCTGTACACTGACGCAAATCCTGGGGGATGAGGGAAGCATGTTCCCTCTAATCTTGGAACTGGGGGACTGTACCCCCAATAATCCGATTTCTAATGTGTTTTGGGGGGAGAAATGTTATGATTTGGGTCCGATTACCACAAAGGAAAGTGAGATGAAATTGATGTGTCCCCCACTATAAGTCTCAAATCTGCTCGTATCCCAATGTTGAAGACAGCTCTGCTTCCTTATTCTCCACAGGATTGTTTTTCAACAACTTCACAAATATTTTGAGCATTGCTTAACAAAAAAAAGAAAGAAAGAAAAAATAAAAGAAAAGAAAAATAAAAGAAAGAAAAAGAAACTGTCTTACTTGTTCCCCTCCCCAAATGTTGAAGACAGATTTGTGCCGCTGACCCTGTATATTCTATATTTGTATTCATGTTACTTATCAGTATATTCAGCTCATTTTTCTAGTCAGATAGTTTCCTTCGATACACTATTAATGCACATTTTACATTTTCTTTAAGGTTTTGAAAGTGTAGAATAGAATTTACTATTCCCTTGCAGAAAAATATTTGACTTATGTTGTTCTAGCCATTGTAAAATATTTTAATAGATTACCGTAATTTTAAAATTTACCGTCAACAAACATTTGCGGCAGTCTCAAGTACCATATGTGAAATGAAGTGAAATTTCTTGTTTATTATCCTACGATTACGTATCAAAACTAAAAAAAGATGGTGAAGTGATAATGACTGACATAATGAAATGAAGGAAGTGGGAGAAAACCCCAACATTCTACCACTGACACAGCATTCCGAGAGTACAAGTATTATAATCATAAAATTCAGTCAGTGGCGTAGCACACTTTTGCGCCTCCCCCCCCGCAAAGTATAGAGAAGGGGCCCTAGTTGTAAAGCCGACAGAAGTAAGGTTGAAGTTCTACTTCTTTAAATCTTTATTCCTAGCAAGACTTAGGGGCCCTCTATACCTCGGGGCCCCCCGCACTGCGGGGGTTGCGGGAGCAACTGCTACGCCACTGAATTCAGTCTTTTTTACAAATGTGTAATTTTGTGGTTTTTCAATACGTTAATTTACTTTACGTTACATGGTACTTTACATTTTATACACGAATTGAACTAAAATAAATAGTTCATTATACAAGTATGTTGTTGTTAGATATTTTCAATGTAGTGAATATACGCAAAGCATTTGCAATTTCTTTGTAGCTAGGTACTATCTGTGCGTGTTTTTGAATAAAGTGCAAGAAATAGAATATGAAAAAGGGTGTAAATAAAAGAGACACCGCGAAAAGATAAGAAAGTCAGTTTTACATTCAAGATGTTGTCACACGGAGCCTAAGTAAGTAGCTTTTACATCCGGCTCAGTTGTTTCTTCCTTGCATAGACAACATTTTGAGTTAATCAGTTGTGATAAGCAAGACTTCTCCTTTTTTGAAATACGCGGCCGAAACATGCAATTCTCTCACCAGGTGGTGTGAACATAAATTCTCCTTTATGGCTTGGTGTAATCTCACGACATCTGTTGGTTGAACATGGAAGCTCAATCACTGGAGACGAAGAAGCAAAAGAGAACGCTACAGTTGTTGTTTTGCCACGGTCGCTGTTGTTTTGTTGCCATAGATAAACAGCAGCTACAATAACAAAATGGAAAAGGAAATTGTAGTTCCTGTTTCGTTATTTTCAAGTTCTTGCATTTGTTATTCTTTGTTCTTCAGTATAAAATAATGTAATGGATATTTAATGTAAAAAAAAATAATGCAATAATCTTGGTTCTTCCCTAATAATTCTACGTTATTATCTGGTTGGTTTGTTAACTTGAAATTTAGTGTCCATTTCAGCACTGAGGCTATGCGAAAGGTGCGTCTACAGTAGTTTGATGTAACGTCTCATTTTTGTTCTCTACAGGAATACGAGGATTGATCAGAACGTTAGGTTACAAAGCCTGCAATAAAACACAAAAGTTATTTCAACCAGCACATAGTATATATATATTAGATTATTTTTAGACAGAGTATCCATATCGGTAGAGGAACTTCTCGCACCGTGGGATGAGTTTGAAAATTCCCTACTGGTATAAATCCTGTCCTGGTATAAATGTGTTCAGTGAAGTTCTCACTTAGTGTTTCACCTTCTAGTCTGAAACAAAGTGACGGTTTTCTAGGTGTTCCTTGAAGAGCTAATTCTTCCATAAGATACTGTAATGTGATCCTCCTGTTGTCTTGAATCAGCTCTCTCACACGAGCTGTGTTCAAATCTGTTGATACTGTGCAGCATCGGACACTACGCACCTTGTCAGTGATGTTTTCTCTACCAGTTACAAATTTTCGACACCATTCTGTGACATGGTGATAAGGCATTACAGTCTTTTCGTAAACCTCTACCAACTGCCGGCTTCGCCCACAGAAGTCGAATAACAGAGTGAACTTCTTCTCAAGACCAGTTTTCCAAACGACTCGTCATTTGTTTTTACACACAACTAGTGCCGTAGTTGACGGATGGCTGAAAACCAGCACAGTCACCAACTCCATGTATTAAAATTACCGCATACTACTCATTCCTCTATAACAAACGAAACTCCAGAAATATCGGTCTTGTAACCTTAGTTTCGGACGCTCATTCGTAGAAAGTCATGCTGTGTCCCGATAAAAATGCTTACAGGATGCAAAATGGCCGTTTTTTCCTCAAAGATTTGTCCTATTTTTGGATCGTAGTTACGTAGCACAAAGGGAATTTCTTGTATTGTCTTTTACGGCTTTTTGAAGGGAAGATCAAACTTTCTAAAAAAAGAATTAAAATAAATGACATTCAAGACATAGTCGTTTACTCTTATCCTGGTTTCCGTTAAATGCTAAATCTATCTATTAAAATGCTACAGGACCAATTAAGAGCTCAGCTCAGCTCAGCTCAGCTTGAAAGTGTAGTTTTGTGTCGAGTATCGGACAAAAGTCCCTGACTCGATGACAGCTGTAGAAAACAAAATGATTAGACCTTTGGGGAGTAAGTTAGAACATGAGATACGACGACGTCATGTGGCCTTCAGCTGCAACTGTCGCAGTGAGGGGGAGAGTGTGAGTAAAGAGTTATGCTACAAACGTGGCGTCCTGTAAGTTCGTCGGTGTGTATGCGCTGTGCCAATGGCTGCAATAGCGGGGTTGACGTGGCGGGGGAGGTTGGCCCAAAAGCGAGTATGGTGTTGATGTAACACGTCCCGGATAGGATATATGTTTAAGTCCTCTAGAAGTTGACGATTACGCATATATCGGTCATGGCCTGTTATGATACGAGCTGCCCTGGTTTGCACACTCTCGACCGTGCGCAAGTGACTGAGTGCCGCATGTTGCCATGCTGGACATGCGTAGGTGATTGTGGACAAAATTACCATTTTAAAGACGTGGAGTCTTGTTTCATGACTTAAGGCACTGCAACGCAGAATAGTATAGAGGGCAGACAATTTTCGAAGGGCTCGGTGTTTAATGTCCCTGATATGAAGACCAAAAGTAAGGCCTCGATCTAAGATAACTCCCAAGTATTTAGCATGCAGACGGTGTGGAACTTCAATGTTGTCATAATATAAACGATGGATGGTTCTTCTGCGTCTTTTGCTATAACAGACTGCAACGCTCTTATCCGCGTTGATTTTTAGGCGCCAGGTGGTAGCCCAACGTTGAAAGACATTGAGTTGCCGCTGCATGTAGTGGTAGGAAAGACGAAGATTGCTGCTGTTCGTGAAGAAAGCAGTGTCATCGGCGTATGTTGCAGGAAAACAGTGTGGCACAATGGGTAAGTCTGCGGTGTATAAGGTGTAAAGCAGAGGCGAAAGAACCGCGCCTTGAGGCACACCAGCTTGAATTGGTTTGGGAGCAGACTTGGTCTGCCCCACAGAGACATGGAAAAAGCGATGAAAGAGGTATGAAGTGAGGAGTTTGAGATAAGGTAAAGAGAAACCTTGTAAGCGGAGTTTATAAATGAGGCCTGGTAACCACACTTTATCAAACGCCTTCGAGATATCAAGGTATACACCTACAACATATTGTCGTCGATTAAAAGAGGTAGTCAGATGGTCGACTACCCTCACTAATTGGCTTGTTGTGCTGTGGTTAGCACGAAAACCAAATTGATGGTGGGGGAGTATATCTAGAGTGGTGACGTGCTCGTGAAGTCGGGCGAGAAGCACTCGTTCGAAGAGTTTGCTCACATGAGATAATAGGCTAATTGGTCTATAGTTTTCTGGGAGAGTCGGATTTTTACCTGGTTTAGGGAGAAGAATGACTTTCGCTTCTTTCCAAGCACGGGGAAAGTAGCAATCCTGAAGGATGCCTGTAAATAAAGCAGCAAGATAGAGGAGTAGCTTCCGTGTCCCATGTTTCAGTAGTTCTGGGCGGATCTGATCAACTCCAGGCGCTTTTTTGTTGGGCAAGTGACAAATTTGACGCTCAACTTCCCTTGGTGTTACGACCTCAGGCAGGGGAAGTATTGGTTGAAAATGGAGCATGCGCATAGTGGCCCGAACGTCCTGCCGAATGTGAGGAACGACAGGAGTCGCATTAGGTGTAAACTGGCGCTCTAAAGATGCAGCAAATAGGTCTGCTTGCCCTTGGTCGTCATGTATGACCCCATGCGGACCTTGCAGTATTTGAGTTTGACGAGAAGTCTCTCGGCGCTGGAAAAGGCGGGAATACTGCCAGATTTTAGTGTCATTAAGTGTGACCCCACGAAAAAGTGTCTCCCAGTACTGCTCGGTTTGTCTTCTAGTGATTGTCTTGATTTTGCGGCTTAAGGTGTTCCATAGTGTTTTGTAGAGTGGATGTCTAGTGCGCTGCCAAGTACTTCGAGCCCAGCGTTTGAGATGGATATAAAGACAAAGTAATGGAGAGTCACAGTGTGGATCGGACTGCGAGTCAGGAATTATTGATGTGCTGAGGGAGTCAGCCGTACGTAGAGCAAGTGTGAGATGGGCGACCGCCTGATCAATTTCCGCAGGAGAATTTGGACGAGCGGCTATGTCGAGCAAAGAGTTTAATTCCTGCTTATAGACATCCCAGTTCGTAGTTCGGGAGATATGAGCGGGTGCAGGACGGGAGATATGACGATGCGAAATTTTGAAAAGGACCGGATCATGATCTGAGTCCAGTGCTGAGATCACGTAAGGACGTGTAGCTAAGATGGTATCTTTGCTTAGAACTATGTCCAACACATCCGGTTTTCCGCCTGCTTTAGGATGGTGAGTTGGATCAGGTGGCCCATAGGCAATGAATGGAGATGTGTGCAGATACCGGTGTAATATTCGTCCG
This sequence comes from Thermobia domestica, assembly GCF_964235325.1. Taxonomy (NCBI): domain Eukaryota; kingdom Metazoa; phylum Arthropoda; class Insecta; order Zygentoma; family Lepismatidae; genus Thermobia; species Thermobia domestica. Next base: position 275,025,058 of record NC_137462.1, read on the forward strand.
TTTTCGTTGGAACGTCTGGAGTGCCATTCCCCATGTTTTGCATTGAAGTCCCCTGCCAAGATGATCTTGGGGCCCAAGGTCGAGATGGCGTCGAAATCATTGGGATCTAAGTCATGTGCTGGAGAACGGTAGCCCGTGACCAATATGAGAGGAATCCCGGGGAGGAAGACTTCTATAGCAAGAGCTTCTAGTGTGTGTAACGGGGGTAAAAGGAGTTGTCTAGCCTTGAAACTTCGTTTCAGGGCAATCAGTAATCCTCCTTTCCGTCCTTGAACTCGATCGAGGCGAAATAATTGGTAGTTGGGCAGTCTCCAGTGTGTAACCTGGGCAGTGAAGTGAGTTTCCTGTATAAGTATGATATCGACCTGATGTTCTGCTAGAAAACGAATTAGGAGACGCTTCTGGTCGGTAAGACCATCTGCATTCCAGGTTACAACAGTTATAGTGTGATGAATGAGTGGTTGGTTAGAAGCAGCCATCAGCAATCATGTCAGCAAATGTCTCTATGACGACAGCAGCCTTGGACGCAAGATCCGTGGCTTCCCGAAGTCTAGTAAATCCTTTCTTGATATGAGAGATAATGCGGCCAAAGTTGAAGGTTTTGATGTATGTGAGGAGTGAATGGAGATTAAAGTCATTAACGGATGGTGTGCTGGACGTAGAGGGAGCATCCTGATTTGGTGGTGGAGGTCGGTCGATGCGAGGTGCCTTATTGTCCAGTGAAGTTGATACAGTAGGACCGGAGCTGCGGCCAGAAGGAGTTGATTTCTTGAGAGCATCTGAGTATGAGCGAAAGACGGGACAACCGCGATAATTGGCTGGGTGGTCCCCTCCGCAGTTTGCACAGGTTGCTGGCGTAGATGCATCTGGTTTGGCACAGGCTTTCGTAAAATGACTTTGCCCACACTTGACACACTTAGGTTGAGCTTTGCAAGTGTCTTGTGAATGACCAAGTCGTTGGCAGCGGTAACACTGCAGAACACTCGGCGGCCGATAAGGCTCAAATGAAACTTTATAATGAAGCAATCCTGATATGTTGTAGATCTCCTGTATATTTGGAGTTTTCTCGAGGGAGATGAGAAAAAGTGGCATGAGGACTCTATCTCCACCAGTGGGGCCCCGACGAGACATTTGATGAATCGTGAGCGGCTTAAAACCTAAAGTGAATAGTGCAGACTGAAGATCAGCGATGTCGGTATCGATGGGTAATTTGCGAACGACAACCTTTACGGGTCGGTCACTTTTGGCGATGCCAGTAGCGTATTCAGTTTTCGTCTGTTTGCAGTAGTTTTTTATAGTTGTGAAATCGTCCCTAGAAGATACCTGAATCACAATACGTTCTTTGTTATGCCGAACCTGAGGTGATTCTCTGAGGGTCTTGGAAAGGCTTTTGGTAAAGTTGTAAGTGTTTTTGATGCCGTAAATGTAAATAGGAGGTTGTTTAATCTCTTTGGTGCTTTTGAGCCGTGGCTCTATTACAGGAGACTCGTCAGCTGTGAGAGTAGAGAGAGGCTCAAATCGGTTGCTCATCGGTAAAACAGGAAAGTCTGATAAATGTTGTTGGCTCAGTGTGGACTCCAAGGACGAGCGACGTCGCTTGGGTGTAGTAACCAGGGTAAAGTCCATGGCATTGTCGTCCTGCGGTGGAGCAAGGAATGGAACGTCAGTCGTCGACCGGTTAGTCGAGGATGATCGTGACTTGACATTAGCGCCGGAGGTGGAAGGCCGCCCCAGCGGAACAAGGAAGTCCTCAGGCCGGTATTGAGATCGGCTTACTATCTTCGTTGGGATTTTGGTCTTCTTCTTTGAGATGACTGGCTTGGACGTAGCCATCGTAGAAGCTCAGATGATGAGTGAAGCTGAGATGTCAAATGTATAAGCTACCCTCCGAAGAGGAGAGTAACTTAAGAAATCGTTTAGCCAATAGAAATAGCAAGGTCGTCAACAGATAATATCAATTTGGTGCCTTAACCTCCGTGGAGGTATTAAATATAACTCGACGGTTGTTTCCTCAGCCTCAAAGAGGCAAGTAATCCAACCGTATGTACGAAGATCGCGACTAAAATAAACTAATGGGGATGGAATACCTAAGTGACTTGGTTATTTTTCTCCGCCAGCTACGGATACCCTATTTTTTTACCTGGTTAGAGATTCCAGGTGGCCAGTTCAATTAAGAGCAATTTTTTTTTACAAGGTTAAACCGGTCAAGGGGTACACCCTTTCTTCGGGAAGGGGATGAAGGGAAAGTTAAGGGATAGGTGAGAGAAGGTGAGGGCTAAGTGTTTTATTTTTATTTATTTATTTATTTATTTATTTATTTATTTATTCATTCATTTTCAGTGCATTTTATTTTGGGGTTAGCATTGATTCATGTAGTTGGGTTTACATATTCTTTATTTCTTTATTTATTCAGGACATCCATTTCATATATCGTACTCTTCAAATATGGAGGGCATCATTTAGGTATCTATAAGCGGTGAGAAATTGTAGCTAGGAGTTCATCCACGGGATAATGAAATGATAGATGAATGCAGTGCAATTAGACAAGACAAAACACAGGGAAGATGGTTAGTAGAGACAAATGCAGGGTTAGCTTCTGTTCTGTGGCAACTCAGAACTAATGAGCACAGATGAGCCTCTGGAACCACAATGATGAGTACTAGTGCAAAGATGGATAGATGTGCCGTGATAAATGATCAGGGTGGTAGATGGCAAAATCTTGTTTAGTAGGATCGTTGTCATCAAGGATATTGGAGTACATGGTTAGAAGATGTTGAAGAGGGGTATCAAGATATTGAGAAGGTGTGTCTAGCAGGATGTCTATATGAATGGCGTCAAGAATAAGGGGATTACCTGATTGAATGCCTTTGGTGATGTACTTGGAGCGGGTTTGTTCGAGATGTTGAAGAATGGTAGGAAAGGTAATTCTTTCGTAGAGTAGTGCGGTAGGGGACGGAAGGCGAATGCGAAAAGCTAGTCGAAAAGCGTGGCGTTCAATGATTTCTAGTCGCTGATACAGTTGTGGTGGGGCAGATATCCATGCAGTATGGCCATGAGTGAGTGCCGGTCGGAGAAACGATTTGTATGTTGTAAGAACAGTTTGGGTATGGAGGCCCCATGAGGTACCTACTAAGCTTTTCAGTAAATCTAAGCGTTTAGTGGCTTGAGTTTGGATCTTCTGCAAATGGGGTTTCCAAGTCAATTTACTATCGAAGATCACTCCGAGATATTTAACATTGGAAGTTGGTAATAGGGGAGTGCCTTGAACTGAAAGACGTAGCAAGTTAGGATTTCGACGGATTTTGGAAGGACGTTTTTGAATAATGAGGGTTTGGGTTTTGGAGGCATTGACGGAGAGTTTCCATATGTCACACCAGTTGATAAAAGCATCTATGGCTGGTTGTAGAGTGCGATTAATATGTTGAATAGATTTTCCAAGAGTCAAAAAAGCGGTATCGTCCGCATATTGAAATAAGTGAATATTCGCCGGTAGGGGTGGCATGTCTGTTACGTACAGTATATACAGTAACGGGGAGAGAACAGAGCCTTGAGGTACTCCAGTGTGTAGGAATATAGGATGAGATATGGTAGAATTTATGAGGATATATGCGAGTCTATTGGCAAGGAAGGAATGTATAAGGCGGACATAGCTAGTGGGTAAGTGAAATTTGTGAAGTTTATATAGCAACCCTTGATGCCATACTCTATCAAACGCTTTTTCTAGGTCGAACAGTAGAAGACAAGATGGGTGAGAAGAATTATAATGATTGGTGATGGTGTTACTGAGGCGAAGTAATTGGTCATTCAGACTAATGCCAGGGCGAAAGCCTGCTTGGTGAGTAGGAATGATATTACGATCTGTGAGATGAGCATGAAGACGTGTAACAAGAATTTTTTCAAAAATTTTACTAAGGCAAGAAGTCAGTTGGATAGGCCTATATGAGGAAACATCATGAATTGGTTTGTCGGGCTTAATGAAGAGAAGGACCTTGGAGACTTTCCAATCAGGTGGATAGTAGCCTGTGCGTAATATGAAGGTGTAGATAGATGCTAGGAGCTGTAGAAGTACTGGGGGAGCCGCCTTGATTAGCTTATACGTGATAGAGTCAAAGCCCGGAGCTGTTGAGCGTTTTCGATGGATGATAGCTTGGATATCTGCCGGAAGAATTTCAAAGGTTAGGTTATTATCAGGATCCAAAATATGTGTACAATCAGGTTGGAGAAATCGGTTTTGTGGGTCACAAAATCGTGCTATGCGACGATAAATTGGTCTATTAACCAGTTGAGGTGGTGGAGTGAATATTTGCTGAAAATAAGTTGCGAAAGCATTTGCCTTCTCGAGATCGGTGTGAAGAGGATGGGTATTGAGCATGATAGGGTAAGTAGGTCGTTGGAATTTTCCAGTAAGTAATTTGAATTTTTGCCAATATTGAGTAGGATTGGATTTAATGGAAAGAGAATTACAGGCTCGCGTCCACTGTCGGCGCTTATAGGCAGAGAGATAATTAGAGACCATTCTGTTCCATTCGCGATGGAGGCGAAGTGCGTCAGGATTTCGAGTTCGTTGATAGTCCCTAAAGGCTTGTCGTGATGGAGTAATGATTTGACGATATTGAGGTGGTACAGGCGGTTTATGAGGGAAACGCATCTTAACAGGTATATGATCTTGAGCTGCTTGTAAGATTGTCTCTTGAATTTTGTCGGTAAGATGGTAAAGATCCTGTTCAGAAGTAGGAGCAGGTACGGAATGCAGTACTCTGGTAATATCTGATTGGTAAGCGTTCCAGTCAGCATGCTGATAGTCATAGTATTTGATAGGTTCAGGCTGTCGTGTGGGTTGTATAGGTGAGGTGATATCGATCAAAATTGGAGCGTGATCACTGCCAAAAGGCGGGAGAACACGAATGTTTGCGATATTGAGCGTAGTAGAGGTTATGATGACATCAGGGGTTGTATCGCTGATTGGTCTTGAGGCAGAAGGAAGGTCTTTGATTTCAGCTGTCAGGTGATTTTGGACATAGGTTATGAAGTGTGTACGTTCTCGATTCAACCGGCTATGGAAGTTGATATCTGATATAATGATATAATGGCGGAAGTGATTGTTGATGTAATGAAAGAAGTCATAGGGAATTGGATGGCCTGGACGAACATAGATAGTAGCTACTGTTATGGTTAGGGATTTAAAGTAGATTGTATTAAGATTGTGTTCTGGTAGAGGCTGGAGGAGATTGTGGGGTAAAGTATGAGTGCGGACAGGAAACTGTCGGTAGCAGCCTATTGCTGTTCCGCCTTGCGCTCTGAGGACATTTCTGGCACAGTCATAACGAAATAACTGATATCCAGGAATTTTGAATGGTAAACTGGGTGTAAGAAATGTTTCATTGAGCGCAAAGGCACATACTTGTTCTTCACGTAGGAGTTGTTCGAAAACGAGTTTGTGTTTTAAGACGGATCGAATATTTAAGAACAAGAAGGTGAAAACCATAAATCTAAGAGTCCAAGTCATGTTGAGGTTCAATTGGGTGGAAAGTGAAGTGTACGTGAGGTCCTGAGTAGGTGGCTTGAAGCTGGACTTTAAAAAGAGACTTGGCAGTGTTTGTGATTTGTAGTAGAATATGGTCTCTAAGAAAAGGATGAACATTTTGAAGAACGATGGTAGTAAATCGTATCATGTCCTCTATGGTGATTGGGTCTCTGATGGAGTTATTGGTAGGAGTTGATTCGTCGTTTGTACGGACAGAGACAGTTAGATTGGGTTTATCTGGTAGAGGTTGCGGTTTAGCCTTACATTTGTAGGAATAGGTAGCATGAGTTTCGGAGCAGGTATTGCATTTAGGAGCAGCTTGTAGATTGGGGCAGGATTTGGTATTGTGATTGCCAGTGCAGTATCCACAGATAGGAGTTTTGGTACATTGAGCAGTGGTATGTTGATTGTATGCTTGGCAACGTGCACAGCGTACGGATAGAGGAGCTGGAGTTTTAGAAGGTTCTACGCGATGTCTTTTACAATAGATGGAAGCACCGTAAAGAAGGAGGTCATCGATGGTATCTTTAGAATTGGTGAGCACTCGTACCATATAGGTAGGTCCATTTTGGCCGATGATTCGAATACATTTGGTGATTTCATGTCCAGCATAGCGTAGTTCGTCTTCGATTTCTGCGTCAGTGTAGTCTGGAGGTACACCTCGGATGACGACTGAGAGTTGTGGAGGTCGCCGAGGAATAGGCGGTTGTTTTCTGGAGGAAGGTGAAAGGCGTTGCATAGTGGCCTGTGGGCCAAAAATTTCGAAAGATGCCTTATTTCGAAGTTTTGTAGAGAAGTTGACGTCCGGAGATTTGAGAATAATCCCATTCCGGGTGAAGATGATGTCAGCAATATCTGCTCTCGGCATATATTTTTGAAGTTGAAAATAGACAAGTTTTGGTGTTCTAAATTTAGTATCATATTTCGTGAGCAGGAAATTATGGATGGTAGGTTTGGTAGAAGCAGATCCGGATGGTCCAGTAGGAACATGTTCCAAGTCCATGTCAGTTAGTTGGTCTGTAGTAGAAGATTGGTTTGGCACCTGATAAGTGTAAACTGGAGATCTTGAGCGTGCTCGTTTTTCGGAACTTGTTGATTTGTCAGATGATCCTGATAAAGTTCGTGTTTTGCGGGAGAGGTCGGTGAAATGAGGTTTTTCTTTAGGTTCTGGTTTTGAAGAAGGTGGTCGACATACTCCTGGTAGTTTATGCATGATGGAAACGAGAGAAGACAGTTATACTAGCAAAACGGGGCACTCAAGGAGTGTTGCCCGTGTATTAAGTTGAGCAAACTGAGTGTTTCGAGGCGATCGTAAGAAGTAGATGTGGAGAGGAAGCCCACTGTGGCTCTCACTTGAGGCAGCAATACGTCCTCGCGGAGATGTCGGTCAGTGCAAGCACTGGCCCTCCACAAAAAGGTGAGGAGATGAATAGGTGATGATGGCCACGGGCTCCCACTTGAGTCAACAATACGGACTGCAAGGGGATGTCGATTGTCTATAATAGAACAATCCTCCCAAAATGAACAAAAATGGTAGAAAAAGCTCGCAGAGCGTTACTGATCGTTCCCAGACCTTGAATCGATAATCGATCCTCAATTCTGAGTCGAGTTCCAATTAAGAGCATTTTTTTTTTTTTTGAAATAATAAATATGAAATAATAAATTAAGAGCAACCGAGCTCTAACCTATAACCGTAGCTTTCAAACCTCTGATTTACGGTTATTTGTGATTTCACGTTTATGACAAAGACAAATATTTTTAAAAGAGTGTACTTTAAATAAATTACTTAAAGAAATATTTTTCACAAAATTTATCCCTTTAAATTATTGTTCAAAGGCCTTTGCCTTCAATAAGTCTTCTCCGAAATAAATGCTAATGAATTGTGCTGCCATCCTTGGAGCTCTCTTAAACTACGTTTATATGTTTCTGTCCAATCCTTTCGACAATGAGATCTCGAAAACTACAGGCTCTAGAAAGATGACGTTTTCACTGATCGATTGCAAATTTCATGTAGATTGCCCAGTTCTAATTGAATATTTAAAAAACATAGCCACTATTTCTTTATTACATTTTTACGGGTACATTGGAAGTGTTGAAATTAAAAAAAAGTACATCCTAAGGATTATACATTCCAACACCACACTGTTGTATATAGGGGATATATATGTCTCAGGCGTTTGTTTCATGGCCAAATAATAATGGAAAAGGAAGGATAACCATTTCTCCAGTCTAAAATGCACATTTTTGGGGGGTGTTTTGCCTAATGAACACCATATATAACTGACATTATAGTTAATTTTATATGTAATGTATTTGCTTATTACATAGTGCATGCAAGAAGAAAGAAAACACTGGTCATACATGAATTAGAAACTCCAACCGGAAGCAGGCTCAAATCTTGCAAACGGTGCGCGATATTGAGAAAAATAATCGAAAGAAGTCTTCCCTTTATGATACCCCTTGTCGATTTTTTTTATCAATACGTTTTTCACTTGTGTCTGTAAAGGGACATGTACAGATGTTGTAAGGAATGATAAGGAGATTTATGTTCATATGCGAATGATGCGCTGTGTAGAGAGCGCAGGTTCAGCTAGTCTATATATTAAAATGATAGGTTCATATGTTTGTTCCCAATCATTTCGACAATGAGACCTCGAAAACCACACATGCTAGAGACGTGCCGTTTCCACTGGTCGATTCCAAATTGTGTGTAGATTGTCCAGTTCTCATTCAAATGTTCAAAGCCCCTCGTTACGGTTCTATTCAACATTTGAGAGGCCATTTTGAGCCCATAAGATTAACATTGTTGCAGGCCGAAACTACTGTGTTAGGCAACCAGTAGAGAAGTTACGTATGGCGGGTTGACGGACATTGCAGGTGCTTAGCTTAAATCCGAATGGCAAAACTGGCATGCTGGCAACTTTAAAGACCTCAAGAGTTGCAATAAGGCGTACTCAAACGGATATGGATTCATTAGAAAAAAAATATTTCCACGTGATATCGTGTTACTTCTACATATTTGCCACTAACTCACTCCAACATCTATATATAGCACTTGACTTCCTTTGTAAGTCTCCTATTCTTTACTTGTGTGAGTAAGGAGACATTGGGAAAGAGATTCATGATCATAACAGAACGATGCACTGAATAGACAGTGCAGGTTGAGCTAGTAGTATATTAAAGTTGGAATGAGGCTAAATATGTAATATATCTGGAAGGGTAGATAGCCTCCTTGTTACTCACTGTTATGAGTAACAGTATTGGTATAAACTAGCTGGATTCTCAAATTATGCCAGTTTTCCTAATATGTCGATTTTTCTTCTAAATTTAGTCATCCCCAACCTATAGCTTAACGTGGGATCTCAACCACATGAGTTCTCAGAGAATGTTGATAGCGTTTAATGGAAAAGAATGTCCAAGGATAAGCTATATATAAAAATATATATCAATCGATGGATTTTACTAAACTCAACAAAAAAAAAATGAATGATCGTAAACCCTAATGCTTAGTTTTCGAGAAAATTCAGGACATTTTTATAAACAGGAAAATCACTAACAACACCACATACCTGTAGTACGATGAAATTTATACTGAACTACACACTAAGACAGGCGTACACCCAGAAACGTTTTTGTTGGGAGGGATTCCAACCCTTGGAGAGCTCAATGCTACAAGCCATTACGCCTAAGCAGTATTGAACCGGTATTATTCTGCATGCGAAGAGACGGTAAGTAATTATAAAATACTTCCGCCTATATTTTCAGAAGAAAATGATAGAACTAGAGTGTTTTTATACGGAAAAGAGTACAGATGAAGTGTAATATAAAATTTTCGTGCTATAACAATCTTTTCCTTGTTAAATCGTATAGTTTTATTGAGAAAGTGTACAAATGTATATTGATTTAGAAAGTTTTGGAGAAGTGCAGACCCGATGGACCCATTAAACGTGGGTACTTCCCTGTATTAATAAGTAAAGATCACGTTTGGGTAAATCGAATTGCTGCCCAAGACATATGCTATAGGGTAGTACTAAATGTGCTCAATATGTCAGGGAAGTTTTATGCGCAAAGCTCAAAGGGTTTAGGAGATACAGCTACTAGAACGTCACATGGAAGTACATGTTATAGTCTATTTTTGTACGTGATCTTATGATCATTGATGACATTCCAGGTGCCAATGTCGTCAATGCGGATCAAAGTCACTTCGAGAAGGAATTGCATTCGTAGCGGACATTGAGGGAGAAAGGATAAGTGAAGACCAGACCAACAGTGGGATATGTGAATGCAACATCTCATTCTTATATGGTAATGTCGGTTGTGTCCATGGACGGAGAAATTTTGAGTCCCATGTGTGTTCTGGTGGCTGAACCAACCAGTAGGTTCCTTGCTGTAAAACCACCCAATCTGGTGATAATAATCTTAATCTCATTTGCTGGTAAAACAGCGAACATAAACAAGCTGGATCTTAGGACTTTCTATTCGGATGTCATGTAGAAAAGCATTTCAGGTAATAGGAAGAAAGTCCTCTTGTTACTTGATTCATAGTCTGCATAGTCTGATTCTTTCGTCAGAGTGTGTGCCAGAAGACTTTGCATTGATCAAACAGCTGGTACCTGGTGGATATAGTGGCATGATTCGGCCTGTGGATGTTCACTTCTTCCGTTCATACAAAGCCTTCGTTCGTTATCACCATTCATACGGCAATAACAGGAAGTGACTTAAGTATTTAGCATCGTGACAGGTTCATACAACTTCAGTCGTTCACAGTTTACCTCTTGAGTGCTTCTCGTTTTTTCGCAACATAGTTCCATTCGCTTTCTATAAGGCTGGATACCTGAATGAGAAGCCTGAGAGTTGGATCGTTCCTCACGATTACTGCTTTGACGGAATTGTGAACGACAAATGTTCCAAGTGCACCTTGATTGGTTTGTCGGCGTGGTCACTGTAGGCAGAGTATTTATGCGAGACAGGCACTCTTTTGTGAACTGCATATTGATTGTAGTAATTGATAACTTTTCTATGCAATAACAAAGCTACTTCGGATTTGCAAAACAAACAACTTTCTCCTGTGTTTCATTACTTAAATATGCTGGAAACACGAACATACTCTAGTTTAAAGAAAGTAGTAGTTAAAGATTTCTCTTTTATCTTCTGAACTAAGTAGGACTATTACGCCTATAACGTGTAACTTCATGTGATCTTAGTGGCTGTATCTCCTAAACCCTTTGAGCTTTGCACCTGAAAATTTCTGACATATTGAACACACTTACGTTAGTACTACGCTATCACTTGTAAATTATTCATTCCAGATTGCTAATAAAACTCCAACTGACCAAAGCAGTATATATATATATATATATATTTGTGTTACAGTTTCGGCTACGTAACATAGCCTTCCTCATACACATCATGAAAGAAATATCCAATTTTGACAGCTTATATACAATCTGAATGCACCCACTTTCTCTTTACACTTCGTCTATCTTTTCCCATAATTCATCTTTTCTCATAATACATGAATTATGGGAAAGATGATAGACGAAACAAAAAGAAAGAATTAGAAGGATCAACATGAGCTGTTGGAGCAGGTGTACCATGGAGAACAGAGATAAACAATAGCGAAGAGAAAGTGTAAGCAGGCCCGTGCTGGCCCACCGGGATACCGGGACATATCCCGGTGCGCCCTCCGAAACATCACATTATAAATAAAGATATGTTTTTTAATAATAAATTCTTACAGTCATTACTGGTAAAGAACCCGTGGTAAGTACAGTGGGTCCTTTACATAAGGCGCCATTCTGAAGCCACATCAAAGATAAACGGTTTTACTTATTCTTCTGTACGGCACAGTTCTGTAGAATGAATACATACTGTTATTGCTGGTAAAGGAACCGTGAAGGGTACGGTGCGCCCTTTACGTAAGGCGCCCTTGCAGAACCATATCAAAGATAAACGGTATTATTTATTCTTGTATATAGCACAGTTCTGTACAATAAATACATAGTGTTTATTGTTGATAAAGAACCCGTGAAGGACACAGTGCGCCCTGCGGAACATCACATTATAGATAAGTGGTTTTAGTTGTTCTTCTATATACCAGTTCTATATGGTAAATTCATATAGTGGTTGTTGTAAAAGATTGTGTGAAGAGTACAGTGCGCGATTATAAAAGTCGGCCTGCGAAATATCACATTATAAATATTTTTTTCTAAAAATCCTCTGTACAGTACCAGTTTTGTATTATACATTCATACAGTTGGTATTGGCAGAGGACAGGTAAAGAGTACAAACACTTTTAAAAAAATATGTATAAAGGCAGTAAAGCAATTAACATATAGGTCTATTGGGTAAGTTAATATAGAAGTTTTTCCTGCTGTTTTTCATTAATTGCAAAAAAAGAAAAGAAAAAGAAAAAAGAAAAAGCTTTCAGAAGCTAAGTGCAATCGATATTGCCCAGTTTAAAAAATTCAAGTCTTTTTAAAGCTCTTTATTTACAAATTTGATTGTTACTGTGTGTTTCAATACAGTGTTCGATACAGTGCTATTGTGTTTCTAAAATACAACTATATTGATTTATTTGTATATATAGTATTTACCTTAATTTTGTTTGACAAACAATTTTAACGAGAACTAAAAAAAAAAAATGTGTTTCTCTATCAAAGACGTTTTCACATTTCAACTATTTAGGTTACGAAACAAATTTGGTGGTTTTAATACATAAAATGGCGCGCGTATATATACAAGATGTAACTTAATTAAAATAACAAACGCCGGCAGGTGCTTTCCTACACCGAGATAAAACGAAAAGTATACATGAACTTGGTTGTAAAAAATGTCTCCTTTCGGCACCTTGGTCACCAGAAAATTTGTCGGAAAAATGTAAAAAAAAAAAAAAAAAAACACACACACACACAACTGAAGAACACAACGTTGGATCGAAGTCGGGTAAAAGAGAATGTCCATTATTTTAATTCGTAGATTCCATTAGCGTGTAATTGTATGTAGAGCAGTAGCGATTCAAGGGTGACTCTCAAAGAAACTGGAGTAATCTAGGTTCTAGGCTAATGGTTACGGGTAATAAATGAACGGTTTTGTGTTCAAGTTAAGAGTGTATGAAAATTGAAAAATAACTTTGATCTAGATTAGGTTTAAAACGACTGTGCTAGAACAGTCAGGCGGTATATAAGGAAACATAACATGTAGTATGCAAAAAGGCAAAGATCATATAGGATAAACGAGTGTACAAGGGATTCTCCACATAACACAGGGATTCCCAAATATTGCGTGAATGCATATCAAAAGAAGCTGTATTAAACAGTTTCTTCTTCGTAATATGTAATTCCGTGGAATATGATACTTCTGTGCACAGAAGCAACAAAAACGGGCGAAACATGGCATAACGATGCAGAGAAATGTGCAGGGATAATATATTTGATTTATTCGTTATGTGAATCTTCTTCCAGGGATACTTTCGAGGGGTTTTCTTCTCCCTTGGAGTTCCCCTCCCTTACCCCTGAGCTACGAAAAACTACAATGCTATTGCGAATGTACCAAAACAGCGTCCTAGTGTAACCCAGGAAGTTTGGCTACTGACATTGAATTAGAAGTACTGACCAACTACCTCTATAAAAATGGTTGTGGAACTACCGCAGGATTCTGAAACATGGATATTTGGGTAGAGCACATGCTAGTTCCTAAGTGAAATATTGACTAGACTTCGATAGGTCCCATAGTTTGGAGCTATGGATCTTCAAAGTTCAATTTTTCGTGATTTCGGCAGCCTATAACTCCGAAAGGAAGCATTTGTGCATCAAAGTTGGTCTATACTTTTTGTCTTATCTTGGTGTCAGGAATCACTTCCCAAACGTTGTCGGTGTTGTTTTGAAACACTATATATATATAGGTGTGTATGGGCGCCCTTTTGGTAGACTGGTCCACTGCCCTTGTTAGTAAGTAAAAAACACGGGCCTGAGTGTAAGTAACAAACACGTAAGTAAGAGCTTCATAACAGGTGCGCAAAAAGAAAGTATCTACACTAATTTTTTAAAAAAAGTACTTTTTAGAGGCAAGTAAAAGTTTACGTTTTGTAAAGAGAAAGTGGGCGTGTCTTGCATTCAGGTTGTATATAAGCTATCACAATTGGATATTTCTCTCATATGTGTCTCAGGAAGGCTATGTTACATAGCCAAAACTGTAACACAAATATATAACCTTGTATATATATACATATATATATATATATATATATATATATATATATATATATATATATATATATATATATATATATATATATATATATATATATTGCTTTGGTTAGTTGGAATTTTATTACGCTATTACATGTGTCTCGGGCAGCAATTCGATTCACCGAAACATGACCTTTACTTGTAAGTATGCTTTTCATTATTACACTACCAAGAAGACTGTATATTGTACCGTTAATGAGACAAAATGCAAAATTGACTTTTTCTAAAATTTTAATTTTCGTTTAATTATAATATTATCCAAAGGCAATAGATCACCTATCAAGATAAACAAAATAACATCCTTATGGATAAATTCTCATGCGTAGATTTCGAGAAAACGAAGGAAGACTATGTGTTATTGCGCGAAGAGTATGTTGTTTATTGCAAATTTGTTGCAATTGATACTTCAGTTATGTTGCGGTTTAAATCACGCATGATTGTGCTTACAAACAACCGACATATGCTTATGTTTACAAACATCAACAATGTGCGTTTTACTACAGGGTACTATAGCTGCAGACGAGGAAGACAATCGTGAAAACACTGGTCATGGGATGATGAAGGAACAACAGCCTCATTGCCTCACATGGAACAAGGATTTCGGCAACAAGCATCACTGCGATTTTTCACTTCACCCTCCTCTAGCTTGCTTGGAGCTCTAGGAGATATCTAACCCAAAGCGCTCTAGTTTGCTCTGAACTCTTGACTTCTCCCACTTAGCTTTCTCGGAGCTTTGTTGAGACTCCTTATCTCAGTCATCTAGCTTGCTTCGGAGTTCTATGGACATTCCTCCCTAGCCTGTTAGGGCCTTGGGTCACTTTTCTTTAACCAGTCTAGAGAATTTCCATTATAATGATATGTGTAATATATTGCTTAAATTGTGGGAGAAACGATTTCGGACTGTAATTTGCTCTACCTATCTCTGCACAAGCCGATCTAAATATACACTGTTAAAAATTGTTTTATTTCTCCCAGTGACACACTTAATGTAATAGTGACACATTCTTCTATCAGAAACACCTATATTCTTCACATTGATGCTCATACGCTTCTAACTCTTGGTTGCAAAATTGTTTATACAGTTTGACATCGATAACTCGAACATTGATAACTAAGATTCGTTCACATTTCATTGAATTCTCCATGACACTCAATGTTAAAATAACCTGTATAAGTTGAATGTTTAAAAATTACAACCTCTATTAGTCCAATTTTAAGTGTTTCATAATCATATTTAAAAACTTTGATAACTCGAACTCACATATCTGCGCACCTCTAGAAGTCGAAGATTACCTCTATAATTCGAATTTGAAGTGAACGCAATCTTTACGTCCCACAGTTATGCCGACTAGATCTAGAAGACGGTGATGATGAGAAATAATTGCAATGTTGAAATTAAAAAACTGGGAAGAAACGGAAGAACCTCAAGAAAACCCAGGCACATGGTGTTTGTCCACTATAAAGTTCACTTGGCCCGAGCTGTGATCGCACCAAGAACCCCATGCATCGGAAATAAATGCTCTACCACTGAGTTACGCGGATCGATAATTCTAATTTCTCTTGATGTGATCTTGTTAACTCGAAGCTATAGCTCTACGGTTTTACGGAATTGTCATTGTTGCTAGTCCTATAATAGTTGGTAATGTAAACTATGTCTAGACATGAAAGCCCCTTCCAAGGGTATAATGTGCAGTATTATATTTTTAAAAGTCATCTTATTTAATTTAAATAACTTTCAGAACTTCGAGTTATATAGGTTGGAGAAATAAAACTTCGAGCTCTAGAGGTTGCAGAGTCACTTTTAATGAGAACGCGAAATCTCGAATTTTTGTTGTGGTTACCTTGATAACTCGAACCTTGATTACTCGAAAAACTCGATAACTCGAATTTTTGTCCATATCCTTCAACTTTGAGTTATCGATTCCTTCATGTATTTAAAAATAAAATTTGTAAATTGCATTATTAATAAAATTTTCCAAAATGTCCTACTCATAAGAACGGGAAATGCTATACCTGTAGAATATGCCTTTCCGTTCAAATGTCAGTATATTGTAAATGAATTCACCATTCTCAGAATATTTATCCCCACCTCTTATCTCACTATTAGAGAAAGAAAGTGCCCTATCTCTCTATTGATTTTGGAAATTACCCTCAACTCTATATTAAAAGAGGAAGTGATATATCTAATTATTGAAACCAGAATATTAAGGGAATTTCACACTCACTGTGCCCAAGGATAACATAAGAAATTTTCATCGTTTTATTCAAAAATGAGCAAGATTATACAATATTTATTAATTGAAAATGCTCATAATCTTAGGGTTAGATAGCAAAATTAACTAATACAACTTCCATTGATTTATAAAGCGCTAATGAAAATTGAATGTCTAGTCCTAAGTCTTACTAAACAGTGCTCCATATGCCTAATATCTACTCCTAATCTTCTGCCGTCCCGGTCTATGTAGATTTAAATTAGCAATCCTACTTCGTCTGTTCCCTTTCACGCTGTATTCTCCATTTCAGCAACTTTTTCATCATTGTTTAGTTATATTAATTATCTATCTAGTCTTCCTAAAATTATATATCATAAACGTGAGATGCAACTCTTCTACTAACTTCGTCCTAGTTTAACACTATTAACTAACTCTATGGTCTATGGAACCCGGAGGTTCAATGCCATGTTCACACAAGCTCTCTACTGACTTCTGTACTTAGCCAATTAGATCCAGTTTTTAATTTGTATTAGTATTTCTAAGAGATCCATCTTAATATTGTATTCCCACCTGCGACTAGGTTCCTAATGGACGTTTTTTGATTGGACTTCCAGTTAAAACTTTGAAAGTGTTTCTACTTTCTTCCATTCTAGCTACATGACCTGCCCACCTAAGCCTTCTAGACTTGATGACCCTAACAATGTTTGGTAAACCGCATAGATTATGAAGTTTCCACCATTCCCCATTCCCGTTGCTCTTGGATCCGAATATGCGTCTCAAGATCTTGTTCTTAAATACTTTCAGTTTATGTTCATCTCTCAGAGTAAGCGACCATGTTTCACAACTACACAGAAAATCAGACATGAATATCGTTTTATATGTTTTAAGCTTCAAATTTCTCGACAGAATTCGCGACGACAAGACATTTTGAACTGAATAATAGTACGAATTCCCTGATTTTAGTAGACATTTAATTTATGATTTTCGTTTATTAATATTGATCCTAGATATTTGAAAGTATCCACTTTATCAAAAGTATTATTTAATATGTTAACGCATCCGTAATTTGCCGTTTTACAGTCCCGACGCACGTCTATGTATTTAGTTTTCCCTGCACTTACATCTAAACCTTTGTCCCTGCAAACGTTTAATAAGATCTCTGCATTTCTTTCTAATGTTCTCCTATCATCCCGTATTGAATTTACATCAGCATACGGCATAACCTAGTGAACACCTTTCAACTCTAGGCTCTGACTACTATCTTTGATTTTCCTTATAACGTATTCCAAGGCAAAGTTTCATAAACTTGAAATTGAAAAGAAATCTAATTCTATTACTACTTCTTTCGTTGATCTTCGCTTGCTTCCAACTGTTCAAATTAACCTTTCTCACAAGCATTTACAATCAGAAACAATATTAAGTATAGATTAAAGGTTTAAGAAATAACAACTCCAACCTATATTTAATATTGTTTCTGACTGTAGCTGATATATGTATGGTACAGGTACATTCACTTATGACAGCTGCCCTCACGATGAGCGTACACAGGAATTTATTTCGTGAGAGATCCAATGCTTTTTGGTAGTCTAAATTCAATATGAAGAAAAACTAAAATATCTCCAAAATTAGACTAAATATACAGAAATGTCGGAATTTTGGGAAGGAACGAACCCTCAGGACCCAGCTCTTGCTTGCTTCCTCTGCTTTGACTATTACTCTGTCTCTCTCTCAGTTCAGTAATTGAAGGTATTTTCTTCTGCGAGTCTGGGCAAGTGAGATTGCGAGTTAGGTTGAAGTTAGGGCGAGGAAACGAAGAATAAATATTGTTTTGAAGATGAAAATGAGTTCTGAAACTCAAACAAAATTTCCATGTCCTACACGGAATAGTTCGTTTCAAGAAGACTTTATGACACAGGAAATGGTATCAAACGATATCCAGTATTGAAAGGCATAGCTTGCTACACACAGCTCCTTTTTAAATTATTTTGCCAGCTGTTGGCAGTAAGGTTTCATAACACATATTCTTTCCGCTCTTTTTTTTTTTTTTTTTTTATCAAAATCATTGTCAAGGAACTTAAAAAGTTCCTTACTGAATTATCTATGTCTGTGTGTGTGTGTGAGTGTCTGTTATTTGAGTATTTTTCAATTTTGCGCCCTCCATTCGATAGAGCATCAAGAACTATCTGAAAGAAGTGATGGAATTTTTCGCGAGATATTGGTGCACTCTTATCCTTCCCAAGGTATTCGCCAAAACTGTTCTGATTTCGGGAGATTTAAGCAGCCATATCTCGGGTTCCGTAAGTCATAGAGAGATGATATTGGTGTTGATCAATGCCTAAGAGGATGGTGAACATTTTTGGTATCAAATAGTAACCGGTGACCACTGGTTATTTCTGAAGTTTCAGTATATATAGAGTGATAAAAGATGAGTGTTCAATATAGCTAATTCAATAGATTCCCTAATACGCACATCAAATAAATTTAATATACAATTTCATACAAATTTAGAAAAAAAATATTCTTTTTAAGTTAGTTCTGGGAATAATCTTTACATCACACGTTTACTTTTGTGTAAACTGTAGACCAACGTCGTGCTGTGGAAAATCAGTGCCCGGGGCGAGAGTATACGACGGGGCCCCGTGCATATGAGTGAGGCCGACAGACCAGCTGCGAAGAGCCACCAAGATTGGCGCGAAGCGTAAGAAAATTTTCGAAAATAAACCCTGATTTTCCTTGATTTTGAATACTTTTTATTAGTTTTTCCTTCCATTTTATACATATTGTATATATGCACATGCATTTTCCTAACATGGGTAACATTATAGGACCACTTCCTAAATAGGGATGCGCACGAGACAAGATTTGTGGCTGTCTCGTCTCGAAAATGTGCTGTAAAAGTGATGTCTCGACTCGAAAAATGTATATTTTACTATTGGAAGAGCCGTGTCTCGACTCGAATTTTGTCAGGAAAATCCTGTCTCGACTCGTCTCGTGCGCATCCCTATTCCTAAAACAGGAAGAGGATTTAAGTACATACTACTATTTCAAGTAATGTTTCCTCTCTCTTTTCTTTTCCTCTTTTCTTTTACCTCCCGAAATTTGCGGCCTCTTACTTCGGCGCCCAGGGCTGTCCCCCCATACGGCACTGCACTGCTTTAGATCATAGTACTGTGGCATTAAACTAAACATCTAATATGTAATGAAAAGTTAAATGCTCAGATTTTTTTTTAAAAAAAGTTATATTCTTGTATTTGCTTGTTCTAGAAAGAGTTATCTGGGAAAGAACCTATTCTTTGCATGTACTGTATATGCGTGTTTATGCGTCTTTAGCCACAACCTATGTCATTTCTCAATTACTAAACAAAACAACCCTGAGTGCTTTTAGGAACCTCTCATAACTTCGGAGAAATGAGTAGCATTTCTTAGATGAGAGCAGAGAAAATTCTCATCTTAGTACGATAGCACGCATCGTTATGTACCGTTTGCTGTTCTAATTTAGAAGGTAAACCATAGTTCTTTTTTTCTCTCTATTCTGTCTTAGAACGCACTCACCATAATCTTGAACGGTACCCGCAACTTCAGAACAACCATTGTTACAAATTTTGTGTTCTCTCTTCATCCTTTTCTCTTGCCTCGATGGATATCAGACAGTGCCCTCTGTTCATATGCTTCATGTGCATGTGTGCGAGAGTGTAACACAACTGACGCGTTCTTCCAGTGCTGACATCGCAGTGAGATGTGGTGTTGTAAGTTATTTGGGACGGGAGCTTCAACAACAGTTTGCTTTCGGTCCAATTTTTCACGCGAAAGCAGTTTGTTTCCCGCTGTTCCTCCTAGTGGCAGTGCAATGCTGCTCTATATACCTCCATTGCAACAGTACGTTACCATACGATGGAAGCACGTGTGGAGATGAAACTCTCACACGACTCAACATTTACGATAAATTTTATCTGTCAGGATTCCACTTCAAATGCTTGCTACTTTTTTTCTCATCTCTACCTCTTATCCCAGCCGTCAATATTTTCTAGATTTTTTTTTAGGTCAATGCATTCTTTATTTATTATCTTATTTGCGACACAAATCTGGAAAGGAATAATAATAAAAATTGTAAAACAAAATATGCATCTAGTCTTTTCTGAGTTATATATTAATTTCATACATTAGTATGAATATAAAATGCTTCATATTGATATTGCATTAAAAGTTATATTTGTAGTAATTAAGAGAACAGGTATTATTTTGATTAACCCGTTTGAGGTTTTTGGTACGAATAAGTATCATACCATATAGTAGGGTTGTGTTTAAACTCTTGTTAAGCTCATATTACACGTATTGAACCTGTTTCTTTTTTTTTATTATTTGTCAAGTCAAGCATGGACCAAAGAATACCTAAGATGCATTTGTAACCAGATGGTCAACCTGGTGGCGCCAAGTGGGGCCGAGGGGGTATGACTTATTTCTTAAGGCCAATTTCAAAGAAAATTCCGGTCCTCAGTTTTTTAAGATATCAGATTGAAATTTTGCACACGGATTGTGCTCAACATTGGATATTTCTAATTTTTTAAGATCTCTAAGTAAACATTAGCCCGGGCACGAGGGGCGCTAATGTTCCGAGGGAATATTTTTTTTAAAATGCAGTTTTTTCCGAATTTCCCGGTTCAGGTTTACGATACGGACATGTGAGTAGAATGTCCAGCACCGCTAGAAAGGGCGCCTAATAGTGAAGAAAATTTGACACCGTGACACTAGGCCAAATAATAATGACGCATTATTTTTTTAGAATTGGATTATATATAATGGATCACCTTTAGACTTTCAAAAAAATTTCCCTTCTATTGTTTTCAAGATACAAGACTGAAATTTTGCACTCACACTGTGTACGTAACTATGTATTTTCCAAGAGATTTTTAGATCCCAATGTGAACCCAAGCAAAGGGACGCAAAAATTTTGAAAACATTTTTTTTTTTTTTTTTTTCAAAAATCTTCCGACTTTTCCTTTCTGGTGTATAATATGAAAAGCGAATGGTACCATTGGAAAGGATGTTCTAATCTTTAAAAAAATAAAACAAGGTATGAACTATGATCTTACGATAAACAGTAAGGAAGCAGTAGCTGTTTGAGTGAAAATCTAAAACTTACCTCAAAAAATGGAATTTCCAAATAGGTTAAATGAATAGTGACTTTAATAAGTCGTTCTCCAAAGATCTTCGCACCTAATGCTATCGTTTTCTAACTTTCCTGTTTATGACGCAACTGCATATATTTTATAAACAAATCATTCAAGATTAACATTTTCCATTTTTTCTTCAATAACTGTAATTATGGCAATAAGAAGTACAAACTAGTTTTACGTTTGCTTAAAGCTGTTTTATATAATATATTTTCTTGCAACTGTTTGTTTATTTAGATGCTAATATTAACATTCAGCTTGTTATTGTACGTTAGGTTAAAATGTGATTATGGCTTAGGCCGAAATTATTATGCTCTGAGGTTGTGGAGGTCCAAGCAGTTAGTGAATGATGTTATCTTTCAGATAGGAGTCATTCTGAGACCTGAGTAATGTGAATACTAGATTTGGTAATATCAAGAGTGGATCTGAGTGAATTTAAAATAAATACACAATTGTATACGATCATTTATTTATTAATTTGCTGCAATTTGGTTTAAGGTGGACTATTTATTTAGTATATTCTAAGTATTGCTGAGATTTCTTATTTGGTTAACATGGCTATAAGTTTATGTTTCAAAGCTTAACATTTACAAAAATGTAACACTTGATATACATTAATAGTAAATTAATCTTGGAATTAATATTGTTCATATACGAAAAAAAGTACACTCATAATTAGTAAATTACATTTACAATGTTCGACTTGAGTCTAGAGTTCATGAGGCTACGAGAACTGAATAAGTTCACATTGCAAATTGAACCCGTACCTTTTACATTATAGGCAAAGACGTCAACTATTTGGGTGTTTTAAAATTCACGCAAGAAGTTATTTTGATTGAAAACACTAGTTTATAATTAAAAATTGTAAATTTTTTATTGATTCATGAAGTATATATGGTAGGATTATGTGTGGAATACAATATTGGGTAAATGGCCTTCGCGGCTCCTTTGCTGCCACATCCGCTCTCATTTGTTGAAATTTTCCATGACAGTTTTCCAAAATTGTGTCTGAATTTCATTTACACAGCGCTTAATTTCCTTCTTAAAGGGGTAGATGGTGGTGGGCTTGTTAGCATAAACCTATCATTTAAAAAAAATCCAAAGAGAAAAGTCCAACAGTGACACTTTCGGGTGCCTTTAGATTCTCAATAATCACTCGTGAATTTTCTGAACTCCAAAAGCGACAATCTTGTCGATTACCAAAGCTATCGAGATGAAAATTAGCCTCATCGTTTAAGACGATTTTGTTTTAAAAAAATTAGCATCCACTAGTTGTTGTTCCAGAATCCGTTCAAGGAACTCTCTTCACTGTGCGTAGTCAATTGAACTTTGTAAGCATTAAGATTCAAGTCTTTCGTAGATGCAAAATGCCAAATTCTTGACCACGGTGCCGAAATGATGTTCCTGGACTCTCAGTAACACTCTCACGAAGTTCTTCGATGTTTTGTGTTAAGCGCTTTTTTCAAGGACGGCCAGGATGTTTAAATTGACTGAGTCTCTGTAAATCGTTTTAATTAATCTCTTCACAGTTGATGAAGTTAAATCCTATTCAGAAAATATTTTGTAAGAAAATTGCGAATTGTAGCTGCCAAATTTTGATTACTTTTAACATATTGCCCAACAATGAAAACGCATTCTTCTTTCGTATAGCACTTCATTTTTAATGTTAGCTGCCAGTCTCTTTTTCTTTCGTTAGCAACACCTTATCACAGAAATAACGCAAGATTCAAATATTTCGTGATTTATGGGACACTACCGCGTGGTGGACTTAAGTATTTATCTCAAACCAAGCCAAGGAAATAAGGAACAAAGCTACCATGTCTCTAATAGATATTCGGGTTTCTTCTTTGTCTCGTGTAGGCGATTGTAATATTATGCTGCTCTTATTGACTAGTTGGCGTTTGTAATATTATTTGTTTACTTATTAGAAGAAAATGAAGAAATCAGTACTGTAAAATTACAATACTACTGGTACATTGGATTTCTAGTTGTACAAACATGTATATGTGAGCAAATCAACGAAGATTCTATCTTTATAAACTTAAGAAACATCTTTGAAAAAAAAGCGCCAAGGTGGGTTAAATCGGTTTTGCTATCATATTTTGATCACAGATTCTTCTATTATGAACCCCACTCGACCCCGCTCTAATGAAACAATTTCTCACTCAAACTCACGTTATTCACCATCAATGGATCTCATTCTCCCGTGAATTCGATCTTGTCGACTTGGACAAAACTTGCAGCACTCAACTTCAATGGAACTTACGTTCCCTAACCCCAGCAGAACTTGGGTACAAAAATTCATCACTACAGCCACTCAAGATCAAGAATATTAACAAACCAATAATAATAAATGTTTCAAGTTCTTTTTCACAGACCAAAAATGTTGACATAATGAACAAATAGAGCACAAAGCAGCTTATTGTACACAGAAGGGCAGAAATAGAAACAAAATGGATTAGTAAATTTATTTCTTATTTATCACTGATGTAATGATTAAGTTTAATAAATATGGAGTCATAAAGATAAAATAAGATATCAAAATAGAAGACAAAAGCTGAAGCGTCTTGCTCGGACGCCTAACTTATATTAATTATATTATATGTATAAAAAGTTTGAAAATCAATTAAAGTAGAATTTCATAGTAGTACTGAATTAATGATAAATCACATTTAATTTACACAAATTATGTTTTCCATAAATTAAGAATAAATACTAAGTGACCCACATAAAAGTAGCTCGACCGTGTAATACCAAAGATAAATAAATAATTACTTGTACTCTGAGTAATACTCACTGACGCCAATGTGCTATCTGATGCGTAATTGTTGACTACCGTGTGGGGTATTTTTTTTGTATAGCGCCAGCCTGCCAGCCGATTTGTGTTGTTTAGCTAGAATTCCATCTCTTTTCAGGTCTATTAAACAAGTTGCTTCGAGGAGGTTCTGTTTTTCTGTGCAGCAAGGAATTGTGATAGTGGAATAATTGTGATAGTTTGGGTAGGATGAAATAAGAACATACAAGAAGCCTTCACTGCTATATGCCAAGAACAGAATTACCTCCAAAACGTCTGGTTTAGAATCTGCTGCAAAAATAGCGTCAAATCAAGTCTGTAGTAAATATAAGTAGGAATAAACCAAATGTCCGAATACTGGGGCAACAGAGCCCTCAAACATCTATCTATAAACTACTCCAGCAGACGAGTGTGGTTCCGTATAGTAATTGGCTGCTCACAATGATTGCGGACGAAGGTTTGGATCCTCTGCTGTACTTTGTGCCCGACGAAGCATGGCTCCATTTATCAAGTTACGTGAACGCACATAGTAGTAGGCCCCCGCGTATGGCTAGCCGAGTCAGCAAAAATTTTCTCGATTCTGATTGGCTGAGAGAGGTCACGTGACGTTAGGCCCCGCCCACGCGGGAAATTCAAATTTTCAGGTCACGTGGTATGACGTCATGAGTCACCCCGCGGGGAAATCCCTCACTAATTTGTTCCCTTTTATGGGTAAAATGTGTGATTCTGATTGGTTGATAGCTGTCACGTGATTTTAGACCCTGCGATATTTGAAATTCGTTCCCTTTTACGGGTAAGATGAATCCTTTGGTACCACGATGCTGATTGGCTGATAGAGGTCACGTGATCTTAGGCTCAGGGATTTTTTAAAATTCGTTCCCTTTTATGGGTAAGATGAGTGGTTTGGTACCTTGAATTTGATTGGTTGATAGCGGTCACATGATCTTAGACCCTGGGTTTTGAAATTTGGGTATCCTCTTTGATGAGTACTTTGGTACTACGATACTGATTGGCTGATAGAGGTTACATGATCTTAGACCCGCTACACGCTGAACAGGTCACATGGTATGACGTCATGTTTTACCCTTGCGGGGAAATCCATTACTAATTCGTTTCCTTTTACGGGTAAGATGAGTGCTTTGGTACCTTGATTCTGATTGGATGATAGAGATCACGTGATTTTAGATCCTAGGATTTTTGAAATTAGGGTGTCCTTTCTGATGTATACTTTGGTATCTCGATTCTGATTGGTTGATAGAGGTCACATGATTTTAGACCCACCACACGGTGAACAGATTACATGGGAATACCCCTCACTCATTTGTTTCCTTTTACAGGTAAGATGAATGTTTTGGTACATCAATTTTGATTGGTTGATAGAAGTCACATGATCTTAGCACCCCCCCCACAGCCCATGAGTGAAATATAGAGCGATATGTCGGTGATCCTGGATTTTAGAATTTAGTTCCCCTTTTTGGTACCTTAAAGTTCCCGTGGAGGGTTCAACCCCATCCTTAAATAACCCTTTTATGGTATCATGATATTGTACTGAAGTTTACATTAAATATTATCATTCTCTTTGGCAGATAAGATGATTACCAGCTTTCTTACCTTGATGGAGATCCTGTCCTTGAATTAGTAGCCTATGTCTCTGGAAGTAACAATGGTGAAAGAGGGGTGTCGCTTGTAGATTTCTTATAACACATTGTTGTGAGTTTAAGCGATTTATTGCTCAGTAAGCGCTTCATTAATGGAAACAGTGTTGCCAGATTTTTCTTACCTAAACTGTTCCGATTCTTTTCGAAACGGTTCCGCAGAGTGCAAGAAATTTTAAACTAAAAATTTTTCGAACTAAAAAAAAAAAAATTTCAAAACTAAAAATTTTCGAACCAAAAAAAAAGTTTGTTACTAAAAATTTTGAAACAAAAAAGTTTCAAACAAAAAATTTTCGAACAAAAAAAATTTCGAAACAAAAATTACAAATAAATTTCAAACTAAAAAAATTAAACAAAAATTTTTCGAACGAAAAAATTTTAAACAAAAAATTTTCGAACCAATTTTTAAAAACAAGTTTCGAACTAAAGTTGTAAACCACATCTAAAAATTTTCAAATCCAATTTTTTTCGAACTAAATTAAAAACCAAATTTTGGACACTAAAAAATTCTTTAATTAATTTTTCGAACAAAATCATGTAAACCAAATCTTGGATATATTTTCCACCTTAAATTTTCAAGATTACCATTTATTTGAAAACAAGTGTTCAGGGTTTCAAGAAATAATAAAACATATTTTTTTCAACTTGTTGTATTTTAACGAAAGGTATGTGCTCTTCTCATACAAGTTTATTAACATAATAAATACAGGATCTAGTTTAATGAATATGTTGGACGTATCATCATCTTCGAATGTTGTAGCCGTATCCTGTAAAGAAAAAGAAGAAACGACGGATTACTTTAAGAATTTCTTTTTTCTGAAACAATAAAAATGAGTCAATATTGATAAGAGAGAAATAAAACTTACTCGTAAATGATGGATGTGCTTAGGCTCATCTTCCTCCTCGGGTACAGGATCACTGCATTTTTTTCACCGATGGATGTTTATGAACTTTTTCTGGGTACTGCATTTTTCTAGGTGTTGCTCCTTTATGGTCAAGGTTCCTCCTTCGGTACGAGATGACTGCATTTTCTTCCACTGATGGTTGTGTTGATGATTTATGAACTCTTGTGGGTACTTCATTTTTTTTTTCTTCTTGGTGTTGCTGCTTTGTGGTTAAGGAAGGGAAAGAAGAAAAGGAAAAGGAAAAAAGAAATGGCGGCCTTATTGGGTGTTTACAGTTTTTTCTTCTTCATCTTCTTTTTCCAGTTCCATCTTCTGTTTTTTAACGTACCCGTACGGAACCGTATCATAGGAATTGAATTCTTTAAATCGACGTTTTGTGTACTGGATACTGTACATTTTTTCTTCTTTGCGTGTGACGATGGTATGGTCTTTGGTCCTGCATATCTTATGGGGGATAGTGATGGTGACTTGTCCACGGCATTGATTTGTAATCATTTCTTTTAGCGTGTTGAAATTTAATTGTTGTCCTGCATTGTAATTTAATGTAAATCCTCTAATTTTGCATATGTAACTGGTGACGTTGGTATCCGGATTGTATATTTCTAGGCTGTAATTTTTTGGTCCTCCACTGACAAATGTCTTGATGTACGCTCGTGGTCCGTAAGATTCCATCTCATTCGATAAGCATCCCAAGTACGTTGAAGGTTCAATGGTTGGCTCCCCGGGCTTCTCCGTAAATATCACAGAATCCGTGTCGAAATATAAAACACGTTCCTGCAACATTTCCAGGTACTTGTACAGTTCCAGACGTGCCTGACATGTTGTAAATGCACCTAACACGACATTGGTGTTTCGGTTTTGAACAGGCACATGTTCATTGTACTCCCAGAATGCATATAACATCGTATCATTGATGGGTACAATTTGATGGAGTTTAATGTCGGGGGAAGTGAGTTTTTCATAAAATTCTTCCGGCCGATCAATAATTGTGGTCTGGCTAAAGTTTGTACGCTGGCAAAGCTTTCCCCATAGAGAGTTACCACAAAGCTTAGATAAGCTTCTTCGTGCAGGATTATTTTCAATTTTGGACGGATCCAATGCAATACCTTCACGCTCCAGGACGGTTTGTATGAATTTTGATTTGTCTTCTTCGGTCACACAGGAACTGGGCCAGCCAGACGCTTCCATTTTCGATTTTAAAAATGTATTGATATATTCCGTGAACAAGCCACCTGTTTTCGTGATGGGATCATATTGTTCAATGTCATAATCCCAAATTTCAAAAATTTCCACCGGCTGATATCCTAATTCTATTGCTTTCTGGATTTCATATGATACCCATGTTCCAGTGAGGCATCGCTCCTGGTCGTTGTGCGTACACGTTGCTGTAGGGTCTGGGTTCATTTCTTCGGCACACGCAGCACACAGTGGAAAGAGTAGTTTCTTGTTACATCGGTAAGGCAGGAGACCATGATAAAGATGTTGACTTGGTAATATCGTCATTTTAATTAGACCATTGACTTTATTTATTGGTGGTATATTTTCATCACCCTGTAGATAAATTCGTGGATGGCCTACAGGGTATTTAGCACACTTATTGATGTAAGGATAAAGTGAAACAATATCGAAATATTTTATTACTTCCCCCGCTTTTTCGTCGACTTGGTGGTACAATTTCACGCAATTGGTCCTTCCTCCAAAAAAACTATCTCTTGGATTTAATGGTCTGCGGTTCATGTACGGGTGATTCTTCAGATACGTCGCCATTGCAGGATTTTGTTTTAAGAACTGATTAAATTCACACTCCCACATTTCATGTACAATGTACCCCAATTCACGCAGTCTTGCATTTTTGCGTTGCGTTCGTTCATAACGGAATTCCATGGTGTCTTCTGGATTGCTGTAGATGGGTTGATTACGGCCTGTAGTAAAACATACTTTACACCCGTGATAAAAGCAGCCGGCATGCTCGTAGACGTGCTCTTCTAACGTCTCAGGATCTTGGTAGTAACCATCAACATGGAATCCCGCAATAAACACTTCTTTTTGTCGGGCCGCATGTAAGATTTGTTTTTCTTCGGTTTTTTCAATGTAGGCCAGCCATTGCATTGCAGCGATCGATTGGGTACTTCTCCATCGATATCCATGTGCCGGTAGAATTCCTATGGTGTTGGGTTTAAGGAAATTCCGGCGGAATACTAAATTGGAAGCACTGGCAATCGTGATCGTCTCCAAGAAGGGATTCACTTTGGTTTCTGTTTCAAATGACGTCATAAACGAAACGCATGCTTGTCGCAGTACATTGACATCTTGAATACAATACTTGAGAATTTCTTTCTGAAAATCAAACGTGTCATTACGATGATCGTTGTACCACTGCATGAACTTGTTTCTGTCTTCGACGGCCATTTCATCTGCACCATAATACTTTGTTTCTGGAAGTGGTCCAATATACGATTGATTCTCCTTGGTGTTGAAGAAATGCGGGAAGTAGCCTTTGGTTGCGGGTAAATTGAACGCTTTTGACAATTTACTTAATGCCATAGGTAGGAAGTTCAACGAGTCAATGAACGTCAGATTATTCAAGGTTAAACTCAGTATCTTGGTCCCATTTAATATGACGTCAGGTCTCCATTGGCATTGTTCGACCATGGTCTTTAGGATGAAATGTCCATCGTAGCCCTTAGCGTTGTGTGCGACACAGAAAATCCTATTTATATTGGGACGACGTTCCCACAAGTACTGGAGAAAATTATAAACTGGATCCTCTCCTTGGAAAATATGCTGGCGCTGACCACACGTACTGCAAGACTGCTCGATATTAGCGTTTTCAACACATGCATAACATACTTGTTGTGCAACCAATAAATTTGGAATGTGTACATACGTATTATCGCCAATATTCGTGTCCTGCATAGATTCTATATCATAGAATATCAATAAGGCTTTCTTTGCGTGCATGAGTGAAGGAACACCAGGTTTCAAGCATTGGCGATCGGGAAGCATAAAACATTGATGCGATCCCGGAACAATCTTCTTACAAACATTGCAAAAGATCTCATTGCAATCATGAATGCGTTGTCCACTTCGTACAAAAGAATATACTCTGTAGCATCTAGTACATTGCTTCACCATTTTGCATATAGGTTCCCCTTGATGATATACAATATTACGATGATTGTTAAAACATTGTTCCCCATAAAATTGACGATTGCAGTCGTTGCACAGCACTAGCGTTTGATTCTTGTCGCATAGAGGTCTCTGTAAGCATTTGGAGCACGTTACAGGACAATTTTTTACATGTTCATTGCGTTTACTATACTTTTTATGGCACGCTTCACAGTAGAACTTGGTTGCAAAACAAGCAGTTAAGGATTGGATGATATCAAAATGGCCAGCTAAACAAATCAAATTTATGGGAGTGCGATTTTCATCGTTGGGCCCCTCGTACATGATGTCACGGCCTGTGAAACTGGTGTACACAGTAATTTTATATTCTTTGAGGTATGACTGGAATTGTCGAATTTCATTTACACTGGCACCATGATCCAAATTGACTCCTGCATTTGCACATAGCGCATCGACTTCATCGTCCACAATACATTTCGATTGATTTTTATATTGCTTATGTCGTTTTACATCTACATTCTTGTATTTTTTCAGGCCAATAGCAATAACAAGGGCGTACGCCAGACACCTTGAATCTTGATTTTTTACACGTACAATCCCTTTTTTGCAACGTAATAATTCTTCGTTCTCCAGTACTCCTTGCCGCAAACCACCGCCGTAGCCACGTGGTATATCCACACGATGAAAATGCACGGTGAATGGCTCGTGCAGGAGAAATGCATTGTTACTTTGTAACACTCTTTCAAACGAGGCCCACATTGTTTCCAGTGTCAAGTTTCGTGCTTGGCGAAAACTCACCCAAAACGGTTTATTCGTGTTCCGTGGTGATATTACTGATAAACCAACCATCGCCTCATCGTCGACATTGGCTAATAAATGGTCCAGCATTGCTTGGAAACTATTATGTACATACTGTATGATATCGGTTCCTACGGGCGGTGCATTAAATTGAACTTCGAGCATTCTGCCTTCAATGTTAAATCGTCTATAATGACGAGTGATTTCATTGCGAACAGTAAAACCCGATTCGGCCATGTTAATAAAAGGAGAAAACAAACAAACAGGTACGGTAAAACAAATATGTAATGGGAAAAAAGGAATTGAGCAGCGTGAATTTACTACAAAAGAAAAGAAGAAAGAAAAATCTTAATCACCTGATAAACAGGAAATCATAACATTCATGATAAATTCTTAACTAAGCAATTCATGTAAAGGTCCTGAGTTTGATTCCTGGCGGTGGCGTTCAGAATCTCATTATGAAAGCACGTGTACTAGAAATCAAAGTTTTTTTTTAAAATAATTATGTTACTGAAATGAGTGTTTTATTGCTGTCAAACTCGAGAGCATTACATCAGCATGTAACTGACCTACCATTCTATAGTGATAAAAAGAATGCATGAAATGAATGAATGTTTCATCAGTGCTGAGATGTGACAAAGTACGCGTAAGCATTTTTTCTACTCACAACGACCTTTAAATGATGCGTTTGCAAGTTGAAGAGACTCATCGAACATTAACGATACACATACGTAATTGTCGAAACAAAATCTGTATAGCGTATTTTTTTTTATTATTATTGTGACTAAGCGGTTAGCGTACATGCTTCGGACGTGGAAGGCCCTGGTTCAATCCTCGGTGGGTTTGCTTTCCACGTCGGGGGCATGTCAAGCCTTTTCTGAAATTTAATATTCTCACACGTTATCATACATTCTTTTCAAAACTAAGCTAAATGGTTGACGTGCACACCTCATAATACATAAACGTACATAAATCGTCTATAATGACGAGTGATTTCATTACAAACAGTAAAACCCGATTCCGCCATGGTTAAAAATGAAAACAACAAACAGGTACGGTAAAACAAATATGTAATGGGAAAAAAGGAATTGAGCAGCGTGAATTTGAGTTGATTTTTTGATTTTTTAGTTTAGCGTCCCTTTCAGCAGCGAGGCTATATGAGACGTGGACCTACTGATTAACGTGGAATCCGAACCACATGAGCTCCCCGCCGGGAATCGAACCCTGGTCTCCCACGCCAAAGGTACGTATGCTAACCGCTTAGTCCAGGAAATCATAACATTCATGATAAATTCTTAACTAAGCAATTCATGTAAAGGTCCTGAGTTTGATTCCTGGCGGTGACGTTCAGAATCTCATTATGAAAGCACATGTACTAGAAATCAAAGTTTTTTAAAATAATTATGTTACTGAAATGTGTGTTTTATTGCTGTCAAACTCGAGACCATTACATCAGCATGTAACTGACCTACCATTCTATAGTGATAAAAAGAATGCATGAATGAATGTTTCAACAGTACTGAGATGTTAGAAAGTACGCGTAAGCATTTTTTCTACTCACAACGACCTTTAAATGATGCGTTTGCAAGTTGGAGAGATTCACCAACCATTAACGTTACACATACGTAATTGTCAAAACAAAATCTGTATAGTGTAAATCTTTTAACCAAATATTCATGCACTCTTTTTTATTTAAGCGGTTAGCGTACATGCTTTCTAACGTGGAAGGCTCTGGTTCAATCCTCGGTGGGGTTTGCTTTTCACATCGGATCGCTGTCAACCCTTTTCTGAAATTTAATATTCTCATGCGTTATCATACATTCTTTTCAAAACTAAGCTAAATGGTTGACGTA
This sequence comes from Thermobia domestica, assembly GCF_964235325.1. Classification (NCBI taxonomy): domain Eukaryota; kingdom Metazoa; phylum Arthropoda; class Insecta; order Zygentoma; family Lepismatidae; genus Thermobia; species Thermobia domestica. Next base: position 275,057,349 of record NC_137462.1, read on the forward strand.
CACACCTCTGGCCTTGGTTCAATCCCAGGTGATTGCTCGAATATCACGTTAAGCTGAAGGGGCCGCTAATGCTTTCAAAGGGTATCGAACCATATTATTCTCAGGCATAGTTTCTGAAATTTTGTAATGTATTCTTTTCAAAACTAAGCGCACACATCTTTGGCCATGGTTCAATTCCCGACGGTAGTTCACATTCAACATTAAGCTGAAGGGGCGCTAAACCATATCATTTATCGTGCTTACTTCTAATGTGTGGGGATCCTGATTCGTACTCCCACTTTCCCATTCCACTAATTTCTTCATAGTCTAAATATTTCGTACTAAAAGTAAAACAGTGTATTCGTGATCCGCCCACAAATATAAAATAAAAATGATTTTCGAATCTTGTGTGAAAAATAAAATCTCACTGAACTTACCTCAAATTCAATGAACAAAAAGTCGGTGCAGTAAAGCTTCTTAAATGAAGACACTTTTCAAGAACAGACCTTCTCACACGATAGTTGAGAGCGGTGTAAGATTTGAAAAATGAAATTTAGATTTTTATTTAGGTCGCTGCGAAAACGACGTCACCGTCAGCCAATCAGAAACGAGGAAATTTATAAAATGACATCACAACGAACCAATCAAAACGCTCGCTGCTTTTGTCATGAATCACGAACCAAAACGATGTGTAACAATCGATCGTGACGTCATTCACGTTTCTCAATAGTATCGCAATTCCGATCCCAAATGATTTCTACATGTCACTACTTGTCGTAACTGTGACGACATTTCATTTTCCTCATATTCCATACGAGAATGTCAATGTTTGCTTTTTTTCCATGAATCATGCTGACACGTTCGTAGTAAAACAAAAGTAATGCGATCCGTTGACGTTTGCATTTTTCAATCATATGTGCTTCTATGTCGTCACACAAAGAAGTCTATCAGCATTTTATTTTGATCCACGAACGGAAGCGTTACACTGTCAGATTTATTTTCTTAAAGTATAAGTGTATCCTTTTCAAGGACCATGGTTCGAAACCCACCAAGCATGATTAAATCCGAATTCATTCATAGCTAAGCGGTTAGGATACACATCTTTGGTTTGAAAGACCTGAGTTCGATTCCTGGAGAAACATTTCTTAGGATTTTTCTAAAACTTGGTTTCAATTTCTAGTTCGAAAATTTTAAAAGTTTAGTTCGATAAAAAGTTTGATTTGAAAAGCGTTACACTGTCAGATTTATTTTCTTAAAGTATATGTGTATCCTTTTCAAGGACCATGGTTCGAAACCCACCAAGATCGATTAAAACCGAATTCATTTAAGCGGTTAGCATACACATCTTTGGTTTGAAAGACCTGAGTTCGATTCCTGAAAAAAACATTTCTTAGGATTTTTTCTTAAACTTGGTTTAAATTTCTAGTTCGAAAATTTTAAAAGTTTAGTTCGATAAAAAGTTTGATTTGAAAATTTTTAGATGTGATTTACATCTTTAGTTCGAAACTTTTGTTTTTAAAAATGTTTTAGTTCGACAAAATTTTGTTTCAATTTTTTTTAGTTCGAAATTTTTTTTTGGGTTCGAAAATTTTTTGTTTGAAACTTTTTTGTTTCAAAATTTTTTAGTTCGAAAATTTTTGTTTAAAATTTTTTTAGTTTTGAAATTTTTTTTTAGTTCGAAAAATTTTTTAGTTTAAAATTTCTTGCACTCTGCGGAACCGTTTCGAAAAGAATCGGAACAGTTTAGGTAAGAAAAATCTGGCAACACTGTTTCCATTAATGAAGCGCTTACTGAGCAATAAATCGCTTAAACTCACAACAATGTGTTATAAGAAATCTACAAGCGACACCCCTCTTTCACCATTGTTACTTCCAGAGACATAGGCTACTAATTCAAGGACAGGATCTCCATCAAGGTAAGAAAGCTGGTAATCATCTTATCTGCCAAAGAGAATGATAATATTTAATGTAAACTTCAGTACAATATCATGATACCATAAAAGGGTTATTTAAGGATGGGGTTGAACCCTCCACGGGAACTTTAAGGTACCAAAAAGGGGAACTAAATTCTAAAATCCAGGATCACCGACATATCGCTCTATATTTCACTCATGGGCTGTGGGGGGGTGCTAAGATCATGTGACTTCTATCAACCAATCAAAATTGATGTACCAAAACATTCATCTTACCTGTAAAAGGAAACAAATGAGTGAGGGGTATTCCCATGTAATCTGTTCACCGTGTGGCGGGTCTAAAATCATGTGACCTCTATCAACCAATCAGAATCGAGATACCAAAGTATACATCAGAAAGGACACCCTAATTTCAAAAATCCTAGGATCTAAAATCACGTGATCTCTATCATCCAATCAGAATCAAGGTACCAAAGCACTCATCTTACCCGTAAAAGGAAACGAATTAGTAATGGATTTCCCCGCAAGGGTAAAACATGACGTCATACCATGTGACCTGTTCAGCGTGTAGCGGGTCTAAGATCATGTAACATCTATCAGCCAATCAGTATCGTAGTACCAAAGTACTCATCAAAGAGGATACCCAAATTTCAAAACCCAGGGTCTAAGATCATGTGACCGCTATCAACCAATCAAATTCAAGGTACCAAACCACTCATCTTACCCATAAAAGGGAACGAATTTTAAAAAATCCCTGAGCCTAAGATCACGTGACCTCTATCAGCCAATCAGCATCGTGGTACCAAAGGATTCATCTTACCCGTAAAAGGGAACGAATTTCAAATATCGCAGGGTCTAAAATCACGTGACAGCTATCAACCAATCAGAATCACACATTTTACCCATAAAAGGGAACAAATTAGTGAGGGATTTCCCCGCGGGGTGACTCATGACGTCATACCACGTGACCTGAAAATTTGAATTTCCCGCGTGGGCGGGGCCTAACGTCACGTGACCTCTCTCAGCCAATCAGAATCGAGAAAATTTTTGCTGACTCGGCTAGCCATACGCGGGGGCCTACTACTACTCACATAATACTTGACACTGGATTGCTGAGAATCCACATGTCATCGACGAAACTCCTCCACCCCGCCCAATTACTTCCAGTGGTGTTTGATGTTCAGTTTCAGAGACACAAGTAGTGATTTCATTGTTCTTTGAATGAACAATGGATACTAAAGTTTATCGTGCCTTTTTGCAACTGTTTTATGATATGTGATACCATAAGAAAGACTATGCTCCTTTTTTGAACAAGATGGAGCCACGTATCATGCTTCGAACTAATCTTTGACAGTGATGTATCAGTTATTTACAGAATAAATCACATAAGCAAGGGGGAGTGGCCTCCTAATTAACTGTAACTGTCCTTCTGTGATTTTGATCTCTGAAGATGCGTTAAACAAGCATATGAATTTTATCCTTAGACTCTGGCGGAACTTCAGCAAATCACTCGCATCCGGAGTATCTCCCATGAAGAGTTACAGGCGGTGTCAGGTAATATGCTGAGGTATGTACAGAAGTAAATGAAAAAGAAATGAATGAAATCTTTAAGTTTAACGTCCCAGGGTCATGCCGGTTAGGCTAAAGGAGACGGTGATAATGAGAAATGAGTGAAAGGTGGAATGAAGAAAGTGGGAGGAAACGGGAGAACCCCGAGAAAACCCACGAGCACGGTGTTTGTCCACCACAAGGTCCACACGGCGCGAGCTGGGATCGAACCAGGGACTCCACGCACCGGAGCTGAATGCTCTACCACTGAGCCACCGCCCCCTCTTATGTACAGAAGTGTCTTGAAGTTAATCCGTTAGGCAATATTTAGATTTTCCGTCTCTTTCTACCGATACCCAATATAACCACAACAAGTTACTTTAATGTGGATTACTCTGTACAGTTAATATTAGATTAATAACCTCAGTTTAAAAATATATTTAAGGAATAGAAGTAAATGTTAAATTATTAAAATGACTTTTATTTTGTGCTGTAGCAATTCTCCTCGCGAAATATTAGAATTTTTAAAAAAAATGACTATAATGACTTAACTAAACCAACAAATAATGAAATTAGTTCGATCGTTTCTTATTCACATTGTCAATATTGAATTTAGATTTCCATTTATTTGTTTAAGTTGTATCTGGCGAAATATCAAATAATAAAGAATATACAAGATGAGTTAAAAATTTGGTTATACATTTGAAGTAATTGTAGTTTGTTATTAGGTATTGAAAAGAGAAAAGGAAATATATATATATATATATATATATATATATATATATATATATATATATATATATATATATATATAAAACATTTCTTTTTTCATTTCGAATAAGAGTCATAAGCCCAATCTTACGAAACTTTGTTATATATATAAAAAAGAAAAATTATGGAATACATTTAAAAAGAGTAGAAGAATCAATCACTGTTCCAATTCACAAGAAAGACGACAAAATTGATTGTAATAATTATCGAGGCATTTCTCTTAACATTCTATTAATAAGATTGACCCCATACGCAGATGAAATTATTGGAGATTATCAGTGTGAATTTAGTCGAAATCGACCAAACATTTACCATTCGACAAATACTCGAAAAGAATTGGGCATATATTACCCAGTACATCAACTGTTTATTGATATTAGAAAGGCTTGCAGCTCGGTAAGGAGGGAAACATTGTGTACAACATTCTTACAGAATTTGGAAAACCCAAAAAGCTAGATTTATTAAGTGTTTAAAAGAATTTCTGAGTAAAGTCCGAGCAGAAAAATGCAAGTTTCCACGTCGAGATTGGCCTGAAACAAGGATATGCGTTATCGCCGTTATTATTCAGCTTTGTTCCGGAGTACGTTATAAGAAAAATCAAAGATAGGAACCAGGGCCTAGAGTTGAATGGTATTCACCAGGTTATGGTGTTTGCTGATTATGTAAATCTGATAGAACGATCGAAAGAAATGCAGAGGCTTTATTAAACGCTTGCAGGGACATGAGTAAATGCAGAGAAATCTAAATACAAGGAAGTTACGGCAAATAATGAATGCGTTAAAATATCAATTACTAATAATACTTTCGACGCAGTGGATACTTTCAAATATCTTGGATCAGTATTATCAGACCAAATTATACCCACAAAGAAATTAAATGTCGACTAAAATCAGGAAATCCTTGTTATTATTCAGTTCAAAATATTTTGTCGTCGCGAATTCTGCCAAGGAATTTAAAGTTTAAAATATATAAAATGATAATCATGCTTGTTATGCTTTACGGTTGTGAAACATGGTCGCTTACGTTGAGGGAAGAACGCAGACTGAAATTATTTGGGAATAAAATTCTGAGACGAATATTTGGACCCAAGAGGAACGGGAATGGGGAATGGCGGAAACTTCATAAGGAGGAACTACTTAATTTATACGGTTTAACAGACATCGTTAGTCATCAAGTCTAGGAAGCTCAGGTGACCAGGTCATGTAGCCAGAATGGAAGAAAGTAGGAACACTTTCAAAGTTTTAACTGGAAATCCAATCGGGAAACGTCCATTAGGAAAACCTAGGCCCAGATGGGAGGACAATATTAAGATGGATCTAGCAGAAATAGGAATACAGAGTAGAAATTGGATTGAATTGGATAAGGACAGAAGTCAATGGAGAGCTTTTGTGGCCATAGAGAAAGATAGAGAGATAATACATTTAAGTTAAGCACAACTGCACAACAAACATGAGTGAGTGGTTCTGGTTAGCTTTCGCGCTTCTATCGTGAAGTCCGGGATTCAACCCCGCATTCGACCATTTTGACAAAACTTTTTCTTAATTTCATCTTTGAATGTAGAGATAGTGCATGTACTGTGAGTCCTGGCTGACCTACTTTCTAATCGTTTTTAAATCTTTGTTATTATTAATTACCAGCAGTGATGGGTTTGCGAAGAGGGTTAGGGTGGGAATGTCTTTCGGATTGAAGCCTCTTCCCCGAAATTACGGAATTTCTAAAACAAACTAAGTATTAGTTTTGCCTTTACTCATAAACTCCAAGCTGTCCTCAAATAAAAAATCAGGAATTTTTAGAAAAACTAAGCATTAATAAGAAAAGCCCCTTTTCTAAATCCGCCACTGATTATCAGTATAAAATGGTCTTCAAGGTTGTATCTGGAAGATTATAGCTGAATATACAAACGAAACGAAATATTTGTTATGCCCGTACCCATAAACTTAAGCTCCTCTTAAATAAAAGTTAGAAATTTTTAGAAAAAACAAACATTATTCAAAAAAAAAAAAAAACTCCCAAATATTTTACTAAATCCGATACTGATTATTTCTATCAAATGGTATTCAAGGTTGTGTCCGGGAGATTATTGTTAAATCATTGCACAGTTACAGTATAACTGAAATGTGGAAGTACGCTCTGACAGACATATTGAAAAAACGTACGCTCTGATGGATATATTGAAAAACATATGTTGAATTATGTGCTAGAAGCTAGAGAACTAAGCTCTAAGAAGTGAAACACGGATGAGTAAAAAGAAATGATGTAAAGAATTAAAAATGTCGATAATTCAGAAGTTAAAATAAAGTTAAATAACTAACTAACTAAACTAACTCTATGGCCTATGGAACCCGGAGGTTCAGTACCGCGTTCACAAAAGCTCTCTTCTGTCCTTAGCTAATTCTACTGACTTCTATCCTTAGCTAATTGGATCCAGTTTCTACTTTGTATTCCAATCTCTGCGAGATCCATCTTAATATTATCCTCCCATCTGCGCCTAGGTCTTCCTAATGGTCGTTTTCCTATGGGTCTACCAGTCAAGACTTTGAAAGCGTTTCTACTTTCTTCCATTTTAGCTACATGACCTAAAATAAAGTTAAATAGCTTCTAAAATTGCCTTCAAATACTACGTACTTTATGTTTACTTAATTCATAAACTATGTGCTCCATCCATCATGATGGTGAATTCCAGAGCGAAATATGGCATTCAGGTCATGGAATCTTATTTAACTTTAGAGTATACTATAAGAAAGCTATTTAAACAGAAAAATCATGAAAATGAAAAAAGCCAAAATTTCCAAAATTCTCGTTTTTTTCCCAAAAAAGCCGGCTTTTTATGTGCAAAAAACCATCGATTCAAAAAAGCCAGCTTTTTTGCATCTCTACTTCTGAAGTAGTTGATCGCAAGTGACGAAAAGTATATATCGTGTTACGATATTGTGCAAAAAAAAAAAAAAAAAAAAAGATTGTAGTCGAAGCGAGAAATTCTAGTCTGTGAGAAAACCCACACTGACGCCCAGGAAGATTATACAATGCATTTGGCCAGGTTGGAAAATGTATCTCGCATCACGAGCTACTTCTAGCGAGCAGAACGATGTACAGGTGTGATTTGTATTGCCAACAATTAGCGCAAATGCATCTAGCAAGTTAAGGGAAACGGCTGTGTCTGGTCAAGAAAAAGGATGTCGTATACCACGCTGACAGTGCTTGGCAGCATACATATACCCGTAGAAATTAAGAGAACCTGGTTGATTACTTTTAATGCATCCATCGTATAGCTCGAACCTGGTAATGCCAGATTTTCGGTTTCTGCAGAACTCTTTGAATGGTGTTAAATTAGTTTCAAAGGAGGCCACTGGAAGAAACATGTCTTTTTTTTTTTCTTTTGACAGAAGAAACCACAGAAGTTCTATAACGATGGATTATGGTGTTGCCAGAAAGATGGCAGATGGTCATCGAACAAAATGGTGTATATTTTTCTTCATAATGTTATTTGCAAATCACAAAATGTATTCTCAATTTTGGCTTCAAAAGGCTCAAAACATTTTAGACAACCTGATACATTAGGATCTAGTGGACTATCACAAAGATTTAGTGCACGCATGGAGGGCGTGCCTATTTAATGGCCCGGATCCGCAAAAGGAGACACCAAACCAGTAGTTGTTTCTGTTTGGTTGCTCCTGTTTCGACGTATGTCTTCATGCACGTAGTGTACTGTCAAGATTTGTTTCTTAGCCTTGATTCGCTTTAGCGATATAACTCCGATTCTCTAAGGAAGTTGGATATGTCCAATGCGCGACCAGACCGAAGTCGTGATTGCCTTCCAGGTTTCTACAGGTGGAGGCGGACTGCTAGGGAGTCAGTCCTTGCAAGCTCTGCAGGCATGCTTCCCGAGCGTTTTGACAACCTGATACAATGAAACATTCATGCACATGTTTGATACGCACACAAGTACTCAATTGAGCCCTTTCAGCGTTCTCTGCTGAATTAGTGACCAGTGCTGTTTTTGGTACACGATACTATGAGTTAGATTCTCAGAGGGAGACGATTGAAAGCATTATGGTGGTTCGTATCCCACCCGAAACTGTAAGTCCACTTCTCGTACGGTTTCAGTGCTGAGAATAGAGGTTAAACTTCAATAAATAAAGATTAATTGGTCTTTCTTGGATTATACAGTAAAGCCATGATTATCAGTGAAAAAACTCAGTATTTCCAACAATAGTGTACCTTTTGAAGTGCAACTCTACTCTGACAAACAGAAGACGATTGTTGTAAGGTATGAAAAACGGGAATTGGGAAGAGTGATTTGCGTGGTAGTAAATTACATTCATTGTTCACTGCAGAGTGAGTGTCCGCGGACGACCACTGGAGGGTTAATTGCGAACCTAAGAAACAAAAAAAAAAAAAAAAAAAAAAATCCAAACCAACAACCGAGAAAATACAATATGCCCTACAGCGCGAAGACCGAAAATTACTGACAGCTTGACAGTAGAGTACTGTTTATTTGTTGATTGTTATTTATTTAGTGATTTAGACGTAAACCAAAGGTATTTAAAGAGTTTTATATTATCTGCACAATAAAACAGCTTTCATACTGAAATACTTTTTTCGTCTTTGAACCTAATTTTTAATCTCTTTTTTAGTTATCCGCTGTGCCCTTGCCACCCAATTTCGTGGACAATAGGCGTTTTACTGTATTATTTACCACCTTGTATTCAATCTAGTTCAGGATTACATTGCAGATATAGGTTCGAATTGCTGATAAATATACGGTTTCGATTTGTATGCAAGCGCAAGACAGGCAGTAGTGATTAATTGAGTTAGATCCTGAAATTGTTTACACATTTATGTAGTCGATATAGGGTGTTTCAAAACAACACGACAACGTTTGGGAGGTGGTTCCTGACACCAAGATAAGACAAAAAGTATAGACCAACTCGGGTGCACAAATGCTTCCTTTCGATGTTATAGGCTGCCGAATACATGAAAAAATGAACTTTAAAGGCCCATAGCTCCCAAGCTATGGAACTTACCGTAGTCAGAACCAGACTTCACTTAGGAACTAACATGTGCCCTATCCAAAAATCCGTGTTTCAGAATCCTAAGTTACTCACGAAACAATTTTTATAGAGACAGCTTAGCTACAGACATATAATTTGAAGTACTCGCCAACTACCTCTATAGGATTCTGAAACATGGAAATTTGGATAGAGGACATACTTGCTCCTAAACAAAGTCTCGGCCCGACTACGGTAGCTCCACAGTTTTGGATCTATGGACCTTTAAAGTTCATTTTTTTTTCCTGCTTCCTGCAGGCTATAACTCCGAAAGGACGCATTTGTGCACCCATTATGGTCTATATTTTTTGTCTTATCTTTGTGCCAGGGATCACCTCCCATACATTATCGATGTTGTTTTGAAACATCCAGTATATATAAGATGAGTTTAGGATCTTCGTGAAAGAATTTATACCAATATGTCTTCCGGTGATCTTATTTTGTTCCTATAACGGGTTGGTTCCTTATTTGCTTGATGTGTATTAGTGAAAGGGTCCCCGAAAACTGACGTTTGTTCACGCATATTCAGAACGAGGAAAAAAAAAAAGGTTAGAAAGTGAATAAAAGAGAAAGAGAGAGATTCGTCCAGCTACAACTAGGCAACCCTATATCTAGGCAGCAGCCATCTCATGCAGTTCGCAAGTTAAGATATAACAAAACTAATGCTTTTTTCCCGATAACATCTGGTGCTCTACATAACTGTACCCGGGGAGCTAGAAAAAAAAAGTCCGTATTAATCAAGGGACACAGCTTGAACTCTTTGGAGGATTAACATCTTCAGGCGTTTCTTGTGAGACCTCATATGTGGCTAGCAGTCACACAAAAAAGAAATAATAGCCGTTTTACATGCACTATCCGGGAAAATGTATTAAGTTGGAGTGGTTGGGAATGACATGGCTCAGTATGAGGTAGGATTGGGAAGAGGAAGAATATCTAGGAACAAAGACGGTAGGCAAAAATTAAAATGAACATTAGTCGTGACAGAAACACGCAAACAAATCTTTCATTTTTTTCCCTTTAATTTTAAGAACAATATTTTCCGAATTTTGATCGGAAGGTAAAAGATTATACGGAAGTGCAATGAAACTACTTATGTTGCTTATTTCTATAAACATACTTTATTTTTTTTATTGTGCATTATGAAAGTGCATGCTGTGAATCGTGAAAGAAGTATTCCCAGATATTCATTAAATGTTTTTGGAACTTTTGTTTACTAACACATTTCTTACATAATTGACGAGCCATTTTAGAAGAACCTAGCACTAACTACATGCTTTGCTGGGTTAAATAAAATAACTTCAGTAATATGTTCCGTTAGTTAGTCACTTTTTACTTTACTTAAGCGCTCTCTGATATTGGTCATTTTCGATCATTTTTATATGAGTATTATCGCTCCGCTCCTCCTGCCCCATGTTGTGGAGGACGGCATCGGAAGTGTCACTGTTCATCTCAGCGACCCGGAAAACTATGAATTTGACACTGATATTGATCATTTTCGGTCATTTTCCTATACTCCCCACTCTCCTCCCCAAGTTGCAGACTGAATTTGGATTTAAACAGCATCGGAAGTGTTACTGTTCTTCTCGGCGATCTCGAGAACTATAGATTCGACACTAATTTCAGTCATTTTACATCATTTTTTAATATTTCCTTCCTCTCCCTGCCCTAAGTTCTACCGTCAAACTCAAACGATAGAAAACTTTGCAGGCCCGAACCTCATCTATGCCGATCCTCGTCTATCTTTCATTGATCGAGATCGGTCGGATGGTTCAAGAGTTATTAAATCACAAACTTTGACACTTTCATTTTTATATATACACACATTGATTTTTGTATCTCTCCCGTACTCTCCCTACCCTAAGTTCTATGAGCCAAAGTGAATAAACATAAACACTCCCAGGCCAAAAACTAATCTATGTTGAGAATTTAATCGAGATTGGTGGAGTAGTTCAAGAGATTATGAGTCACAAACATAGTGATTTTCAATTTTATATTATAGATAAATAGCACGAAACTTGTTTGGTAGTCTCAAATATTTTAAAGCACTATGCTAGTATATGTGAAAGTTCCGATTTCGTGACACTATAGGAAGTCACAATGCTTTATAATGAACCAATATTAATTGACGTGATTGGTGATTACCTGTGTAATAAATATATACTTACTGAGTTCTATTTATATGGTATTCCTAATCCTAATTCCTAAACTATTTCACTCTTTCAGCTCCTAATTATCAGTTTTCTGGAGACTATTCTGAATCACAAAGGAAAGAAACGAACTGTTCAACCTACTTACGCTGTACTGGCTTAGTAGTTTCGTCTTGCTAAGTTGGAGTAAATACTTTGGAATGTCATTTGCAATTCCCAAGTGCATAACGTAGAAGCGGGCTTTTACGATCAAAGCTAGGAGAAATAGGACAGATTGAGCAAACAAGGAACGTCTGGCAAGATAGCCCTCCGACTTAGAAAATAGAAACAATGACTAGGTCATTCGTTTGTACTACGTTTGTACCGTTTGTACCGAAAATATTTTCGTTTGTACCATTTTCTTTATGAAGTTACTTGAGAGGTCAACTGGAGGGCTATCTTGGCGCCAAGATAGCCCCCCGTATCACAGCACAAAAAGTTGAAATATACCATTCAAAAGCAAATCGTTTGTACCGTTTGTACCTAAAAAGTTTTGTTTGTATCCTTTTAGTTTTGCTTGTATCCTGATAGTTTTCGAGAAAGAGGGGATGACATTTGGGGGATATCTTGTACGCAAGATAGACTCCGTGATGTGTACTTTTTCCATGCCCATTAATAAGTATTATGTGTTTATTCACGTGAATTTATGTGTATTTAGAACTCTGGTTGTGCATATCCAAATAGAAAAAAATAACTTGTTTGGAATAACTCAACGTTAGAATTGAATCGGCGAGTGGGAAAACAGTGTGAGTCCAAAATAAGCCATTTTGATGTAAAGGCAAATATAACACTAAAGATGTAGAACTCTCGCAACTCACGATCTTTGCACTATTTGCCTCATTATTATCAACGACCTAGTTAATTAACCAACTGATTCAATTAATCAATATGAGCCGAAACGCACTCATCAATTACAGTGCTGTCTAACGGGGAGAGTGGTCGTAGCGCCAAGATACTTCCCACAAGTGTTATCCCCTCTTCCTCGAAACAAACAAAACCTTTTTTAGTACAAGCGATTTGCTTTCGAATGGTGTATTTCAATTTTTTGATCTGTGATAATGGGGGCTATCTTGACGCCAGCGTAGCCCCCCAAATAATATCTCCCTTTCTCAAAAAACTATTAGGGTACAAACAATACTTTTTTCGGTGCAAACGGTACAAAGATTCGGTCTCGAATGGTGTATTCCTATTATTTGTGCTGTGATACGGGGGATATCTTGGAGCCAAGACAGCCCCCCAAATGTCATCACCTCTTTCTCGAAAATTATCAGGGTACAAATGATTTGCTCTCGAATGGTGTATTTCATTTTTTTGCACTGTGATACGGGGGGAGGCTATTTTAGCGCCAAAATAGCCCCTTAGTTGACCTCTCAAGTAACCGTATAAGGAAAATGGTACAAACGAACATATTTTCGGTACAAACGGTAGAAATTTAGTACAAACGAATGACCTAGCCATTGTTCCTATTTTCTAAAATCGGGGGGCTATCTTGCCAGACGTAACAAGGAAGGGAATGTAGTAGGTGGAATGGCATGAGACAAGGTTGGGAGTGTTGAATTTGCAATGTATCTGCAAAAATCATCGACTTGGCTGTCAGCTCTGATTTCTATCAAACTTTTTCCTGTCACCATTGATTTCTATCAATTTTTCTTGTCACAACTGACTTCTATCAAAATGTTTCCTATCAACGCTGATTTCGGTCAAATTGTTTCGTGCCAAAATTGACTTCTATCCATTTTTTTTCTGTGTCCGCTGATATCTATCAAAATATTTCCTATCACAACTGATTTCTATCCATTTTTTTCTGTCACCACTAATTTTTACCAAAATGTTTCCTGTCACAACTGAATTCTATCAATTTTCTGCTGTGTCCGCTGATTTCTATCAAAATATTTCCTAGCACAACTGACGTCTATCAATTTTTCTGTCACCGCTGATTTCTATCAAACATTTTCGTCACAATTGACTTCTATCATTTTTTCTCTGTTACCGCTGATTTCTATCACTTCTTCCTGTCAAACAACTTAATTCTATCAAAATGTTTCCTATCCCATTGATTTCTATCATTTTGTACCTGTCACAACTAACTTCTATCAAAACTTTTCCTTTTACTGCTGACTTCTTTGAAACTTTTTCCTGTCACAACTGATTTCTATCAATAGTTTTCCTGTCACCACTGATTTCCATCATTTTTTTTCCTGTTCACAACTAACTTCTTTCAATTTTTTTTTGTCACTGCCGTGTTTTATCAATGCTAGGATTATTGCCTTTTCCTTGATCAAGTATGAGAGGTTTACTGAGAAAACGAATATTGAACTGTGACGTCACGGAACATTCAGTTGGAAATGATCGCTCTAGAACGTGCCGTGGGCAAAACACTTACGTCATACAGACATGTAATATTCGCCTCCCAGTACTGATGAAAAACTCTTTCCCCAATCCCTATTGGTCTAGTGGCAAGTATTAGATTTCATTGCTAGTCAAGTCCAATGCAACAAGGATAGTCTTTGAAGGGATCTCTGTTCAATTTCCGGTTGGAGAGTATTCAAATTTGAACACGTTACATGATTCGGATTGTACCTTGAACTATAGGTTAATATAGGGTTGAGGCTAGAAGTGTTTTAAGTAGTAGGACTAGGCATTTTAGAACAGGTCTTTGAAGCGTTTTCTTGACAATGCTCATTGGTAATTGAATACTTGATTACATGTTTTGAGGTTATGCTTATAGATGCTATTATTATCTGAAATAGTTACAATATAATAAACTTTAGATATCGTTGTTCCAATGTACCAACTTGTAACCTCGGTGCTGAAATACGGAACGGAACATAGAAAGAAAATCAAAGAAAACCTGAATGAGGACAGTTGGAAGTAGAATTGGATTTCAGATTATTCAAAATGGGAAGGAAAAACAGTAACTTTCACTAAAAATAGAACGTGAAGGCACTGAGATGGAACCTGCTGAGTTTCACATCAAGAAAAAACGATCTCTTACTGAACTACATATGTCCTTTATTGTAGTATAAGAAAGCGTTTCTCAAAATGTGATCCATGAAACACGATTTTCGAAGCCAGTTCTTGTGGTGCTCCTAGTTGGACATTAATTTTAAACAAGCAAGAACAACAACATTAAAGTAAATTGCGTAGTAGATACTACCGGTATAATTGATAATCTCAACCAGGTATAAATTAACATAAATAGTAGAGTATAGAATTGCGTAAGATAAAACTAGTACATATTCCAATAGCTTATATAAATAGAATATAGAATATATTCTTCTTAGTAGTCTTCAATTACCTATAAATAAGAATAACATGTATTTTTCTATTAACAGTGATATAAAACTAACAAACTCTTAATTAGTACTATTTTCAAATGTACTGACATATTATGTGCACATTTAAAATGAAAAGCTTTGAGTTCAACGCCCCATGATTGTGCCCTTTAGGCTAAGGGAGACGAATTATTAAAGCCAGTGAATTGTGATGGAAGAATTCTTGGAATGGGAATGTTGAAGGAAATGGAAGTAACCCAAGAAATCCCGTGCACACGATGTTGTGCACTGCAAACTTACGTGATCGGGGATCGAACAAGAGACTCCACGCACCAGAGATAATCTCTCTATCAGTGAGCCATGCGTCCTCTCGTAAACATTTAAAAAGAATGCTTTCAGAGGCAACAATAGGGTACCACGTAGAATATTCTGACCAATAATAATGTAGATTACTCTAAATTTAAGTGAAGTTTGAGAAACCTTGTTATAAGGAACAGAAAAAAAAAGAAGTAACATTTAACTACAATAATATTGGAATAAAGGCGTTGAAAATTTGCAGCAAAAATGACTGTATGTAATATATATACAGTGGCGGATCCACGATATGATCAAGGGAGGAGCTAAACGATAGTTCGCCGCTTTATCCAGTGTAATGAAGAATTGAAGCCCCTTTTATTCAGTGTATACTTGAGTGTCAAGGGGGATATATATATATATATATATATATATATATATATATATATATATATATATATATATATATATATATATAATTTATGAATAAATAATGTCCAATAGAGTAAGAGACAAAATATAATTGGCTATAATTAATAAAGGGGACATTTTTGAGGAGGAAATGCTTTTTGAGGGACATGACAGGTTGTATCGTGAAAGGAATACAATTAGTTATCGATTTGCTACAGTAAAGAAAGACCTTATTAAGTTATCTTAAATCCCAATTCCAGAGCCGGCCCTGCCTAAAAAAAGAGGTGAGACACTAAAAGCTGTGCCGTAACACTCACGATTGTAAACCTTGTCTTCCCCCTTCCACAGAATTTCTCTTCCGATTTTGGAGTTTCCATATCTCAATGAATATAGTATGAAACCTGTCTCTTGAATAGCGGCTAAAAACAAGAGTTTCCTTTACTGCTCTGTTTCCATGCTTTTCATGACAATCTTGTTAATTTATTTTCTTAGCTTGTCATGCCAATTTAGCTTTGCTAATATAATTATAGCTAATTTCCTGATTTCTTTGAAAACAATAACATTATTCACTTGTTTTTTTCAGTGGCATTTCCAGATTTAATCTCCCTCCTTGAGCAAGATATTATGGCAAAATAAATATCTACTATTATATACAAAATCACGATTTTCCTGAAAGGATTCAATATTTTCTTAATGAAATTCTGGGTACAACACTGTCCTCTTTAGAATTAGAATGTGCTCCCAAACTCCAAGCCAAGTTCGTTAAATCAATGCTTTAAGCAGGTGGCGTTGGAATATATTGGATAACAACACATAAACGAAAACACCTGTTCATATTTCCATTATAAGACATTAGAAGATGTTCGAAACAAGAAATATATGTTGGGAAAACATGGAGTACTGCCATGAGAAGTATTTTCACAAGAGTTAGCGTATCAGAAGTGAACTCGGTGTATAATGAAGAAGAAATAAGTCAATTAGAGGAGGTCTTTGATGATAAAGAGAATGAAACGATCACAAACGTTCATTGGGAATCTATTGCAAAGCACTCTCTCTA
The DNA here is from genome assembly GCF_964235325.1 of Thermobia domestica. Lineage (NCBI taxonomy): Eukaryota > Metazoa > Arthropoda > Insecta > Zygentoma > Lepismatidae > Thermobia > Thermobia domestica. Next base: position 275,073,831 of record NC_137462.1, read on the forward strand.
ATCCATGAAACAATATGACTCATTATTTCACTTGTGAGAAACAGAACAAAGATTTCTCTTTCGAATCCCTTCCTCCTTGCAAGCAACGAGCGACAGAACATAAGGCGAGATTATGTCATATTTCCTGCTCTCCTGTCTGCTGTAAGGAGGTAGGAAAAGAAAAATAATATGTCAAGACAATCGTCTAAGTATATTGTAAGTCAGGTGTTCAAAGGGCTCTTCTGTGACAGCAGTGTAAAGCCCAAGCTAAAATATCTGAACAGAAAGTAACGTCAACTATTCTGAATTGCGCTAAGTTGTTACATCTCTCATGAAAATCAATCAGAATCGCTAGCTTTATATTAAACTAACTATACTTTCTACTCCGTCTTTCCTCATTCGATTACAAGAATAAATGGAGAGTTCGGGGAGAAACAATGATAATCCTCATATTAAAACCAAGTGAGTTAGTTACAGAAAAACAATGATAACACTCGTGTGAGCTGAATTGTCGAAAGAGTTCAAGTTTGAAACAACAGCATATTCAGTATGCTATTTTTCTACGTTGAATTATTTTCGCAATTCAGCTCAAATAAGTATTATTATTGTTTTTTTCTGTAACCAACTCACGCGATTTTAAAATGAGGATTACCATTGTTTCCCCCCGAACTCTTCAAATATCAACTAATACTTTCGTGAAAGTGAAACTTCGGACTGTCTAGGATCATATTAACAGACCAAAATCATATCCACTACGAAATTGAATGTCGACTAAAAGCAAGGAGCTCGTCTTATTATTCAGTTCAAAATCTTTTATCGCCATGAATTCTGTCGGAGAATTTGAAGCTTAAAATATATAAAACGATAAACAAGCCTGTTGGACCATATGGTTGCGAAACATGTTCGCTTACTCTGAGGGAAGAACGCAGGCTGAAAGTATTTGAGAAAATCCTGAGAAAAATATTCGGACCCAAGAAGAACGGCAGTGGCGAATGGCGAAAACTTCATAACGAGGAACTACATAACCTATACCTTGTCTTTGAGGTTAAGATAGACAGGTCATGCAGCCAGAATGGAAGAAGATAGAGACGCTTTCAAACCTTTTCTATAAATCAAATTGGAAAACGTCCATTAGGAAGACCTAGATTAAAAATGTTCACAACGCCATTTCCTAATCTCTTCAATTAGTATACTGACATAGCAGCGATGGAGATTTGCATTTTTGCTGATGATACTGTTCTATCAGACTGTGATGTATTGACACAAGCATCTTGTATATTATAGTTTTAAATATACTCCACAATATGAATAAACCAAGATTGACGAAAGAACCAAATATATATTAATAATGCTTATGTAACCAATGCAACACAGACTTCATCAGATAAGAGAAAGCGTAACTCATCTGATGAAGACGGTGTTACCTGCCGAAACAGTTACATAAGTATTATTAATATATATATATATATATATATATATATATATATATATATATATATATATATATATATATATATATATATATATGGTGCTTTCTTTAGTGTTGAGTCATTATTTCTGATCAATACAAGCAATCAACAATAACCTAGTGGATGGTAAATTTATTGTGATGCAATGTAGTCGATGGAAACTCAAAATTAATGCAAAGTTGCAAGCCTTAGAAATTCAACCACTGAAGACATGAAATCCGCGAAGTAACTCATCACTCTTTAATATGACATCAAGGTCCACAGAGTACAGAGAAGATGCACATTATGACCTTCATTTATTTTTTTAAATGCTTTTGTAAGGAATGTTACCTTATTGAAATGCCGTCCCTACGAACATTTAAAGTCCTTTCAAAAGGGAAAATTGTAAAATAAAGTAATTATTGCTCCTTTATCGAGACATGCAAAAAATGCCCGAATGCTGTGTGGAGGTAAGGGATCTAGTCTTTCTTTACTCAGAGAGATAAGCACTAACCTCTGCTACCATTACTTTCCCGGGTAGCCATTTTATAGAGGTTTTGTGAACCTTAGTGCCGCAGTGCAACGACGGTGGAACAAAAAAAAAAAAAAAAAAAATGATCTACTTCCCTCTCCCCAAGAATGAACCTGAAACCCCAGACGGCAGGTAGACGTTCTTAATGACTACTTTACCCCAGCTCTCAGTAAGAATTATGAAACCCCTAAAAACAAGTAGCAATTTCACGTTTAAATCACTTAAGAGTCTTCATCCCGGCGAAATTAAAATATCGCTAATTTTACAGTTATTATGTGATATCTTCAAATAGATAAAAGATAATCAAAATGTGGAACAAGAGCGCCCTAGACAATATTATTTTACATAAGAAACCGTTATCACGACTCACTTATCTGGTTTCGATTTCGAGCCATTTTGAAAATCGGCATTTATTTTCGCGTTTCGAAACAGCTGAAAACGGAAAGCCACTAGGTGACTTGTGATAACGATACCTCACGCAAAACAATATTGTCTAGGGCGCTCTTGTTCCATATTTCAATTATCTTTTATTTATTTCAAGATATGAGATAATTACTGTAAAATTAGCGGTATTTTAATTTCGCCGGGATGAAGACTCTTAATGAGTTTGGTGTGTGTGGCGTGATATTTCCTCAGTCAATATTGAAGCTAAATGGTAGCAGATTTCTATCAGTTCCAGTCTTAGTAGGTAGTTAAAGGTAAAGATAAAATGTATTCTGGGGATGCTTATTCGATTACATGAAATCGCTTTTCACTATCTATTATCGATTTTGCTCTATGCTGATCAACATTAAAACCATAAATGGTTGATTTCTGTCACTTCTGGAGGGTGAATCACCTCTATTAACGAACTGTATTATTCTTTTATCATCTACAGACTGAAAAAAAATGATGGTAATCCATCAGGTAGTTCTTCAGATTGTTTCTCTCTCGGACAGAGAGCCGGACAGACACGGTAATTACTGGTCAACCAAGCTCCTTAAATATAACGTCACTATCTTTCAGATTATTTAAGAAACAATGTGCATATAAGGAAAACGTACAACCAAAATGAGCTGTTGTAAAAGTAGTTAGTTAGGAAACCAGTAGGGGACTTAACTTTACAATCTGACAAGTTGCAGGGTTGCTACAATATATGTTTGTGGTACTATTTTCATTACCTCTTTTGCGTGGGGTCCCTGGTTCGATCCCTGATCAAGTAGACCCTAAGTTTGTTGAGGACAACATCGTGCTCTTAGGTTTTCTCGGCGTATTCTCGTTTCTTCTCATTTTCCCATTCCACCATTTCTTCCATTATCATTCACTTGCCTTAATCATCGTGTCCTTTAGCCTAAATGACATAAGTACGGGACGTTGAACTGGAATATTTCATTCATTTTGGTACTATCTTGAAAGATATACTTTAATAGCACAACGGAAAATTAGCCACATTTGTCACATTTTAATTACACTTAGAACAGTTGTGGTATTTACTAATTAATTTCCAAAGTTACTAACGATGCAATGAATCTATGACAACACTTTCAATTAGGTGGTCGCGCGTAGCGTAGTCACTAACGCTCTCGCCCTCGGTGCGAGTGGTCCCGGGTTCGATTCACGGTGGGACCACTCGGTCGAAAAAGTGTAACACCCTGAATGAGGTTTTCCTGGTTATTCCTCATTCACATTAGGCAAATGCCGGGGTGGTACCTAACTTGTAGATCCCAGGTAGCCTCCTTCCTTCCTCAATCCTTTCCCCGGATTGTGTGCTCACCGAGGGACGTCATCCCTAAAAAACGTGAAGGACTAAATGGCCTTAGATGCCGAAAACCCAGAAATCTAAATCCTAAATCCCTAAACTTTCAATTAGATTGGGAAAAGAGAAACATAGAGTAAATGAATCTAGATTTGTTCTTTTTTGTTTGGGGCTAAGTAAAGCAGCTTCTATGTATTCTGAAGAGATTACCATATGAATAGTGATAACCGAAAGAAAACGAGGACCTTTCAGTGGTGTCAAAATATCTTTAGATACTCTTTGATTTTTTTAAAGCGAATTTTCTTGTTTTCAGCGATCTCAGAATAAAACAAGATATGATAAAAAAAATACATGAAAAGGAAATATCGCCTCTCAAATAGCCTAGGCTTACAGTGGAAAAAGAAATATAGGATATGTGTCAGTATTGTAACTGCTGACTTCCAAATTTTGAGCTAGCTTTCTTGCATTTTCATGACATGACTACATTTCTAGAAGAGTTTTGGTAAAGACGTTTTCAAGAAAGAAGTTGTTAAAAAAGAAAGCAAATAAAATCACACCATCATTCTCCTCCTCTCTATTATCTCTTTTTCTTATTCTCTCTACACGTTTCTTTTTCTTTTCTTCTACCCACACGCTTACACATACAGAGACATACACGAGTGAATATAAAAGAAGAATTTTTGCATCGCATCTTTGCTTTCGCTGCGTCCAAGAAGCGGGACGTTTGGTGGGTTACTTTGAAGCTATGCAAGTGATAAGAATACAGTTGTCCAATCGAGGTCAACAAAAGCCGAAAGAGGAAACGAATTCATGAATGAAATCTCCCTTTTCTTTCATCTTGTGTCAATTTAAATTCAGAATTTCTGTTTTCTGAATGTCTAATCTTTCCGTTTCACTCACTTTTCGGTTTTTTTTTTTTGTGAGTGAAGAAAAAAGGGTTTGAAAAATACCTCTCATTTCACTTACATATGTATAACATTCTTTCGTCTTAATATTATTTTTTTTTTCGAATATAGTAGTCTATATTCAGAGGACAAGGAACTGATGTCCAGATTTGATCATCTTGGATATATCTTTAAATTCTGTATTTGATATTCGTCAGTCATTTTTACATCTTTAGATTAAGTAAACATAGTCAACCTAAATACATGGAAGTTCATTGGAATCGGAATACTGTAAATTATAGATGCGTTTAAATGTCAAATAATACTTTAGACAAAGTGGATACTTTCAAATATCTAGAATCAATATAAACAGACAAAAAAACATTCATGTAGAAACTTAATGTCGACTGAAAGCAGGGAATTCGTGTTAGTATTTTAAAAAGATGAAATCTTTCAGTTTTATGTCCCATTATTATACCTGAAGGAGACGGTGAAGATGAGAAATGAATGAAAGGGTGGAATGAAGAAAGTAGCTAGAAACAGAAAACTCCTAAAAACCCACGCACAGTGTGTTTGTCCACCACAAAGTTCACTTGGCACGATCTGAGATCGAGCCAGGGACCCCATGCACCTAAGGTTAACGCTCTACCACTGATACACTGATTTTGTTATTATTCAGTTCAAAATCTTTCGTCTTCGCAAATTCTATCGAGGAATGTAAAGCTTAAAATATATAAAATAATAATTATGCCTGCTGTGCTGTATGATTGCGAAACATGGTCGCTTAATCTGAGGGAAAATCGTAGACTGAAAGTATTTGAGAACAAGATCCCGAGACGAATATTCAAACCCAAAAGGAACGAGAATGCAGAATGGCAGAAACTTCATAACGAGGAACTACATAATTGATACCGTTTACCAAAGATTGTTAGGGACATGAAATTTCGGAGGTTCAGGAGGCCAGAATGGGAAAACGTAGGAACACTTTCAAAGTTTTAACTGGAAATCCAATCGAGAAACGACCATTGGGAAGACCTAGGCACAGTATGGAGTACAATATTAAGATGGATCTAGGGATGCGCACGAGACAAGATTTGTGGCTGTCTCGTCTCGAAAATGTGCTGTAAAAGTGATGTCTCGACTCGAAAAATGTATATTTTTCTTTTGGAAGAGCCGTGTCTCGACTCGAATTTTGTCAGGAAAATCCTGTCTCGACTCGTCTCCTGCGCATCCCTAGATGGATCTCGCAGATACAAGAATATAAAGTAGAAACTGGATCCAATTTGCTAAGGAAGTTACATGAAACTCAAATCAACTTATTTTGACAACAGTCAATGTTTTTAGCTTGTTTCAAAACACACACAAAAAAATAATCATTATGTGCTATAACAATAAACTCTTACCGCCTTATGCAGAGTCCTTTTGACACATGATTAGCGTCATGCTAAACGCCCGACTTCTGCAGGAAACATATGTAAGTCGAACGCTTTAGTATGGCACTAATTACACGTCAGAAGGACTCTGCATATGGCCCTTAATTTCTAAAATCAATATATTTTAAGTTATTTGCGTTAATGTAAACATTGTCAACATTATATAGTTTCTATATTGTTTTTTTTCACTTTCTTTCAGTTTCCATTTAGAGTATCAACATCAACCAAGGAATTATACCTATTACGTTAAGTACAGGAACAGAACATAAAAATATATAGTTACAGTAAACACTCAAACTCAAAACTCTGCCTTTGTTTGCAGCACAAACGCACTACTCCAATTATATATGGAAACCATTATTATAATGATGCAAATATTGATATAGCTGTATCCCTTCTTGCTTCTATTCAAAGTGCACAAAGCTATATACCTTGATCTAAATTGATGTCAACTTAGGTGAGCAACTAAGCAAATTGACTGTATAATGTAATTAACTCTAATTCTTGCAAAATGAACAATTATGTTTGAATTTGATGACTCGATTTCAGTGTAATGGAACATGCATTAACAATTCCATCTGTAACAATTCTTATTTTCTGGTATATTAAGGAATCATCTTGTAGGGACGATTACTTACGTTGAACAACTCTTGCAAGAATTGAAATACCAATTAGTATATTGGGGGGTTGAATTAATATTTAGAACTAATTGAAATGCCAGGTCTTCGTACGAGGAGAGCAGGTTTCTGAAATGTGCTTGAACTGCATTTTTTTTTTATCTCTCTCTATGAGATATGCATTTCTAAAGTGATCCAGTTGTACTCTTGTCCCTGCAATTTTAAGTCATATAAAGTGATTTCAATTTATTCCTGTAGTGCTTTCATAGGCTGCATTCATCATGACAAACACAAAATGGTAGTATCAGAAACTAAGGTTGCTAGGCCGATATTTCTGGCGTTTTGTCTGTTATAGAGAAATGAGGACTAGGCGATAATTTTAATACATGGAGTTGGCAACTATGCAGAGTTTTAGCCACCCGCCAACTACGGCCTTAGTTGTAGGTAAACACAAAAGGCGACTTGTTTGAAAAAGAAAAAAAAATGGTCTTGCGAAGAAGTCCTCGCAAGATATTCGATTTTAGTGTGTGAAACATGTAATCGAGGCTGAAATTCACCGGCAGGCGGTAGAGGTTTACGGAGAAACTGAAATGTCCCGTAAGCATGTCGCAGAATCGTGTCGAAAGTAGTGCTGTCGAAATCGGTTTTTGAAAAAACCGAAAACCGGTTTTTGAAAAAAGTGAAATTTCATAAAACCGAAATGTCGGTTTTGAAAACCGCATTTGCGGTTTCGGTTTTGAAAACCGCATCTGCGGTTTCGGTTTTGAAAACCGATTTTCTCAAAAACCGAAAACTGCAGAAGTCACAAAAATTCGAGAACACTATTATCAAGTAACGACGAGGAAACAGCAAAGAATCTTTCCCATCTTCGGCTCACAGTTGCCAGATGGAGGGAAATTTCCCCCGGCGTAGGGAAAAAATGCTCAAAATTTGCAGAGGTGAAAGAAGATATTTTTTCTTAAAATGTCTTAACGTGTAGGGAAATTCTTGTTTAGTATTCTTTTACAATTGGCAGAATAAAAAAATAAGTTGCAGTTTCTCACAAAGAGGCACGGCTATCGTTATTGGGAAGTAAAAAGATAGAATAAAATATGATCGGTTTTCCCTTCACGTATGAACTATTGCAGGTGTCTGGGACTTGCGATAAGAAACCAGTCAACACATGCAAAACCACAACATTCACATTTATCGGAGTGGCAACCAATCAACAATAAAATTGTGTATTGCGATCTATTTTTTTCTTTTCTTTTTTTTTAAGAAAGGGAGGTGGTGTTTTTTTGTTAACAAAAGAAAGAGTGGCAGTACTATATATTTAGAAACAAAGTGAAAGAGTAATGATAATATAAGAGATCTCAGTCTAAGTGGATGAGATTTCAAATTGGATTTCATGGGTTGCAGGTGTAGTGATCTTAAATAGAGATATACCTTATTTTCTATTTAGCTTAGTGTTGTCATATTACCCGATTTTTGCAGGTACCACCCGATTGTCAGGTTCTATATTCGTCCCTCGCTATCTTAATCACGAAAAACCACCCGCTTTTAGGGATTGGAGAAAAATCTAAGACGACTTAGTGAATAAAGTGTTGGTATATTCAACGTAAACCGCTACATCTTTGACAATCTTAATCGCGATTGAGTTAAATTTGGACTTCCGCTCAGGCTCAGGCTGTGAGCTATCTGAGCAGTGCGCGGATGTAGGGCCATTCGCTAATAAGAGATCTGCTCTAATGCACAATAGTTTCTTTGTGTAATTCATGTGTTTTTAATGTAATGTATTGGAGGTTCTATACGAATGAATATTCTTTTGTAGATGTTGTGACAAACATACTTAAATTATCCATGCCTTCATAAGCTACAAGAATGCCGAACGACAATTTCAAGTGTAACTTTAACGACACTTATAGAAGCGAATTTACGTATGTTAGGCATTGCAGAACTCAGTTTGAAGCAAAATGTACACTCTGGAAAACTTAGTTTCGTTTGAAAAGTAGGCTGCAGGGAAGCAAAGTGGACCCCACCTGATTTTTATATATTTTGTAAACTAGATCACGAGGAACACGAATCTGGAGTTTTGACATTCCGACTTCCGGAGCTCGAGATATTAAAACTAAGTTTAATATAGATATATTCTCTATACGAAACATACGATGTCCTGTGAGATATATAAAGGCAACCAAGAAAGTTCTGTCGCTTTTTGTGGAGGTCTGTGTTCAATTGATCCTTACACCGTGAGTTGAATGCGAATGGAGAAAAGGCGAAGGTCAGATGTCGTTGTGGGTATATCCAACATTCTACCTGCTTGTGGCAGTTCAGTTACAACATGAACTTGTGTAAGGACATAGTGAATATGGAACCTCCACAGAGCGTCATAAGGGCGTGTATGCTGTACGAGTTCAAACTTGGATCAAACGCCACTGCAGTGGGGCAGAAGATATCTCAGGTCTTTCGTTAGGGTGTCGTGATTATGCAGACAGTGCAAGGGTGGTTTAGAAAGTTTAAGGACGGTGACAAAACACTCACGAAAGACGCACCACGTGCCGGAAGACCAACACATGTACAAAATGAAGATCTTCAGGTAGCAATTGAGGCGAACAGTGGAGAGACCTGTGAGTAACTGGGGCTAACATTCAATGTGAGTGGAGAAACCATCCGGCAGCACCTCCATCAACTTGGGAAACACTACAATTTGAGTCTATTGGTCCCACATGAATTAACTCCGGGCCAGAAGACTACGCGTGCAGACACCTGTGTTTCTGTGCTGTCTCGTCTGAGGAAGAAAACATTTCTGGACAGGTACAAAATGAAGATCTTCAGGTAGCAATTGAGGCGAACAGTGGAGAGACCTGTGAGTAACTGGGGCTAACATTCAATGTGAGTGGAGAAACCATCCGGCAGCACCTCCATCAACTTGGGAAACACTACAATTTGAGTCTATTGGTCCCACATGAATTAACTCCGGGCCAGAAGACTACGCGTGCAGACACCTGTGTTTCTGTGCTGTCTCGTCTGAGGAAGAAAACATTTCTGGACAGGATGTTGACATGTGATGAGAAGCTCCATGGCGTCGTCATCATTGGTTAAAATCCCATGAACTGGTTCCAGAACAGCTGAAACCAGTAATGCAGCAGAAAGTCCTGCTGTGTGTTTGGTGGACTGCTCGCGACATCGTGCATCGGGAACTGCTACCGGCTGGTCAGAGCAGAACATTAATGCAACTGTTTACTTTCAGCAGTTGAGCCGTGTTCAAGAAAAACTCAAAACCCTGGAGCCAGCACTTCTCAATCGCTAAGGGGTTCTCCCGTTACGGGACAACGCTAAGCCCCACATGATTAGAGTGACCCGGGACACCATCCTACGCCTTAAATGGGAAACACTATTGCAACCGCCATACTCTCTGGACAATGCACCGTCAGATTATCCCTGAACCATTTCTTGGACACTCACATTAGAGAACTAAAGTTCAACTCCGTAGTAAAGGTGCAAAATGCACTTGATACCTTCTTTGCTTCACGGCAAACCAAGTTCTACCGCGAAGGAATCCATGCCCATCCCGAACGTTTTCAGAAGGTCGTTGATACTGATGGGTACTATTTTTAATCTTCCAGGTACGTCTTAGGCAGGGGTGTAGCCACGGGGGGCCCATCGGGGCCAGGCTCCTCAAATGATTTCCTGGCCCCCCTAATGACCAGATGTTAAAACATCATCGTGAGATTACTTCGTTTCAGTCATTTAAAAATAACAATGTTTACATATAATTAATAATTTACTGTAAAATAGTATGGAAAAATAGTATTTTACCATACCGATCACAAAATAGTATGGTATTTCTTCCTTATAGCGATCCGAAAATAGTATGGTATACTTTTTGTGACAGTAGATTACACAATTTACGGCGATTTGTATTTGACAGTTTGAAGACAAACGTTTTGACAAGGTACTATAAATTCTATGAAATGAAATGAAATCTTTGAGTTTAACGCCCCACGCCTATGCCGGTTAGGCCAAAGGAGACGGTGATTATGAGAAATGAATGAAATGGTGGAATGAAGAAAGTGGGAGGAAACGGAACCCCGAGAAAACCCATGAGCACGGTTGTTTGTCCACCACAAAGTCCACACGGCGCGAGCTGGGATCGAACCAGGACCCCAAGCACTGGAGGTGAACGCTCTACCACTGAGCCACCGCGCCCCCCACTATAAATTCTATCATAAAACAATGGTACTATACTAAATCGTAAATACATTATATTATTTATATGCTGTAATTAGTGTTTCAAGAAAACTTTTTATCAGATGGAAAATTTGGTGAAAAGCAACGTTTTTATTCAGTTTTTCAGTTTGGATTTCATTCGCTTTTTAAAATGCTATTTCGTGTAAAACAGGAAGTGAGATATAGCTGTTAATAAAATAATTATGTCTTTTTAGTCACGAATAATAAATAAACATTTTTTCAGAAAATCTTAAAATAAATTAAGTGCAATTTCAAAGAAAATCAGTCTTATGTATAAAAGTAACCAAGAAAGTTCTGTCGCTTTTTGCGTAGGTCTGCGACAGTTGGCCCTCACTGGCGGCCGGGTTTCGTCGAGTCGAAACATATATCTCGCGTCGGGGTGTTGAAGTACCACCGCGTAGCAGCGACCAGCGAGAACTTCGTCTTGGTCCGCACTACTTAGATTCTTCGCGGAGAATCGTGAAGGGACCCACACGAACTGTCGCCAGTCATGTGCATGCGGTTATTATTATATATTATTTTTTGCTGACGAATTGTTCCTAAAGTGAGCTCCGAGGGTCAAGAATAACCTCTGCCTCAACATCATGACGTGAAAAATCTTGAGATAAGTGCGATAATTGTATGAATTTAGATGACAACTGTCGTCGATCATTAGAAAGTGAGTATGCGAGAACTATGAAATAAAGTAAATAGACACGCGTCATTTTGTTACAAAATTACATGGCGAACACATTTTATCTAATTCCAAACAGTTATCGTCGAATATACACGGTTAAAGGAGCACTGTGATTGACCAAATTAAAAACATCTTAACGATTTATCCCTTTACAAGCGACGTTTCCTTCATCGCGATCGTAGCGAAGTAGGAAGAACACTTGCCTAGTAATCATAAGGTTGGCGGTTTGAGTCCCCTTCGGGGTAATTTTTTGGTACTTTTTATTGGTACTTTTTAAAAGTGTTTTTTAGACTCACCTTAATGTAACTAAATCACACATATAGCCGATTTAACATTTTGAAAACCGCATTTGCGGTTTCGGTTTTAAAAACCGCTTTTGCGGTTTCGGTTTTGAAAACCGCATTTGCGGTTTCGGTTTTGAAAACCGCTTTTGCGGTTTCTTTTTTGAAAACCGCATTTGCGGTTTTCGGTTTTCAGAAAACCCGTTTTCTCAAAAACCGAAAACCGCAAATGTCACAAAAATTCAACAGCACTAGTCGAAAGTTTGCGACTGGTAGAGGAAGCGTCACCGATGATGAGCCGTAACGTATGATCTTCCACCTTTACATTATTATTCTTACTTAAGTCCATTTCAAATTCGATTTATTACATTGTAATTTTTCTCTAACTTTTTGGTTAATATGTCAAAATGAAATGGTATGAAATTTTGCTGCTTGGTGTACTTGGAGTATATACCTATCTAGGTAAGCTTCTATTGTATTGCCCTCTGGTGGTAATTTTCATGGTTTCTGGCCCTCGTCATCGATGACCAGGTTAGAACCCATGATATCTACTTGACCTACTGGAGCAAATTTTCTTCGTTAGCTGTACCTAGTAATATAGGTTGTTTGTTAGTGCTATATTTTGTGTAAAGGTGATATAATTCATTATTCAATATGGTGTTCCACTGAAAATATTTAAGCGAAGGCATTATTAAGAGTGTTGGTTTGATAATTGTAACTTTGAGTCGGCATTAGGCGGATTAATCAACCATATGCTCTACGTGATCCAACAGGAAACGTAAGTATGCACCTTTTCGTTTTCTATAATTAACTAGTTGCTTTCATTAGTCATATCTTTTGCTTGCTTAATTGTAACAGAATATATATGTCTATATTTTCATTTATGTTTGATAGTGTCTGAAGAAGGATATGTTAGATATCCGAAACCGTTACTTATTATAATTTAAAATACAGTGGGTTTTAAGCTTTGGTCAATGTTTGTTTTGTTAAAATAATCAATCCAAAGCCATGGATAGTCTTGCTATTACTTAATTGATATCTTTTTATTATTATTATTATTATTATTATTATTATTATTATTATTATTATTATTATTATTATTATTATTATTATTATTAAACTTGCTATACATTACGTACTTTCTTCGGTCTGTTGTATTACGAGGCATTTCTAGTTTGTAGTCCGTTCTGGTGACCCATCGAAGTACGAGAGAATTAGATCAGTATAGAATTCTGTAAAGCAAATATAATACTATTCTGGTATTTTATCTCCGATTTAGAGCATTTTGGTTTAATTAAAATAATATTTGGATTGTTAATTTTTTTGCATCACTCATTTTGTTGCAAAATTTATTGTTTAAAATATACTTCACATATATTATTTCGAAATTATCAACTGGAGTAATATATTATTCACATATATTATTTCGATATTATATACAATGTCGCTTATGTTTCTCTGCAGACTAGACGGCGTGCGCCTGGCAAAATTCTATAGTTTAACCTTCTGTTATTAATACTTTAGATAATATCATTTAGATTCTTTTTTAAAATTAAATTTCATATCCTGTTACTTGGGATATATATTTTCAAAACGAAGTTACAGTTGGATTCAAATGTGTAAATATGAACATCAAACATTTTTGAAACGTAGAATTTCCAACTATACCTCAGAGCTACGGCAACTCTTTCAGTCTGTAATGACATTAAGTGGGTATTGTGCCTTAAAATTTGTTCTTTTATTTTCTCTAACAAATCATGAAAGGTTGCTATCGACATACTAAAATAATTTAAAATTTTCGTTTCATCACTTCTTAAGTCATTAAATAATAGCACAAATGCATCAGCTACAGGCCTTTAAATATTCCAGAAATGAAACTATTTTCTTCACGACACGGCGTGTAGTGTGAAAGAGGCCTTAGAGTTATTTACATTATTATTGGCAATTTGAATAGAAATAGCAATAGAAATTTCCTCTATGATAGCAACAGACTGACATTGCTAGGAACATTTCCTCCATATACAGAACTCTCTCAGGAAACTCTTGAGATGAAAACCTAAATTAGAGCTTGGTACACTCATAACCAAAAATGGTCAAAATCAATATAGCGGCCAAGGATGAATTATAAAACTGGAAAAAGGGGGCCGTTGCCACAGCAACCACTGTTGCCATAACAACGAATCCTGTCACCGCTCGTCAATCTAAAACTGATTGAGGAAAAAGGAAGCTGCAACAAATGTGATGCACAGAATAAGTCGTGAGTGGGAACCCTTCACCCCTGGTGGGGATGTTCATGAAGCTATCAGCTTATGCCTAATTATATTGGAGTATAATTTCCATTTCTTAATTTCTTAATTTCGAACATACTAGGTTCGATCGAAAAGAAAAAACCTTTTATCGGACTTCTAAAGAAAATAAAATCAAATAAATACATGACCGTGTTTATTACATATAGAATTCCCAGTCACGACCCCCCTTTCAGTTTTATTAAAAAGAAATTAGAAGAAGGAGAAGAAGATGAAGAAAAGAAAAAAGAAGATAGAAGAGGAAAGATGTAAAGTAAGAAGGTGATAAAGGGGAAGCTGTTACTAGATATTTTGAGGAATATGGTAAAGGAAAGTGAATAATTATCTAATTGTGATCATTTCCAATAGCTATTGGGTGAATGTCTGGTATTAGGGTGATCAAAGGTAGACACATGTTAACCCATACATCCCCGATCTAGATCCATTTGACCCCAACTACCGAATTATCCCAATCTAGCTCGGAGATAGATGAGAAAGTTTAATTTTACCGTTTATTCAATATTTCCAGAAGTTTTAGACTAATATTCAATATTGGAAAAATGAACGACGAAGTTGATGGCATGTTAGAAACGACCACAGAAAAAAAAAATCAGAGTATCACATATGTGTCGAAGATTTTGACTTTCACAGTTCTCTCATGATGATCATTCGTTCAGGCTACTTCAGTCCTTTTTACTTCCTTCATAGAGCCAACTTAAATTAATATTAACATTCAATGAGTTCAATTGATAACTACCAATAATTATAATAAATTACACATGTATGACAAGATAATTGGTGCACTTAATACTAAACCTACATTTCACTCACACACACATTCATACAGGACAATGTATACTTCGGGTTGTATTTGGTTGAATTAAACTAACCTAACTACAATGCTATAGACATTTATTACATTTCAATAGAAGAAGATTTAGTTTGACATAACAGAAAAAAAAAATTTAATACATGAAAAGAATGTTTCATAAACATACACAGAAATTCGCTACTTGCAACAAGATCAAATAACACATTTCCCTTTTATATATATATATTAAAAGTTGAATTACATGAAAAAGAATTAAACCAAAGACGAAACAAGAAAAAAGAAGAAGAAAAAAAAACTTCAAGGGTCAAGATATATTTAAAATTCAGTGCAATGAATACATATCGTTGCAGGCAGAAGAGAAAAAATAATTGGTTAATCATTCAAAAAAAAAAAAAAAAAAACACTTTAGTAATATTTTATTGAGTCTTTGTCTCAATAGGAGACATATCGACAGTTTTATGAGTCTTTGTTTTTACGTCGATAATAGCTTCTTTTTCCAACTCTCTTTTTACGCACTGTGGTTTGTGTCCATGAGAGTATTCAATTGTTTTTGTTTTAACTATAGACAACTAATTGCTTCATATCACATATATGTATATCTATATTTCTCATTTCGTCACTCGACGCACTTGATCTAAAATTTCAAAGTTTGTTAATATTAAAGAAAAATTATCAAATCCAGTCACAGATATTGGGAACATATTTCCATATTCCGGTATTCACATTAACTTATTAAACAGATTTCAGTTCGTTGAATTTAAGATCACTAATTTTTTTCCTAGTATAGATCTTGTAGTCAAAAGATTCTAAATATTGAATAGTTTGGTTTCCGATCGTAGGGGAAGGATTTGTTTCATGGTTTACTGATGGAAAGATTCGTTGGAGGGGCGCACTGTTTCGTAGGTTGCTAATTTCACTCGCAAAGTAAATTTGGGTAAGGATTAGGGTTATTCTTATTTATCTTACGACCCGCTACTTGTTTTATTCACATGCAGTAGTTAACATTATATTCCACTTTAATAGTTACAAAAATTAATAACAACTCAACAAAAAGTAATTTATGACAATTTACGCGGGAATACTATATATCACAAATAGTTAGTTAATACCGGGTGTCAAAAATCTATGGCAACCTAACAAGACCAGGGTAAATATCGAGCCCATTACATACATACTCGCATATATATATATGTATTCATATTAATCAATACAATAACTTTCACTTTAATATCTATCTTAATATTTCGTCGACGTTTAAATTCTACATCACCGTTCATATTCGACAAGTATTCATATTTTATAAATATTTATATTTATTTGGCTCAAAGACAAAACAAAAACCCTGACTATCAAAATTCACTTTTTTCCTTCATAAGGTTGCAACATTGTATTTCATATGAATAAACCCGATAATCAATAATCATTTTCAATTTACTAAAGATCCGCGTATATATACAAAAAAAAATAGCTGGTGTTATTTAATGAGTTGACATAAGAGGTGGAAAATGCAACAAATAGAGCAGGCACGTAACTTTTAAAACTATGTAAGTACATATATAGATGTATATACAGAAAAAAATCAATGTTATTCGAAACTAGTGGGCCCAAACTATTAATACATACACACTATATGACCAATCAATAGAAATAAAAACCAGAAATCAGTAATCAATTGATATAAGTTGTATGATCGATGAATAACAAAGGTTTCTAGGAATCTGAAAGCATAGTGTACCTTCTCGTCAATTTCTCCCGTGGTGGATTGAATATCGCGAAAATGGTCCTGAGTTGTGCTGCAATACCTCCACGAATTGCATCCCTCGATGTCTCAGTTAGTACATACGATCGAAATAAGTGAAATGAATATTGTATGTTTTATGAGTTTCAGAAACCGGGGGGGGGGGGGGCAAGGTTGAAAAATTTGAAAAAAAAAATCTCTAAGTAATGAAGACAAAGAGAGAGATAGAAAAGAAAGAAGACGAAGAATAGAGGCGCCAAAGACTTAAGTGAGAAATAACTAACGCTACAAAGACAGAAGTCGAATTTCACTCTCAACAAATCCTTAGCCAAAATATTATTAAAATGCCAAAAGGGTGGTCTACTCAAATACGTAGACTCAAGGAGCGCCCTGCTGCCAAGGAGCAAGTCTGTGTCTTGTAAATAATAACTTCACAAGTTATTGCTTGTAAAATTATTATCTAGTAACCGTATCCGGCCCAAACCAACAGGGTCCCGGAAATCGTCCGGAAGGTTGGAGTAGAGTCTTAATTTAGAATTTCAAAAGAAAAAAAATCATCCGACCACTTGGAAACTAGAAGATTCCAGAATAGTAATGAAATTAGAGTAATAGCTAAGATATCCCTAACGAGAATTTGCCAAAATAAAAAAAATTAAATAAACTGAATTTTGGATCGGTGATTTCAATAACCAAAACATCACCGATAGCTACCCTGCGCAGACACGCCACAGTCTGGGATGTCGTTAATTTCCCTCGTCTATTTAAACTAAGAAAAGAAATGAAAATACTTAAAGGGACTAGGGGTCGACATCCGGGTACGCTATAACATAAATATTAATTTAGTAGCAGTTAGTTTAATCGGATAGTCCGAAC
Organism: Thermobia domestica; assembly: GCF_964235325.1. NCBI lineage: Eukaryota > Metazoa > Arthropoda > Insecta > Zygentoma > Lepismatidae > Thermobia > Thermobia domestica. The sequence continues at coordinate 275,091,374 of NC_137462.1, forward strand.
TGAGTTATATGAACACTGCACAATAAATAAATAAGGTAAGCAACAACAAAAAAATCTCGGAGAGGCTATGAAGGCTAAAGGTACAAATGACCGAAACCTGTACTTTTCGATGATCACAGGATATAGCAGTTGGTTTTCTTAATTATCATTTCTGTCATCCTTTAGAAGTAATTCCCACATGGTACTACTCTATCTATTGAAAGGCTTAAGATCTGGGGCTGTTGTTAGGAGGTACATAAATGCAAAGTAACACACAATTCCCAACTATAATTTACTATCCAAGTAGCAAACTCGGTTGGATGAATGCACTGGTGTGGAAGTCAAAACGCGAGAGATTTTTTTTTTCTTCGTAAACATATTCATATTTTCACTATATAAAATTCACTAGGCCTATCCATTTAAATATAGGGGTCATCATCTCATTCATATTATATATCATATTATTAACATATCATTACATTCATTCATTATCTACTAATTTTCGCACGAAGTAATATTTTATAAACACCCTATTTCGTACATTTTACACGCAGGCCATACACATATTTACATTACGCAGTAATAAATATATATATATATAACTATCACAATCTATCACGCTCAAACCACCACACGATCACATTCATCGAACCACGTACTCTTTATTTCGAAGCACCCAAATTGTATTTACCTTGCAGGTTTTAAAAAAAAATATCATACATGTATTTACGGAAAGTTAAATTGTCAACGATTAATCTATTTCTGATTTGTTGATAAAACTGAAGCAACAATGGAATTTTCTACAGCCACGGGAAAAGAGAATTTAATACTACATTTTCAAACAAACAGTAACAGCATATGGGCTTTACTTCTATTAAGAAAATAGGTGTTCTTTATTTCAGCGGATTATTCATTAACTACTGGACCTAGCAAGCTGATTTTTTCAGTACAGTAAGATCTCATGCTATTTTATACGAAGGTATACTCATCCGAACCGAAAACCATGTCCACGGGAAGTAATTTGAGAATAACTGTCCAAAATCAAACAATCTAAATCACTAAGTCATGCGATGTCGTACTGTCAACAAACAATTGACTACCGAAAACTGACGCTATGGCGCTGTAGTGGAGGCATAATTTACCGTGTACTGAAATGTATACTTGTACTCATTAATCAGAAATTTAATATTTACTCTGGTTTATTTATGTTAGAAAAATGGTACTAAATTAAAGCATATTTATACACTGTCCAAATCGAAAATTCACACACTCACACAAAACTACTAACTACATACACCACTGTTAGTACTATACATAAAGACAACTAACTAAACTAAACATGCACCATTTAGTTACATGCATGTTGACGAAAATAACCTAACACATTAGATTTAAAATACATTACTCCCTCGTCGATATATACAGTCGGCTCTATTTAATTTAAAGGGGGTCAAAAATGAGAAAGGTAACACTAGGTCTAATTGACCTGACCAATTGTTTACATAATGATTGCCAAAAATTGATGCCCTGGGGGCACCTTAACGAGGTTTATGGAGGGACCCTTCCCCTGAAAGGGGAAAAGGCCCTAAAACGAACAATAACTAACCCATTCCCCCGCTAGAACCGGTTCAATTTGGAAAAGGGGATAGGAGCCCTTTTAAGCTAACTTAAGCTGCCATTATGATTATTCACTTTACAACCATCAAACCTACGTACATGCGATTACTGAATAAATAATAGAAAGTCACTTTTACTTAATACACGAACAACATGCACCAAACAGGTCGTAATTTCCCTAATCCCTACTTGAGTTTGAAATAAAAAAAAAGTAAAGTCACTCTTTCACTGTTGTCTATTCTCGATAGGCAGCAAACATGGCTTCCTAGTAAACAGAACTGGAATTTGTTATTTCACTGAATTGCAGCTTCTTTACCAAAATTTGTGGATTTTCCGGGCTCCTATTCCGTTGTAAATCTTTAACTATTGAATTACATTATATGTTACCTTAGTTGTCCTTGGAAATTGGAATTCTTCCCGAAAAATATGTAGCACAAAATTCACAAGCTGCTCCTTGTAAGGTGTCTTCGATTGTTCTGATAATATTGCGCCGAAAAAGCCAGAGGTAGGAGAATTCCTCCAATCAGAACGAAAACTTTAGCCGCGGAAATTACAAAGCAAATAGAAATTTGGCAAATCCAGATATAACCGGATCTGAAAGTGACTATGGACTAGTGAGAGGGGGTGAGGGAAAGATTAGGTACCTGGCCAAAATCTACATTGGTCTGAAATTAAGGAAATTTATATCCAATAACGGAACTATGTTTCGGTATGACGTCAGAATGGTAAACCTTGTAACTATTCAAATTATATATCCGGAAATGGGATTTACACTTAATCAAAATATAAATAAATATATTATACAGTGGGAATATGGTTACTAACGAAACCTTTGGGTTCATTATATTTAATTCGAAGTAGAGAGAGTAAATAAATTGTGTAACTAAACCGAAATTGAATTTAAAAAAAATTTACTAGGTACAGGGTGCGTAAAAAAAAATTGCCATTACTTTCAACTGTAATGGTACATTACAGTTTTCCCCGGCTAATTAACAAAATTTTGTTAGAATAACAAAATTTTGCTAATTGGGAATACTAACTAATGATGCTTGTTAAGTTAACACACTCATTCATCCCATTCAAACGTTACCAGTCACTCTAGGACAGTGTATTATATCTACTTGGGGTATTGCGCAAGTAATTCACTACGTTTATCTTCTGTACAATTGAAAATCTTTAAATTTCGAAAATTGTGAGTTCCGATACTTTTTTTTTTTTCAGTAGTGTTCATATAGCAATAGAACGGACAGAAGTTATAACTGAGAAATCGACAAATACAACTCGTAAGGCTTCACTCGCCGACTAGCATATCAGATGACATTAGGCCGCAGTTTCCCGTCTATCACTGCCATTTAATATTGTTCTAGACTCACCGTTACCACGCACTTGCGAATGGATTGAATTCTGGGGTCGATTTATATTATTGTTACTATTATTGTTATTATTATTGCCCTGACTATTACCGTTCTCCCTTCTTCCGTACGTCCTGTTAAAATTCCTCCTGGTGTTATCGCCCCTGTCCGGGTTCGATGCCATGTTGGTACGGTCATAGGGACGATAACTCCGGCGATTGTTGAACATGGGCCGATTCCTAAATAGTCGCCGGCCATTATTGTTGTTTTCTGAGCCATACCCACTAGGATAACGAGATCCAGCTTGGGTATAACTCAGGAAATCTGTCTGGCAACTTGCCGTTACCTTCGTCTTCGTCGGTTTTAGAATTTTTGCCTGTCGGGCGAAGTATCGTTTTGGTGGACCACCAACTTCCTTACCGCACAAGGCAGCTAAACGTGAGGTGACTTCTCGTACCGTTTGGCACAAGTGGGACGCTATGGCCCGGGACTCATCGGGTGGAAGAGCGTTAACTATAATATCTACAAGTTCAGCCTGAGAGGGATGTTCAGCTATCTGATAATATAGTTCGATAATTTTCCAAGCATAGTCCAAGAGGGACCCATACTTGGAGCGATCATACCGGAGTGATTGTAAGTTTCTCTTTTGGAGCCGTTCGATGTGCTCATTACAATATTCTTCTTTGAAAAGAATCAGAAAATCACTAAACGTCCGGATTTGGTATTTAACCGAAGCAAACCATGCGCCCGAAGCGGCGATCAAACATTTTTCAACTATCTGTAGGCGTTCCCCATCTGTAAGTTTGTACATGTCTAAATATTGCTGCAGTCTCCGCAGGAAAACTCGAGGTAACCCGTTAGTAATGTTCCCATCGAAAGTGGGAAAACGTTCAATATCCCGGAGGGAAACTTTAGAGCTCATACTATGCGGGGCAGGAAAAGAATCCAGTGGAATCAACGCATTATCCTGAGCAGTTGGGGTTGTCACCGGATTTGCCACCGACGGAGTGGTCACTGAACTGAACGCTCCCATATGACCAAGAGAGGTTTTGTAATTTGTGTTGACCATGTAAGGTTCAAACTTAGGACCCACCACGGTAGTAACCGACGGTCCGGCACATCTCCTTTCCCCTCCTGGCAGCACGCTGTACGATTGTACCATTCCAAAGGTAGAGTGAGCATTTACGCTAGTGACTGTTGTAGTCACAACACTCGACTGCATCGGTACATCGAAATTACTCAACCATGATTTCGAGGTTGGCTGATGCGGGGAGCAATACATTGCTGTGTCCCGTGCATCAGGCAACACTTGACTCTTACCCGGGAGGACATTACTTGTTTCTGGGAAAATTTTCCCTGGAGAATCGCCATCAGGAAAAGGATAGGAGATATCAGACTTGGCGATTTGCAATTTAGTAATATTCCCCTTAATACTGTCTACTTCGGTTTGAATTCGACTAATTCTTTGATCAACCGACTCTAGTTTAGTTTCTATTGATAGGTCGGATATTACAACATTCAATCTACTTATTTCAGCCTGCTGCTGTTCAACTTTTTGTTCGATGTCACCAAATCTTTTGTTCGTACTCTCAAACCTTACATCTATTTCGTTTAATTTTTTATTTGTTTCGTCTCTGAGCTGCTCGGTAGACTGTTGGGCCCGGTATCTAACCTGCTCTAGTTCCGTAGACGTTTGCTCTTTCAATTTGCTCATCGAAGAAGCAAAGTCTAAACAAATCTGGTCAAATTTATTGTTTAATACCTCGAATCGAGCGTCGGTCTCTCGTTTCGAGGTATCAAACTTCTCATTTATTTCACGTCTCATTTCTGTATTATTTTGTTCCATGTTAGTGAATCTTTCGTTCATCATCGTGAATCTTTCGTTCATCATCTCCATCATCTGGCGAATTAATGCAGACGTGTCAGACCCTCCAGATGACATTCCTTCCTTCGGGTTTGCCGTCTGATCCCGAGAATCACTTTGATTTCCACTCTTTTCCTCATCGTCGAGGTCAGATATCTCCGCTGGAGATATTTGGCCTCGGTCCTTTTCACACTCCTCACAATATTTCATTATTTCACCGGTTTGAACTTTTTCTGCATTTTCAGCAGTATCGTCCAAATTGGAGCAAGCAAAGTGGATCCATTTTAGTCCACAACCGGTACATCTTATAAGTCTCCGCGGGGCGCGAGATCTTTTCTCTTTTTCGTCTAACGTGCATTGAGTGCACGTGACTTCACACTCGTCCTGTGACACAACAACCTTTTTTGTTGCCATAGCTTTTAGACACTTTACACTTTACAAAAGACAAGATATATATCAAAAATACACATATACTATAAGATACTTATTCGCTATCCAAACAAGTATTATTCATAAATTAAAGGACTCCCATTCTCTTTCCTTCCTTGAAACCCTTCTAGCGTTTAGTTCTATTTTAGAAAAATTTTGACACTCCTTCTCTTTTCCCCCTTAGAAAAGGAAACAAAAATGACAAAGTAGCCAACGACTCTACTTGTTTCACTTGACTATAAAATTTCTCGTATTAATTTCAATGTTGTAATCAATTCAACATGCCTTCAACCTCACTCTTTGACATTCTTAAAAAAATTTCAAATCTATCGGTCGCCATTTAAACTGAGATCCGTTGCCATGGGAACAAACGTTGCCATGACAAACATTCTTGTCGCGGTTCACCAATTCAAACTAATTGGCATGATAACTGGTATTATTCAATAAGCATTTTCAGATCCGTTACCACAGTAAACATGCGTTACCATTGGCAACAGTCTTGTCACGTGTCGCCACTCTAAAACTGGAAAAAGGGGGCCGTTGCCACAGCAACCACTGTTGCCATAACAACGAATCCTGTCACCGCTCGTCAATCTAAAACTGATTGAGGAAAAAGGAAGCTGCAACAAATGTGATGCACAGAATAAGTCGTGAGTGGGAACCCTTCACCCCTGGTGGGGATGTTCATGAAGCTATCAGCTTATGCCTAATTATATTGGAGTATAATTTCCATTTCTTAATTTCTTAATTTCGAACATACTAGGTTCGATCGAAAAGAGAAAACCTTTTATCGGACTTCTAAAGAAAATAAAATCAAATAAATACATGACCGTGTTTATTACATATAGAATTCCCAGTCACGACCCCCCTTTCAGTTTTATTAAAAAGAAATTAGAAGAAGGAGAAGAAGATGAAGAAAAGAAAAAAGAAGATAGAAGAGGAAAGATGTAAAGTAAGAAGGTGATAAAGGGGAAGCTGTTACTAGATATTTTGAGGAATATGGTAAAGGAAAGTGAATAATTATCTAATTGTGATCATTTCCAATAGCTATTGGGTGAATGTCTGGTATTAGGGTGATCAAAGGTAGACACATGTTAACCCATACATCCCCGATCTAGATCCATTTGACCCCAACTACCGAATTATCCCAATCTAGCTCGGAGATAGATGAGAAAGTTTAATTTTACCGTTTATTCAATATTTCCAGAAGTTTTAGACTAATATTCAATATTGGAAAAATGAACGACGAAGTTGATGGCATGTTAGAAACGACCACAGAAAAAAAAATCAGAGTATCACATATGTGTCGAAGATTTTGACTTTCACAGTTCTCTCATGATGATCATTCGTTCAGGCTACTTCAGTCCTTTTTACTTCCTTCATAGAGCCAACTTAAATTAATATTAACATTCAATGAGTTCAATTGATAACTACCAATAATTATAATAAATTACACATGTATGACAAGATAATTGGTGCACTTAATACTAAACCTACATTTCACTCACACACACATTCATACAGGACAATGTATACTTCGGGTTGTATTTGGTTGAATTAAACTAACCTAACTACAATGCTATAGACATTTATTACATTTCAATAGAAGAAGATTTAGTTTGACATAACAGAAAAAAAAATTTAATACATGAAAAGAATGTTTCATAAACATACACAGAAATTCGCTACTTGCAACAAGATCAAATAACACATTTCCCTTTTATATATATATATTAAAAGTTGAATTACATGAAAAAGAATTAAACCAAAGACGAAACAAGAAAAAAGAAGAAGAAAAAAAACTTCAAGGGTCAAGATATATTTAAAATTCAGTGCAATGAATACATATCGTTGCAGGCAGAAGAGAAAAAATAATTGGTTAATCATTCAAAAAAAAAAACACTTTAGTAATATTTTATTGAGTCTTTGTCTCAATAGGAGACATATCGACAGTTTTATGAGTCTTTGTTTTTACGTCGATAATAGCTTCTTTTTCCAACTCTCTTTTTACGCACTGTGGTTTGTGTCCATGAGAGTATTCAATTGTTTTTGTTTTAACTATAGACAACTAATTGCTTCATATCACATATATGTATATCTATATTTCTCATTTCGTCACTCGACGCACTTGATCTAAAATTTCAAAGTTTGTTAATATTAAAGAAAAATTATCAAATCCAGTCACAGATATTGGGAACATATTTCCATATTCCGGTATTCACATTAACTTATTAAACAGATTTCAGTTCGTTGAATTTAAGATCACTAATTTTTTTCCTAGTATAGATCTTGTAGTCAAAAGATTCTAAATATTGAATAGTTTGGTTTCCGATCGTAGGGGAAGGATTTGTTTCATGGTTTACTGATGGAAAGATTCGTTGGAGGGGCGCACTGTTTCGTAGGTTGCTAATTTCACTCGCAAAGTAAATTTGGGTAAGGATTAGGGTTATTCTTATTTATCTTACGACCCGCTACTTGTTTTATTCACATGCAGTAGTTAACATTATATTCCACTTTAATAGTTACAAAAATTAATAACAACTCAACAAAAAGTAATTTATGACAATTTACGCGGGAATACTATATATCACAAATAGTTAGTTAATACCGGGTGTCAAAAATCTATGGCAACCTAACAAGACCAGGGTAAATATCGAGCCCATTACATACATACTCGCATATATATATATGTATTCATATTAATCAATACAATAACTTTCACTTTAATATCTATCTTAATATTTCGTCGACGTTTAAATTCTACATCACCGTTCATATTCGACAAGTATTCATATTTTATAAATATTTATATTTATTTGGCTCAAAGACAAAACAAAAACCCTGACTATCAAAATTCACTTTTTTCCTTCATAAGGTTGCAACATTGTATTTCATATGAATAAACCCGATAATCAATAATCATTTTCAATTTACTAAAGATCCGCGTATATATACAAAAAAAAATAGCTGGTGTTATTTAATGAGTTGACATAAGAGGTGGAAAATGCAACAAATAGAGCAGGCACGTAACTTTTAAAACTATGTAAGTACATATATAGATGTATATACAGAAAAAAATCAATGTTATTCGAAACTAGTGGGCCCAAACTATTAATACATACACACTATATGACCAATCAATAGAAATAAAAACCAGAAATCAGTAATCAATTGATATAAGTTGTATGATCGATGAATAACAAAGGTTTCTAGGAATCTGAAAGCATAGTGTACCTTCTCGTCAATTTCTCCCGTGGTGGATTGAATATCGCGAAAATGGTCCTGAGTTGTGCTGCAATACCTCCACGAATTGCATCCCTCGATGTCTCAGTTAGTACATACGATCGAAATAAGTGAAATGAATATTGTATGTTTTATGAGTTTCAGAAACCGGGGGGGGGGGGGGCAAGGTTGAAAAATTTGAAAAAGAAAAAAATCTCTAAGTAATGAAGACAAAGAGAGAGATAGAAAAGAAAGAAGACGAAGAATAGAGGCGCCAAAGACTTAAGTGAGAAATAACTAACGCTACAAAGACAGAAGTCGAATTTCACTCTCAACAAATCCTTAGCCAAAATATTATTAAAATGCCAAAAGGGTGGTCTACTCAAATACGTAGACTCAAGGAGCGCCCTGCTGCCAAGGAGCAAGTCTGTGTCTTGTAAATAATAACTTCACAAGTTATTGCTTGTAAAATTATTATCTAGTAACCGTATCCGGCCCAAACCAACAGGGTCCCGGAAATCGTCCGGAAGGTTGGAGTAGAGTCTTAATTTAGAATTTCAAAAGAAAAAAAATCATCCGACCACTTGGAAACTAGAAGATTCCAGAATAGTAATGAAATTAGAGTAATAGCTAAGATATCCCTAACGAGAATTTGCCAAAATAAAAAAAATTAAATAAACTGAATTTTGGATCGGTGATTTCAATAACCAAAACATCACCGATAGCTACCCTGCGCAGACACGCCACAGTCTGGGATGTCGTTAATTTCCCTCGTCTATTTAAACTAAGAAAAGAAATGAAAATACTTAAAGGGACTAGGGGTCGACATCCGGGTACGCTATAACATAAATATTAATTTAGTAGCAGTTAGTTTAATCGGATAGTCCGAACTGAGTTATATGAACACTGCACAATAAATAAATAAGGTAAGCAACAAAAAAAAAATCTCGGAGAGGCTATGAAGGCTAAAGGTACAAATGACCGAAACCTGTACTTTTCGATGATCACAGGATATAGCAGTTGGTTTTCTTAATTATCATTTCTGTCATCCTTTAGAAGTAATTCCCACATGGTACTACTCTATCTATTGAAAGGCTTAAGATCTGGGGCTGTTGTTAGGAGGTACATAAATGCAAAGTAACACACAATTCCCAACTATAATTTACTATCCAAGTAGCAAACTCGGTTGGATGAATGCACTGGTGTGGAAGTCAAAACGCGAGAGATTTTTTTTTTCTTCGTAAACATATTCATATTTTCACTATATAAAATTCACTAGGCCTATCCATTTAAATATAGGGGTCATCATCTCATTCATATTATATATCATATTATTAACATATCATTACATTCATTCATTATCTACTAATTTTCGCACGAAGTAATATTTTATAAACACCCTATTTCGTACATTTTACACGCAGGCCATACACATATTTACATTACGCAGTAATAAATATATATATATATAACTATCACAATCTATCACGCTCAAACCACCACACGATCACATTCATCGAACCACGTACTCTTTATTTCGAAGCACCCAAATTGTATTTACCTTGCAGGTTTTAAAAAAAAATATCATACATGTATTTACGGAAAGTTAAATTGTCAACGATTAATCTATTTCTGATTTGTTGATAAAACTGAAGCAACAATGGAATTTTCTACAGCCACGGGAAAAGAGAATTTAATACTACATTTTCAAACAAACAGTAACAGCATATGGGCTTTACTTCTATTAAGAAAATAGGTGTTCTTTATTTCAGCGGATTATTCATTAACTACTGGACCTAGCAAGCTGAAATTTTCAGTACAGTAAGATCTCATGCTATTTTATACGAAGGTATACTCATCCGAACCGAAAACCATGTCCACGGGAAGTAATTTGAGAATAACTGTCCAAAATCAAACAATCTAAATCACTAAGTCATGCGATGTCGTACTGTCAACAAACAATTGACTACCGAAAACTGACGCTATGGCGCTGTAGTGGAGGCATAATTTACCGTGTACTGAAATGTATACTTGTACTCATTAATCAGAAATTTAATATTTACTCTGGTTTATTTATGTTAGAAAAATGGTACTAAATTAAAGCATATTTATACACTGTCCAAATCGAAAATTCACACACTCACACAAAACTACTAACTACATACACCACTGTTAGTACTATACATAAAGACAACTAACTAAACTAAACATGCACCATTTAGTTACATGCATGTTGACGAAAATAACCTAACACATTAGATTTAAAATACATTACTCCCTCGTCGATATATACAGTCGGCTCTATTTAATTTAAAGGGGGTCAAAAATGAGAAAGGTAACACTAGGTCTAATTGACCTGACCAATTGTTTACATAATGATTGCCAAAAATTGATGCCCTGGGGGCACCTTAACGAGGTTTATGGAGGGATCCTTCCCCTGAAAGGGGAAAAGGCCCTAAAACGAACAATAACTAACCCATTCCCCCGCTAGAACCGGTTCAATTTGGAAAAGGGGATAGGAGCCCTTTTAAGCTAACTTAAGCTGCCATTATGATTATTCACTTTACAACCATCAAACCTACGTACATGCGATTACTGAATAAATAATAGAAAGTCACTTTTACTTAATACACGAACAACATGCACCAAACAGGTCGTAATTTCCCTAATCCCTACTTGAGTTTGAAATAAAAAAAAAGTAAAGTCACTCTTTCACTGTTGTCTATTCTCGATAGGCAGCAAACATGGCTTCCTAGTAAACAGAACTGGAATTTGTTATTTCACTGAATTGCAGCTTCTTTACCAAAATTTGTGGATTTTCCGGGCTCCTATTCCGTTGTAAATCTTTAACTATTGAATTACATTATATGTTACCTTAGTTGTCCTTGGAAATTGGAATTCTTCCCGAAAAATATGTAGCACAAAATTCACAAGCTGCTCCTTGTAAGGTGTCTTCGATTGTTCTGATAATATTGCGCCGAAAAAGCCAGAGGTAGGAGAATTCCTCCAATCAGAACGAAAACTTTAGCCGCGGAAATTACAAAGCAAATAGAAATTTGGCAAATCCAGATATAACCGGATCTGAAAGTGACTATGGACTAGTGAGAGGGGGTGAGGGAAAGATTAGGTACCTGGCCAAAATCTACATTGGTCTGAAATTAAGGAAATTTATATCCAATAACGGAACTATGTTTCGGTATGACGTCAGAATGGTAAACCTTGTAACTATTCAAATTATATATCCGGAAATGGGATTTACACTTAATCAAAATATAAATAAATATATTATACAGTGGGAATATGGTTACTAACGAAACCTTTGGGTTCATTATATTTAATTCGAAGTAGAGAGAGTAAATAAATTGTGTAACTAAACCGAAATTGAATTTAAAAAAAATTACTAGGTACAGGGTGCGTAAAAAAAAAATTGCCATTACTTTCAACTGTAATGGTACATTACAATTAGTTGCCAAACATTGTTACATCCATTTTTATTTACCAAGGCAGTCAAAAAGTCTCCGGAATGTTGTAGTTTTGACATTTGTGATCCAATCACAACGAATATACAGTACAGTCCTTAAGTTCTCTAATTATGCATTTGACAAGTGTAAACAGATGATAACAGGCATTGGACGAGAAATGTAGCTGAACGAAAGAGAGTGTGGTGATCAATTGGAGTTATATCGCAGTCCTTGCAACGCGCAAACATGACGTTCGTGTGCAAATTGAGAAAATCTGCTACAAAGACTTTGATAGCCGTAAAACTGTTTACGGGTACGGTGATAATGCTTTAACGAAAACTGGCCTCAAAGGTACAGATTATGCCCTGTAGAAGACGATCAAAACGAACTTGATAGCTAAAGTTGGGAAGATACCAAAAGAGGACTTTCGTCTATGTTTCCAGCAATGACAGGAGCAGTGACGTAAGTATGTGTCTTCCGAAGATGCCTATTTTGAAGGCGATTATGTACATGTGTATTCATATTGTGGAAACTAAGAGCTGCAACAGAATATTGGGAAATTTTTGACTATCCTGTTATACAGATATATTATGAACTATTGTTTTCTGTTTAATTATTAGAAACAGTTATTAGGATCGATTATCAACGATATATTTTTAAAAAAATGGGAGTTAGTTAATGATTGTCGATGCGGTAATAGTGATTAGTGGATATCATTGCTTGAGTAACCGTAGATCAACAACAAACTTGTCCAAAATTCCACTCTCTTATGCCATAATGACCAATGTACTGAAAATAATTTTAACACAATCATAGCTGTATTAAGTACTGCTCAAGAGACTATTTTTCTTCTCGAGTAAGTTTCACATTCGAGACAAGGTAAAAAACACGACAATTCTCGTCTCGTTTTTGATGCTAGAATAGAGACGAGACAAGAAAGTTCTCGATTCTTGTGGACAACACTAGTTCATTCAAGTCTTAGATGTCAGTAAGTTTTTTGGCTTTAAATTTACATGATTCATAATACTATAAATTTAGAAAGTGACTGTACCCTGCGCACATTCAGACAGAATGATATTTCCTGTTTGCTTATGCCATTCTACGCTCTATTCCTAATAAATTATCATGCGCCACATTTTCTCCATTATTTCTCATTGTGGTCCTGGGGATAGAAAGATCAAAGAGGAAGCATTCGGAATGGGCGTTACCTGTACCTTCTGTGTCAGTATTAATATATTCACTTAAACTGTACGCAGAAGAAAATTGAGTTAACAACCGATTCGTGAGGAATTGTAAGAGAAAACTTATTATTCTACCAGTGTTCATAAAAGAGTAGGTCTATACAAGTGGCAGTGTCTTTAAAACAAATTAAACATTCTTTTTAAAAATGAACTCTTTCATTCAATGATTCACTTAGATAAATTTTAGAAATAACAATAGAAGCAGTTATGCCTACATATGCTTAAAGAAGATTTTAAAAATGTTTTTAGATTTAGCTTAGCATCTGACACTTGTGTAATTTTTTATGTCTAGTGTTTCTTCTTATCCTCTTAGTTGGGAACAAATACATTCCTTCACATTACATACACATATTCAAAATTACATGTTCTTAAGCTACAAACATAAACATAGCGTGGCGTTCTTTTCCTGAGCGCTATTTAGATTTACACAAAATTTGTTCCTTATATGAGACATTAGGATCTCAAATTAGGCCCCTATAGGTTATCATATTATGAACATAAAATTGCATATCTTCTGAACAGAATAACAAACCACATTTTGTCACAACCGGAAATATCCTATAGAAAAGCACCAAAAAATTAAACATTTATCTTAACATTTCAGGTCGATTCTTAACCTGTAGATAAGAAAAAATACACACTTGCTACGCAAAGAAAACATATCCTAGTTCTTCAAATTGATGAGTAGTGAATATGTATCGCAAAAGCCGGTATACTAAATGAGACAACAGTTCCAGCGCATGCTGTTCGGCTGCAGCACTTACTTTCTTCATTAGACTGGGGTCTCATATTATTCATGAGACAAATAATCGGTACATCTCCTGTACCAAGAGACAATGCTTTATGTGTATCATGTAGCAATCCAATCAATTTCCCTACACCAAAGGCAAAACCAATAACCACAAAAACGCTATAGATATACACGTTGTGTTAACATTTCTTAAGTGAGATAGGCCTATTTTTGTGACAGAGAATTTTCTGGACAGCAGTAAAGAACATTAGGTATTATATTGTTAAGAGTTCGTAGTTGAGAATATAATGAGATGATAACTGTGGTGATTGTCCTCGAGCCATAAGTATTTTAAATAATGATACGTGTTGTAAAGTGTGGAAGATCAAACAAGTATTCCGTTACTTGGATGTTTTGTATTGTATTAATATTAATTCACGTGAATATGGAAAATATGGTTAGAGTGTGGTGTGATGTAAGTCTGACAGTTATTAATATTGTATAATACTTTGTGTTGGTGTTAGTTACTGTTGCCTAGAACACGAGACGAGACAAGAAGTAAAGCTTTCTCTTAAAACGTTTGAAGAAGTCTCGTTTAGCCTCGACACTACAAGGTTATTTTTTCGTCTCGTCTGGATTCTCGACAAGCTTCATCTCGTTTGAAGATTTCTCATCTCGTCTCGTCCCATATATATATATATATATATATATATATATATATATATATATATATATATATATATATATATATATATATATATATATATATATACAGTAGACTCCCAACTAGAGCCTTTTTATTTCAACTGTTCCTCTGCTGGCGCTGCTGTTGGTGTGTGTTTTCCCTTACCTCCCTCATAAGAGGAGGGACAAGTTGTTGCGGCCGAGATCTTTCAATTGTTGGATACGCAAGCGTTGTCACAATGAATTATTTTACGGACTTCGCTGTGCTCGGTCTTGTTAGCCATTCTAAATAGCTTACAATCTTCACTCGTCAAGACCAAGCGACTAAAAGACAAATTGGCAACATAGCTGAAGTCATTCACTTCTTTTCCCTAAGCAAAAGGAGGGTTTCGTCTGTCAAAGGGTTGGTGGGGGTGGGGCCGAAGCATATTTCGCATATTTTCCGAGGGCACACGTGAAGTAAACAGGTTCTACCTGGTTTAATGTGGCAGAAAGGCACATCGAATAACAAAAGTCGGATAGGTCAGAGCTCTATAATCTCACTCCTTACCTCACTCATATCATTAAAAACACTTTTTTATATCAAGTTCCTTTTTTATTAATAGTTTCTAACCTCTTCGTGCGAACCAGTACCTTAGCTTATAAATATTTATGTACATTGTTAAAAAAAGTAACTTTAAGAATAAAAATATTGTACATATTTTAAGGTAAAGTTAATAATGTCTAACTAACTTAATTACAGGAAACATGAAATTGCAGAAAACACGTAAATCCGGGTTTATCAACTTTTCCACTTGTGTACTCAGTAGCGGATCATTTATCACAAGTTGAGAAAATATATAACGCATACGGTTTATACATACAATTGAATCGTTGAGTTCGAAAACCGGTCATCTTCATCGAAGCTAATTTGAGAGGAGTGACAAACACAACTAAATTATTCAACATGTATCTGACATATAGGATTATTTTCATTTTTGGAGGGTAGAAACATGGTAGTTCTACGGTCAGAAAATGAAAACAGCTCTATATGTCAGATGCATATTGACTAATGTAGTTTTGTTTGTCACTAATCTTAATTTAGCTTCGATGGAGATGACCGGTTTTCGAACTCAATGATTCAAATTTATAATGAACCAAACGTTAACGTTAACAGATGAATACACAAATGTGAAAAGGAACGTAAAGGGACTTATAGCTTTTAGAAAAATGTTCTTGGTAGGTGTTTGCTTTGTCTTGGCACAGTTTTGTATTTATAAAAGCGTTACAAATCGAGTTGATCATTTAAAATATATTCCTCATTCTTTATTGAGTTCCTTCTTTACTTACTTTCTTCTTTTTTTCTTTTGTTAACTAGGAGGGATTGTTTCCAGCCACATAGTCAAGATTCTACTCTATTTGACTTATGGAAATAGTGTAAATAGTAGTCTTGTTAGACTAATAACAGTGACAGGACATTTGCTGGCTTTTGTATGATTGAGGGTGATTAGTGTGGCGCAAAATGCAGTGAACTTTCTTTGGAGGCTTTCAAACAGAATATTCTAATCGACTGCAGGATATTGCAGTATTCTATTTGGTAATCTTAAAAGTTAATTAAAATTTGGATACACTTGCATTGACACACACCAATGACCTTAAAACATAGTGGCTACACGCCTTGTTTATATCATTCAAAACCTTATATTTAACGATGGGTAGATATACGTCATGAGAAATGTATCTGTGCATTTTTCTATTTTTATGACTGACATTATAGGAACCCAGGTCACTTGTTATAACTGAGAAGCTTCCATGCTACACAGTCTTCCGCTAACCTCTTCGTCTTCACATTCGACTTTGTGTTTTGATCTAATCTATTAATTGTATTCTCCTTCGCCCTCTCCCTCCCTTTTCTGCCACCGTACCCTCTATCATGTCTCTCATTATACAGTTCCTTCTTACCCATAATCCCAAACAGTTTCTCTTCCCTTTCTTAAGGTGGATCACTACCCGGAAGTCAGTATATGCATTAGTTCATTATCTTAACCAACGCGTAAAGAAATGACACATATTATAAGTATTACACCATAAAATAGAGTTATGCATCAGCTACAACATGAGATACTATTTTCTGTGCTTATGTATTCTGTTAGCTAAAAAAGTAACATATAAGAGGAAAACTTGATCAGTTTTAAGATGAGTACACAAGATGGCGCTTGCTGTTAGATTTTGCTACTCCTGTGCTCAGTTTTATGAAATTTTTACTTACAAGCATAAATTATTTTAAAAGTAGTTGTCTCATTACGGAATATGGATATTATATTACCGTTTTTCGTGTTATGTTTTACATTTTATCCAAATATTATTCTATGTTTACGGAAATAGTTTTAGCGGCTGAATCTCATGCTTACGCAGGACGCCATAATGCTTCGTTGCCAAACTTACATGTGTACTGTTACAGTCCCAGTAGTAGGGCAATTCCTTGTTAGCGTTTAAAGTCCAGAGGCGAAACCTGAGAATTGTGACAAAACTATTATAGTTAATAAAAGTGGAAAATGGGGAAACGGATGGAATCATATATATATATATATATATATATATATATATATATATATATATATAAAGAAAAATCCAACTCTAAGTAAAAAATCGAAAAGCCAAAGGAAGCAAAGAGAAAGGGAGAATAAATTGAAGAAACAGCTAAGCACTTTTCAATTTTTAACTGTTTGTTTCCACGTAATACAAAAATAATACTACAAAGATTATTTTGACGATCATTTTAAAGGTTAAATATGTAGCCTAATATGTGTTCTTTCTTTTAATTATATTCTTTCCTTCCTTTCTTTCTTTCTTTATTTTTTTCTGAAACTTAATTTGCTTAGGTAAAATATTATATCTTCTTGAAAATAATCTATATATGTTTTTGAGCTTTCATACATACACGAATATTTGCCTGAACCCTTTAGTGGAAAATAGTAGTTAATTCCACTTACTAGGGAAGGTCGTGGGGTGTTACTCTGACATCATATTGATACTATGCTCAGTCGACTCCTTTTTACATATGAAACAATTAGGCAACCGGAGAAATCCTCGATCGCAAGCTTGTTCGAATTATGGGCCTTAAAATTTCAAAATTGAACAGATTTTGAAAAAAATTGAAGAAACCATTTTTTGAAATACACGCTTCATTTTTGGTACTGGGGTGTTTTTTTTGGGTACTCGATGGAATGGTGAGGTCAAAACGTATGCATTTTGCAAGATAAGGGAACTTATTGGGGAAGGGTTGAAGGGTAATGGCGTCTTACAACTTGCAAATTGTATCCTATTTGGCACACAGGATAAACAGGCTAATAAAATTTATTTGGAACCAACTGTATTGTCATTCAAATGTCACTTTCCCGTGTGGCCACCTAAACATTAAACAATGACATTTGTCTCCGAGAACGCTTAGCCACGGAACTAACTTCAACGGGACTTCCAACCCAGTCAGCCTCTGTGCATTGTGGAAAAAAAAAAATATTTCAGTTTAACATCCGATGATTATACCCTTTAGGCTTAGGAACACGATGATTAAGGAAGTGAATGATGATGGAAGAATTGATGGAATAAGAAGAAGGGAGGAAACAGGAGTACCCCGAGAAAATCCATGGACATGATGGTATCTATTGTGGAAGACGGTGTTTCAATATTTCATCGCTAGCCATTTTTTTAAATTTTCAACGGATTTCAATGGCGATTGTTTGAAAATAGTGGCCAAACTTCAGACAATATTTTACGGTATTTCGCGAGAAATGTAACCAAAAAACAAACAATTGGCTAGAGATGATGTTTGCAAACAGCGGTTTTCTCGAGAATGAAAGTCACCCGGTTCACAACTTTGAGCGTACATTCCCACTAACCATTTTTTTCTTTAAATTTTTCGGTCTATTTTCTCGTTGAATATCTTAAAATATTTCCTGGAGTTTGACCAATATTTCCCCATAATCGACATTCCAATTGCTGAAAACTAAGCACATGGCTAGCGATAATGTATTCGAAGACGGTATTCTGCGATGCATAAGCATAGGCAGACAGGATTCGGAGTACCGCGGCAGGGTAAGCCTGTCTGACTCTGCTCGAGCTGTTTGGACCTAGCTTCAGAAGGGGAAGAACCAGGCCAGTAGTCAGTTCAAAAATGCAGGGAAGCGGTAGAAGTTAGGGGGCCGATCCAGCCATATTATAGTTCATCACCATATTATTGTTCATTTGCAAGCTTATCGCGAAAATTTTAGGGGAGCAGTAAAAATTTATGGGAAGCCCGGCTCCCTAGACCCCTCGGGGATACGAACATGGGAAGAACACAACAATATAGATCATCACAAGTTTGATTATGAATATCACGTCGTTCTTCATTGAATTTTGCACGCCTGGCAAAGCGTTTCCAAGACAAATGTGATTGTTCAATTTGAAGGTGGCCACACAGGAAAGTGATATTTGAATAACAATATAGTCGAATAGGGGCATCAAATACATTTTATTAGCCTATTGGCCCCAGGGGTAAAAGTGAAGGAGAATGCGGGAACGCCGCACCCCCACCGCGAAAAAAATTAAGGCGTCCCCCCAGTTCCGAAAAAACTATAATGGGTATAGATAGGCAGGGGAACGGGGTGGCGTCATGACGCTACCTACCGTCCCCCCACCTTTTCAGATCCACTTTTACTATAGGTTGGCCCAGTATGCCAAATGGGAGGCAATTTGCAAGGTATAAGACGCCATTACCCTTCACATCATTCCAAATAATTGCCCTTACCTTGCAAAATGCATACATTTTGATCTTACTACTGTGTTGGGTATCAAAACTGAAGTGTCTATCTCAAGAAATGGCACTTCAAACTTTCTACCAAATCTGTTCTATTTAGAACTTTTAACGCTCATAATTCGAACACGCTTGCGATCGAGGATTTCTCCAGTTGCCTAATTGTTCCATATGTAAAAAGACGTCGACTGAGCATAATATCAAAACGAAGTCAGAGTAATATCCCGCGACCTTCTCTAGTTAGTATTGAAAAATTCATAAAACCGTGAAGATTGATTTTTTTTCCTATAATGAAAAGAAAGTATTCAGACCCTATAGCTTGACTGGAGAAACGCAACCACTCATGTAGAAATGCAAATCCTTTTTCTACTCCGGAGCTGTAATGACTCCGTGATAGAGCATTGACATCTTGCATGCGGGGTCACTGGTTCGATCCCAGCTTAGCCAGGTGAGCTTTTTGGTGGACACATGCCATGTGTGTATGTGGATTTTCTCAGTTTATCTTTATGATCCTACTTTCTCATTCTACCATTTAATTCATTCTTATCATCACCGTCTCGTTTAGCCTATATGGCATAACCGAGAGACATGAATGTTTTTTTTTTTTTTTCTGTAACGTCCTATCATTGTGCTTTGAAGGAAAGATAGAAGGTGATGATGACAACGAATGAAATGGTTGAATGAAAGGGAGGGAGGGACCCGGCGAAAGCTCCACTTATGGTTTGTCCACCACAAAGCTTACTTGGCGCTAAAAACCTGATCCAGCCAAAAACCTGACCCACCAGAAGTGAGTGATCTATGTCTAGCTCTTATTGATCCAATATTCTGACGAATATTGTCCGTGAATTCCGAATTCTAAGTGATACGTTTATCGCTTACGGTTTTAACATAAGAATAAGGAGCGGAGGTGGAACCCATGCTTGGGACGTTGAATCTATATCAACAAATAATTTCTTGTTATCGCTTACCGTTTTGCTCTATTGAAATGTAAATTGAAAGTGTGATAAGGGGCAATGCAGAGTGACTGGATGAAGTAGCTACAATCATTGGCATAAGTCACTGTTCAATCTGTAACATTATCCACGCTGTGCTCAGATTTCGGAATGTGTGTGCCAGGATGGTATCACGCCAGTTGATAGACGAACTGAAGCAGCGATGTGTTGATGTGTCACGAGATTTTGCCACGCCGTAAACGAGAAGGTAGTGACTTTCAGAAGAGATTCGTTACTGGGTATGAAACATGGGTGCACTATTACATTCCGGAAGTAAGAAATCGAGCATGCAATGGCAGTATCCATTATCGGACACAACCATCTACAGGGAAGTTAGCACTTTCTTCTGGAACCAAAAGGGTGACATTTTGGAGCGTTACAGCATAGGGAACGCATAGTCAATAATATCATGTATTCCGATCTCCAAAAAGATCCTAAACTTTCTATACGAAGTAACACGGACTTCTGAAAACAAATTTCCTCTATAACAGAACAATTCTCGGCCTCACACTACTGCCTGTGCAATGGCTGCGATCATTGAAAATCTTCATTTTATCCTCCTTTCGTACCGAATCTCGCCTCAGTGGTGAAAGGCACTAAAGATAAAGAAGTTGCAATCTGATGAAGAAGTGCAACGAATGGTGTATGACTGATTGCGTATCCAATAAATAAATAAATAAATAAATAAATAAATATCTTTAGAGGCATTGGGACACTTTGTAAGTAATGGGAAACTTATATTGAGCGTAAAGTGAATTGTGTAGAAAAATGAAATTCATTTGTTCCATACTCACTCAATATTTTCCTTTTTTTTAAGTTTTAAAGGTTTTTTGACACCTCGTAACACTAGAAATTTGTTGTTTCCGTAAGTACCAGATATGGAAGTGAAGATACAATTTTAACAACCGGTTCCAAGAACCTGAGAAATTTTAATAACCGGTTCGGGCGAACTAGGTGAATGACACCATTGAGCATGCGCTGTCAACGATCAGGCCACGAGCGTCCGCAGCGGAGGCAAGGGGACAATTGCTTTACCCTGCATTTTCGAAAGGTGTTTGGTTGTTTCAAAACGCTTTTACCCAGAAACACACATGAAGGAATATTATATTTGGTTCCACCTACTAGAATATTTAATATAGACCTATTTACTGTAGTCCACAAATGCAATATGCCTAAATAATAATTGTTTTGCATCATGCGTTATGCTCGTCAATGTATGTCGGGCTTTTGCCCCTTCCCCAACCTTGGAAAAATCCTGCGGGTGTTTCTGGATAAAAGTGTTCCTATTCGGAACTGTTATTATCTTCAGGTGTGCATAGTATCAAGTATGAGCCAGTACTAAAAGATAGCGTGAAATTGTTTTGAATATATGCCACTATAAACAAGAATTACAGAATTCATACTTGAGCTTATTATTGTTGAAGATCATGTGATATATGAAGGACAGCAATCAAGGTGCAAAAGCAAGTACTTTCAAAACACTTGGAGAAATGAAATAGGTTAAATATACTAGTAGATTTTAATAAAATTTGCTGTAAATAGCTTGGTAGATAGACCACCTCTAGAGCACGAGATCGCTGGTTCGATCCCACTTTTCGCCAGGAAGACTTTCTGTAGGACCCATAGTATGCGTGGATTTTCTCGGTGTTTTCCCACCTCCTTCAGTCCACCATTTCCATAATCATCATCACTGCTCCTTTTAGATTCGGATTATAATCGTGGAATATTAAACTAGAAAATTTCAAATAGCGCCTTCGGCACCCTAACACCCAGTTTTACTCGCTGCGGGAACGTATGCAGAGTCATTCTGACGCGTGATTACTAAAGAGTTCGACTAACATATGTTTCCTAAAGTAGTCAGGCCTTTAGTATGACGCTAATCATACGTCAAAACGACTCTGCATAAAGCCCTATCTCAGATTCCTCATTCCACCTGGATTGTGGAACAAATCTGTGTATGTAAGTAAGCAACCTAGTAAAAGTTAGTGATAGTTTTCATTTAACGTAGCCATGTTTGGTCCAGAAAACGTTGGAATTTTAGCCATAATGATTATCATCCCGGTAGCCACTCCAAAATTGTAGGGGGGCCCGTCTCAAGTTAGAGGGGGCTCGGTCCAACAATATTATAGTTCATCTGCAAGCCTACCGTGAAAATTTTAGGGGGCCAGCCAAAATTTAGTGGGGCCCGACCCGCCTAGACCCCCCTGGATACGGGCCTGATGATTATGCCATCTAAAGTAAAGTTACACTAAGACATTCAACTTACAAAATATATGCACTGGGGAACACAATTTACAAAATGCCTGCACGGGAATACAACTGACAAAATACCACGCTTGAAAGAACTAAGTCTGTTTTGTTGAAAAGATCGGATTTGTGTAATGGTTTTGTATTTGTATACAAAATTCTTATTCTTAATTTGCACCTTTGAGACATCTAGTTATAGATAAAGTATTTTACCATAAAAGTAGTTTTCGTTACCCCTAAATGCAGTTTGAGTCGAATTTTGCCCAGAAAACGCTATAATGGTAGCCATGATATTTAAGCCCCTAAAGTAAAGCTGCTCCAAGGATTGCAACTTCACCTATAAAATAACATTTTTGAACCTACTAAGAATCTGTTTTGTCCTATCTACCTAGATAATGATTTTGTATTTGTACACGTATCCTTAATCTGCACCGTAGAGACATCTAATTATAAATAAATGTATAACGTTTAACTGCCGTTTTCTAAGAAACTATTACCATAGAAATGATATAATTTTCCCCTAAATGCAAATTGAATGACCTTTGACCAGAAAACAATGGAATTTTAGCCATGATATATTAAATCTCTAAAGTAGAGATAAGTTTTACACCAAGGATTACAACTACGCTTATAAAACACCATTTTTGAGCGTACTGAGAGTCTGTTTTGATAAAAAGATGAAATTTATGTAATGATTTTGTATTAATTAGTATAGACATTCTTAATCTGCACCATAAGGACATCTAGTTTAAGAGATACGCATAACGTTTCATGAGTTAAAAAATCACTTTTGATCAAAGAATATAATTAATTCATATTTTAAAGCAGGCAGTATTGGGTAAAATGGAAATAAAAGCTCTCATTTCTCTTTGTTGTAAATCATGTATAAAATGCGACCGTGTCTAACCACTCTTCTACCCGTAACTCATGTGGCAACATCGCATGTATCGCAATGTGCTCTGCCATCTAGTGAGAAAGTTTTACCCTAAAGGTGACTACCGATCCAGCTTAATGATATATAAAATTGTTCCTTTCTCCCCCACTATTTCTAACACCTTCTCATTCGTTTTTCGTTCGACCCAGCTAATTCTTTTCATTTTCCTCCACATTCACATTTCGAAAGCTTCCAGTTATTTTTCATCCTTTTTGAATAATGTCCATGTTTCTGACCTATACAGCACAATGTTCCAGACGAAGCATTTTATGAATCTTTTTCTTAACTCTGTATTCAAGGTCCCAGAAAAAAAGTATTTTCTCCTTCCTAAAGGCTTCTTTCGTCATTACTATCCTTGCTTTTATTTCACGTTCACACCTCATATCATCACTAATAGTACTATCCAGGTACCGAAAGCTAGTCACCTGTTCTATTTTCTCTCCTGCTACTTTTATATTTGACACCGACCCCTTCGTTCCCGTCACCATGGCCTTTCTTTCTAACATTTATTTTGATCCCATATTCTTCGCAACCCTTCCACAAGTTTCCTATCATCTTATTGATTTTCTCCTCAGACTCCGCAACAAGCGCCATATCATCTCCAAACCGTATAGAGCTAATCATTCTACCTCCTACTGAAATGCTGTCTTCAATATGTGGGCTTCTTTTAACTACCTGTTCTAGATAGATATTAAATATTGTTGGGATCAAACAGAATCGCCTTCAAACTCCTTTTCCAACAGCACACTCCTCTGTCATTTCCTCCTCTATTCTAACACTTATTTGTTGGTTCATATATGTTTCTTCACTTCTTTCCAGACCTACTCAATCTTCTTTAGAATTTCCAACAGCAATTCAAACAGGTATTGAAAGATACGCTAAACTTAAATCGAAATAGTGAAAGTAGAATTTTTTGATAATAGAGTTATGATGTTAGGATCTATTGGTAATACAGACATACGCACCGACGACTTCCCATGCAAGTGAAGAAGTAGAACAAAATTATGAGTAAATAGAAGAAATTATAGACAGAGAGAAGAAGGGTATACAAATAAAAATGAGGAATTGATAAATGAAAATTTTAGGATATTATTTGCAGTTTACAAAGGTCCGAACAAGAAGATTCGAACTTGAGACATATACCAAACAATACACTTCATTACACCCAACAAAATGATATGTATAAGTGAAATTTGTCAGGCATAGTTTTGGAGGAAGGAAACGAATTTTGTCATAAACCTTAAAGTTGGTGCTGAATGATAACTAAGCCATCTAATAAAATACAACTGATATTTAAGTGTACACTAATTAAGCTTTCCATTACAACAGTAGCAGAACAGTTTACAGTATCAATAATAAACAATAGCCAAACATTATGATGAACCCTTGATGTTTATCAGTGTTTGTTAAAATATAATATTGCCTGAAGACCAACTTCCCTTCAATCGATAAAACACAGTGTGCTGAACAAAATTACGTGTTTTAGCAAAATCTAGAAAAAACTATTTTATAGTGTTCAAATGTGTATCATTCGTTAATAATTGTAAGCAATTGTTAGTTTCTATTCTCCAGGATTATACTAATTACTTATTTATGAATGTTAGAATAAATTAATTACTTATTTATGAATGCTGGAAAATAATTACTTATTTATGGATGTTGAAATATATTATTTATTTACGAATGCTCCATATATTAAATACTTACTTATGAATTCCGGAATACATTAATTACATATTTATGGATTGCAGAATATAATAATTCTTTTTTACTTAGGAATTTTACAGTATGTTGTTTTTTATTTTTGAAACGTGAATTATAATAATTACTTATTTATGAACTCTAGAATATATTAATTACTTATTTATGAATGCTACATTATATTAATTACTTATTTATCAATGCTGAAATATATTAATTACTTATTTATGAATGCTGGAATATATTAATTACTTATTTTTTATTTCTGGAATATACTGTTTACTCTTTATTAATTCTCTAATATATTACTTATTTATGAATGGTAAAATATATTAATTAGTTAATACTGAAATATATTAATTACTTATTTATGAATGCTGGAATATATTAATTACTTATTTTTAAATTCTGGAATATACTATTTACTCTTTATTAATTCTCTAATATATTAATTACTTAATGCTGAAATGCATTAATGACTTATTTATGAATGCTGGAATTTATTGTTGACTTATTCATGAATACTGAAATTTATTATTTTCTATGAAGTCTGGAATATAATAATATCTGTTTCTATCCAACGTGGTAAAGTCTCGTCTGTCCTTGGCACTTTACCTCCTGGAAAGGAACTGGATGAGGTGTTTATACTGTGATAAGCAGGGCCCGGATCTTGTTGAAAAGTCAACTTTTTTCCTGTTACGCATAGGACAAGGCAAGTTCAAATAAAAACATTATCCATGAACTCTTGGTTCTAAAAATATATTTTTTTTAGGGTCAACTTTTGGTTACTTTTTGCCGTTTTGAAGTTTCAGGTCAATTTTTAATATTTTAAGGTAATTTTTAGGTCACTTATGATCTTTTTATTCTTTTTCTTCTACATAAGGAAATCTTAAAATGAACACTGTTTACGGATTTAAAAACACGAAGTTAAATGATCCCTTTTCCTGCTTCCTGATTATTGGGGTGGAAAAACTGCATTCCTAACAAGTTAATGAACACTAAGCTGTAGCTGGTTGACGAGGGTTGGGGGTTCGTAAGTGGCCAAAGCAGATGGTTGTAGGTTGTTTACCACAAAGGATATGACTACGTGAATAACTAAAAATACATTAGAAGACGTACAAAGATTTTAAACAGGGTTTTTATCTATTATTCTGGTGTATACAATCTACACTTGCGAACTTTTATTCTTTAAGTGTGCTTCCTAATTTCAACTTGAGAGTGAATTGATGCTTTCAGTATGTAGAATGCCGAGGCCTAAACCATCTACAACTTCTCGTTTAAGACAGATTGTTTCTGAATTTGCTGTGGATGTTTTTGGAATGACGGAACAAAATTACTTTGCAAGGTATGTGAAGTAAAAGTGGCAGCAGAGAAAAGATACACTGTGCAAAAGCATATCGGAAGCGAAAAACATTTACGCGCAATTGAAAACAAATATAGAACCAAGTGTTCGCAGTTGTTACTTGTGGCGAGTGCTTCGAATAGTAAAGGCAAATCCTCAGCTTTCAAAAGAGTTGTGTGAAGTTTTTGTGTCTTCAAATATTCCTCTTTGGAAACTCAGTAATGTGAAATTGCGGGATTTCCTGGAGCGTCATACAGGTCGTTCCATTCCAGACGAAACGAATCTTATGAAAAATGACATGCCAAAGTATAACGAGGACACAATAAGAAAAATAACAGAGGAACTTTGGACTCAGAAAATTTTTGTTTCTATAGACAGACTAGTGATGTGAAGGAACGCTATATAGTTAATATTATTGTTGGGGCAATGAAAGCCGACGAACCTAGCAAAATATTTTTGCTAACTGGTGAAGTGTTGGAATCTGTCAATCATTTTACAATATGTAGACTTTTCGATAAATCGATATCCCTACTTTGACCTGAAGGTGTCCAGCATGTTATTTTTGTATCAGATGCTGCTCCGTGTATAATTAAGGTTGCTAATTCAATAAAATCATAACAATGTTTACAGTTATCTACTGCAATGCTGAATAAAGTATGAGCTAAATTTTCTGACGATTACAAAGTTCCTGAGTTAGTTTGTCGTCTCACAGCTTATATAATTTTTATATGTTGTTTAACTGGATATAGGCCTATATATCTGTAATTCAAATATAAAATGCTTAGCTATTTACTAAATTAGTCAAAGTTTAGTTTTAATATTATTGCTTTTTTATAAACCAAAGACACAAATGATCATTGACTGCAACTAACTGAAACAAATCTTTTGAAAATGAGTGCAAATGGTAATTAAAAACCAATAAATATTTTAAAAATGTCAATGTTTTAATGAAATAAACGTTTAAAGAACTGCAAGTTTTAGGGTCAACTTTTGTGAATTTTAGGGTCATTTTACAGGAATTTTAGTGTCATTTTATAGGTCACTTTTTAGAAAATTTTAGGTCAACAAAATCCGGGCCCTGGTGATAAGAATAGTTTTATATATATTAATCCATAGACAATTTTTTCTTTGACCTTATATAATTATATATTTAAATTGTAATTTATATGAATGCAGTGTAATTATGCCATTTCGGTTAATAATCTTATTTATTTATTTACCTTCAACAGAGAAAAAATCTCCATTTACAGAAGGCTCTTACAATCTATTACATACATTAAAGGAACAATTACTAGATTAGTAAGTGATAAAAATTAAAAAAGAAAAAAGATAGCATTAAAAAGAAAAATGAAAATAAAAATAAAAAACACAAAAACACAAAAATGGCAAGAAACATTCTTCTCAGATACACAAAGTTAGATAATAGATATCGCTATAAACAACAGTTATGGTTTATGCTTCTGAATATTTCCAGATACACATATTGAAGTACATTCCCTACAGGTATATAGGTTTTATATGAATACATACACATATAAATACACGCACATATACTTGAAAGCAAGAAGACATCAATACATAGATAAAGTCCATAATCACACCTATATTTATTTTATACTGAACTATTATTCAGTAAAAATTTATTTTTGATTAATTTTATAAACACTTGCTGGTTAAGATTAAGGTCAAATTCTTCTACACTTTGTGCTATATTATTATTATACAGCTTACACATTCTGACCAATGGTGAATTATTGTATGTATTTATTTTGGATGTTTTATACCACAACAGATTTCTTGTTCTTAACGTTCTGTCGCTGATATTAAATTTAATGTATTGTAAAAATTCACTATTATCAAGTATGCCATTTACTACTTTGTGTAGACATATTTCTTGTGCAATGATACATCTAGCAGAAAGTTTAATATAATTAAATTCACTTAGCAAATTAGAGTAAGATATTCTATTTACCAGAGCAGACTGTCCTGTGTTTTATAATATAAGTATCTTAGGAATCTTTTTTGTATTGCTTCTATCTGATTTTCTTGAGTTTTACATTTAGCTGCCCAGATCACTGACGCATATTCCAATTTTGGCAGTACTAGAGTTTTAAAAAGAGTTCCAATGATATTTACGTTTGTAAACAGTTTATTGCTTCTGATTACAAACCCCAATTGTTTGAAGGCATCTTGTGTGATCAATGAAATGTGTTTATTAAATGACATTTCGCTGCTAAATGTAACTCCCAAGTCCCTATACGTAAATATACGCTCCAGATATTGATTTCCTATTGAATATGGCAGAATTTCAGTTACCGTTTTTTGTTTTGTAAATATCATAAACTTACATTTTTAATGTTAAAATTTAATTTATTTTTTTATCTCCATGTATATATGTTACTTAAATCTTCTTGCAGTTTTAATATATCAGAATTTGTTTGTATTTCTTTATACAACTTAACATCGTCTGCATACAATATGCATTTTGAGTTCTTAACATACCTTGGCAGATCATTTATAAAGAGTAAGAATAATAAGGGCCCCAAGTTTGAGCCTTGTGGTACCCCGGAATTCATATTATAGCAAAATGATTTTGATTGTTTAAAACTTACATATTTTTTCTTTGACTCAAGTATGATATAAATAATTTGAGTAACTCTGATGAAAATCCTAAGATTGAAAGTTTTGTAAGAAGTATGTCATGACTAATCATGTCAAAGGCCTTTGCAAAATCAATATATATTACATTTACACGATTACGATTATGAATAACCTCTTGAACAAATTGGGTAAAATTAAGTAAATTTGTTACTGTTGAGCGACCAGGATAGAATCCATGTTGATTTTCACAAATGTAGCTTTTCATGTGATTGAAAATACGATCATATAATATTTGTTCAAGAAGTTTCACCGGTGCACAAACTATGGCTATTGGTCGATAATTTTCTACTTTACTATTATCCCACTTTCAAAAATTGGTGATACCCTAGTTGTTTTCCAAATATTGGGAAATGTTTGTGTTTTAAGTACTAAGTTAAATAATGTAATCAATGGCTCATGTAAAATTTCTGAACATGCTTTTATCAGATATGGAGGAATTCCGTCCGGTCCACATGCTCTCTTGGGTTTTAATTTTTTAGTGGCTCTTTTATATTCCTCATCTGAGATTTTATTTATTATCAAAGTATTACTTACTTCCATTTGCATTGGGTCAGAGCAATTATATGATGCTACATTTTTATCATATACCGATCGAAAATAATTTGCGAAACCATCAGCTACTTGCTTGTTTGTATCCAATACAGTACCATTCAACGTCATAAGTCATAACATTATTACTACAATTACTGCTATTTCTTTTATCTTTTATAAAAGACCAAAATAACCTTATATTTTCTTTAATTCCCTTCTCACTTTCTTTAACATAGTATTCATACGCTTTACGTATCATTTTCTTTGAATCCCTTCTGATTATTTTATACATATCACTATTATATGCAGAGCCTTTCCTATGTTTTCTATAATACTCCTTTAATTTTAACATACCGATTATCTCTTTAGTAAACCAATACGGATACTTTTTAATACTACATTCTCGTTTCTTAGGTACTGTACTAGTAATTATTTCACGCATTATCGTATAAAAAGTTTCTGTTGCATCTTCGATGTTGTCTAATTGTCTTAAGATAGTCCAATCTTTATCTCGAATTAATTGATACATTCTTAAAATATCAGCTTTATGAAAATTGAAAATAAAGTTTACTTCATTTTTCAGCATACGGCCATGATCCCTGAATGGAATAATTATTTCTAGTGCAGGATGATGCAAATCTTCTTTTAAGTGGTAATTCGCATCTTTGTACAAAAATATCATTTCCAATATTACTAACGACTAAATCTAATGTTCTAGAATTACAGTTTTTTTTATATTGTTTAAAGATAACATATTATGTAAACTTATAAAATTAGCAAAAGATCTACAGTAAATATCCCCATTCAAAAGATCATAATCCGTACCACTAATTAATGGCATATTAAAGTCACCAGCTACCAAGATATTATTTTCCGTTAAAGAACAATTTTCTTCAAATATTTTATAAAAATCTGAATAATGGTTTAAAAGTGAACCAGGCGTAATATATACAGTTACTATATAAAGAGTTTTGCCATATGCATTGACCTTGACACATAAGTTCTCAAGATCATTTTCTATTTTTATATTGGTTGTAACCAAATGATTTTTAACTGCTATAAGTACTCCACCACCTCTTTTGCCTGCCCTATCCTTTCTAAATATTTTATAATTACTGTGAAATATTTCAGAATCAATAATGTCACTTTGCAGCCAAGTTTCTGTCATAATAATTACATCAAAGTCACACTCTATAGTACTTAAATATAAATCATAAGTTTTCGTTCTTAAACCCCTAACATTTTGATAATATATTATTTAATTTATTTATCTTATCCGTATACATGACTTTAACATATGTTCAAAGATTTTCTCAGTTCCATGGCTTACGACAATGCTACAACATCTTCCATAGTTTTTAATCGAATTACAGGACCCCCTTGATTTTTTCTCAGAAGAATTCGCCCAATATTGTATTATTATTATAATTACTGCTATTATTATACTGAATGCTGGAATATACTATTTACTATTTATGAATTATGTAATATATTAATTACTTATTTATGAATGCTGGAATATATTAATTATGTATTTTATAGATCCTGAAATTTAGTAATTACTTATTTATGAATGTTGGAATATATTAATTACTTATTTTTGAATGCTGGAATGTATTAGTTACTTATTTATGAATGCTGGAATGTATTAATTAATTGGGGGCCGAGGTGGCGCGGTCCTCCTCAAAGCTCATGTGGGCCCCCTTCTTGCAATTTGAATATACAATATTTGGCATAATTTGAGTGCAATTTGTCTTAAAATCTTCCTATATATACGTTCTGCATCTGAATGACCCCCAAATTTATAGAGAAATCGGCGTCCTTGATGAATGCCGGAATTTATTACTGACTTATTCATAAATACTGGTATTTATTTTTTCTATGAATGCTGGAATATAATAATTACTTCTTTATAAATCCTGGAATATATTAATTACTTATTTATTAATGCTGGAATATATTAATTACTTATTTATGAATAGTGGAATATACTATTTAATATTTATGAATTCTGTAATATATTAATTATTTATTTGTGAATGTTGGAATATACTTTTTACTATTATTTATGAGTTCTGTAATATATTAATTACTTATTATGAATGGTGAAATAAATTAATTACTTATTTATGAATGCTGAAGTAAATTAATCACTTATTTATGAATGCTAAAATATATTAATTACTTTTTATGAATCTTGGAATATTTTAGTTACTTATTTATTAACTGTATCTGAAAAAAATACAGTGTACGATGTTCAATACAGTGTAATTTAATGTTGCTTGATTGTTTCTCCTAGCAGTAGGACTCTTACTACTTATAACTTGAGATCACTGCAGAACCTATACTCTTAGTTAAAAGTTAATCTAGTTAGATGTGACAATGTAGGCATTATACTTTATAATTTAGTCTATTTCCTTCTTTCTGTGTCCCCTATCGATGACGTATTGTTCTCATTTTATCCCATTACCAACACATCACTTATAATTTCCATACATACAAACACACAAGTATCTATTTATACCGAGACGTTGCGTCTGCCTCCCACTGACAGGAGGTTTGGATCTCGTCTGTTGGACAAGAGTGCTTCACATCCAATCCGGAATTCTGTTTGATTGTGTGGGTGGTTTCTGTCTGTACTAGATTGAAAAGCCACTTAAAACCCAACCACTAGTAGAAATTTCATTTAATTGTCTTCTCTACGAGCAGTGCTAACCTCTAATAATATCTACCACTCTATCTGTTCGTCTTGCGATTATGTTTGAGGACCTTCAGTTTCTGCTTTGTTTACTTTTGTTCGTCTGAACTAGTGTTTCCAACTAATGATGAAATTATTAAACAATATGTAACTGAACTTCTATCCTTCAAGTCAGCATGCGTATGGGAGTCTATACATGTGTGTTTTATGATAACTACCGTAAAATGTACTCAATTTTTATGATTCTTGGTATGTGATTTTTTTTCGACGTTTGTATTATTATAGATGAAACCCGTGCAGAATTGAATTATGAAGAGTTTAAAACCAAAGCCAAGTTATGCGTAATACGATAACAATTTTATACTGCTTTTGTAGAAGGAAAATTCAATTTTTGATGTAATATGATGTAATATTCTTTGAAGGTTCAGCAGCATAAGCATTGCTTCTAATGGAAATCAGTCAGGAAGGAGCAGGAAGCAATTCTACCATATTTCTTTCAAATATCAAATGTTCTTTCGGTAAAGTTGATACTTTCAAATTTCTAGGATCAATATTAACAGACGAAAACAATATTCACGAAGAAATTAAATGTTGACTAAAAGCAGGGAATTCGTGTTATTAGTCAGTTCAAAATCTTCTGCCGAGGAATTTGAAGCTTAAAATATATATAAAACGATAATCATGCCCATTGTTCTGTATGGTTGCAAAACATGGTCGCTTACTCTGGGGGGGGGGGGGGAGACGTAGACTGAAAGTATTTGAGAACAAGATCCTGACACGAATATTCGGACCCAAATAAAATGGGGGTGTGGAATGGCAGAAACTTCATATCGAGGAACTACATAATTTATACCGTGTACTAAACGTTGTCAGGGTCGTCAAGTCTAGGAGGTTTAGGTGAGCTGGTCATGTAGCTAAAATGGGAGAAAGTAGGAACGCTTTCCAAGTTTTAACTGAAAGTCTAATCGGAGAATCGTCCATTATGAAGATCTAGACGCAGATGGCAGGACTATATTAAGATAGATCTAGCAGAAATAAGAATACAAAGTAGAAACTGGATCCAGTTACCTAAGGATAGGAGGCAATGAAGGGCTTCTTTGAACGCGGTATTGAACCTCCGAGTTCCATAGGCCATAGAACGAGTTAGTATTTTTGTTTCAAAATCCACATGAAAGAAAGTCAATGTTTCCCGTAAGACTTAATAAGTAAGGTAGAAGCAGGTAAATACGCCATGTTAAGGATGTCGTATTTTTTATGGCCTTAATTTTCATGAAACAAAAAAAAAACAAGGCATTTGCGTTGCAGAGTAGCCTTTTCCGTGTGTAGAAAAAAAATGTGGCAATGATGTGACTCACTTCTATTTTGTACCCAAGGTAAAAGAAAAAAGTGTTACAAAGTGGTGTATTTACCAACATGTGTATGTAATTACGCCAAGTCTAGGATACTATTAGAAACATGTAATAAATGTTGCAACTGCTTACATCATCTGTATTATACGAACTCAAATATTACTACAGAACATGGCTAAAGCAAAAAATAGAGTAACCAAAGTGCAAGATGAAGATAAAATGGAAAAGCGATGATATCCGAAGTTGAAATGAAGTGAAATATTTTAGACAATAAGGAGATAAACAAACAGTGTCACTGTACTGTGGCTCAAAAAAAAAAAAAAAAAAAAAAAAAAGATATTACATGGAACATATGGGACAAACAAAAACATCTTTGTCTTTTGCAGTCAGTGCTGCACATACCCTGGCGTATTTCGCTGCACCATACTTGGTATTGATTTAGTAGCCATGGAATCACAAATACTGAAATTACGCTTACAAAACAAAGTGTTCCTAAACGGGCACGAAATAAGGCATACATTGCTATAAACAATCGACAATGTTCTGAGTTAGCACGGTACAATAACGGATTTTTATCTCTATTGAAATAATAACGTTCCTCCACGGAACCTTCCCGAAGCAAAGAACACCGCATACGTGGCAGTCTCAGCGATGTCTTCCGAAGTACTCATCAAATCGGACTTGCCCAAGACCGTGGCATATATTGGAGGCCCATTTTAACGGATTTCGTCAGAAACGTCCGAGAACTGAACACTTGGCATATTTAGCTGCACTGTTGTATATACCTGCAGTTACCTCATCTCTACTCTTAATTGTTAAGGTGATACGAAGATCGAGACAAAGGTTTAGAAGCGAGACAAGACCACAACTTGCCGTGCCTAGGTTAACTTGAGACGAGTTAAACAGTTGTAATTCAAATAGAGACAAAGCCCAGCTTCGAAAGTCTTGGTTTCATGCCTAATATTGATGAAAATATTTTCAGTTTCTGCTTTCATTTTTGACGGAAACAAAATCACTGTATGTTATATTTCAGAATATAAAGGGATATTTTAGCAAAATTAATGCTATTTCAGAAGTTCTACTACTATTTAACTAATAGGCATTAACTACCATAAAAGTTAATACTGTTACAACCGTATGGAAAATGGTAGATACCAAACAACACAGAATCGAAAAAAGTATCGAAGTTGAAATAGCCAGAACAATTGTATTGGTATATAAAACACTCTTTTGTTTACTAACGTATTTTCAGATAATAAGATGCGTAATACGTCGCTGAATATGGTTCAATACTGAGGAAGAAGTTTCACAGATACCTACCTCTATATAGATCTATAAGTACACTCATGTCCAAAACGATTGTCGAATATCTTTAAATGTCTTCTTGTAAGAATATAATGTGATAACGGTTTTGCAGGGTACTTTTAATACTGATACTATGTGTATAATCGGGAAATGTATATTTGTGGTAAATTTCATAGGAAAAGAATTATAAATACGAAAATTAGAGTGAGTAAAACAAAATGTTGCTAAATGGACAAGAAAGTTTTATTTTCGTTTTATTGTTCTTATTTACTGCTTTTTTGACATGAAATTTGCGACATACATGTCTTTGCCGATTATACACATACTAACATTATAAGAAATACCGGGCGAATTCGTTATCAAATTATATTCCTACAACAACTTATTTATAGACATGCGACAGTAATTTTGGACATGAGTGTACATCCCTTAAACCGCAATGAATCGTTTGTTTTACAACATCAGTTAGCGGACCTCATGTCCTGCCGCGGTAGTGCATTGCAAATGAGCGCTATTATCAGAATGCAGTTGGTATTGACGGTGGACATTTTTAATTAATTCATAGAATTTCCCATTTAATTCCAAATTTTATTTTCCACCAATAAGTGGCACAAACCTCTTTGTTCATGATTGCTCATTCCTTTCAGCTGATTTATTTCGAATTCGGAAGTATTAGATTTATATCCAGGACAAAAAATACATTTAAATATTTTCTTTATGTTATTGCGATCATTCATATTAGGAGTGGTGCTCATTTTTATTTGGAACAAAATATAAAATCTTGAAAAACAAGCGAGAGTGGAAATTACAATTAAAGAGAAGGAAAGAAGATGGAAAGGTAGAAAGAAAAAATCAGAGGATAGATTGAATTTAATTTCTGTGAAGACGCAGATAGTTTACATTAAACAAATGCAACAAACGTTAGATATATTAAAATTCGTACGCATGAAAGTTCTTCAAAATTTTCAAGATAATGAACTGTTTTGCTTCAAATTTACATCCACAAATTACACTGAACATTTTATTTTACTCTAGAATTAGGAATTAGGAAATCAGCTGAAAACCTCATTTACAAATTCTACTAAAGTATGAGTTACCGAAATTAATTCGTGTATACTAAAAGGATACATGATCTAGGGTTATTTTTCCTCTTTGATCTTCATTATCTAAGTCATGGATAACTCTCTTCAAGAATTGAAAACAGCGAAACGTTCACAAGAACTTCGTGCGTTCAAATCAGAAAGAGATTGTAATAATAGTATGGCAATAACTGTGAGTTAAAGAACGTGATTTTCTAGAATGAACCTAACAATTAAAGAATAATGCTTTCAAAATCAAACGTTAAATTTGTGTTGTTCTAGAATTTGATTCACTACTACAGTCTTGTTGGTATCTATAGTGTAACTGTACTGTTTGAGTAATGAATAACTCGCTCTGTTTTTATGGACAACAGAAAACTTATACATACCTACACGAAACATGACTTCAGCTGCGCTTGTTTAGTGAAGACCTACATATATAATCAGCATTTACAATAATACGATTTGATCGGCAGAAGTGAATGTCAAAGGTTTTGCACAGCCATTAATATCATCAAATTTTGAACTACGATGAATGTTACTAAAGCAGTGGTACTTAACTTTCCCCGAGCGACAAGTAACAACACAGTTTTGTCTAAGATCCATAACATGGCAACATGCTCATATTGCGATAGACTAAAATTAACATTATTTTTGCCATTGCAAGCGTCAGTTAGTACTCAAAATTGATGTTGTGTAATGTTTAGACGTATAGATCTTCTTGACAACATAACATTTATTTATAAATTCTAAAATTTCCGTCACGTACCGTAAGACTGTGTAACACACCGGTAGGGAAAGCCTGGGTCAGAAAGATTTTCTAGAATTTTCTTAAAGTTCAAACGCTCAAGCTATTGGTATAAACTAATTAAACTAACTCTATGGCCTATGGAACCCGGAGTTTCAATGCTGCGTTAACAAAAGCTGTTCTCTAACTTCTATGACCTTAGACAACTTGATCCAGTTTCTTTGTATTCCTATTTCTACGAGATCTATCTTACTATTTTTCTCCCATCTGCGCCTACGTCTTCCTAATGGTCGTTTTCCGATTGGATTTCCAGTTAAAACTTTGAAAGCGTTCCTACTTTCTTCCATTCTGGCTCCATGACCTACGCACCTGTGCCTGCTAGACTTGATGGCCTTAACAATGTTTGGTAAATGATATAAAATACGTAGTTCCTCGTTATGAAGTTTCCGAAATTCCCCATTCCCGTTACTTTTGGGTCCAATTATTCGTCTCAGGATCTTGTTCTCAAATACTTTCAGTCTATGTTATTCTCTCACAGTAAGCGACCATGTTTCGCACCCATACAGAACAACAGGTATGATTATCGTTTTGTATATTATAAGCTTGAAATTTCTCGACAAAATTTGAATTTTCGTATTTTTAAAGGAATAATCACATCATACTGAATTAAGTGATAGTTCGTGTTTGGATACACACTACGTAGTTCTCCAGATATAAGGTCTACAAGAAACTTTTTGTTACCCAATAAGTAGTTTTTGAATCAGGACCCACAAAATGTTTGAACGACCCCTAAACCGAGCTTTTCTTTCTTTTTTTTCAGAATAAGCACAACATACTGAGTTAAGTGATATTTTGGGTTTGGCTACACTATATGTAGTTCTACAGATATAAGGATTACAAAGTCTTTGATTGAAACATATTGGATCTTTTGGTCCAAAAGTCTCATATAGGAGGGCTAATTTGAAAGGATTTTACACATTTCCGAACGAGCGTCCCTATTGCGACCACAGGCGACAGCTTTAGCGACTATATTACGCGGAGAAATAAGCAAATATTATGTTATTTGACTTAGCTTAAGAAGTCAATTGAGACAAAATACTATTAAGTGATTAACGACATTATTATCTGTCGTAGGGGCTGAGAAAAGTTGCCAGTGATCGCTGTCTTTTGTTAGAAAATAGAAATGGAAAAAAATCTTATATGTTAAAAGGATGGACGTTCTCTTTATCCAGCCATACTCATCTTTTTTTTCTCTCGTTTTCACTTTTCTTTTGTCTATATTGACCCTTTCTCTTTTTCCGTTTCGTTTCTCACTATTCTTATTTTTCGTATTCTGTTCGTTCCTTTGCTCATCCGTTACTGAAGGTTTGAGTTCAGTCTGTCGAGCGAGGATTTATGTTCGCTGGTGCGTGCTATCACTCCGGACACTCAAGGACGGAAAAGGGGTGGTCGGACTCCTACCACTTCTGCTGGACTGAACTCTTCTTCAATGCAAGAACAGGAGAAAAAAAAGAGAAAAGAGCTGAGAAAGGAAACTATTGCCAGCAAAGTTGATTCAACAGGCAGCCTGTTAAAAGAAAGGGAAAAAAAAAGATCCACATAAAATATTGAAAGTAAAGTATATCTTTCTAAAAGACAGATATATAAACACAATTTTACAATCTCTTTGTTTACTCTTGCCTTTATGTACAATGTCTCTGACCAAACAAGTATTTATTGAATCGGAAGATCTGAACTAGTTAGTTATAAAATAAATTTTTACATCCTGAAATGTGGTAGATGTGATATTGGAACGGACATCCAAAGCAAAAGTCTACTTTAATTTCTGTTGCTGTCTGATTTTTACGCTTTAGAAATCGAATTTACAAATAACTTACTTTTGTTGTAAAGTAGCAGTTTCAAATATTTCAAAAATACATTCTTTGCATTAAGTTTTTTCCATTATTGCAATATTTTATTAAATATAATTCATAACTGCAGAGTTCTTTTTGTAAAAGAGAACCAAACCTTCCCTT
Source organism: Thermobia domestica (assembly GCF_964235325.1). NCBI lineage: Eukaryota > Metazoa > Arthropoda > Insecta > Zygentoma > Lepismatidae > Thermobia > Thermobia domestica. The sequence goes on from NC_137462.1 coordinate 275,130,329, forward strand.
CCTTTTTAAAGTAAAAGAGTGTGTGAAAGGTGCTCCATTCTCTAATAGTGAAAATAGGGACAATGAAAGGAAAAATGCAGTGTCTTCTGCGATGTCATGAGATACATTTTTGGCTGATCTTCAACAAAATTTGAGGAGGAATATGGATGACAAGCAGGGTTGTATGAACTCATCCTGAGTTCCGGAACTAGAAAAAATATGTGGCACCATGCTGACTTAACCTAATACATTTCTGTGAAACTACACTAGGAAAGTTAAAGCAATACATGTAATTCTACGACATTAGCCATGCCGTGCATTAGATCCATATTATACCTAACGGAATTTTCCAAATGCATAAACACACACACACACACAAAGTTACCTTATTATATACATTGATTAATAAAAATGAAAGTTCGGTGTGCTAATTTGGTAGCTGTTTACATCATCGTCATCATCATCATAGGTACTTTTGTCCTTATTGGCAGGTCACTTGCCGCAGCTGAGAAGCTTCCATGCTCCTCCGCTAAACTCTTCGTCTTTACGTATGATCTTTCTGATTTTTTAAAATCATCCATTAATTGTAGTCTCCTTCGCTCTCTCCCTCCCTTTCCTGCCACCATATCCTCTAGACATTCTTTATGATACAATTTCTTCTTAGGTAACGTCCCAACCAGTTTCTCTTCTTCTTTTCAATATTATCTAGAAGTGTTCTTTTCTCCGGTAGCTGTTGTATTAAAATATAATTATTTTAAAGGGAAATAGTATTCTAGCTATCTGAACTGAAACATTTTCAGCATAAGAAATAAGTTTTACTTCTTTTTCTGTGGAAATTTAGTAAAGGAACCATTCCACCTCTGAATGCGTAAAGTACAATTTATTAATATAAATGAAAACTACGACTTTACGAAACAAGAGTAATTACACTATGAATAGCTTCTCAGAGCTATGACTGAATTAATTGTCAGAAAGCAATATTCGCAAGGGGACCAATGCAACAAACTTAGACTCTACTTTTAACTAAATTTTACATGCGTTAATACAAGGAAACTTATATGAACATGATATGAGAAACTCTCAACCCAATTCCAAAGTTCTTTCTGACATGCATGACTAATACGATTACAGAGGATTTCTTAGTTCTCTCCGTCTGTATCTTTTGGTAGATCGTTACAACACTAACACCAATATGCCCCCCACGAATTCCAGGTTCCTAATTTTTAATACAAATTTTCACTCATTAATTTTCAATCAAATGCTAAAGTATGAGTTTTTAGCAATTAAAACTTTCATCAACACATAAACTTTGTCTCTCAAGGAGAGATCATTTTTGCAAAGAAAACATATTAATAGTTCATTAAGATTACAGTTTTAAGGTTTTCTTGTTTCCATTACTCTTGAGCTCTAGAACCTTGTAACTTATTTGCATTTTCATTAATTATAACTTATTATTATTTTTCATAAAATCTCTGTCTTCAAAACAAAATGTAATATTTAAAAAAAAAAAAAATCAGCACTTCAAAAATTTCTATTCCTATCTTTCATCCTAGCGAGGTCCTCTATCATATCCTGGATGTCAAGAGTTAATGAAGAAATTTGTTTCATATTTTTGGTCATATTTTTCCTTATGATGATAATTGCATCTTGTATGAAACATTTTAGACAGCCAGTTGATTTTTTTTTATCAGAATGGAGGCCCTCCTTGACCTGTAGGCCCTGGTCAATAATCCCCTGAAACTTATTTTCTTTCTTATTGTGTGAAACGCACCCACTTGTTTTGGAGAACTCCAACTTGGAACTTGGAACTTTTGTGAATATAACCCAACTCCAAATCATTGTTTTGGAGATAATAAGAAGTCCGTTTATAAATGGGTAGATCCATTTATCAATAAAAGTGAACGAAGTATCGTTACAAAAGTCAATTTATAACCTAGTAGTACAAAATTAGGGGACCAGGAAGAGTTATAATTGTACTCAAGGATTTTCAGTGGATCTTCAACAAAATTTACACCAAATGCGAAAAGTTACAGCGAAACTGGTCCCATTACTTATTGATGACAAACCAATTTGTAGATTACATAACAGTTTAATTCATGACATATCATGTACCGCACTTTTCAGTCAGTTGTGATGAAAAATATGAGAATAATCACCATTTTTAGGCTATTTTCCATAATATGAAATTAAACCAAAAAGCAATTATTTCGCTAAGTTTATGTGTACTGAATTAAAAAAAAAAAAAATACCGTATCTGTTTTCCCCTTGAAGTTACATAATCTTACCACTAGAGCTTCAGGAATGAAGAAAAAACCTTTCCATATGGATAAGCTTATACATCTATTAATTTTTTATGTTCTTATCATGCAGAAAAGCTTTTTTATTTTTTTTGTTTCCTCATTTTTCTGCTCCTTTTTTGAGTTTAACTGTTTCTATTTTCACGATGAAGTGAGCTTAATATAAGAGCGTGCTTGTGGAGAAAACCTTAACTTGTTCATTGGTAATTCTTAACGCACTGGGCAGTTTTATCCATATTCATTAAGATCTCTTTTTCTTTTTTCTTTTAAAAAAAATGGTGAATAAATGTGTTTAGAAGGGTTGCTCTGAGGCCATTTCACTACTTAAATAATTACGTTGCTTTTCGCACTACAGCGCACAGCTGGTGCCGCTTTTAACTACGTTCCTGGTGTTACATGTTGAAGAGCAAAGAATCTATATCACATGGTGGAGAGGCATAAATATAAGTCATATGTGTACGGTAAAGTTTCAGAACGAAATCAAACATTGACACTTCAGTGGCTTGAGGGAATTGTTTAGAAGCTAAAGCTACAGTTTCCTTTGACCAGAAAAATTGGTAATAACCTATATAGGTCTACCAGCTGTGCCATATCAAGATTTTCTTTACTAGCTTGTGAAGAAAAGACTTGTGCAAGAAAGCAACAGTATATTCGTATGCGGTTCGACTTCGAAATAGTTTAATGAGTCTCTGTACATGAAGGTTCAATCCAAGTCACTTTTTCCTTCATGTCAATACTCAATCAACTTTTAGCACGTAAACGTCCGTAATATTGCTGCCGTTCCAAATTTGTGACAAATACGAATCATATATCAGGAACATATTAAGACCATAGAAAATCGTAAGTATTCGTTGTAAGTACACACTTAAATCAGAAGCTCTGTAGGGACAATTCAAATCGTAATTTCCGGAAAAATGCTTCAATTATACCTTATTTCATTTAACTTTATTTCACAATAAACTGCAAAGGGGCACCGTGGCTCGGTGGTAGAATGCTTACCTCTGGTGCATTGGGTCCCTGGTTAGATCCGGCCAAGTACAATAAGTTTGTGTTGGGCAACATCGTATTCGTCGATTTTATCGAGATACTCCCGTTTTCTTCCACTTTCGCATTCCACCAATTCTTCCATCTTCATTCACATGTTCTAATCAATCGTCCTCCTTAGCCTAAAGTGTATAAGTATAGATTTCATTCTATCTTCATTTAAAATAAACGACAATGATACAGTAGAACAAACAAAATGAAATTGTGAAATAGAAATTGATTTCTGATGAAAATAATTTACCTTAAATAATTTTATGAGTTATCTTCGATTTTGGGTGTTAGTTTTATTGACCAAAATGTTTATTGTTAATAAGTAACCGATACTAGTGCTTAACAAAGCCATATTCTGTTTAGACTCTAAGAGAGATTAAATACATGTCATTACATTAATACATTATTCTCTCATTAAAAAAATAACATTTCTTAAAATTGTTTACTTAAAGAAAATACATAAACCGACTGTATTAAGATCAAAATAAGGATCCACATAAGAATGTATTGTAAATATAAGTCTGACATCAAGTACTTAAAATATTATTGTTACTATAAATAATAATAATAAAATTATTATTATTTAAGTAAAACAAATAGGAGCATGATGGCTCAGTGATAGTTTGCTTATCTCTGTGCATGGGGTCTCTGATTCGATTCCCGGCCGAGTAAGTTTGTGGTGGATTACATCGTGTCCCGTGCGTTTTCTCGGGGTACTCCCGTTTTCTCCCACATTCTCAACCCACTAACTCTTTCATCATCATTCATTTTCTTTAATCATTATCTCCCTTATTGTAAAAGACGTAATCGTGGGACGTTAAATTGAAAGATTTCTTTTCATTTTTTAATTACAATAATACAGATAAAGTGTAATTTACATATTTCTAGCAACTTTTGTGCATATTTCTGAACGTTTATGTTTAGTCACAAACCTAATTTTTTTTGTTGTTGTTGTTGTCTTTATTTTGGCACTGTACTTATTTCACTGATTATATATTTACTATTATTAATATTATCTCACTTACATCATCCACAGGTTTGTCTTTTGTCAAATTAAATAATTTTATTGGCGTTTTATGAGATAAAGAACGTAACCCGTTACTGGCTAGATTCAGATAAGGTGCCAGGTAACAAATGATCAGAGTTTCTATGAAAGCAGCAAATCTGATTTGTGTTATTTTTAAAAAAATACTGGAATTTAGGAATACTTACTGTAAAGTATTTATTTAAGCTAATGTTATGCTATTTTGGTATACATGAACTTTGAAACATTAAATATTAAATATACAGGATATTAAAATATATGTACAGTCCGCAGCAAAAGAACCTGCAACATGAGCATGTATTGAAAAAACGATGAAGTCTTTTGCTCCAAAATAAGTGTGCAGGAGAGGACGCCGATGTGTTTTTCTGGTGTGATTCGTGCTACTTAGACTTTATGTTGATTCCCTGGGCTGTTAGGCATAGTTCCACAATAAACTTACATGCTCATGTTGTAGGTTTTTTGCTGCGGACTGTACAAGTTGAAATTATTCAAATATAATATGGAATGTTTGTAAATTGTTCTATAAATATATTAACTAAAGATATGCAAACTTATATAATAATAAAACATATAGTAAGCTGATATGTAAATAAGACATACTAATCTAACAAAATTAAGAAAAAAGTTTATTGGATAATACAATGATATGGAAGATCCATTCGCATTAGACTTCAAGAGAAACTCCCAATGTGTTATATTGAAACAATAAAGTTAGTCAACCTATCACACAGGAGACGTATTGCCTTGGCTGGTTGGGAGATCTTACCAAAACGATTAGGTAGTTACAATTGTCGTTGACGAATTACCTCAAAATCTCTTATCTTAGAAATAATTATTATTTAATGTAGGAAATAGCAATAGTCTTTGTATCAGCGTTAGCATTAGTATCATTGACCAGAGTTATTAACCAGAAAAATGGCTTAAGCAGAGTCAGAAAATTACTCTTGTTAATTTTATCTACATTTATAATTATAGAATATTTCCGGTGAAAGGGGCAATACATGGAAAATGGTATTATGGATGATTCTGAACAAGAAAAAGGTCATATGAACGTGGGTCCTATTCTCAACGATTTGTGAACTGCAGGTTGTGAACCATTTTTGATCTTATATTACTTATTGCTCAACCTGTAGATACTCTATCAAGATGAGGGCTTTCACCTATTACATTTGAAAGATGATGCAATGTCCTTTCCAACGGTACCCAACACGTGGAGGTGGTATTCAAAAAGGAAGTTATTGACTGAAATTTGGGAGTCAATGTTGCCATGCAATTCCTTTTACTAATCTTAATTTCCCCAATTTTTCTTAATACCTCCATTTCCAAAGACACTACTCCCACATGTTGCAAAGACCATCGCAACATCTTTCAAATGCGATACGTCTGACCTCTGTGGAATAATTACAGGGTGAGCAATGAGCTACATAATGTCAAAACTAGTTCACAAACTGTTGAGAATGAGACCTATGTTAATATGAACATTTTTGCTTAGAATCACTCATACTACTATTTCCCAGAGTATTGATAGCTAGCCTATCTATAAAATACTGTCATTGTTCTTGAAAATTGCAGGTTATGTAAAACGTCTTTGGTCGTGAAGATCCGGAAGAAAGCCACTATGTTGTTTAAATAGTATGCTAGTCGAGTCTTTAGAGCATTTATTCTTGGGAGTCAAGTTATCTCTGCCTCTGATATATCAAATTAATTGAAGGGTAAAGCCATATCAAAAAATTGACATTTCTTTCTTCTACAAAAAGCAAGACTTTATTTTCATGAACTTAAAAAACTAAGGATGCAAAATAAATTTCTACTATTACTCGGGAAACCAATTCGTTAAGCTTGGAGCTTAAAAAATGACAGAATTTGCTACACAAAAGTGAATTATAGAACTTATGGTAACAATAGCAATTTTCAAGCTATCTCGTTGGATTAGATCTGAATGAATATTGCATGATTTTCTTGTTGATTTCTGGATGATGCTTGTCCTCTGCCTTACCTTTTTATATGCAATGACTTTCATCATTCAAACCCTGAGGTTCTCCATAACAGCTTTGTTTTTCTCCTAATTACTCTCCACGTTACGTTACGGAGAACCTCATTAGTCTACAATCATTACTCTAGTTGCCACTGTTTGTCAAAATTCCTTTTTCACCTAATTAAGTATTATCTATACAGTGGCGGCCGGTGGATTGTGGTTTCGGGTGTTGCAGTACAAACGATCAGAGACAGAAGATATAAACTGCACTCATTGATTAATCAGCATAACTTTAGATGCAAGTGCTATGTGACATGTGAAATTAAATAAAATTCTGATTAAAGAAATAAAAAATAATGCAGAACACTTTAACCGATTAATCACCTTATTTAATTAGTAAGTCCATTCTCCTCTCTTGGAGTAAGTTTGTGTAATACATGCTGGTTGAACTCTGGTATTCCCATAATGAGGTATTTTTCGATGGAAAGCGTAACTAATGGTGAAAACCTTTCTTGGAACATTCAATTCCTTAAAAGTGTCAATTTTTTTCGATGTGGAATAACGCCTGAATTCTTTTGCTGACGTCATAGGTACAGTTAATATTAATTTCAGAAGCTTTGTAAATTCACTAAATAATTATTCTATATTATTGCGTACAATTCATTGTAGCAAACCCAGTCCCTGACAGTGATCCAAATTCCTCTGCAGCGTAGACTGAAGACAGTTAGTGGCAGAGATTAGTGTTATAAAAATTTAAATTGAACACACTTTATTCACAGTTTATCTAGAAAAATTTAAAACAAATTGTAGAAATATATCTTATGACAAACAACATTGCTGCCATAAGATGTCCTGTGAATTTAAGCTGGATTTTTTTTTTTCGAACACTCTTCTGAATTACTCTTTGTTTGTTTTGTCTAAGCCTTAATTGCAAGTTTTTCCTCAGTGGAGAGCTGGGAAAATTGCTTTTTTATAAGTTATTTACAGAAGTCATGGTATAGAATTCATTCAGAATTTGTAGGTTATTTTCAAAATTATACCACACACAACTCAAACAAATCTAATAACTAAAACGCAAAACAGCTGATTGAGAAAAGACAGCTGATACAAAAGGGAAATATAAATCGCGAATGTCACATATACACCAACCCACACACGTGCGTAAAAGAAAAACTACATTCCAAATCATCTGTCTTGGTTGTAAGCAATGCACGATGAACACAATATACTTCCCCACCAGGCAAAACAATGCTTATTAATGTGATATGTTCTGGAAAGCATATTTTGAAACTCTTCAGATGTAAGATCAGCATATAACAGAAGCCAAAAGTCAAAGAACGTTAAAACAAACAGCATTGCCAGTTCTACTCCCAGAAATGTTTGCTGGGATGGGGTCCAAAGTATTTGAGGGGGTCAAATACGTTTATTTAATATCAAACCTGTCATATTTTGCACCCGAAAAGACAGGTAGTTAATTACTCTCACCTATATTTTTTGAAAAAAAAATCATGGAACGATTATTTTTAAAAGAAAAGTAAGAGTACATGATGAGGCGTAAAATAAAATATTTATCTACATCAATCATTTCTCTGTTAAACAAGTATAGTTCGTTAAGAAAGTCTACAAACGTTAGTCGAATTTGGAAATTTTTTGGAGATCCAGACACGGTGGACCCCTCCCTCTTGGCAGCCGTCCCTAAGCATTGCTAATTAGTCCAAAATTCAATGTGGCGTTTTCCATCATACCGTTTTATGTGGAAAGTTATCAAGAGTATAAAATATATTTATTTTATAAAACAAATAGACGTATATATAAATTTCATATATAAATACCATCCACAAAGCGGTGATTCTATATTTTGACTTACTGATATTTGGTTGACAAATTATTGTATCAGAATCTTTTATTATCTATATAAGCTAAGAATTAACTTATAAATGGGTATTTATTTTCATTTGTTATCTACTCTATTGCATCTTTTCTTTCTTATTTTGTAATTCTGCAATCACTTTTTTTAATTATCATTATATTGGTTTGCTTCAGAATAGTTCCGTAATTTAAAAATATGAATGCATAAAAATAAATTACATTTGTAATTGGTAGTGAAATAAAATTCAGAAATCTTATTTAGCGTGTAAAACATTCTCGTTCACTGGAAACCGTGCCGCGTTGTTGCAGAAGCACTGCAACGACCAGAGCCTTTAACTCCTGAGATAGGAGACAGGTGACTTAACATCCGCTCCGATTGCCGCGCTGAAAAAATCTGGTCGTTGTATGCTCGCTGCAACCCAATATAAATTAGAGATTCTGTGACGGTTTGTTTTTTGCTTTTTAAAACGGATTAATGGATTTTACAGTTGTAGAAGTAAAAAATATGTTACGTAAATTATATGGGAGTATTAGAAAGTATTTTTTCCTGTTCTTTACTACTACTGTTAATAATATTTTTTCCTTGAAATATTTTGGTCGTTACGCAACGATGCAACACTAACACTAGCCGCCATTGATCTTATATTTTTTACATACAATTGCTACTCCTAAAAATACAAAAACATTATTAATTATTTGAGTAAGACTAAAACTTCTTGATATATTTTATACAATATGATGATTTTTTTTCAAACTCAAGTCTTACAATTTCATTACAATATTGACTGCTTCATGGTTTCAGGATCATATGTATAGAGGCAAGCCGAAAAACAAAGAAATTAAGAAAAGTTTCAGGAAAGCATAACACAAAAACCAACGAAAGATAAAAGAATAACTAGGAATGGCCACACATGAGGACTTGCCTAGTTACTATCACGAAGAGAAAATAGTAAGTAAAGAGTGGATAACCGAGGAAATTCTGGAATTATTGCTTAAGAGAAGGAAATTGAAGAAATCAATAACAGCAAGGCTGAGGAGCAGTATAAAAGAATAAGTAATTGGAACTTTAATAATGCAGATTTGTCAAGAAGTAATTAAACAACAATGTAAAGGGACATAAAATGATATGAATACAGGATATAAATGTGGCTTAAAGGAATATTAAATGTAACTTCAATCCACGAAGAGCAAAGAACAACGTACTAAAAGATAAAGAAAGAAGACACACCTCTGAAGCTGGAGATACAGTGAAAATTCGGAATGAATATTTGAAAAGGCCCTATTAAAGCAGCAATTAGAAGAACTGGAAAACACGCAAGAAAAGGTAAAACGATGCTTCATACTTAAGACAGAGTTCAAGAAATAAATTCGGCAGCTATTGTTTCAAACTGGCGGGCATCGGCGCTACAGAGCGTAATTTTCAATCTTTGATCTAGAAATGTTGAGAGTAGAGACACGAGATGCTCTAAATTTGCGGTATAGATTTTGACGGCGATCCTAAATATCTGTACTCTAAATACTTTAACTCTAAATTTTGTGGGAAGAAGCAAGAGTTATCCTAAATTTGTCTTCGGTGGTGATCTGACGGTAGATTGTTTCCAAAATGACGAGGACACACGCTCCGGGGCGTCATTTTCAGTTTGTTAACGTGAGGCACTTAGTCTGTAGGCCCACTAGTATTAATATGCATTTGATAGTGAGTCCGCAAAAACCCAGCTAGTCCTATGTATTTTCCAACCTTTCATTCATTGCGTTTAGATACACTTTCTGATGCCTACAGAATATTTAGACAGAACACCTCAAAATTCGGTACTTACAGGATGAAGATATACTGTTTCCTTCATTTTCTCAACATTGTGATTTTAGTCGTTATGAAGTTTTTGCAGGAAACCCCTCAAGTGATTTCTGTACTTAAAATACTATCATAATTTGAAGTTGTAAAGAAAAGTGGAAACGTAAATGTTATCGAAAATAATATTTTCCAACAAGATAAGCATTGGAAAGTTAATTTTAGTGACTATCATTTGTGGGAAATGACCCTTCTCGTTACATGAAGCGAAAATGGAAATAAGCTGAATTGGACTTGCTTTACGACTCCCAACCCCCCATCTCATATCTCTCCACATGCAGGATATACCACATCAATAGATACATATGACTTTATGTATAGCACTGTGTGTGTATGTGTGTGTGTGTCTAATTCTATTTGTGTATGGGTATGGAAGCGTGATTGACACAGAAGTGATTCCATCAGTTATCGCTAAGGGAATTAGTTTAATGCCACTCACGATGGAGCTAATTGAAGATGCATTAATTAAGCATCCGGTGTCATTTGAACGCTACATGCGCCCCCGTTTGGTAGTCTCTCACTCCCTCAATATTGACAGCCAAGAAAGGTTACGAAAAATACTTTTCTACTTTCTCTTCTGCAAGTATTAAAATAAAACTTTTGACGTTAGTAATTAATTCTTAGAAGGTAGCCTACATTAATCTTATCTCATTGAAATTTCTTCGACTTTTCTTCTTATGTTTCAATTCTTCACTTTTCGTTCGTCCTTGCTGACATTTTCTTTACGTTCACTGAAAATAATTTTCTTTCTGTTAAAAGAGGCAATCTAACAAAGAAAGTGTACTGATTATGTTAGCTAAGACCATCTCTCCCTATTGAGAGAGAATCACCTGTAATTATCACTACACTATCATTACATCCGTGAAAGGGGGCTAGGGGGTTGCGACCTCTTCTTCGAAGTCAAGTGAATCAATAATTTTAATTAAGTTTGCAGGCACTAACATTATTTTAAAATATTTAACTAACTACCTCTATGGCCTATGGAACCCGGAGGTTCAATGCCGCGTTCACAAAAGCTCTCCACTGACTTCTATCCTTAGCATCCTGGGTCCAGTTTCTACTTTGTCTTCCAATCTCTGCGAGGGCCATCTTAATATTGTCCTCCCATCTGCGCCTAGGTCTTCCTATTGGTCGTTTTACGATTTGAAAGCGTTTCTACTTTCTTCCATTCTAGCTACATGACCCGCCCACCTAAGCCTCCTACACTTCACGACCCTAACAATGTTGGGTGAACCATATAAATTATGTAGTTCCTCGTTATGAAGTTTCCGCCATTCTCCATTCCCGTTCCTCTTGGGTCCGAATATATTTTAAAATATCACCCACCAATATTGTCGTTATTATTCTTTACGTTTCCACTTGTAAAAATAACTTTTGTATGATACTAGATGATCCACGAAACACAAAAGCACTTATATTTTTGCTGAAAAGTATGCCGTAAATACCAGAATGATACAAATCAGCTTCTTTCCTACTACTCGTCATGTTTCTTTCCGTCCCCTTATCCGAGCAGAGCCTTATATATGCCAAAAGACAATATACAGATCTTTGCTTTCTCATGCGAAAAACCCTGTTGTACAACATTCATCCCCTTAATACAATTAATAAATCATTGATCATCTTCACTTATTGAAGGATGCTCATAAGTAAAACAATAGGCTTTCCTATAGCTAACATTGCTTCCTGCCTTAGCATTAGCTTCATGCTTTGTGTCATGTTGTCTGATCGAGAATTGCTGGAACTTAAATACATTTCAGAATCTAGTATTTTCTAGAAACTAGAAAGATTAGACATGTATTGTTCCTTTAATGGAAAAGTGACACAACTCAGAAACAAAGCTCATTGTCATATGATGTTAAAAATGGGTCTAAAGACTAGAATAGTTTTGTGGATAAACGTCTACCGCCTTATGCAGAGCCGTTTTGACCTATGATCAGTGTCATACTAAAGGTCTAACTACTGCAGGAAACATATGTTAATCGAACTATTTAGTATGACACTAATCGCGTGTCAGAACAACTCTGCATATGGCCCATTAAGTCTACTTTCAATGCATCAATTATTCAAAAAAATCGGTAGGAAATCGAGTACTGGTGGGACATTTGATATGTAATGAAAAGATCATACGAACAGTTGTGGAGAAAACTGGAAGATATACTATATTGATAGAGGTATAATACATTACTGTTACAAATATAATTTCTTCACAGTGAACACTTACTTGTGTTTGACTAATTTACGGACACGCTGTATATATTGGCGAATCAAATTGAGAATATCTTTTTTGTTTTTGAATTTGTTTGAAGTCGATTTTCTGATGATTCATCCGCTTTCAATTGATTCGATCACACGTCAAATCAATTTCATTTTTGTATATTAGATTCGTACTCGTCGCAAAAATATACTTCAATAACTTTTATGGAAGTAGAATGATAGCAAAATATATTCTGGTGAGAAGTGTTAACATTTTTAAAAAAATGTCTTCATAAAAACTTTACAAGTTGAGCCCATATCAATTTCTGTATAACTTTTGGAGGTTTCACTCCAGAGAGCATCTTTCAAGACATCAATGAGGATTTCTCGTAGACTCGTAGACCCAAGGAAATTTCATGGACGGCTGGAGTCTCCTCGACTCCAAAATCGGTGCTCATGGTTGAGGCCCTTCCCTTTTGGGAGTTTGCGAAGGACTTCAATATCGGTGTATTTTGAGATGTTTGTCAGTAACATATTTTTAAATTTATTGACTCACCCGGTATATAATATGTTTGCGTTCCTTGTCCTAAGAATCGAAACCAATGACGAGCTTCCATTGTTCGGATAGGGAGGCAAGCGGAAGGTAAATACCTTTTGCAGGGTTTTTTTTTTTTTTTTTTGGTACACCGAAAATACAATACATCTCGTTTCATGCCGAATCTTTTTGTTTCTGACTTTACATTTCTCACATCTAATATTATAATAACAAGATCTCCTTTCCACTTTCATAATGAATAGTTCTGTGCAATGGCGTACGCAAGGAAAGTTTTCTATGATTTAAATCTCTTCTTGAGCAAAATTATATGCAAAAATAACCACTTACCGTTTACGATATTGATCCTAGGAATCCCAAGTTATTTTAGGTTACAGGTCATCCCAAAAACCATGTCATCATTTTAGGTTACAGGGTGGGTCCTAGGACTCACTAATACATAATTCATTTAATTTGGAGACATAATAGATGAAATTACTTTCGATATGCTAGTCAGAAAATGGACTGGTACTTACATTAAATTCGTTATGATGTTGAAATGAAATGATCCTAGATAGTTCCAAGGAGAAGGGCTCTCGGTCTCACTACTGTAATTTCTATATTACTTGTGTAACCAATTATTTACATCATTATGACAAATTGTGTCAGTGAATTAAGTGGAAATAACATAAAAAGAATAACTGGCTGAAAATATTTTATTGAGATTTTTTAAATTACCTCATGAGTTCAAGGAGCCACCCCTTTGTGATTCCAAGGGTTAATATACTTATACAAATACTTGAAATTTTATGAACATGGAAGCTTCATCCTCCATCGATGAACTTCTGTGTACGCCATTGCTTTTTTATCTATCTTACCGACATCTATATAATCCATTTTTGCTTGCTGAAACAACTTGGATAACAAATAAAACGGGTTTGATTTCCGGCCGGAGCTCATGTGGCTCGGATTACACGTAAGATGTAGGTCTACGTCTCGTACAGCCTAGCTACTGAAAGGGACGCTAAACTAAAAATCAAATCAAATCAAATAATAAACAAAATGCAAGAATTCTGGATCACGAGATGCGAAAAAAATGCAAAAAGCACGTCACATGATTACTTAACCCAGCAGACAAGTCGTTCTTGCGAAACACAGCATACGATAGCATATGATGTAATAGTAGTACCAGTCTGTCCGCAATGGGCGATTCTTATGGAGCGCTCAAGACATTCAACATCAGCAGGCTAGTATGTCTATGTGGGAGATCCTATTACATTCTTCAGCCATAGCAAAGAATACTAAAGTATTAATAATGCTGAGACGTTAAGCAGTCTTTAAGTATTCTGTCAGTCCGTGTGAGCCGGAGAATATAGAATACGAGAATATGAAGCAGAATGTATGAAATCATTTCGTAAGTAGGAAATTTTGTAAGGATTCGCTCGTCACCCTCGAGTATCGAACCCAGAAGTACTAGGGACGAGCCCCAAGTAAAATATAAATAACTTTTCCAAAGTTATCAAATTTCTCTTTCAAGGCCTGGGATTAGAAACCTGAGTTAATTCCAATACAACTACTATGTTTTTCCAAAAGGGATAGAAATTTGGTGAATGTATGGATGGTATAAAGTGTAAGGTAAAGGAGTAATGATGATTTCAGAAAATTTCCCATGGAGATTTCGAATGAACATGGGGAAAATTAGTACAGTAATAATACTAGTAATTGAGGTAGATCACGATTGAAGAAATGACCTGGGGCGCCTTATATATTTTACAAGAAGAAAATTTCTCCAGACCACACTCTGAACTCATCACTAGAAAGAGGGACGACTCTGATACATACAGTGATATTCTTCTGACTAATAGTAGAACAACTTCCAATACTATCACTATCTACTGGCTCCAAACGGAAAGCGGGCAGCAACACAAGGTCCTGTTTCTCTAAAACTCTGTTGTAGATAAGTTTTTCAGGATCAGTTGTCTCCAGTTTTGTTTCTGGTCTGGTTTTTTCCCCAAGACGAAATGGTGGATGGCAGATGGTTGCCCTTTTTGTCTTAGGTTTTGGCAAGCAAGTCACTAACCACTGTCGTCTAACAATCTCGTCGACTCATTATCCTAGAAATGTATGAGTTCACGGTCATCTCATCCATCAGTTACGTCATATAAAATCAGAAATGTCCTAATTCTTGTTCAAAAATACTGTAAGTTTAAGGAACATGCATATTTTTTTTTAATTATTTTGAAGGATGGGAAAAGAAATTGTTGTCTCTTCATTACTTAAATGACGTTTTAAGAATTTTTTTTTTTTAGAATTTCTGTCTATTTCCGAATTCTAAACAAACTATTAAAAATTAGTCAGTAACAAAAATTGTTTCTTAACTTAAGAAGTCTTTTTCTGTCAGTGGAATGCAAGGATCTTATAAAATAGAGGATCTGCCCTTACAACAAAATCTTGAAGCCATACGCCACAGTTTTGCACCCCTACTCTGCCCACTTCACCCACTAGAATCGCAATGTTGTGAGCCAACAAACATGCCGGAAACGAAAGTAGCCAATCAGACGATGGCGGAAACAAGAGTAACCAATCAAACGTGCCGATGCTCGGTTGTTTTTTTGGCTTCATTATTTAAGACGATGAAGATATATATGGGCAGATCCTCTACTTTATAAGATTCTTGGTGGAATGGCTGACAGTCAATGTTAAAAATTGACGACTTCTAATATTTGTTTTAAAAAATGTTAGTTTTCTGTCAAGAGAATGACGTAAGCACAACACAGCAGAATCCAAAACATGATCTGAGAGCCCCTTGAATTCCAGGGGAGGGATACATCTTCAGCCGTCTGTACCTTAGATCACGGCACTGTCGGAACCAACGACTATTGTTGACTCGTCCCTCCCCCACTTTGGAAGTGAAACGAACCTCTTCCCCTGGCAGGATATCTTCTTTACTAGCCAGTCTACCTCTATGAAGAAGGAAAAGACAAAGGAATGAAGATATTTGGCTATTTATCCATTTAGAAAACTACTAAACTTCGGCTCTACTAACTGAATCGAAAACTAGTGAAGCAATTGGAAGAATCCATTAGAGTCTACATAAGTTAGAGTGCTTATCTCTGGTGTATGAGGTCCTAGTTGGGTCCTCGGCCAAGTAAGCTTGTGGTAGACATAATGTCCATGAGTTTTCTCGGGGTACTCTCATTTTCCTCCACATTCTCATTTCACCATTTCTTCCATCATCATCCGCTTGCCTTACTCATAATCTCCCTTAGCCTAAAGACAATAATCGTGGGATGTTAATCTGAAATATTTTAGTTCGTTTCACAATTTCTTGTTATGTTTGCGTTTGCAATTATAACTAACAAGACGCGAGGACTAATATTAAGTATCCTGACGTAGAAAAACAATTTAAAACCAGTTGAGAATGGTCGAAGAGCAGTTCCAAGACGAACTTAAAAAGAATTATTTTTCCTTATTAACTTCTGTAAACTTTATACCAATTGTTCTATGTATTTTATTATTATTAATATATTCATTTAAGAATTCTTGGAAGTCATGGCTAATACCGGTAACTTTGGGAGTGGTAGCAACATTATCTACAGATTTTACTTTGTTGCTCAAAATTCGAAAGACATTGTTGTCAAGCTGTTCGATATTTATTTCCGAACAAATATGATTGCTACAGATAATCTATATATTCTTAGATGTGCTTATAAGAAAGAAATAATGTCCGTAGTCTTAAATCTAATATATTTCTAAGATCAAAGATGTATACATATAGAACGGAGGTGCCTATAACTCGAAAGAGCTTTCAAATTATTGTTATATTTGTTCTGTGTTTCTTCTTTTAAAGTAGATTTATCAGTGTATTTCAGCATATTTTCATGTTTCTTTTTGATCAAAGTAGTTCAATATTGTTTCGTATTTATTTTTGGCTCAACCAGATGAATCAACTTGTACAAATATATTTATAGATAAATATTTTAACAATTCTTGTAAAATATCTATCCATTTACAGGGTGGCCCAAAAATAGGTATACACCCCTACATTGATCAAGTATTGCTAACATTCTAGTTTACGGGTTTATTTGCTTCGGCTCTTGCAGGCTTAAGATGTAAGTAAAAACACATTAAGTACAAATATTAAAAACTAAGTTCAGCTGATGGATAACAATAAGAAATTATATAAAACGCAAGAGCTGATCAGTGCGGTACGTATATCTACTTTTGGGACACCCTGTGTAATTTCCTAGAGTACAACTTTTTTCGCGCATGTTTTGCTGAAGATTTCAGTTAAAACATTCTACGATACGTTGTTTTACGAAGACAGACGTTCAAAATTGAAAAAATGCAAAAACTCACGTCTCTGACTTTTGGTTCCCGAGACATGACTCCTCAAATCTCTCGAAGTCCGAACTTTTTTGGCCAATATCTGAGGAACGTTGGCCATTTATGAATTGGCTACCGGTTACCAATTGAAACCAAATTATTCGTCATCCTTTTAAGTATTGATCAACACCAATATGATTTCTCTGTGACTTACGGTTACCGAGATATAACTCCTAAAATCTCCCGAAATCGGAACTTTTTTGGCCAATATCTCGGGAACAGTAACAGTGACGCAAAAAATTCCATCACTTCCTTAGATAGTTTTTGATGGTCCATCGAATGGAGAGCTCAAAATTGAAAATTTCGCAAATAACAGACACACACACACAGAGAGAGAGAGAGAGAGAGAGAGAGAAGGGGGAGAGAGAATTTAGTAAAGAACTTTTAAAATTCGTTGTTGAAAATAACTCAATTTTTTTCCAGCAAAGCAGACGTGCTTAACTAGCAATAAATAAAATAAAAACAATTAAATCAAAGATTTATTGGATTGAAGTCAAAGTGATCTATTATTATGCTAAAATTGCTCACGTTAAAAAATGATTATTTACTTTTAAATATTGAAACGTTTCATGTTTTACGAAAGTTGTATAAATAAGAGAACTAATAACAATAAATTCAAAATCCATTCAGCTTGGTTGCTTTCCTTCATCGTTATCAGGGAATTCTTGTTTACGAAACATCGTGAACTTCCTTGCATTGTTGAAGCAATATTCTCTGGATCTTCCGTCATCGTGGTTTCATACAACGTTATAGCTGAGAGCGAAGCTTTCAATATCCGCTGGTAAACATCTTGCATTTCTTCCAAGACTCCAAAAACCAACCAACTTAACAAGCCTTGACTCGTCTTCCTCTTGCAAATATATATACACCAGCAATATATAGATACAAAGAGAGAGAGAGAGAGAGAGATTATTGAAGCCGTGAATCAAGTTCATCTCGTTAATTAACCACAACATTTGATCAGAGAAGTCCCCCTGATTGGATACATCATAGAACACTGCAAATTCCTATACAACACTAATCAGCTTATTTCCATATAAGTTTATCAGTTTTATGATGCATGCATTAATCCTCTTCAAGTGCGACTACGTAGCACTTTAAATAACAAGGAATTATCGTCTAAATTTAAGATATGAAGTTAACATTAATGTAAACAATAATGAGTAAAACGTTTTCCTAAATGAAGTAGATGGCTTATTCAATAAATAAGGTACTAATTTTACATTTTTTATCATTAAACAAAAATCAAAATTACAAAGGATGTGACAAATAACAATAGTTAAATCACATTAAGAATAATACAATGATCTGGGGGAGTAAAAATCATCATGAGCAGTTTTTGACAAAATCTAGAAAAAACTAATATTCTTTTATGAACATAAAGATTTTTGTAGTTCAACACTCACGCCACCTATTGGGATGAAACTGAAACTAAAGTATACATTCTCATCAAGCTTACCTTATACTTAACATGAGAAAGCGCCAAATTTTTAATTAACTCCCAAAATACGAGGTGTTATCCCAAAGTTAGACTTTGACTAACTCTTGTGTACTGTTACGCTTCAGATAAACTGAAGAAAGCCATGGATTTGACTCATAAACAAAAATCCGTGATTGAGATTCTGGCAAAAGAGGAAAATGGAATGAAATCTATGAATTTAAATTCCCACAATTATGATCTTTAGGCTAAAAGAGACAATGATTAAAGTAAGTGAATGATCATGGAAGAATTTGTGAAATGATGATTCGGAGGAACGGAGAGTACCACGAGAAAACTTACGGGCACGATGCCTCCTTCCTTTCAAAAGAGGGTTGAACCCCTGTAGAAATCCATAGGTTAACTAACGACTATGTGAACACTATACTGGACGTGAGAAATGTCAGACATTGCATGAAGAGGTTGAAAGAAGGATATATCGATATTGTAAATAAAACCCACAGTGGACATCCATTAACATCACTGACGGAGGACAAGAAATGCCGGTCAGATGAATTGATTTATGCAAATTGACTGATCACAATCAGTGACCTGGTAGCCGTACTTAACGTATCTTATCGGTTTGCTCAGGTGTTTTTCTGCAGCCAAGGATTCCACAAAGTGTGTGCTACTTGAATTCTCAGAGAACTAACTTGTCGTCTAGAGGTGTCACTATAGCTCTTGGTCTCGTATGAAGCACATCAGAACAATTTTTATAAAGACTAGCTCATTGCAAATGGAACATGAGCGTCTCTCTCTATGACGCAAGCACACTGTTAAAAATACTTACTTAAAAATGAGTAAAATTGACTCAAATTTGAGAACATTGTGTTCTCAGAATAGCTCCGAATACATTGTTCTCAAAAGTGAGAATGTGTGGGTGTTCAAAATATAAGAACAATATGTACTCAAATTTGAGTAAATCTTACTCACTTTTGAGTAAAAATTCTCTTAAAAGCGAGATAAAATATTCTTAAATAAAATGAGAAACTGCTATTTCTCAAAAATAATGAGAACATATTTTCTCAAAAATGAGAAAGTTAACCGTAAAATGAGATGAATGTAATCAACATTGAGAAACTCTTTGTTCAAAAACTAGTAATGCTCTCCTCACAATTGAGAACATGTACACTCAAAAGTGAGTAGAAAAGTATTCGAAATGCTCAGATAGCCGCAAAAATGAGAAACACACGTTCTCAAAAATTGAGAATATTTCCTCTCAAATTTAAGAAAAACTCTACTCAAAAATGAGAAGGGCTTTTTAAAAAAATGAGTAAAAAAGTACTCAAAAATGAGATTTTATTAGTATTCAAAAATGAGAAAAAAGTACTTATTCTGCTGCTTTGCTGGCACAGGGAAAGTTTCCTGGAACTAGAAAGGTAGATTACTCTTACACTGCACTGGGCAATTTATAGTAAGTACGCCTTCTACACATTAATATTGAAGTTAAAACATTTTCCTCTTAAAAGTTGGAAAATAGAAATCAGTTTTTGAAAAAATACGAGTACTTCAAAAATTACTTCTATTTCCCAGCTTTGAAGATGAAAATGTCTAACATCAATATTAATGTGTAGAAGGCGTAGTTACTATAATTTTTTTAGTGCAGTGTGAAATTCATCTACCTTTGTAATTTTGGGGAAGTTTCCCTGTGCCAACAAGGCAGCAGAATAAATACTCCTTTTCCTATTTTTGAATACTAATATAATCTAATTGTTAAAGTACTTTTTTACTCAATTTTGAATCTGCAAGGTTACATTTTTATGCTGATACCTGTTGTTTCCATAAATAGCATAGATGAGAATTTTAATTTAATCAACACACAAGCTTCTTGTAACTTAAACTGTTCGTGATGTTGGTTTGCGTAGTTTGAAACAAGTAAGCCTGATATGGTGGACAAATTTTATGTGCACTGGTTTTCTGGATGTATTCTCGTTTCCTCCTACTTTCTTCATTGCATCACTTCATTATCATTGCCTTCTCCTTTAGCCTTGAAACATAATCATGCGACGTTACACACACACACACACACACACACACACACACATATATATATATATATATATATATATATATATATATATATATATATATATATATATATATTCACACACACATACACACAAACTTAAATGTATATATATTAGTTTCATTTTGATTAAAGGAAAATATGTTTGTACATTGTATTTTTTATTTGTCAAATAATAAACTAAGTCTATACATGAGCACAATTTTTATAACAACTTAGATAAGACAATGAGGATACATGAACCCTCTGAATATGCCTACAAAGTACTATGACAGATGTATGCATTCGTTGGAAAATAGTCTGTGACGACTGCCAATGGACAAGATAAACAACAGCTATGTTCGAGATCCTCCCAGAAGTTTTTCATTTGCTATAAATGTGTCTATGCCTTCATCTCCCTGGAAACAAAGAGATTGTGTAATTAGTGACAATAGAAATAAAAATAAAATGAAATACTTATAAATCTTATTCGTGTATGGCGATATCTCGAATAATATTAGTTTTGCTACGTTCTAATTTGAATTAGTATCAACTGAAATACGATAATATAGACTCTGGTAAAGACAGTAAAGAGAATTACGCAATATTTCTTCAATTAATATTGAAACCAGAAGTTGTAGTAGATCTACCATTTAGTGTTTTAGCAGAGTGATTAGAGTGGAAATGGAATATATTCTAGGGACGCTTAATCGATTAAAAAATATACAATGTGAGATTACTGTCTATGCTCTATAGTGATCAACGTTAACCGGAAATGGTTTATTTCTAGCACTACAAGTAGGTGGATCACATCCATTAACGAACTCCTCCGAGATAATTATCTAGCTGTTGATTGCAGAAAACAATTTTAACATTATCTTTTGTTGAAGAGATATTGAGCGGTGTAACGGACGTACTAAGCCAGAGGTGTTTACCCTTGCGAGGATGGCCCTCTCGAGGGCATCCTCACCCTCAAATTCTCTCTCAACCATAATGACGCGAGGGCGATGACAAGCTTGGACAGCGAGGGCCAACTGTCACTGTCAGGGCTAGAGCGAGGACAAATTCCCAACACGAAGGCGAGAGCGATGGTCAACTCTCTTCGAAGGTGAGGGCGAGGGCCAATTCACTGTGAGAATGAAGGTGAGTGAGGTCGGAGTAAAATGAACACCTATGGTACTAACATTACAATATTATATATATCCCACTTGCGTGATCCTAATAAACATCAAATGAATGACTCGTCTATGGCGATCTTTATAATAATAGTAGGGTTGTCACGTTCTGGAAGGATTAATATCAATTGAAATAAGATTATAAAAATAAGGAAATTGAAAGGTAACCAAAAACATTTCGATCTGTTTCATCTATGCAAGACAAGGAAACAATAAACCTGAAAATTAGTCATTTCTGCTTATGTGTGACGAAAAAAAGAAAGAAAGAAAGAAAGAAAGAAACAATGAATCACACCACAAATTCTAAGTTATATAAAATTTCACCGTTATTCGATTTCTACTTTTTTAGCAATTGTTAAACAAATTACTAGAATGCTTTGAGAACAGTAGCGTAACTAAGAATGCATGCCCCCCTCCATCCGCGAAAATGTCAAAAGGGCTCTTCCTGTTTCTACGTTCATGGCACACGTACAATTTATACAGTAGTAGAGTTATTTTTCCATCTAGTCAGACACTACTTGCTAATATACAAAAATTGCACATTATTATTATTATTATTATTATTATTATTATTATTATTAAGCAATTACATGGGACTAAAAAGCTTCTTAAAAGAAATAATTTCTAGGAATTAGGAATTAGATTTCTGGGCTGTCGGCATCTAAGGCCACGTTAGCCCATCCCGTATAAAGTATGACGTCCCTCAACGAGCCCACTGTACGATGAAAGGGAAGGAAGAAAGGATTGGGAAAGGAAGGAAGCAGCCTGGGACCATTATATTAGGTACCTCCATCCCGGCATTTGAATGGTATGAATAAACGAAACCCAACAAAGACTTCACTCAAGATGGCAGGTCTGAAAAAGCTGTTACACTCTTTCGGCCGAGTGTCCCCACCAGGAGTCGAACCTGGGACCGCTCACCTCAAAGGCAAGAGCAGAAATAATTTTTTTCCTAACGTTCACATTACAACTAACATATGAAAACTCGTCAAAACTTGTGGAACTTGCTCACATATTTCTAAATCGGCGTATTTTTTTTTTTTTTCGGAGAGTAATTCGCTGACTACTTTCTCAATATCAACGTGGTGCCATTCTTCGCTTTCAGTGCTCAGGATTGGCAAAGGGCTCAACCAATGCCGTAACTTTTGCGGGGGAATGGGTAAACTGCCCCCCCAATTAAGCTTCCAGTTGTTTGATAGGATTCATTTGAGTTAAAACTTTGTTGCTTTGTATGATGTGATATGAACAGGAACTTATAAATAAACCTTGGAATAGGTTTACCACATAACAGGAAAAAAAAAATGAAACGAAAATGTGTTCCGAGCCTCATTCAGTAAAATGTGTCCTATTAGAGCCCCAGACAAAATATATATTTAGTAAGACTTTCAACATATTGTCTCATTTAGTTAACTTGTGAAGCACCGTACTATTTTCTAAAGCATTGCAAATAGTTTAAGATGTTTCTGCTGCCCCACTATCTGAACGAAATACATTCCTTTAAGATGTAGCATATATGTAATCTGGATCTTACTTTAGTAAACCATCAACTGGCGCCCCAAGCAGTATCGAACACGTTTAGTAAGGATTTCACTTCAAATGCCATCATTATTCTAGGGGGCCTCAACTTGACATATTTTAGGAGGTCTAATTAATGTTTGGTCTTCCAAGAAAAAGCCCAAGTTACGGAGCTGAGCTCAATTTCATCTTCGACCTTGTTCTACGAATATAAAGTTTGATGGCTTTTAGTGTACTGAATGATCGCTCAGGATTGGCTTCGTCAGAGGCACAGTGAGATACAGTTGCAAAGAAGTACACAAATCCAGAACACTACTAACAAAGGAAGTTATCTACGACTAAATAATTGGCTAATTAATTCCAAGTTAAAATTTCACTAAATTGTTTCTTCACTACTCATCGTAAACTTGTTAGTTTTTGCAACAAAAGGCGATACATTTTCCGAGTAGAATTCACTAAATCTATTATAGCTGGTTCCGTGATTTCTTTTTCCTCTAAGTAGAGTGCTCTTGCAGTAATATGAAACCTGCAAAGTGCTTTTGAATGGAGTTGAATTTCAGTTTAGCGTCCCTTTCAGCAGCGAGGCTATGTGAGACGTGGACCTACTGATTAACGTGGAATCCGAACCACATGAGCTCCCGCCGGGAATCGAACCCGGGTCTCCCGCGCCAAGAGCGCATACGCTAACCGCTTAGCCACGGAGGAACTCTGCAAAGTGCTTTTAACATCCAAACATTATAAAGTTATACTCCGAAACTTAAATACCGGGAGCCTGTTAGTTACGCCACTGCTTGAGAATACAGATTCTTTATTCATAGAAAGGAAACTTAATGACTACATATCAGGGTTGGCTGGTTTAAACCAATGTTTAAAGCAGCTGGTTTTTTCAAAAAAACCAACTGGTTTAAACCAACTAACGAAAATGTTCGTAAAAGTGTAAGTGTTTGTAAAATCTTGATGAACACACATTTCTGGGTTATCACGTTTCACTCCCGTATATTATTCGTATTATATTCAGACCTAAATTCCCCATTCATTACTCAAAAAGATTATACTACAAAAGCAACTTTTTTTTATATAAGTTTATAAATGTTTGTTTTGCGATTTTTTTTTGTAGTTATTATTGTTATGTAATTGCAATCAAAGAAACATTCTAAAAATTGTTTTGTTTACTATTGATAAAATACATCGAAATGCCGTACTTTGTGTGTGTGTGTGGGGGGGGGGAAGGAGGGTCATACAGACCTTACGAGAGGCATTTAGTGAAATGAGAAGTATCTTCGATATCTATTTATGTATAAATGAGTCTGAGCCAAAGTGGACTCAAATAATTCGTATCTTTGTGATATGCAAATTAAGTCGTTGTATTTCTTTAATTTGGACCAATAAAAGTCGTTATTAACTAACTTGAATTAAATTAGTTCGTCTGTACTCCGTAGTACTTTGAAATTGTCCATATGTAATTCAGTATAATGGTTTCACTTGTGCACTGTTTATCTTTTTGTCCTTCTGAAATGACTCTTGAGAGCTATATTAAGAAGCATGTAAAGATCAGTACAACGTATTTTTATCAGGATTCCTTCGTGAGTGAGTCGGTAGACGTATCGCATTTGTGGCCAATTAGTCCTGGCTCCGAGTTCAAATGGAGGACAATTTTTCTCGGATGTAACTCGAGAAGCAGTTTTTATTCCGCTTTAAGCTTATGTGACCCCTTCCAGCATAACCCGGCTGTTGCATAATAACATCAAGGCGAAACAAACTTATTTCTGTCCATATATGATATGAATATATAGAGCAAATTATTTAAACCAAATAAACCTGGTTTAAACCAAATAAACCTGGTTTAAACCAAAAAAACCTGGTTTAAACCAAAAAACCCGTTTTTTTTTGTTTTTTCAATAAAAGCCATGGTTTTTGCCAACCCTGCTACATATACAGATGACGTTAGAACCATCCATTAGTATGCAAATCAAATTATTTATAAAACCATCCTTCTATTAAGATATTTCCAAAACGTATAACCTGGAAAGTAAATGTATTAACTCTGTAATTATGAAACTATGACTACAATTGAACGATAATGGACATATTCCTAATCAGGAAGGTATACAAAAATTATGTGTCCAATGAAACGAGTGACACGACTTACCTGTAGCTCTGCAATGACATATTCGTGGCTCCTGTAAGGTGCCGGCCTTCTCCTTACTATTTTAGCTCCTTTCTTACATATGTTTACAATTTGTGGTAGTAGAAATGGAAGCAAATGTAGTGCGCAATTGATCTATAGAGAGAAAATATGACTAAGTCAGTATATAATAATGTTTGGAATTAGTAGATATTGCTATTGTCTGCCAAAATATTTTTTGAAGTACAATGTAAATCACACTAAATTATTCAAAAACTACTTCCATGAGTTGAAATAAGGTTTTACTTAAAGTGTACTGCTTTCCAAAGCACTAGACAATTGTTATATTCCTTAGCACAATGATGGGGAAACATTTTGGGCCGCAGGCTAAAGAAAAACGGAAAAAAATATAGGTGGGCCAATATAATTTAAAAAACAAACAACAGTGATTGTATCACTTGTAAAACCAAGCTCTATTAATACTCGAAAGATCATGAAGGGGAATGTGATAAATGGTATTGTGAATGCATTTTTAAACATTTCTCATAATTTGGCTGGAAGTATAATCCACTGATTCTCAGAAGTGAAGTTATATTCGTCAGGTAATGAATCACGTCGTGGGCTGGGTGGAAACGTTTAAGGAGCTACATCTAATCCGCGGGCCATGCTTTGCCCATCACTGTCTTAAGACGTGAAGATAATAAGCCAAAGATGTGCAATTTTGAGTTCATGTACGTTTATTTAAAAGGTATTACATGTTTCAAAATACTGACTTATTTTTACTTTTCAAAGTAAAGCATATAAAAGCTACTATTTGCTGCGATTGAATTATAACAATAAAACAATGTTTGTGAATAAACACTATAAAAAGATAATGTAAAGAAAGAAAGAAAAAAAAAACAAATGGGTGCTTTGCCAGAAGTAGGGTTGTGTTGATGACAAATAGACTCTTGTGTACATATTTATACATGCAACCTGAAATATGATAAATATACACGAAAACTTGATCTTACTCACCAAGAACTTTCTCTAGCGAAACCTTAAAGAAGATTATCACTGCCGAACAGATGACATTGAAAACAGACTCTGTCGCGCCGAACAAATTTTTAAATTCGGCATCCATCTGAAATATAAAGATTTAATTGTTATACAAATATATTCTATTAAATAATATATTTTACCTTTTTCTAGTCATGAAGTTCCAAAGTAGTTCATTGTCATAATGTTTTACTGCAATGTTAGAAATACGCATACATGAATAATGTGAAGTAGCAATTAGACTCTTGTTAACGAACATCACTACTTAAATTGTTCTTTGTTATTCAGAAATAAACCAATACAATTGCAATACAATGTGTGCTGCAAGTAGCATAATTTGCACCCATTGTTAGCTAGTGGGGTGCACGGTGGCTCAGTGGGGAGCGCTTACCTCAGGTGCATGGTTTCCTTGGTACGATTTTCACCCAAGCAAGCTTGTGATAAACAACATTGTGTTCGTGGATTTTGTCGAGGTACTCCCGTTTCCTCCCACTTTCTCATTCTTCCATCATCATTCACTTGCTTTAATCATCGTCTCCCTTAACCTAAAGGCATAATCATGGGATGTTAAACTGAAAGATTTTACTATATTTCATTTTGTTGGCTGTGTGTATACTTTTGTAAAAAAAAAAAAAAAAAAAAAAAAAAAAAAAAAAAAAAAAAAACGTAAAAGTAGAAGGAAAAAGTAAATGAATAAAACAAATGTGGTTGGTAGCAGAAGCGTCATTTCAGATTTTGCTTGTGGGAGGGCAAGACCCCTTGATATAAGAAAATTTTGCGTTTTTCACTGACTACTATTCTACTCAAAAAATCTATATAAATCTCAATCTCAGGGGGTGCAATTACCCCTCCCTGCCCCCTAAATGACGCCACTGGTGGTAGTTCCCTTAATATAGCTAAATTAAAATTATTACATAACTTCTGTCATAAGTATTGGACACTCAACAAACAACGGAAAATTTGATAAAGTGAAAAGTTTGTGTCACTCGAGGGAAATTTTCTTAAAGAAACCTACGAACAGTGCCACCAGGTTCGTCCTGCACTGACTCGGTTAGATAGCATTCATGCTTTTTATTGCCACCTAGCACAAGTTTGTTCGTGTTTATGCCATACGTCCACACTGTATTTACATCGAGCCCTTCTGAAGTTAATCTGTATGTAGTACTGGAGCTTGTTATTTAGTGCTGCTAAAAAAAAAAAAAAAAAAAAAAAAAAAAAAAAAAAAACTTTAACCCAACCTGAGAATGTAAGAAATGTGTCAAAACTTGATAAAACAGTCTGCTCGAGTAATGCCTGTTTTTTTTTTTTTTTTTTTTTTTTTTTTTTTTTTACATTGTAGCTTTTATGCAACATATACGGAATCCGTATTTATATGGCAATCGTAAAGGAATTGCAATTTTTCAACTAATACTTCTGGTGGTCCCTTGAAATTTTATCTGTGCAAGTGAGCAGGCCAGTAGCCAGCCCAAAAATGTAGGGGGGGGGAATCCAACCATATTATAGTTCATTTGCAAGCCTACCGTGAACATTTTAGGCAGGCAGTAAAAATTTAGGAGCCCGACCCCCTAGACCCCCCGCGTGGATACGGGCCTGCAAGTGAGGGCAAGGTTCTAGATTACTGGTCCCCCTTCCCATTGAGCAATAATAAAGACAGAAAACAACGTGCCCTGCGGGGCTCTAAACCGCCTTCACTCGCTAACGCTCGCTCGGCAATACTGTGTAGATTAAATGTATAAACTTTAGTAGAGAAAGAAACCAACCCAGCTACTAACCTACATGGGGGGCCAGTAATCTAGAACCTTCCCGCAAGGGAGTTTTTTCATGTCACCCGCCACAAATCTTTTAGGGGACAATAAGAAGGAAATTATTAAAAGAATTGTATTTTAACAACAGTTATTTAGAGTGCAGCGCCAAAAGTAAACCTGCACGCCCCAATTCACCACAAAAAGAAGAAAAAAAAAAAAGAAGTAAACTATTTACTGAATATATTGGAAAGTCGCATATCATTAACACAACAACTTTGTCTAAGATATAGAATGCCCAGAAGCATAGAGTGAGGCTTCCGGGCATTCTATCTGGGAACCAGTACCTAGAAGCATTACTCATGATTTTCGAAGGAAAATAATGGATTGTCGTGATTAACCGTCAATCGATTACAATGATCGCACACAAGCAATGTTGCATTCACACTTAAAACTTCATGTTGCTAGCAGTACTTACCTGCGAAATCCTCTATGATTTGTAAACAAACAAGACGTCCATGTTAACTTTCTCTTTATCCATCCGCTAAGTAGTTCCTCCATCAGCCAGAATGAGAACATATAGTTCAGGATTATAAAGGACTTTTGTGCTCTTATGTTAGCTTGTTCGTACTTGTTTTCCATAATCTTGCATTTGCAAATTGTCTTTTATATCTCACGATATTCCACGATATATCTATATCATAAAACAATATTTTTTAAGACTACATTATTACTCGTTTTTGAGAACCAGTCTCTGACTCAAATATGCAACTAAATTTCCTCATTCTCATTTTTTGAGTTATTTTCTCCTCAAAATTGAGACTAATTTACTCAATTTTTTTTGAGTAGTAAAATGTATTCATTTTTGAATAAATCATTTTTAACAGTGCAGCAAAGTACAACTTCAAACTAGTGATTTTTCCATGTTCCATCCTGAGTTTTACCAGCATGGTTTTGACACTTGAGTTCCACGTTAGCCTAGATGTATTGGAGCGAACGGGCATTACGTGAAACAGTAAGTGTATATAGAAGAAGTTTCACTATGACGCATTGTTAAAGTCCTGGGATAACAGAAGGCATTATTTTGTGATATCCCTTCGAATTTTTGTTAAATTATAACATTGACAAGTGACAAAACAAATACCAATGGACGGATAACATGGAGCTGAATTATTTGAGGGAGGGAGCTTTAATTATTTGAATTATCATGCGTAGTTTTCAATAAAATCGAGACAAATCCACTCTGGTAAAGATTATTTATACGAGGGGGAGTTAAAATGTTCCAGGAATGTTGTTGTTTTAGGTTTGGCTTTTCTGATGCAGTCACAATGATTCGTGTGCAGTATATTCCTTGGGTTGCCCAATTATGAATTTGACATATGTAAACAGGTCAGAGCATGCACTGTGTAAGTAGTGTAGCTGAACAGAGGACTGTGTGTGGTGATCAGTTGGCACAATGTTGCAGATCGACTAACCACAAACATCAAATTCATGTGCAAATTGGGGTAATGTGCTTCGAAGATTTTGATAGCCTTAGAAACAGTTGAGCACTATCGAATGTTAGACTCTTCCCAAAGCTAAAAGTGGTCCTTAATGGTACCCGTTTTGCCACCGTACAAGGGATCACAACCAATGCGATGGCTCAACTTCGAAAGATACCAAAAGAGAAATTTCATCAGTATTTCCACCAGGAGTAGTGGATCAAGTGTGTTTGTGTTCCGAAAGTGTAAACTTTGACGGTGACTAAGTAAATATGTACTTAAATTATGGCAGTAAAGAACTACAATAGAATTCCGGGAACTTTTGAACTGTTGCATATATATATATATATATATATATATATATATATATATATATATATATATATATATATATATATATATATATATATATATATATATAACAACTAGGAGTGTCACGTTTATGTCGCGTAAAGGGATTTTGTTTGCCAACTAATATTGAAACCGGAAGTGATAGTGGATTTCTGCCTCTTCCGGCTTTAGGAGAAAAATCAGATTAGAGACCAAATGTATTCTTGGCACGCTTAATGAATTACAGAAAACCACTTCTCACTACCTATTACCGTTTTTACACTATAACGATCAAGAACGGAAGGGGTTGATTTCAGCCACTTCCGGTGTTAGTAGGGAGGTTAGAATAGCGAAGGAATACATTCAGCGGTACGCTTAATTGATTACAGAAAAATACATGCCGTTATTTATTACGGTTTTTATACTATGGCGATCAACGTTAAAGCTGGATGTAGTCGATTCCTACCATTTCTAGTTTTAATAGGTAGTTATAACGACATATGTTAACTATTCTTAAAAAGCAAAATAGATTCCGACAAACAGCTTCTTCCTTTGTTTAATGTTAATTTGTTATGTAAATCAATAATGAGATCGGAAATTTGTGACGCTTTCTATCTCTTCCGATTTTAAATGAAAGAAATCTTTAAGTTTTACGTGCCAGTTATGCTGCCTAAACTTAAGAAGAAGGTGATGAGAAACGAATGAAATGGTAGAATGAAGAAAGTGGGAGAAAACGGAAGAACTACAAGAAAACCCGTGCTTTTCCACTACAAAGCTCACTTGGTACGAGCCAGGATGAAACTAAGGACTCCATGCATCAGAGGTGAACGCTCTACCCTAAGCCACCACGGTCCTGCAGCTCTCCGTTTTAGTAGAGACTTAAGAATGAATATAACATGTATTTTGGGGACACTTAATACATTTCAAGAGCCAATTTCCTTATCTGTTACTGTTTTACTCTATTGCGATCAACTCAAAAAACAAAAATAGTTAATTTCTACCACTTAAATCTTGAATATCGGGTCATCAACGAACTTGGTTATTAGCCTTTCACCTTCTACTTTTTGACTAAAGAATGCGGCCAACAAAACATTAGGCTTTAGCCCCAATTCCAACTCCCCATAAATTTGCTCGAACTTGAATGCAAGCGATAGCGTCGATGCATAGAACAGGACTGTGAAGTAACCAGAGTGGTCAGATGAACCGTTTCTGCGTTATCACGTTTCAAAGTGTGGGATGGCACGAGTTGGCCCCGGTATCGAGGCGCAGCTGCGAGATAGCCTCTTAAACGCCTCGAGGGTATTTGTATAAAGTGTGAAGCTATCACGTTATAGTGGTCACAGATAACTCCGTATCATGTTAAACTCGTTGATCGAGCTTGTTGTTGCGAGCCTGGAGCATGTAAAGTAGTATGTTGTTCACACATGGCCACCATTATTTGGCATTTCTCTTACGGCCACAACTATGAGTTTCTTGTGCCTGGTCATTGATAGTCCAACGCTTCTCTTCGCATTCAAAATGCTTCCAATGATGAAGACGTTTATGATTGAGTTTCATAAACTAAAGTGCCACGTCGATTTCAACCTCGATGCTGGCACCATCTCGTGGCATCCCACACTTTTGGAACGCGATATCTCAGGAATGATGCATCTGACCACCCTGGTTCTTTCACAGTCATGTCCTACGCATCGGAAGCTATCGATTGCAATCACGTTCGGGAAAATTCATGGGGAGACGAAATTGGGGCTAAACCTGGATGCACTCTTTGGTGGAGATCCAACAAGTAATTCTTTATCGTTTTTGTCTTTCAGACTGGCGGAGGGAAACACAGATAGGGTAAATACAGAAAGAAGATTTGGTAAATCAAACTAACTAAGAATACATTAAATTATCTAATGTATCTATGACATCCATTTTCTAAGAGCGACACACATTTTCTTAAGAGTGACACACCGGTACTACATAAAACACTATTATTGTGTAATCAGAAGAATGAGAGACGAGAATTCTCGTGTTTTTAGTCTCGTCTTGAATTTGGAAATGAACTTTTTCATCTCGAATCTTTGTGAGAAGAGAATCGATCCGAGAGACGAGGGGAGAAATATCTCGACTCAAGGACAACTGTAATTAAAGGAGACCAGATATCAAGTTCATGCATAAACTTCACCATAACATGGAAAAGTTCTAATAAACACGATTTGAAAGAAACATTATAGAAATCTACTACAAATTGCTGAAGTAGAATCAGGTTCAAGAAATAAATGTCTTTCATGTGTTTCATGTCTTTCATGTGTGTCTGCAAAAGCTTTGCATCCTTACCCATAGATCAAATAAATTTATTTGTTTACTAAAGAGGTTTATGTTTCATGGTTGTGTGTTTTAAGATTTAAGAAAATAATTTATTTGCTGGTATTTCAAGCGAAATAGGTTTTAGGGGCTGAAGTACATCAAAGGATTGCGTGCTTATTGCTTATATGCCAAACAAGTTATTTTTGAAAGGATTGAAAAGAGAGAAATAACTGGGTATTAAAACTCTTAGGATCACTCACTTGCGGTACAAGGAGAATTGATATACGTGTAATATATACTGAAGCCGTAGATCTAGGCTAGCCTATACACAGAAACAGGCGCGCATCCACAAATTTTTGTTGGGTGAGGTCCAATACTAGAAGCCATTACGTCTATGTAGTATTGAATGGGTATTATTCTGCACCCGAAAAGATGGTAAGTAATTGCAAAACTTCAACCTACATTTTCAGAAAAAAATGATAGAGCTGGTTTTTATATGAAAAGATGTACATATGAAGTGTAAAATCAAATTTTGAAATAAAGTGGAATGATTATGCTCTGATGATGGAAGAATTGGTGAAAGGAGAAGTGAAAGGAAACAGGAGTGCCCCGAGAACCCACGAGCTGTCCATCACAAACTTACTAAGACTTGGATCGAACCAACGACCCCACCCATCAGACGTAAACGCTTTACAACTGACACGTGAGTCGCAGTGCCTTCCATAAGATCAAATGTTCATGCTACATAAACCATTTCCTTGTTAATCAATTATAGAGGTCTAGTTTCATTGAGAAAGTGTACAAATGTATTGTAGGTCTATGTTGAGTTATGAAGTTTTTGAGAGAGGCCGGAACCGGTGTACCCCTATGAGGGTGCGCCCCTACACAGAAAGAAAATTGGATGAACAATACAATTTCGTTGATGGGTTGCATATGCACAATCCAATACCAGGATAATTAAACATTCTTCTGGTTAGGATAAAGAAAATATGATTTGAGTAGAGTAGTTTGAATCTTTCAGTTTCACATACCACTGTGGAATGAAGAAAGTGGGGGTAAACGGGAGAACCTCGAGAAAACCCACGCACACGGTGTTTGTCCACCACAAAGTTCACTTTGCGCGAACTGGGATCAAACCAAGGATCCCATGCCACTCTGCCCACTGAGCCATCGTGGTCCATCCGACATGAATGAATTTAAAGAAGTATTAATGTGAAGTATAAGTTTAACAACTTATTAATGTGATTTTTTTTAAGCCAACAGATGTCTCCTGAATTCCAAAATAACAAAATTTCCTACCGACCGCTGAAACAATAATATCTTTAAAAGAGAAGCAGACAACTATATCTAACAAGATTATGCATACGATGCATTAATATGAAGAACTATAAGAACAACAAGAGGTCAGTTCAGTGGCGGATCTAGCCTGGGGCCGG
Source organism: Thermobia domestica (assembly GCF_964235325.1). Lineage (NCBI taxonomy): Eukaryota > Metazoa > Arthropoda > Insecta > Zygentoma > Lepismatidae > Thermobia > Thermobia domestica. Next base: position 275,164,102 of record NC_137462.1, read on the forward strand.
CGGTCCTAAGCCCCCCAGTTTTCAGAATGACGAAAATAACTTAAGCTATTATTTATATATTTTTGAAACTTTATAGTAAACTCATAATATATATATATATATATATATATATATATATATATATATATATATATATATATATATATATTATACTCTGGGGTTTCGCAGCCTCCCCCCTCAGTTTTTACCTTCCGGATCCGCCACTGGATCAGTTCTTCTAATTCTGAAAGATAATCTTATATATATAAAACAGAACGCACAAATCCTTTGTTACCTCATCACGCTAATACGGCTGAACCAATTTCTTTTATTTTTGGGGGGTTATTAGGATTTGGACCCTAGATGGTTTTTATCATATCACTTTAATTTTTAATTACCAGTGTCTTGAGATAATTGACCATTCAAGTGTCCATAACGTACAAATCCTTTGTTAGTTCATCATAGGTAAAAATAAACGTATTTATATGCAACCCGCATGACCGTGTCACTCGGCGGGTTAACATAAATGACAGGCGATATAATGTTAACATTTACTGCAATCTACTATGGTTTTTATCATATCACTTGAAAGCGAAAAAGTAAAAATTATCTAAGTAACAAAGTTTATTGCGTTCCGGGGTGACCGCAGCGAAGTGGGGTGGGTTAACATAAATGACAGGCGATATAATGTTAACATTTACTGCAATCTTCTATGGTTTTTATCATATCACTTGAAAGCGAAAAAGTAAAAATTATCTAAGTAACAAAGTTTATTGCGTTCCGGGGTGACCGCAGCGAAGCGGGGTGAACGCTGCTAGTATTGTAATAATAAGGTAGTAGATACAGCAATTTAGCTCACGGGTTGCGTTTCTACAAATACGAACCACGTGTAAAGTATTATAATGTTTAACAATTTGTATAGTTAATAATAATTTTGCTAAACAGTGCAGACAATTTATGCGAAGCCACGTATCACTTTACACCAATTATTAAATTAATTATGTAACTTCATTTGAAATACTAGTAGAAGAAGGAAGTGAGGAAAGAATTATGAAATATAATACAGGAATAGAGTTCATATACACCATATATTAACTTCTCTTGTAACAAGATGTTGAATTTTCCCTTGCTTTATACGTATACGGAGACGACAAGTGCTTGTCTCTAATTGCTTCCTCATTATCACAAAACTAGCATTGAAACAAAAGATCATGAGAGTGTAAAAAGAGAGAAAGAGAGAGATTTCGCTGTTTCTCAAGTAAATTTATGAGACAGTGGTCTCTTTGTAGTAATAATAATCCTTCTGCGAGTGTCAAAACACTTAACCAACTTCATGTATTGCAAAGGAAAATAATTTCGCGAAGGACTTTCTTTTTTCTTTTGACGTTATTTCATAGATAAGTCTGTTCTACCTGAGGGTGAACTTTAATTAAATGTTAGAATGAGAGAGAATAACAACTACGAAAAAAACTAAGAAGGAAAGAGAAGGAGCGAAACAAGTGTTAAAAAGAGAAGAATGTTGAAAAGGGTGTGTGTGTGTGTGTGTGTTGGAGTATGGGACTAGTTTCGTTTTGGTTTCCTTTCACCCCCCCCCCTCGTAGACAATGAATTTTGCGTGTATTCAAATACCCAATTTCTCTTCCACTTTCCTTATAGGGATAGTAACGAATGGTGGAAACAACGCAGATGTTTATTATTTGCGACTTGTTTCTATCCCTCTGTTCATTCTTACCACACTTACTAATTCACTCAACATTTTCCCTGCCTATCCAAAAATTCCTTACAATTCCTCTCTCCGCTTGGGATAAACACTTACAAATCACCAAAGGTTCTTTCCAAACAAAAAATGCACATGATTTACATTCTTGAAACAAATTGCCAAGGATAAGATTATGTTCCTTGCGTTTTCTGCTCTTAAACAAATTTTAGAAAAATCGTTGTCTAGGTAAATTGTTCGAAAGTAAAGTCTAAAGTGACCTATTCACCCCTACCTTGAATAGATCCTTTTGTTATATTCATTCAAATAAATCGTATTCTGTAATAGGATCTTCTAATGCCGAGCTGTTTCCGTTCAGTTTCCCTGTTACGAGGCGTGGGTTCGAGTCTTACTAAATAGAATGGACGTTTTCAACTTCCTCTTGGACCCTGACCCTGTCGTGTTGTATTAAGGTAGAAAAAGTGAAAATTAAATCTTTAAGTATTACGTCTCACAGTGATGCCAGCTAGGCTAAAGGAGACGGTGATGATGAGAAATGAATGAAATGGTGGAATGAAGAAAGTGGGAGGAAACGGGAGAACCTCGAGAAAACCCACGCACACGGTGTTTGTCCACCACAAAGTTCACTTGGCGGGGGATTGGATTAAGTAAAGTATGGTCGAAAGTTCATTAGAAGATTATAGAGCTAAACTGTTAGATATCAGACATCCTGCAATGGCATGATGTAACATCTAAGGGCAGTCCCTATGTTGCATCCGAATAACGTATGCTCCGTACTGATTTCTGTAGTAAGCAAGAGGATACCGTATATTTGTACAATATACCGCTATCCGGAGAACGGATTTTTCTCAGTGCGTTCTGGTTGAGGTTTTCCAAGGTTTATCTTCTGTTCCTCTCTTCGAATGCCGAGATTGTACCTCGAAATTTAGTTTCTTATCGACTTAATTTAACTTCCTGTCCCATTGTTGTTGTTGTTTGATTTATGGTTTATTATTCCAGCTTAAATTAGGCGCGGCGTCTTCTACACCTGGAAGTATGGTAATAAATAAGGTTCTGTATATATGTGTATTATGTTCTTTCGCATTAACAGTTGAATAACGCTTCTTACCCTTATAACCTCCTTTGATGATTTAAAAGTTTCTGGATAGTTGTCTTTAAATGTTGTTTTCCTCTTAATTGAAAATATAATATTAACCAAAAATATTTTCTTTAACAAAATGTGACAAACAAATAAAAACAAATCATGCTAAAAAGTAAAAAAAAAGTAAGAAAATTACTTTTAAAATTGTTTCTATTTATTCACTTTATAAGAAAAAGAAAGGGTTAGGGGGTTATTTTATATAAATCAAATTATAAATTCGTAAGTTATGTAAATGAACTAACTACATACAAGAGAGGACCCCATGCTTTCTTTTAACCCTACAGTGCATGATTTTTTGTATTTAAGTGAAATAATATACAGGCATATGATAAGACACTTCTAATTAATATCCGAATAGAAAAATGTCCTAAAGTAATTTTTCGTACTAAAATAATAAAAAATACTTTGTATTACTTATGATACATTATGGATCAACAGTTCATGTTCCTCTTTCGTACAAAATCAAATTATAGCATACGTAAAACAATTAGGAAACTTACTTCATGAACTTGGAATTTTTGCAACTTTGAAACTATTCTTTGTCCTTCAGAGTAGACAACCCATAAACTCTTCTATTCTCTCCTTCGCTGAGCACACGCACGACTTCTTTCTCTCTGTACTGAAGTAACATTTTCCTGACATCTACCGGATATATGATGAACTATGTGCTCAGGAGAAATATCGGATATGATACAATATGTATTAGTGATACAGCTCACGACCTGAACATTAATAGTAGTCATAATTAATTTTGCATCAAATATGATACAATATGCATTGTAGGGTTAATGATTCAAAATGGGTTTTTTCAAAGTACCTTTTGTCATTATTATTTTTTGCAACTTTCTACCACGATTTGTTTTATCTTGTTTGTAATTTTTAAGGAATCATCGTTAATTGTTTTACTTTCTTTTATTATTTTTTCAAATGTGTTATGAAAAATCGTGAAACTATGAAATTTTCTTTGAAATTGTAAAGGTAACTCTTGTGCTCTAAATAATCGCGTTTTACTCACGATTTTCACGTTCTAAATAGTTTATATATAACGATCTCTAAAATCAAACAACAAATCTAACCTTAAAATATATAAATATATAGAAATGCATTAAAGTAAAAATGGAAAGTTATATTGTTTCCCGAGTTATGTCGATGTAGAAAAAAAAAACCTTCATTTTATGACGTTGTGAAATGTACTCAATTAAGGTTGCAGAATTGAGGCCATGATTAAAGAAAAGCATGTAAATGAAAATAATTCTAAAAGTGTTTAATGAAGTTGGATTTAATGACTTATGTTTTACTAATTCTGTCCTATACTCTTATGTATTGCACCTTGTAGTTTTACGGTGGAATAGTTCAGGCCCTAGCCTGGAATAGCCCTAGACAATAATATTTTGCATGAGAAACCGTTATCACGACTCACTTATCTGCTTTCAATTTCGAGCCATTTTGAAAATCGGCATTTATTTTCGCGTTTCTAAACAGCTGAAAACGGAAAGCCACTAAGTGACTTGTGATAACGGTACCTCACGCAAAATAACATTGTCTAGGGCGCTCTTGTTCCATATTTCAATTGTCTTTTATCTATTTGAAGATATCACATAATTACTGTAAAATTAGCGGTATTTTAATTTCGCCGGGATGAAAACTCTTAAAGAAACTCAAAGAACAGTAGATACAATATTCTAGTTAGCAGCTATTTTTTTTTTCATACAAGGCTATAGAGTACAATTTCTGAGTGCGCGCCTAGCGGTAAAATAAACTTTCTATATCTATCTATCTATCTATCTATCTATCTATCTATCTATATCTATCTATATCTATATCTATATATATATTGTATATATTGAATGCATCAGGGAAAATTTGCAATAAACAATAATCATTGTGGTATATCATATTATACATTAAGGATAAGAGATCTACTATTGCAAAAAGGTGCTACATCTGTCACTAGTAGCTACTCACGTGAAAAAAATATATTTTTTTTTCAGATAAATGATTGTATACTTGTATTATACGAAATATTGAAAGTCCTGATAAATCAAACAGCGCGTTAGTGGCCATCTTGAAAATAGTGGCGGTGACATGCGTTTCATGTGCGATTTTTTCTATTTATCTCCGTACATATTGATTGCAGATGAAAAATCAAATAAAAAATTAAACACCAGACATTTATATACAAAACCGCGTGTTATAGTTTTCCATTCAACAAATTCCTTAATACATTAAGAATTAATTTTTAAATAATTAAATAGTTTATTTTTAAAAAATATATATTTTGATGCTCATTCTTTTACCGTCTGAATATGTACGTATACGACTCTTATCGAAAAGAAACAAGCATATCTGAAGCAGAGTTAGTAATAAATGCACTTATGATTAACTGGAAGATAGCCTTAAGCGGGTTTAGTGATACGTATATCAAATGATACTCAATGATATTGTTTGGTAAATGGAAAATGCTTGTCAATTTCTCTTCCCTTCTCATGGAGTGGTTTTATGGAGAAAATCTTGAATTCAAATCCTTACAATAACACAAAAATGATGTCATTGGTTTACCTTCAAGCAATTTTAACGTGATTAATTTAATGCAACTTTTTTGCAGCTGGAAAAAGTCTTAAATACAAATAAGAGTTTAGTGACATTCACCCAACCCTTGTGTGCAAAAGCTCGAGATACTGTCATACCGACTGTTGATTTATCTTTTGTTGTTATGAGACTTGGTGGCTTTTATATATCGATTGTGAGTGCTACTGGAGTACATATTAGGCTCACTATTCTCACTATCGTTTGTATTCGCGCTCAGTTGCTACATTGAGACTCACACTCCCTCGAACTCAAGCTCTGTCTTATTATCCATTTATATGATTCGCGCTTAATAGCTACATTGTGACCAAAACTTCATAGAACTCAAGCTCTTGCTTATTGCTATTTATAGGATTCGTGCTCACCAGCTACATTGGGACTTGCGCCATCTCGAACTCAATATCCAGCTCGTTATTCATTTATAGGATTCGCGCTCACAGCTACATTTGGACTCGCGCTAACTTGAACTCAAGCGCTGGCTCGTTATTCATTTATAGGATTCGCTCTCACTAGCTACATTGAAACTCACGCTTCATAGAGCTCAAGCTCTGGCTCGTTACTGATTTATAGGATTCGGGCTCACTAGCTACATTTGGTGTCACACTCCCGCGAACTCAAGCTCTGACTCGTTATTCATTTGTATGATTCGCGCTTAATAGCTACATTGTGACTCAAACTCCATAGAACTCAAACTCTGGCTCGTTCCTATTTATAGAATTCGCTCTCACTAGCTACACTGGGACTCAAGCACCCTCGAACTCGAACTCCGGCTTATTACTCATTTTATGATTCGTGTTCATGCTCTCGCAAAGAAAATGTTTCAATTCCAAATCATATTCACTATAATATTCAAGATAGATTGTGAAGAAGACAAGAAATAAGAGAATGACAAGAAATTATAATAGGTCTATGAATGGAAGCAAAAATTTACAAAATTATTTCCTTCAAGGTTTTCGGATTTGATATCTTCAGTTTACTTCAACTATTTTTCAAATCATGTATGATCTTTCTTTCTCCTCATATGCAATGTATAGTGAAGTAAGACATTAATTACATACGAGTTATAATGTCTTTGATGTATAGCACTCATTGAATTACACGCTGTAACAGTCGAGATTAATCTTGACATGAAGATATTTTTTGTACATTAAAACCATAATAAAATCCTGCTTCAGTGTTCGACGGGCTTTTTTAGTTTCTTCAGTTGCTTGAAATGAAAATTATAAGTTGGGTTTCGTCTATTGAGGCGAGAGTGATAGTTGTTGGACTCAACCTAATGGAGTTATATGAGTCAGTTATGTAGATGTTTTTGTAGGTGTATGTAGGCATAAACTGAAAGTGAAACAGATGGAATTTCATAAACAATTTTTGCTGCTCCTATGAATACTTATCTAGTACATTTAATAAAATCTACTATTCTAACTTCATGCACTAGTAGGACACATAATACCTGCTTCAATAAGGCAGCATATTTAAAATATAATAACAATATGCATGGTGAATTATTAATGACTGTATGTTTTAAAGGAAATATAGGTTCTCTTTCAGTATGTGAAAATACTACCACCTGAATAAGTAACGTCCCCTGAGAACAAGTTCCCCATGCCATAGGCGTCGGTGGACCACCGATGGACAACTAGCGGCATCTTGTCAAAAATTTGCTGCCCCGCAGCGACAATCCACGGTGGCCCCACTTCCCCTTTGAAAATTATATCACCAGCGGCCCACCAGTGGCAGAGAGGTGACGAAACTCCAATGAATCACAGAATTACTTCCCCAAACTATGTTAAATTTCCTATATGCTTAATTGTTTTGCATTAAGGTAAGTCTTAAAACACTAAAGAAAAGAAGTACTCCTGGATATGCGTGAAGCAGCAAACTTATAATTACTAGGCATCTTCCGACTTCGCTATGGGGGTGATGAGGAAACACTTTGCTTGTAGAATCATAAATTGTTGAGGTCTTTTTTAATTTGCCCAAACACTGCTCCTTTAACCGTGTATATTCGACGATAACTGCTTCAGATAAGATAAAATGCACAAGATTTTATAACAAAATGATGTGCGTCTATTTACTTTATTTCATAGTTCTCCTATATTCACTTTCTAATGATTGGCGAGAGTAGCCATCTAAATCCATACAATTATACGCACTCATCTCAAGAGTTTTTACTTCATGTTGTAGGGGCAGAGGTTACTCTTGATCTCTGGAGTTCACTTTAGAAACAATTCGTCAGGAAAAAGTAACATATAATAATAACCGCATGGACATGACTGGTGATAGTTTGTGTTGGTCCCTTCGCAATTTTCCGCAACGAATCGAAGGAGCGCGGACCAAAATAAAGTCCTCGCTCCTACGTGGTGGTAACATCAACACCCCGACTCTAGATAACTGTTTAGACTTGACGAAATCCTATCGCCAGTGGCACACTAGAGGCAATCTTTCGACGCGTTTCTATATTGACGATCGACATTTAAGGGCAAGTGAGACACTAAGTGTTGGTACGTTTACGGTATGGGGCTCATTTATACACCTCTGAGAATCCTTAGTTTTCTTAGAGACAATGGAATATGAAGCTAATGTAAAAGAAATTATTGTTACTTATTTTTGGTCTTCCAATATTGACGTTTATTATTGTCGAATAAGACGTAGTAAGACATGATACTTCCAATCGTTATTAGGTAATATAACAAATGGATTTTCTCTGTCAATATGAAGAGGCTAATTACTTCGAATGAATGATGAAGGGCTGAACTAATTGAACTCTCTTTATCTAAAACCTTTAATAGCTTACAATATCTTGGAAATTGGAAATGAAAATCGGTATATTGTGAACACAGTGCTTAACTATTTTTTTACACAATAATTCAACAATAATGATTTTACAGTAGAGATTAATAGGGGATCCACATTCAAAGAGAGGTTTCACTACGCTTAACCGCTCCTCCCCAAAATGTTACTCCAACCTTAATTGATTTTGCGATATACAGGTCCATTCAGTTTTATTCACATGCATACATTGTATTCAGGTAGAATGTGATAACAAGCATTCCTATTCGACTACCCTCTATTTCCAAAACACTGCATTCCATATCTTCGCTGATAAGAAATCCAACACCGCAGTCTTGTCCTATTCCATTCCATTAGTCTGTATCCTTGTCTTCTTAGTTCCCGTAATTTGATGAGGTGCCATTGACCTTTCATACAGTTTTTCCAACTACTAGAATCTTACTTCTGGTGTCAGGAATCTCGTAGTAGAAGTAACAATAGCCAAGTGTTTAGTAGAAGTTAGTCCGTAACTCAAGTGTTAACGTTATGGTGCCCAGTCACAATTCAACTTCCAAAAATAAGGGTCTTGGCTTATTATGCTCTATCATGATCGATAAAGGAAAATAAGTTTTTACCTATTTGGCTAAAAGTCTTCGTACTGATCAGCCGAACCATTTGCCCTCCTATTAATAGTGAAATCTATAATTTCCATCTTGGAAAGAAACTTTTCCGTCTGTACCAGTGAGAGTACAATATGTGATGGTTGATTCGACCGGTTGCATACGTTTTCGATTGATTTTTTAGAGTGTACTTCCGGTTATATCTCAAAAATCATTCGCAAAATGCCATGACACACCATTCAGAAGAGGAAGTGTAAGAAATTTAAGATGAAAAAATTAAGAAGTTTTATAATAGAGGAAGTAGTTACATAGACTATTATCACAGAATACTTTAAGACCAGAATAGGAAATAAAGTGTGAAACAAAAAATCAAAAAGAAATTTGGGATATAGCGAACGAAAAAAACATGGAAATCTTTTAGTAGAATTCGCCAAATCGAGATGTAAGTTATGAATTCCTTAATCAGGAGGAAGTCCCACAAAAACTGATACGGCAATACACAAGTGGAAGAACAAGCAAAATTGACTACATAATGTCAAAACGAAAATATATTAATGAAGACTGGTATGTTTTGAACAGATCCTATAAAGGAAGTAACTATCAAATAGTAAGATGTAAATTGCGTCTGGAAATTAAAAAAATGTAGGATGATAGGATCGTCTGGAAGAAAGAAAATTGTTCAAAAGCATCATAACAGAAACTATTTTGCCGCATCCGAAGAGAAAATGGAGATATCAGAAACCAAGGGGACTACCATCTATATCTACGAAGATAAGAAAACTTTCGACAAAGAAGAATAAAACGTGAATTTCTAAAGAAATGCGACGTCAGATGAAGAGAGTAAGAGGAAAAAAAGAATATTTACAATGTATTATCTAGAATAAAATATGTTGATCTTTGCAAAGCAATATGAAAATTGTTTACAGAAAATATCAATATGTTCGATATCAACTTCGTGCGTAAAAATTAATAGAAAAATAAGACAAAATTTTATACAATGGATTAAAGCAAACGGTAGAGCGGAAAGATAAAAGATGATACAACGAATAAAATCCATGAAGGTGTATTATTCAACTACAAATTACATCCAGCGATTACACGAAAGGAAATGATAGCGAAGGTTCGAAACAGAGACTCTCCAGTTCTCCAAAAAGAGGCTAATTTATCTTTAAGGAGCGAGAAATAAGGAAAGATATCAAGAGATGGAGTAACATTAAACAGAGTAAAATGACAAAGAACTGAATAAAAAGTCTTAGCATAATTTTATTCAAAATGACTTTAATAAATGGTTGAGTTTCCTATTAGTAAAAAACGTATCATAAAACGTATCATAACGTATACAGCTGTATAGAAAGGATACGGTTGTACCTTTGCACCAGGCCCGTAGTCAAGGGGGGGCTAGGGCGGGCTAAGCCCCCCCTAAATTTTTTGCAGCCCCCTAACTAAAGTTATAGTTCAAATTAACGGGGTATGCCAGGGAAATTCCCCTTCGGTAAAACTGTATGTTCGGCTCGTATCACAGAAGTAACATAACATCCATTTCTGGGATAAATTGTCGCCTTCTACATTTACAGCAAAAATACATAAGCATTCCCCTCTCGTTCGAAAGTTTAATTCGAACACTGGCTGAAATGTTGGAAGAAATTGTATTTCCAAATGTACTTTACAGTGCTAAATTAAAATTTACTTTTATTATCCTCATTTAAAGTATTGGCCTATTTATGCGCTACGCTTCTTTGAATTGCTAATATTTCTTTGAGCGTGATACTTTTTTTTTAATGCTTCATGTGCAAACGACCCTCGCTGCAGGAGAAAAATAATTTATGGTTATTCTATCGGCAAACATGCATTTGTGTTCAGAAACAACATAGTTTTACCTTAATCTGCGGGCGAAGAGTTTACTCATAGCTACTCATAGCTATCTAAAGACGGCTATGGTTTACTTCTTCCTGTCCTTCTTGGAATTTGCAACTGAAAACATCCTTTTGCTGTGAGTCATTGGCTTTCGGTCAATATGCGAGAGATTGAAAAGACAGTATCCCTCAACAGGGGGTCGCAACTGCTTCGCTCTAATCATGACACAGGTGTATGGGTTTGTTTTGTATATATTGGACATGGAGAGAGAGAGAGGGGGGGGAATTTTGACTACATTTTATGTCACGTGATAACGGAGTAAGAAAAGTTTCCTTTTCTGAATTGTGTTTACTCTTGGGTTATGAGTTGAGCATGGTTGTAATTGAAAGTTGAACGATGCTGGTTTCTGAAGATGCACCGAAGTTGACTTGAAGAACGAGAATTGTAGTGTAGCAGTAACTTGACTATTTTTAAATAACTTGGAATAGATAAGTAATACTTTTAATATATCTTTAAACTAAAAATAAGTTCGATTCACTTAATCTTTCTCGGGGATGAATTATTAGATACTTTATTAAAATAATTTAATAATTGTTGCCAATCTTTGGTGCCAGAATCAAATGTTCATGCAGATCATCAGACGTAAGCCTAATCATCCAAAGTTACTATTTTGTAAAAGAATACCTTGCAATCTTCTGGTATGTAAACAAAAGATGTAGCGGACTAAACGGAGGTAGTAGTTGCACTTATTGAAAAAACAGAATTTTCAATTAAAAATTGAACCTTATTGGATGATAATATGTATAATGCTTTATAAATTTGAAATTTGACCTTTGACTTAAAATAGGGTACGTTGGGGAGTTTAGCGTCCCTCTTCAGCAGGGAGGCTATGTAGACACGGGACCTATAGCTTAAAGTAACATACAAATCACTATCGGTTTGAATCCGAGGACTAACAGTACGGTTTGAACCCGAAACCAGACTCGCCAAAGGCGAGCGCTGTACCCATGAGGCTACGGGGTAGCCCACAAAAGTAACATTTTTTTAATGTAGTTTCATTTTGAAGAAGAGATATCTTCAATAAGTAAATAGCTGTTTAAATCATTAGTTCGTAACAAACTTTTTTAGTACCTACGAAAGCAACTGATCTCGAATTCTTATTTGTACAATGTAATGAAGAATTTCATGTATACTTTGATATGAATTTTACTATACAAAGAAAATTTAATGAATTGTTATTTCTCTTATCAATTTCGTTTCGAGAAAGAAGGTAACTGCGCTAGAACAAGGACCTTTTTTGGAGTTATTTCTTATTTGAATGCTCGAGTACCAAAACATAACAGATTATTTTTACTTAAACATTACTTTAGTAGCAATCGTCCTAAATGATTGTTGATAGTAAGTTCCAAAGAGTCTAAAGCAGTGGCTTTTAAACTGGAGTCCGCGGACCCCGGGGGTCCGCGTGACCTGGCTACGGGGTCTGCGACGTCTAAAAATTGAAATGTGTTGTGATAAAATGGAGCTCACAGCTGTAATGCAAAATGTATTTTTTCAGTTACTAAAAAGAAAGCAATTAGAAATTATACCTACGTTTGTAAATTTGAATATTTTCTTTACTAAATTTCTGCCCTGAAGCCGATCAACCGTTATATAGGACTACTTCAGGTGAGAGGAATTCCTTCTTTGTTAGGGCATTTTTTCAAAAGGAGTTGTACATTAACTGCACCGTGCCGATCTTATTTTGTTGAGTTACAACAATGACATCACCAGAAACCTCGATCTGGACACAATTGTTCTAAGATTGGCAGCATCCAAAACAAGGAGACTTATACTGCGATTGTGTTGTTAGAGATTGTTCAAATGTTCAACTTGTTTCTACTATAGTGTGCCAATATGAGGAGTGTATATAATTGTACCGTGTTATGCAAAAGTGAACTAAGCGCCAAACTTTGAAAATCCACGTAAATGCGACGATTGGTTCCTGATAAGCATTAGAACGTTTTGCACAATCGAAAAGAGAGGAAAACCAACAAATTTCTAAAAAAAAGAAACAATTTCACTTTTGATTACGGCTACATTAATGCTCGACATCAACCTTTAAACGTAATTTTCTCAAAAGTATGAAAGTGGCGCTTAGTTCGTTTTCGCAGGACACGGTACAGCGTGTTGTGTTTGTGTTTCTTAATCTTATAAAATTTATAAATTTGTAGATAGCAAAAACCCATAAACATATAATTATTTCTTTCGAACATCATTATAAAAAAAAGATCAAAAAATGTTTAGAAGTACAAGTGTAAAATAAAGCGCGTGATATTTAAAGAAATATAAAGTTTCATATCTAAGGAGATGTAAATAATAATACAGGTAAAATGTTAATTTCACTTTTCCAATATGCATATATTTGTTTAGGCCACATGTATTTCAAAATATTGATTTAATATTCTGAGACCCTTCTCTGTAGTATCTCTTTGAAGATAGTATTAAATCCCATTACTCTCTAGATGTTTTCGGGTTTTACAAATATTTTTTCAGTCCATCAAAAATTTAAAAACGTATTTCCTGTATTAATTCTTTGGAAATTTTAATGATTGGTTCGTTCGGCCAACTATTTTTTTTAATATTTTTTTATTTCCTTGAAGATGAGAAAACGAAAGAAATATTTTGTTGCCATAACAAATAAATAAAAAGGAAACACATAGTATTCTAGCTTTCAGGTACAATTGTACTAACGCTATAGGGGAAAATTTTAATACTAATTCCTTCACGCTGTAGTTTTAGTTTTAAGAGCATAAGAAATTATTCATCATCACACAGAGAGACAGACATTATATTATATATATATATATATATATATATATATATAATCTGTGTGTGTGCCCACCCTAATTTACATTTAGCCCCCCCTAAATTTCGAAGCTGGCTACGGGCCTGCTTTGCACTGATGTATTTCAAATCTTCCTCCTGAGATTAACAAAGTATTTACGAAGTATTGACACTCTTATTATAGAAAGTTAATCCTGCCCAAGGGGAGCTTGTATTCAAGTGGAGAGAAAACTGATGCAAATGTTAAATGAGTACGAATTACTTATGTATTCTGATCATTGATTACGAAAAAGCTTTTGATTCCGTCGATGGATACTTCCGCTCTTAAATGAGGTAGTGTCGAAGAAATTTACAAAAGAACTATAGATAATTTTTACAAACAACCCAGTGCAAATATCAATCTGTTTATCAGCACAATAACTGTAATACGAGGCGCATCCAGAAAGTAAATTTCCCACACGACCCGTAGCTAGGAAACGGTATGTTGCGCGAAGCGACTGCAAGTACGTGAGAGAGTAAGGTCCTAACTTGGCGCATGCGCAAGCAAAACTTCCTTAATTCTCTCAGTAGCGTCGTAGCAGTGGCTGAAGATGGAAGTTCCTAATCCAGCCCCCGCCGCGTGTGAAGTGCGAGCAGTGATGCACAGTTTTTGAATGCACAGGTCATAGCACCGATTGAAATCCATCGTCAGGTTTATCGTTGGAAAAATGTCAATTCTGATCCTGTGCGCCTTGCTTTGTGCTCTAGGGTCAGTTGCTTCAACACTAAACTTCTTGATCAATAAGCACTCCGTGACAGTGGTGCGCAATAAGGAGCGGAAAATCTGCAGGAACTGCTTGCTAATGCCGTTAGGCCCATGGAGCTGGCACAGCTAGCGATGGATTTCGATTGGTGTTATGCCCTATGCATTCAAAAACTTTATCATTGCTCGCACTTCACACGCGGCGGGAGCTCTAATAGGAGCGTCCATTTTCAACCACTGCCAGGACGCTACTGAGAGTCCTAGGGAAGTTCTGTTAGTGAATGTGGCATACTAGGACCTTACTCTCTCACGTAGAGGTAGTCGCTTCGCGCAACATACCTTTTCCTAGCTATGGGACGCGTGGGAAACTTACTTTCTGGATGTGCCTTGTAATAAATAAGGAAGAGGAAGTTGGAATAGCGTGGTGATAATATTTATCCTAAACATTTCAACAAACATACTTCAGGACATGTTTCGATCTCTTACCTGAAAGGATAAAGGGATTTGTGCAAATGGGAATAATCTAACTCACCCTCATCTGACTGATTATTTCGTTTTCTTCGTCTGAAAGAAATGATGCAAGAGTTTATAATTAAATTGAACAACAAGGAATTCGGATTGAAACTTAACATTGAAAGTGTGAAAATGATGTTCAATAGAACAATATCACAAACGAGTCAAGGATTCAAGTTAAAAATACAGAATCAAAAATGTGAATGTGTAAGTCTATCTGAAGCAGAACATATAGGTGGCAATATTAAAGAAAATTTTAACAAACGTATTAAGCTAGGCTATAATGTATTCAGAATGAAGAGCTTTATAATGAAAATGAAACACTAATGTGTCCAAAACGTAAATTTTTAAATGAATGTATTCTGTCTGTTTTGACATATGCATTAGAAATGTGCACACTAACGAAATAAGACATTCAACACATAGACATCGGAAAATGAAGAATGAAAAAATGTAACATATACTACGAATCAGTTGCAAAGAAAGGGAAAGGACTGTATTTATTAGACAGAGACATGAGTAATGGATCTGATCATGAAAATAAAATCACTGAAGTCACAATAAGTCAGACATATTGCAAGAAAAAATTAGGATCGGTAGACAAAAGTAATTCTTCAAATGGATACCGTGAGATAAGGAGATACTTACAATACTTCATCATACCAGATTCTGAGTCCTATGACAAAATTTAAAAAAAAAATTTAAAAAAATAGTGAAGTGACGTGGAACATAATTACTTAAGACTAATGATCGTAGAAAAGAAGAAGTGAAGATATTTTCACCCAGCAGTGGATTTACAATGATTGACTATGATTTTCAGATGATTTGAAAGAAACGGAGACAAAACTTCCAAATTAAAACAACGAAAATAAAATATGGGGCCCGCATAATCATCATAGGTATCCTGCCACTATCGGCAGGTCACTTGCCACAACTATCTTCCATGCTAACCTCTTCGTCTTCACGTACGATTGTTCTGTTTTCATATCGTCCATTAATTGTAGCCTCCTTCGGCCTCTCCCTCTCTTTCCTACCACCATATATTCTGACACGTCCCTAATGATACAGTTCCTTCTTAGAGAATGTTCCTACCAGTTTCTCTTCCTCTCCTTAATAATATCTAAAATTTTTCTTTCATTCCTCATCATCTCTAAGAGCCTCTCACTAGTTTTCCGTTCGACCCAGCTAATAACCTCCCTCCTCCTCCACACCCATATTCGAAAGCTTCTACCCGTTTTTCATTATTTTTGCGTAATGTCTAAGTTTCTGACACATACAGTACAATACTCCACACGAAGTATTTTTATGAGTCTTCACCTCAACCCTTTATTCAAAGTCCCACAAAATGATATTTTCTTCCTTCTAAAGGCTTCTTTCGTCATTCCTCTCCTTGCTATTATTTCACGTTCGCACTTCATATCATTACTAATAATACCACCCAGGTGTCGAAAACTTGTCACCTTTTCTATTTTCTCCCCTCCTTCTTCTATTTGTCACCGACAGTTTCGTTCCAATCACCATGGCTTTTAGTTTTCTTACATTTGTTTTCATCCCATATTTTTCAGAGCATCTTCCCTAAGTCTTTTAATATCTTATTGATTTTCTATTACTGATCGTACTAAGATAGTTATAAACATTTCTTATAAATGTTGAATAAAATTAAATACGATAAAGCAATCCGTTAAAAGCAGTTGATTTGTTATAAAGAAAGTAGGACTTCTATAAGTATTTTTAGGAAGAAGACTGCCATGTTTTGCGACAGTTAGGCAACTTTGAAGAACACACTGTTAATAACATATCCGGACCTTAAAGGCAGAGGGAAGTAAGTCATTTTTATTAAATTTTCAGGAGAGACAGTAAACAGTGACTTACTTCTTTTTGCCTTTAAGTGCCTTCGGACTTGTATCAAATTTTATTGTTGCAATTTGATAAAGTATTCATAATACAACTACAAGCTTTCTAAGAATAAAAGATATCAGAAGACGCGTTTCAAATCTGGCAATAACTCATTTTCAGAAAAAAATGACTTACTCCCCTCTGCCTTTAAGGTCCGGATTTAACAATTAAGCTTCAAGTTAAAAAATAAAACTTTTCTATTTGAAATTATTTCTTCTGATTGTTCATTGTTAGGAAATAACTTCCACAAAACTCCAAAGATGTTTCTATCCTTTTCACACATCTTGTACTATGGGTCAGAAAGAAAATCAGTCATGTGTGAAATAGAGCTAAAACAATGTTCCATATTTCTTTCTAATACTCCCTAAATTACAGGGGAAAATATCTAAAATTTGAACACTTGTCTTCCCTACTGTGAGTACTGTACATTCGTGAAACAACCAAATGTCAATGCAATCTGATCAATTTGAATGTGTTTAGAAAAAAAACTAGGTAGAGAAAGATGATATATGGTTTTTGATTGGTTGTTATAGGTAGGTTCTACTCTTTAAATCATTACTGTCAGTTTTTTTTTCTTAGTATGTTTTCGTGAGTGCGCCGTGCGTTATAAAACGTAATATCTTCAATATTTGAGCACTCTGTCCACGTTCCTTACGTAACTCTTGCGGCTACGGGTTCCTTTAGTGGTATTAAGAAGAGAAAGAGAAAAAAGATGACGGAAGGCCAACAGTGGCAACCATAAACTTTCATCACGTGATCTTTCCTAGGTTGCCAATCTTTAAGGCAAAATTAAACATCCTCTGCTGGCCTGGGAACCAGAGCCTACTCCACCGCTTGTGAAAACCGTTTCCTCCTGATGAAATCTCCTGCTTTCGCTTTCTCCTTCACGGGCTTTTCTCTGTCTTTTCTCCAGGAGATTACCGATATTTCCTAATAATTTCTGTAGAGGGAACTTTTGCGGTGACTGCAGGGGTCATAAATCGTGGATGAAACAAGATCAGTTTCTCGTGTTGGACTCCTCCTCGATGTCTGTAACACACACAACTGTTTCTTCCTTTTCCCAGCTGCCTCCACGTTCACTGAATCCTATACAATCTCTCTTAACAGAACTTTGTAGTAGTTTTCGAATTAGTTTCAATGGTTGGAAAATGCCTGAGATAGAGAAAGAGAGGGGCTTCAGGGTGGGAGGTTAGAATTACAGTACAATTCTCAGTAAATTCATTTCGAGCAATTCGCCTGTCATGCTGATTCATTGCCCGTTGCCAATTAAATGCAACTAAAATTCCACAATCTTAGATCTTGAGCTGTCCAAAGACCTTTGTTGTTTTGCAGCAAATGTAATCACCAACCATTTGATATTAATTCTGTCTCTATCTATGAATACATTTATTGATCTAAAAAGACCAACAAGTACTTTATAATGTAAATTAAATTTCAAGTGTTATAAATTAAAATAAATACCGTTAGCATGTTTTGGAAGACCAACAAAACCAAGACTCAATGTTAGATTTTCTATCCTGGTGTTTATTCCATTATTTTTAAACTCCCATATAAGTATTTTTGATTTTTTTTTTCACTGACTACAGTATGTGTTAGCATTGAGCATACACGAACTTGGGTTGACCTCTTTAGATCGAGAAATAACTACGATCAAGTCAATATCAGCGATAATCACTTGGAAATTTGAAGATTCCCCCCCCCCCGTTAATTTCGTTTTGAGATCTTTCCTTGAGTGGGAAATTTGGAAGAATAATTTTTGTTGTTGTTTTTGTTTGTTTGTTGAAGTATACCGTTCCTTTTCAGTACCGAAGCTAAATGATACGTATACCTACAGTTTCAGCCAGCGTTTCTCAACCTTTTTTACTTTGGGGCACCCCAAAGTACGTTTCAAACTTTTGCGACACACCTGCATGCAAGGGCGCCGATCCTAGGCCCCCCAAAGCTCATGTGGGCCCTCTCATTGTATTTTTAAATTTACAATATTTGGCATAATTTGAGCAATTTGTCTTAAAATCTTCATATATGCTTTCTGCATCTGAATGCCCCCCCCCCCCCAGATTTACAGAGGAATCGCACCCTTGCCTGCATGTGATTTTTCCCCTAGATGCAAGAAAGTAAATCAAAAACAGTCTAACAATCTTGAAGGATGAGAAAAGAGCAGACAATTATTGAAATTTTCAATCGAGTGGTAAACACTAAGCCGTGGTAAACTATTATCTTCATATTGTGCTGAAAGTCTTCCGCTGATTTCAGTTCCTAGTACATCTTCAGACCACAAAAAAATTAATTATAGAATGCTGTTCTGCGCTGCGGATGGACAGTGGCGCATCAATGTTTACTTGACACCAACGCAAAGGCGAAGTAAACAGATAACGGTGAAAGCTCCACAAGCGAAGATAATGGTGTCATCTATCGGATGGAGAGCACACTAAGCATTGCAGGCAACCTACAGACGATTAGAACAATAGTGCACATATTTATTGACTTATCCTCGTATTTTAGACAACCTGAAAAATAAGGGATACGTAGTCTCCTACTATGTACAGTGATTGCTCTTTGTGCAATAACTAAGATTACTGTAAAACACAATATTCGATAAATACATAGCACCTGAAACTGTAAATCTACATCTTTTATAGTCCCAGTACTGGAAAGAGACGGTAAACTACAAAATAAATAAATAAATAAAAATAAATAAAATAAAATATAAACACACTGCTGAACAAGACTGCACTTAACACATTTACAAGTGACGTTTCGATCTTCTAGCCAAGATCCTCATCAAACGTACACTCCCTCATCAGACGTTTCAAATTGTGTCAGTTTGAAACTACAACAAACAGCAACAAAGCAACTCTCTGTCGAAAGTTTAATTTCAATAACCCTACTCCTAAACTGACTCTAAGGGACTTCTCCAAAGATCAAAGTTGTTTACTTCCTCTTGGAACTGTTAAATTCAGCTCCAGGGCCCTAACTTGTTGGGGGTAGGGAACAACTGCCCCCCAGGGAAGCTCCCCACCGTTCGATGGGGGTCTATTTTAAGACAAAATTTTCTTACTCCACATACGATACGAACATGAAATTATAAATGAAGCATCAAACAGGTTCACTATATTACATAAACAAAACAGCACACAAAACTTAAATAAAACAAAAAAGAGTCGTGGGCCCATTTCAGTAAAAATGTCTACTATTAAGCGCCCCAGATATAATATTTATTCATATGGCATTCAGTTTTGCCTATATTGTCCCATGTATTGGACGGTCCCAGGGACGTAACTAACAGCCCTGCAGACCTTGCCGTGCGAGAGGGCGCACGGGCTCCAAGGTGCCCATAAAGAGAAAGATGGGGGCCCAAGAATAAAAAAAAAAACAACTTTTTCTAGGGGGTCCAAATACGTGTATTAATGCTTTCCCCTCTAAAAAAAATCTAAGTTACGGGTCTGTTCAGCCCAATGATGATAGCCGTTAGACAATGAAATCAATTAAGCGCATAAACTTTAGTTTTTATTTTTTACTTATTTAGCTCCAGTTCTTACGTTATAGGTCTGCTATCTAAAATATATTAAAATATACTATGATACATAATTTTTGTGTAGTCCTGATGCTTGTGATCCATATACAGGGTGTTTCAAAACAACACCGACAATGCTTGAGAGGTGATTCCTAACACCAAGATAAGACAAACAGTATACACCAACTTGGGTGGGCAAATGATTCCTTTCGGAGTTACAGGCTGCCTAAAACATAGAAAATGAACTTTAAGGGTTCACAGCTCTAAAATTATGAGACATATTATAGTCGGGTCAAGACTTCACTTAGGAACTAATATGTGCCCTATTCGAAAATCCATATTTCAGGATCCTGCGGTACTTCCACAAATTTTTTTTATAGAAGTGGTTGGTGAGTACTTCAAATTATATGCCCATAGCCAGACTCCATGTTTAAAAATTGTTTTGTGAGTGCCTTAGGATTCTGAAACATGTATTTTTTGACAGGGCACATATTAGTTCTTAAGTGAAGTTTTGACCTGACTATGGTATGTCTCATAGGTTTGGAGCTATGGACGACCTTTAAAGTTCATTTCTTCATGTTTTCGGCAGCCTATAACTCCGAAAAGAAGCATTTGTTCATCCAAGTTAGTCTATACTTTTTGTCTTATCTTGGTGTTAGGAATCACCTCCCAAGCGTTGTCGGTGTTGTTTTGAAACACCCTGCACATTACGTAAACTACCGTAAAATATGCACTCCAAAGTTATTTAATCTCCTGAAATGGATTTCCCTGCGTAAAAAAAAAATGTCTTTCATGAACTTTTAGAATAGGTCAGTTTGTGACCTAATCAATATTGTAATAATACAGTTATTTTAATCTTGGATTCAGGAGGAACGGTGGCTCAGTGGTAGAGCGCTTACCTCTGGTATGTGGGGTCCCTGGTTCGATATTCGACTAAGTAAACTTGTGGTGGACAACATCATGCACGTGGGTTTTCTCTGGTACTCCTCTTTGTGTCCTCCCGCTATTTCATTCCAGTAATTCTTCCATCATCATTCACTTCCTTTAATCATTGTTTCAATTAGCCTAACAGTCCTAATCGTGGAGCGTTAAGCTCAAAGATTTCATTTCATTTTGAGTTTCTTTTGGTGTCTCGCCCTGATAATACGCATTTGAAGTATATTTTTGTTGGTAAAAAAGTGGGTTAAAAATAATCATGTATCTAACAGCATCCAAAGTATATATCTTAAGAACTCCGGTATTTTACTTTTCTATTCATGTATACCCTCCAGTATTGTTGCTGTAACTAAATAGGAAACGCACTTCCTTTTTAAATGTAACTAGACACCTGTATTCTTTAAGTAGTCTCATTGAGTTTTTAAAAACGAGGAACAAAATTTTAATTGAAATGCTAGTACTATCTAATACATTTGGTTTAAACTGGATTGTTATATTGTCGTATACGAAGTTTTTAAAACTCAAAATTATTGTAAATATTTAAACTTTTGTAAAAATCTATGTAAATAATTCAAAACTGGCTTGAGTACAAAATATTAACTGTCTGAATTGAATGAATTAAGTCAGGGTTGTTTCCAGGATCTAGTTCTCTTTATTGAAATAAACCCAATACTTAATTTAATCTATCAGGCATACAGGTGGAACTCCCAGACAGGGAAATATGAAAGGCATACGGATTGCATTCCGCACTTTTATATTTCCTTGTCTGGGAGTTCCACGTGTATGTCTGATAGAATGAAATAAGTTTTGGGCTTATTTCAATAAAGAGGACTAGATCCTGAAAACAATCCTGACTTAATTCATTCAATTCAGACAGTTAATATTTTGTACTCAAGCCAGCTTTGAATTATTTACATAGATTTTTACAAAAGTTTAAATATTTAAAATAATTTGGGGTTTTAAAAATTTGTTATACGATAATATGAATGAATATATTAATGGTACATTTATAAAGATTGTGGGAATATATTGTTTTATAATTTCTTGACAAGAAGTGTATGACTATTACTTAATTTCATATTCAGTAATTATTAACGGAACACAAGTGCTGCATATATGTCCTAGATTTGATTCTCGCTGAGAATACCAAAGGACCATGATTAGAAAACATTTTTATATGGTGAATATTTATGAAATTCATACCATTTTATGAAACATCACAAAAAGATTGAAAGTGCTAAATGCATCACAGTCAGAGTGAGGAGCATATCGCAAGTTAGGAAGAGAAAAAATCCCAGCGAATACCATCATCTGTATTCTATGGATAGTTTTATCTCTCTCTGTTTCTTCATGTTAGGCCGTCCGCTAATTGACCGCAGTGTGTGACAGCGAAATCAAGGCAGAGGGAATCAGAGGGGTTACGAAGACAGAGGTCTGCGTCATTCATTACATATTGGGTGCAGCCAATGGGCAACAGGAAAAGAGAATTCGTATTTCACTTGTAGTGTCATGATGAGCGAAAACATTCACGTGAAGTTTGTGCGAATCAGTTTTTGACATAGAATTTCATAAATACGTTGTAAGTCCGTCTACGGGAACCTTCAGTGTCAACAATAACAAGAATACTAATAATTTGAAGTGCGTGTACAGGGTGTTTCAAAACAACCCTGACAACGTTTGAGAGGTGATTCCTGACACCAAGATAAGACAAAAAGTATGGACCAATTTGTGCACAAAAATGCGTCATTTTATAGTTATAGAGTGTCAAAATGAACCTGAAAGGTTCATAACTCCAGTGTCATGGGGTCTACCGCAGTCGGGTCAAGACTTCACTTAGGAACTAGTGTGTGACCTATCGAAATATCCATGTTTGAGAATCCTGCAGAACTCACGCAACAATTTTTATAGAGGAAGTTTGCCTACCGGCATATCATTTGAAGTACTCACCAACTACCTGTATCAAAATTGTTGCAGAACTACCTCAGGGTTTTGAAACATGGATATTTGGATGGGTCACATACTAGTTCTTAAGAGGAGTCTTGACCCGACTAAGATAGATTCCATAGTATTTAACTATGGACCTTTAAAGTACATTTTTCATACCTTCGGCAGCCTATAACTCCGAAATGACGGATGTATGCACCCAGGTTGGTCTATACTTTTTACCTTATCTTAGTATCAGAAACCACCTCCCAAACATTGTCGGTGTTTTTTGAACCACCCTGTGCATCGGCTTCTTAGCGTATAGAAGACAGAAAGTTTGTATGTAACAAACAGTAAATCTGTTCAATTCTTAATTCTTAAAGGAGCCTCAAAGACAACATCTCTTCATGTTCAAAGAAAATATTTCCTTCCCTTCTTCTTCCTTTTTTTTTTTTTTTTTTTTTTGACAATTATCCTGAAGCATGTTTTAAAAGAAGGGAATGAATTCACATTTTAATAAAGATTTGAATTCAAGTCCCTAGGACGTCAAGCAACTTCAAATAACTATCCTTCATGTTTAACGGAAAGTAGGTTAGCCTGAGAGAAATACATTTATAACCATTTTTAAAAAGATATAAATTCACTCCCTTCTCCCTAACTTACATTCAACTCCGATTAATAGGTCCCATGGGAAATCCTTAAACGTATCAAAGAGACCTTACGTCATGTTTATGAAAATGTACTAATTATTAAGAAACATTATTTTTAAAACGTTTTCTAAAACGTATTCATCCAGTTCTCTCTGACAAATTTGAACTAAAAATATGAAAATTCTTAAGCATCAAACAAAACACATACTATGTTTCATGAATATGAAGCAAGTTTTAAAATGTATTTATTTATTTTTATTTTTTATTATTTATTTATTTATTTATTTATTTTTTGCGAGACATACAAGATTGGATAAATTAATCTTCTTATATTTGACCAATATTAATCAAAAGCAAGAGGGATTGGAAAGCGTCACAGAATATTGCATCACATTATATTAAAATTGAGCAAGCTTTATGAATCATTTCAGGTAAAATATTTTTCTTATCATATAAGTAGGTTGAAACTTTTAGGTTTGGGCTGAATCATCATCTTGTCACTTGTCATATTTTTATCACAAAAAAATAGATTGTTAAGTGTGTCTTAACGAAAACATACACTGTACTATGTCGAAGCCAAGAATTAGTTATCAAAGATATTGCAGAAAAGCGTTTTCTATTCACTTGCAAGATGCATTCGTGAAGTGTCCCATCACGATTCACATAAAATTGATTCACATGAAAAGTTTTCCGCGGCCCAATGTGTATTGCACTAATTTTAGCAGCTCATACTGGTAATTTGCATATTTATGAGTCTTCATATATATCTGGAATTCAATCATAAACTACTATAACGCTCGGACACAAAGTTGCTTTTAGTTTAGTGAAGTGCCAGACATTTAACATCCAGTACCTTGCAGCGGTACAAGATACGATAAAACTCACTATACCAATGAATTTCCGACAAAATTGTGCATGAATTTGGTTTATCACATGTACCTATTCACGTTTGAAATAGGAAAAAAAAACTAAAGTTGAATCCAATATTGCGGATCTAGGATAGTGGGCAGGGTGTGTAACATGTGTCAGCAAAGCAGTACTTGATCCAAATTCTTTTGAAGATACCCATATTCATGTCTAGTTACATCTAAAGAAACTAATAGCAATATCGTGTCCGAGCGTTAAAGTAGTGTGTATGATTGAATTCCAGATATATGAAAGCCCATAAATATGCAAATTACCGGTATGGGCCGCTGAAATTAGTACAATATACATTAGGCAGCGGAGAACGTAGCATTTGAATCAATTTTACACAAATCCCGAAGGGATACTTCACGAATGTACCTTATTAGTGTGCATCATGTTGATGGTGACATTTTCAACACAGGATTGATTTTACCTGTTTTTTACTGTAGAATGCTTCACGAATTTCGGCTCAAAGCAACAATTTTAAGCCAAAAATGTTTCATTAAAATCAGATAATTTTTATGGTTGTCGTGGCACAGAGAAAGAAAAACAGATAAAGGCATTTTGAGTTGAACGATAGAAAGTATTTTGTACTTGAGTCTGTTATTTCTCTTGATTGATGTATCATTCTTGATTAAGAGTCCTAATCACTGCGAAATTAAAATACCACTCATTTTACAGTAATTATGTGATATCTTCAAATTGATAAAAAAAAATATAATCGAAATGTGGAACAGGAGTGCGCTAGACAATATTATTTTGCATGAGGTACCGTTATCACGAGTCGCCTGGTAGCTTTTATAAACGCGAAGATAAATTCCGCTATTCTAAATGGCTGGAAATCGAAAGCAGATAATGAGTGTGATAACGGTATCTTATGTAAAATGATATTGTCAAGCGAGCTCTTGTTCCACTTTTCGATTATCTTTTATCTATTTGAGGATATCACACAATCACTGTAAAATTAGTGGTATTTTAATTTTGCTGTGATGGGGCCTCTTAAGTTAGCCTTGGAATCTGTATCTGGAAAATTGTTAAATAAGTAAAGTTCGAAATTTTGATAGCCTTTCTAAGTGAAAATGAGAATCTTCTGCTACTAGAAATGTACTGTGTACACACTTCTCTTTACGAATTGGTCCTTTGAATGTTTTGTGCTATTCAGGAGTAGTTTGCTCTTTCCCCACCGCTGCACCAGCTGATTCAAATTCTGAGTGACCAACCAAACCACTATACTTATTAGAAGGAGGAAGAAAAGCGAGGGTCGCTTATTCGATATTGGTGTTTCTTGTAGCAAACACATATCGGCTTTTCCACGATCCATAATAACGTCTACCCGTTTTGACCAATGTCCGTTTTCTCTCCCCATTTTCTCCTCCGCTTTCGAAATATTCTATTCGTTTTCCTTCTTCGTGAGTCAATTACAGTCTGGTGACCTGTAATAGGCCCTTGTGACCCTTTAGAAGCATGGTTTCCGGGATAGATCTGGAAGAGGGACGGGAGGGTTCTCCCGTCGAGCACTGGAGGTGAAGAAGTTTGTCTGAGTTTTAAGTGGCAACGAAATGTTCTATATTCGATGGTTGTGGATCGTGAAGTGAATGCTAATATTACTGGTCAAGTAGATGTGTTTGGCTGCTTGAAGCGTCTACATATATCCGTAGTTCCAGTTTCATCTTCCGGTATCATCATAATAAGGCATATATTATTCTAAGATGTTATTTGTTATTCTACCTGTTTTTTCTTATTATAGATGCTTAGCGGAAGTTTGATGTTTAACTTATATTGTTGTGGAAATAAAAGAAAGTTACTACTGCATTTTCCTGCATCATGTTACTGTCTTTAAACTCTTTATTTCGTTTTTGAACTAGAGTGAATGATAAGGTACCAATAACAATATAAATTACCTTGTGGCTATATGATTTACGCCTTTTCCTTTTTTTCAAGAAACACAAAATTCCACATCTGATGGGATTCATATGGCTCGGATCTCACGTTAAGTTGTAGGTCCACATCTCGTATAGGTTGGGTGCTAAAAAGAGACATTAAACTCCAACCAAGTAACCAGTAACAATAACAACACTCCAGAAACAAAGACATCAGTGTTAACGAGACTTCTGAAAAAAGTGAAAAATTTTAAATTGTTGTTTGTGCCCTGAGGCCTAAAGAAGACTAGTAATGAGACCAAACGATAGTGAAATATTTGGTGAAATGAGAATGTGATTTGGAACGGGATAACCCCGGAAAACCTCACGGACATGATGTTGTTTAATACGAACTCACATGGCCTGGAATCGAACCATGAACCCCTCGCACTAGACGCGAGAGCTCTACCACTGAGCTATTGCTCGTCTTGCATGGTTACTTGATTATTTTTTTGCTTGGGTTTAGCTTTCTTTTCAGCACCGAAGATATAAAATGTGAATCTACAAACTAATGTGTTATCCGAAGCACATCGTGCTCCTTCCGGGAATCGAACGCCGAACATGAGAAGGGAAGAACAATCAAATACCCAGTTCTGGAAGAAGTAGATAGAATTGAACTTAGAACTTATGATCTACCAGCAAATGGGTGGCAATTGATTGACCTGATTAATGAACTATATGAAAGAAATGATATCCATTGGGAATCAGAAAATGTCTACAAACGAATGGTCAATGCGCACGGAAGAATATGTTTTGATCATAGCAAATTGGGTATGGATGCTTACGTTTACACCAAATATGCATTGTACACTAACAACAATAAAAATTGCACAGAACAATGCGCAACGATCGAAGTTAGGTACAATGGAACTACGAAGATACGCGGAAACTAATGATATAGATATAGTTGCAATTACAAAATTGCAACAGATAATTTCGCAAAACCCCGATAAGAAGACAATAATGACCATGGATGGGCCAAAACGTACCTTGGGCATCCCCAAACACAGATACCAGGTTATCATAAAATAAGTATCACTGTTCAGAGAATTCTGGAGACTTAACCACTTGACAAAATGCAATCAAACTTGGTATGGGTGTGTTTGTGAACATGCAGAAGCGATTGGTGTAGAAAATAAAATTAGTTCCAATTTTCGCCAGCAGAGGTAATTGTGGCGCTGTACAACACCAAGTAAGTGCATCGTGGAAGAAAAATGACACTAGTGATGCTAAATGATAAGAAAGGCTGTATTTACCTCCCCTATGGGTCTCGTGGCATTGATTACCATATCTATTAATACCCCGTGGTCAGTGGTGGATTTACAGGAGAAGGGTGCTTTTGAGCTGAATTGCCCCTTTAAAATTCTTGGATCTGTTACAAAATCGAAGTTAAATGTGTCTTTCCTGTGCTCATAAAATGCAAGCTTCCTCCAAAATTCCAGGAAGAGATTAGTGTCAAATCTCTCCTCCAGAGGTTATTCTGTTTCTGTTCAGTGTAAAGTACGGTAAGTGTGGTATGGAAGACAAATGACTTTATTGATATTCAACTAAAGAAAGGTCGGGAATCACATTCACCAGCAGTTGGCATGACGGAGATCACCGATGGCAGCCGAAACTCCAGGATAAAAGAGAACAGCACGCACCATCGAGCATCAATCTGCCCAGGTTGATCGAACCACCTAAAACCCCTCTCACGACGCTTGGTCACCGAGAGATACCTTTCCTTAAGCCCACGACGCTTGGTCACCGGGTTCCTACCCTCTCTCACGACGCCTGGTCACCGAAAGAGAGAGACCTCATCTTAACCCCTATCACGACGCTTGATCACCAAAAGAAATCTCACCTACAAAAGCCCACGACGCTTGGTCACCGGGTTTCTATCTTAATTTTACCCAATATATTAGAGGAACTACTTATTGTAAATTTTGTATTTAGGAAAGACCTTTTGTAATAAAAGATGAAGGGATTGCCGAGTACATTGATTGCTCTACCCTTATAAACTGAAAGAATTTTACAATATTAGTAAAATGATTGAAAATAATAATAGCCAACAGAATAAACAAATATAGGAACATCAACGACGACGAACTGCAGTTTGACTTTAGGGCAGGTAAATCAACAGAAGACGCTCTAAATGATTTTAAAAAACAATTTCAGAGAAGTAGCTCCCAGGGGAAATATACCCTAGCAGTATTTGTCGACATAGAGGGTGCCTTTGATAATATTTGGATACCATCGCTAATAGATAATTCAAAAAGCATAGAACTTCCACAATACCTAATAAATATCATCAAAAGTTACTTTCGTAATAGATGAATATCAACACAACTAGAATAAGGTGATATGACTGTGAATAACGAAAAAGGATGCTCACAAGGCTCAATTCTGGGAACACTAATGTGAGACATATAGTTGCAACCCTGCCTTGATAAAATGAATAATAGCGAACAAATAGGCGAAATAATATCTTTCGCCGACGATATTGACATAATGGTATCAGCTAATTCTAGAAGAGAATTAGAGGTGAAAACAAAGCAAGTACTAAACGAACTACATAATTGGTGTACTGGCAGCAAATTAAAATTGTCAATTACAAAAACTAAATATATGCAGAGAGTTACACTAATTAAGATCGAAGGTCAGAAAATAAAAAAAAGTAACGAGTTTAAGTATTTGGGGGTCAATATTGGTGATAGATTGAACTTTGGAAAACATATTCAATATATTATTGAACGTGGGAATAAAGTGACAAATAAATTACTAACAGTTGGCATGAATACTTATAAATTACCCGTTCAAACACTCAAACTATATCATGAAACTCTAATCTGTGTGACAATAACTTATGCAGTAAGTGCATGGTCATACAGAATTATAAACAATAAAAGGATAAAAGAAAGTATAAACAGATCTCAGAGAAACTTACTTATAAGGTATGCGGAGCTTTCAGCACTACACCAAACACCGCTCTTTGTATAATGCTAAACTTAAAACCTTTGAATATCATAGTCGCACAAAGAGCCTGCAATTATTGACTAAGGAAAAATAACCACGAAAAAATAAAAGAGTTAATTGGCAATGAGGCTGCAACCAAGAATGACATCGAGATAGCCATTGAAAACATATGGTATCAAGAATGGAGGAATTCAACTAAATCTAGAAGGCTATTCAATATAATATCAACAGTGAAGATAAAAAAGAAGTAAAATACGAGTACCTTGACCCAGCATCAGGATTGATACACTTCTTCAGTGGGCATTATCCTACGAAACCTACCTACATAAGATCAAAGCAAAGGATAACCCATTCTGTGAATGCGGAGAACTAGGGTCACCCGAACATCATGTCCTTTGGTGCCCAGTGTTGGAAGATTATTTACCAGAAAGAGGTAGTATAAGAACAAAAACGCTGCAACAGGTAATCAATAGCGAAAGGGATTGCAAAATAATAAGCAAAATCACACAAGCATATTCAGAAATGAGGAGAAAAAATCATAACAATGGAAATAGATAACAATCAAATATGGATAAAGTATAGATGGATGCGCGTTGCACAAATTGTACCCCTCCCCAGGACCGAAGGCACCGGAATTACGTGTTCCCCGGAGGGAAGAGTGGATGAGCCAGTGCATTCCCGAGCTAAACCTGGATCGGGACTCCGAATGCGTTGGATGCTTGTGTTCGAGTGTGTTTGTGTTCATAATAGGCATTTTTTGTACGTCCGTGTGTGTTACCGGAACTGTTACCTCACTAGGTCTGGATGGCAAGAAAGTGTCAGACTGGAACAACGTTAGTCGGTGCGCGAATATCAGTGCGGTTACAGGTGGTAGGACACAACGGACCAGGGTCTGCATTACGAGGGACACTACGAAAGTTTTGAGATAGGCATTGTTGTGTTACAGTATTTGAATTCCAACAATTGCGTTCGGTAGTGGTATCGGGAGCAAAGAAGCGAAGGAAGTTTCAACTCGCCTCGCTTATAGGCGTGGCCATATCGCCTCCACTTGTTTGTTGATGTGAGCAGTATTCGGTTGTCTAGAATGGAGCTCGAAAGGGAACATTTTCGGGCAATGATCCTTTACGATTTCAAAAATGGTTTTGACGAGACACAAAGCCTTGACCATTTTCAGGGGCATTTGAGCACCTTGCTCCTTGCCGTGCTACAATTTTTCGGTGGTTGGATGAATTTAGAAGAGGCCGGACATCCCTTAAAAATGATGAGAGAGCTGAACGTCCGGCAACAGCTGTGTCAGATGAAAACATGGCTGCTGTCGAACAAATAATTCGAGAAAATCCTCGAACAACTTTCAAGGACATTGAATCTACAGTGAACATTGGATCGCCAGCAGTAACAAAAATTCTTTATGATCTTCGGCTCAGGAAGGTTTCATCTCGTTGGGTGCCTCACACTTTTACTGAACAGCAGAAGCGCATGCGTGTGGAATGGTGTGAAGAAATGCTTGCAAGATTTGATGGAGGCAATTCCTGATGCATGTCTGACATTGTAACTGGTGATGAGACTTGCATTTATCAATTTGACCCTGAAAATCCTCCCACGAAAGTGAAGCGACCGCGAAATGTGGGGAAGAAGATGGTCGCGACTTTCTTCTCCAAATCTGGCCATGTTGGAACTATTCCACTTGAAAAACAAAGGACTGTTACTGCTCAGTGGTACACCACTGTTTGCCTAACAAAAGTGTTCCAGAAGCTTCGGGAATGGCGTCCAAGAACTGGATTGCATGGGATCCTGCTTCATCATGACAACGCGTCCGCACACACGGCCAACATCACAATTCAATTTTTAGAATCTACGTAGGTCAAACTTATGACTCATCCGCCGTATAGCCCTGACCTGGCCCCGTGTGATTTTTTCTGATCCCCAGGATCAAAGATCGCATGCGTGGGAAGAGATTTTGCAACCGTGAAGAAGCTGTAGTGGCTTACGAGAATGAACTTTCAACACTTAAAGAAAAAGAGTGGCAACATTGCTTCCAAAAGTGGTTTTCGAGGATGCAAAAGTGTGTACAGTGTAATGGTGAATACTTTGAGAAAATCTAAGTGTTAAATTGATTTTAAGTATGTAAGTTATTTCACATCTCAGAACTTTCGTAGTGACCATCGTAAGTGCTCTGGGTGGGCGCCGGACCTCAAACCTGTATTACTGAAGATTACTTGACACTCGACTGTGAACACTCCTGCATTGGACAAGCATAAACTATGAGAAACAGATAAAAGTAATGCAGCCAAGAGGAAATCGCGAAGATTATAACTAAATTGGGATGTGCTGAAATAAATGAGAAAAGTGAATCTGTAAAAATGGATGTGTTTGTAGCTAGTGGTAGTGCTTAATGTTGTTGACCCAGTGGTAATCAGTGTTTACGATGAAATTAGAAAAGACACACAGGGTAAAACCAAGTGAAAACTCAATTGGTAGCTTAGTGTATTATCTAGTGAAACACAGGAGAGAAGCCCAAAATCATACAGGGATTAACCAAAAATCATACAGGGAGAAACCGAAGAAAGAAGATGAGACCAAAAATAAATAAATAAATAAAAAAATAAACAAGATAAATAATATATAATGTCATAATTAAAGAAAGAAGTATATAAAAAATGAGGACTAGGACACCAAGGGAGGAAATGTTTAGTGGAAATTATATAAAACTGATATTGTAAATAAATAAATGCATAAACAGCAAATAAATAAAGATAGAACTAAATATGCATAAACAGCCCAATTTAAAAAATATATTAAATAATAAGAAACACAAAATAATTAAACATTAGCAAACAATAAACAATGTCATGTTAGGCTAGGTTGGGTTAGTTTAAGATAGGTCAGATAGTTCAGTAAGTAATAAATAGTAATAAATTTTGATAAACTATTAGGATAGGATTAGGAGCTAAGGTAGTTAGTCAAGAGTCAATGAATATAGCATTTAGGGAAATTATTGTTAATTTTTCATAGTTTACTGTCGTTTGTTTGTTGTTTTTTGTGTGTTGTGCGCTGTGGTTTGTTTTCGTTTCTCTTTTCCTGAAACATAATGGACAAGAATAAAGAAAAGAAGAGAAATGGCAATGATGACAACCTGCTCCGGTTTTAATTTTCAGATACCGGATCTGAAAAACAGGCCTGAGCCAAACTAAACTAAACTAAAAAAAAAAAAAAAAAACTGGGTCTCCCCCCCCCCCGAACACGAGTACACTAATCGTATACCACAGGGCAGCTCGATTTATACTTAAGCTAAGATATGTTCGATATTGAATTTTAAAAGAAGAAGAATAGATAAAAGTGGAAAGTTCTTCTAATAGTATTAGAAGAAACGGATCGTAATCCTATTAAACAACTTTAGGATAATGATAGATAAAAAGTGCAAAAACACTGGTAACTTTATTTATTGTTTAGGTGTCTATTTTGGACAAGACTTTTCGTTTTGGGGATGCTTGTTCCCTTTCTTGGTAAAAGTTTTCCCTCTTTCACAACGAACAGAGGAGTCCTGTTAGAGAAGATGGTGAAAATCAAAATCTTCAATGAAAGAGTTGTCTTCCTTTCGCTTGAGAGGTAACGGATAACAAACTCACAAGATGTCGCTGTTACCTTCTTAATGCGATTAAGAAGACGGAAAACTTCTTCCCGGCTTGAATAGAACAGCTCAATACAACAGAACTGGCTGGCTACAGCATATACGTACTTGAATGGTGTTGTCTATTTCTATCTGTGAATGCGCGAGTGTCGTGATGTCTATCTTGAAGTTACATCATTGTTCCCAAAACTGTAATTCTCTTGCTGATTTCATACTTTTTCTCCCTGTTTTCCCAGGAGTTTTTAGACGGCAAAAAATCTCTTTGCTCAAAGGACGCGAAATGTTTCTTGTCTTCTTACTATCCACAGCAGAAGCTTTGCTTTTCAGTTCCTGTGATTTCCTTTCTGCTGTATATATGTTACCTTCGAAAGTTTTGTCTCTTTCTGTCCGTACGAATTGCTCATTCGATTCTCCGCGTTAGCAACAAACTACGACTCAATCTTTGCTTGAGTTGTTCCTTCGTGTTTCTTATTTTCTTCGATAGTCCAAAAACATGAATGCTTAACTTTGTCTCTTCCTGATCTTTTTACGACCAAAAGAAAATGTTTTGTTTTTCCCCCTCATATTTGTTTTGCTTGTCTACTTTCTGTTGGAGTTCCTTTCTTCTAGGGTTTTCTTTTCATTTTACTTTTATTTTTTTCTTGTTCGATTTTCTGACGAAATGACAAATCGAGATCAATATGGCTAGTGCATAAAACATTCAGAAGGAAACGAGTGTACCATCAAATCTCTCTCTCTCTCTCTCTCTCTCTCTCTCTCTCTCTCTCTCTCTATATATATATATATATATATATATATATATATATATATATATACTTATGCTTGTCTTTGTTGACACAATCTATCTTTCACTTCTCTTCTCTGTATGAGAAATTTAAACTGTAGCAAACATTGCTTAGTAAATAGATTTAGGAAGTTTCGGTGCAAAAACTTGTGTTTAGTGAACCCTGAAACATAAAATACTAAACAATGTGAAATCACATTATGTGAATGTTTTATGTTCATAATTTTCTCCAACTGGTATTTGGAACGAGTAGG
This sequence comes from Thermobia domestica, assembly GCF_964235325.1. Classification (NCBI taxonomy): domain Eukaryota; kingdom Metazoa; phylum Arthropoda; class Insecta; order Zygentoma; family Lepismatidae; genus Thermobia; species Thermobia domestica. The sequence goes on from NC_137462.1 coordinate 275,198,211, forward strand.
TTAAAAATATGAAAAGTGAATTAGTTTTTTTAAATATATATAATTTGAAGGTAATATGCTTGGTGTATGTGATTTATTACAAAATTTATTTTAAAAAAACGTATGTTTTGTACATTAACAAGTAGGTTAATGTGTAAGTTTTGTAGCAGTTGGACTTAACGTATAATCCTATGTAACATCTTGCAGCAATAGCATAACTGAAAACGTATATTTTATACGTATTTTCCGTATAGGTGTTCCGAATAAAAATGAAAAGAACAATCAAAGTGTTAGATTATAATGTAAAATAAGAAAAATTCTATGGGAAAAATATATCTTATGAAAAATATCACCTTCCCGTGAAGTAAAATTCTAAGTTCTCCTAGAAAGTTATTGGGTAGGACATAATCCAACTGTTCTTCCGCTCCTTTCTAAAGGAACCATTAGTTTCTGTGATCTTACTCAACAAAAATGGTGGTCATGAGGTTCAAAGGCTCAGCTTGTTTTTTCTAAGGTTAAGGATTAATAGTTCGGTAGAACATTTCATTGACAATACGCAGAGGGGCGATGGAGACTCACTGATAGACCGCTCACCTCTCGTACGGAGATTCCTGGTTCAATTCTGGCTCGTACCATGTAATGAACAAACTATGTGCACGAGTTTTTCCTAGTTTGAAAGTATGTTTTCAGTAGTTTTTTTATGTCCCTTGAGGTTTGGTGCTCTGGAGACATTGCTCCGCCCATAATATGTGTTTACTAGTAACTGTCTTTAATTTGACATTGTTGACGTTATTATACTTACAGTTAGCTGTTCCATCTTGTTAACAATATCATTTTTATCTATACAAGGTGTAATCTGGAGAGTTGATGGCCATTTGGTCCCCTTAACTGTGGTATCCAAAATGTTCTAGATTTCTGGAAATGTACATGTTATATTGTATCAATGTGCGAAATTTCGTATTTCTAGCTAGTCAGGAACATACCAAATATTTATGGTAGTGAGTTAGCCACGAAAAACGTAGTATGTAGGGGTTCATATCTTAGCCTTTAATAATTCTTCACAAGTAAGATTTGCTACTTTTCTACGACATGCCATTGTTAGTAACTGTATGTGATTTGACGTTGCTAACGTTATTAGTTACTCAAAAATGATAATTTTGGTCTTCCTGGGGATTGATGGCATTGTTTGGGCCCTCTAGCAATTGCATCAAAAATGTTGGAATTTTCTGGAGACATTATTCCTGTCAATGAGTGAATTCATATTTCTAGCTAGTCGGGAACATACCATACATTTATTCCAGTGTGTAAGTCAACCAGAAACTATAAAAGACGCAGTCTTAAAGGTTTCATATATATCAACCCTCAATGGTCTCTCACACTTCAGATTTGATATTTTGTACAGCTTATCAATACTAGCAACTGAGAGTAATTTGGCGTTCCTGACCAGTGATGCCTACTAGCCTAGTAACTACTTAGCGGTGATGCCTTGAAAATGAAATATTTGATGTAAGTAGATGTTCGTGTAAAGCTAGCTTTCAGAGAGTCCCACGCTGATAATTTTCCATGATTATTTCTAAGGTCGCAAATATATTCTCTACTGGAAACACGAAACCAAACGGCAGTTTCGATCTATTCATATCGTAAAATTAATGAACAAATTCAGGAGATATACTGACAGAGTGTGCAACCTTATAAAGAAGCATAATAAACGGAAAATCGGAGCTTAATCGGAGAAGTACTTAAATTCGGATCCGAATTTCGCAAGATATCCGAACGAATTAACCCGTTTAGAGTTCCAACCAAACAGCATAGCTGCAACTAAAAAAAAAAAAAAAAAAAAAATGAAATCTTTAAGTTTTACGTTCTACGGTTATGTCGATAGGCTAAAGGAGACGGAGATAATGAGAAATGAATGAAATGGAACGAAGAAAGTGGGAGGAAATAGGAGAACCCACAGAAAGCCCATGCACACGGTGTTTATCCGCCACAAAGCTCATTTGTTGGGAGATGGAATTGAGCCAAACACCCCATGTAATACAAGTGAACGCTCTACCACTAAACCACCGATGAACCTATAGCTACAAGAGTAAGAAGAGTTAAGCTAACTATAACGTTGCAGAAAGCCTTGTTATAAAGCGTAAATTAAACTTAAAAAATTAAAACAGTAATAAAGTATTCTATTCTTCTGTAATAAAACGTACTGTAGTAGTAATTTATTGTTCTAGTAATAGCATTAGCAAAACTAATGAACGTAATTTTCTGTTAATGAACAGAGCAGTCAAGAAGAATGTAATGGATATTAACTGAAAGTTGGTAAAATTTTCATTATAATTCGATTTAATACAGTTTTGGTGCTATCTACTGTATTACGCGTATCTGGCACGTGAGATATAGAATAACATTGACTGAACAGCCAAGAATGAAACTGAATATTTGTGCTAATTGATTACAAAAAAAATCTTTAAGTTTTACGTCCCACGCTTATGCAGGTTAGACGTAAGGAGAGGGTGATGATGAGAGATGAATGAAATGGTGGAATGAAGAAAGTGGTAGGAAACGGGAGAACCCCGAAAAAATCCCACAAGCACGGTGTTTGTCCACCACAAAGTCCACACGGCACGAGCTGAGATCGAACCAGGGACCCTAAGCACCGGAGGTGAACGCTTTACCACTGAGCCACTGCGCCCCTCTAATTAGTGTTCTATCTCTTTATACTAGTGAGATTACATGAGACAACACCTGTTGCTTAAAATGGGATCTAATTCATTAATTAGATTACTTGGAATAAACTTGATAACACTCAATGGGGAATGAACCTGTGTACACACATGTGGAAGACATTTACAAGGAAATGGTCCCAACCTGACAAATCCAAATTGGACGAAATTTCATATAGGTACTAATTTGAGGTCGGTGAATAACGTGGTGACAGTCATTCAATTCGTTTTTGCGTACTTTACGATATATATAGGATGACATAAAACAGAATTCAACATAAGACTACTATGTAAGAAGCAAGTGCTGAAGATCTACGCTTTACCCTAATGCATGTTATAATAGCACACAAAGGAAAGAAACTACAGTTGTAATATATTGAATGGAAGTTAAAATGATACATACCCTATCGATGGTAGAGTGCATTGCAAACGAAGTGAGTTGGACAAAGAGCCATGGAACAGTACGTGCAGATAAGAAATGCTGCTGCCTCACAATCTTCTGTTGCACATACATCATCGTCAACTTGAAATAGAGATTGAAGAATATTTTGGAAACCACTGTTTAGTTATTTTGTTACATATCCAGTCTTGCGCCACGCATTTACTAACATGTCTTGCAGTGCAGGGAACAGAATTCATGATAGACCACGGAATGTAATTTCATTATAAAGACTCTATCATGCAACTTTTCTGTACTATTTTCAAGTATAATATTGTGTAGAAAGTATTCTTCAATTCTCCGAATGACAAGCTTGTACTGCCGGAAAAAGTAAACGCCAAGTGGCTACACAAGTCTCGTAGTCTTGGGGGAATTATTTGTGTTTGAAGCGTCTTCTTGTTTAACATCTGTTGTCTTTGGGGGTCGTTAAAAATATCATGATCAGTCTGTCCATTGCAGGAATCTAATAGTAATAACGTGCTATCCTTAACGTCAGTAATAAACACGCTCATCAGCCATCTTTTCGCGAGTTCACATGTAGTTCCGTGAGTTTTCCCGACTTGCTAGCATCAACGACAAGGTTAAATGGAAGGTATCTGTCTAGAGTTTGTTTAATTTTATGTCCGAACTCTCCTTTTGCTTCTTGAAAACATATGTAAAATCGTGTCACTAATGGAACCCAGTTTTCGTTCTAATTTTGACCTTCCAAGGTGCTACTGAATTTGGTAAAAGGTGCGATTTCAGGGACATGAGTCCTCAAAGACTCGTACTTCTTTCTAGGATCTTAACATCGCACACTGTTTCCCCTTTCATTTTCATGTGGAACCCACTTTACTCAACGGGAGATTTTCCTGCAACACCACTGAGTTCCTCATTATCGCATTGAGATTCCGCTTATTCATTTTGTTATCCACGTGTTGCCTTTCATCGTTCTATACCGCTGTAGTACAGAATGTTTCTATGTCATTTTACTTTTTCATCACTCGAATGACTATTTTCACGTTATTAACCGATCTCAAATAATACCTATACGAAATTTCGTCCAATTCGAACTGGGATTTCATACTTGTCTTATGTTGCATTTTGTTTTGCATCATCCTGTATATCTCATAAAGTACTCAAAAGCGATTCAAAGGACTATTCCTACTTTATTTACCGACCTCAAATTAGTATCTATACGAGATTTCATCCAATTCGGATTGGGATTTCATACTTGTCTTATGTTGCATTCTGTTTTGCATCACCCTGTATATCGCATAAAGTACTCAAAAGCGAATCAAAGGACTATTCCTACTTTATTTACCGACCTCCAGTTAGTATTTATATGAAATTTCGTCCAATTAGGACTTGTCAGGTTGGGACCATTTCCTTGTTAGCTGCGAAGGAGTATGTGGCCTACGATAATTCTACAATTTAAAATAAAGTGGAAAAATAAACAGGAAATAATTAGGAGCTCTAAGATGATAGGTTGTATTTAGACTAGGGGCTCTGTTTATACATGTTTAATTTCACATAATTTATTTCGAGACGACGAGACTAGATCCAGACTTGACTCTCGAGACCGAAATTGAGACAAACATTAACTGATCGAGACGAGTCCGGAAAAGTGTGCAGTCACATACAATATCGTTGCTAAACCACCACTGAACAAGTTTTATTATATTTCTTCCTGCTTGCTGCTGTTACTTTAAATATTGATTTCTGTAGCTAGGTCTTCTTTGTTGGAATATTTTCATCTTCGTAAAGACAGGAATTCATAGTAAGTTGAGTTTATTTGCTTCGGCAATATTTCGCTATTTTTGGTATTGAAATGACTTCTTCTACTCAAACCACATCCTATTTGGAATGACCTTTCATGCAGAAAGAGGGGGAATTTGAGGGAAACGCTTTATTTTAGATTCTCCTACCTGTGGAGGGCATAAATACTGTTCTGTTTTCGCTCTTCATCTTTCAGAGTGTACTTGTGTAATGCGCATATATGAGAGCGTATATGTATGTGTGTTAAAAGGGGAGGGGAGATTGCAGTATGTAGATATTTGGGAAGCGTCTGCTTTGTATGGTTATGAATCGACCTTTCTGCTCCCCTACGTCTATATACCCTTCCTATATCAGACCCACTTGTAGCCATCTAGGATTTCCGTTCACATGAAATAGAAATTGCTACGGGGGAGGCAACTCCCTGCTCTCTTTGCCGCACTTTCTACATGCCCCATCTATATGGTTGTCTTGGATTCTGGTTACACAGAAGCACATACACACATACACACATATACATATATATATTCATACGCAGGTCATCAACTAATGTAATCTAATATACAGTGTGTGCAACTGACCAAAAAGGGTGGGTGAACATCAAAAGATATGTAAACCATTTTGTGTACAGACTGAGTATCAAGCGAATTGAAGACTACACTCATAAGAATATCCGATGCATCTATAAACAACAAACAAAAGGGAAATGAATATATCTTCTAGATTACAATAAGTCTTCTTAATTGTGGTAAAAATATTTCAACTACTAAACCCTCTTTCTTAAATGCTAAAGCTCGATTCAGTTAATTAATTAGTTAATTAATTAACAATAAAAGGGAATTGAACAAGCAAAGACGGTATTTTTCATTTCGTAGATAATTGCAGCAAGTATTAGCTACTTTATATCATTTCACCTAGCATACATGTGTGTGTCTGCTTATTTGTGATAATCATCTTATTGTATGTTTTGAATTAAATTAAAAGTGTGCTTCAGAATTGAGACATAATCCTGTTTCTCAATGAAGGCAAAACCTGTATGGTACACTTATCGACCCTTTATATTCATAGTCATCATCATCACCATAGGTATTCTGCCATTATCGGCAGATCACTTGCTGCAACTGAGAAACTTCCATGCCCCACTGTCTTCCGCTAAACGCTTCGTCTTTACGTACAATTTTTATCTTTTTTTTATATCGTCCATTAATTATAGTCTCCTTCGCCACTCTTTCTCTTTCCTGCCACCGTACCCTCTAGCACGTCCCTCATGACACAGTTTCTTCTTCGCCAATTCTCCAACTAGTTTCTCTTTCTCTTCTTAATAATATCTAAAAATTGTTCTTTTCTTCTCCATCATTTCTAACACTTTCTTATTCGTTTTCTGCTCGATCAGCTAATTATTTCCATTCTCCTCCACACACACATTTCGAAAGCTTCCAGTCGTTTTTCATCTTTCTTGCGTCAAGAAAAATTTTATAAGTAATTCTTTTCAACTCTTTATTCAAGGTCCCACTAAATAGTAATTTTTTTTCTCCTAAAGGTTTCTTCGTCATTCCTATTCTTGCTTTTGTTTCACTTTCACACTTTATATCATCACTAATAATACTACCCAAGTATCGAAAACTAGTCACCTGTTCTTTTCTCTCTTCTACTTCTATATTTGACACAACCCCTTCATCCCAATCACTATGGGGGCCGCGGTGGCTCAGTGGTAGAGCGTTCACCTCTGGTGCTTGGGGTCTCGGGTTCGATCCCAGCCCCCGCCAAGTGAACTTTGTGGTGGACAAACACCGTGTGCGTGGGTTTTCTCGGTGTTCTCCCGTTTCCTCCCACTTTCTTCATTCCACAATTTCATTCATTTCTCATCTTCACCGTCTCCTTTAGCCTAACCGGCATAAGCGTGGGACGTAAAACTCAAAGATTTTATTTCATTTCATCCCAATCACTATGTATTTTGTCTTTCTAACATTTATTTTCATCTCATATTCTTCACAGCTCGTCCTCACGTTTTCTAACATTTTATTGATTTTCTCTTCAGATTCTGCAACAAGCGCCATTTCATCTGCAAACCGTTATATTCATAGTAGCAACAATTGTTAATTCACATTTAAGTAATTATTTTTTGTAATTATTATTACTATCTTATCTATATATATAGATTGCCTATGATTTCACTTGTCATAAGTCCTCAATAAAAGAACCTATCACATTTATACTAACATAGACCTAGTTCATAAGTTAAAAATTAACATTCATCATGAATTATTAGTCGAATTATTAGGTGTATTTTGCTTTTTTAATATGAATTGACCATTATTTTTTCCTGGATTAACTATCAAAAATCATTGCGTGATAATTCTGGATTACATTGATATTAAGTATTTAAAATCATAATTAAAGTGACAGTAGGAGATCTTCTATTATTCGATTTAAATTATATCTGTAACCGTTTGCCGCCCTTTCTGTGCTACGATGTCTTTCATAAACTTTTCTAATAAATTGGTTTTGCAGAAAGTTTTAATTTTAACGTTAAACTGTAGGTCAATGATTCGATCTCGTGTCCATGGGAGTTTCTCTATGTTCTCTTGTTTCCTTAAATTCTCATTCCTACAGTTCTTTCATAGTCAGTCACTTCTATCGCTCATCCGTCTAACTTAACTATAGCGCATAACTAATATAGGACGTAAAATTCAAAATTTCATTTCATTTTCATTTTTAGATGCACTTCACATGTAGCAACGGTGCTGAGAATGAAAGTTAAAACTCAACGTGATAATCAATTGAACATATTACTATTTAAAAGGGAGTGATTTGAATAATCAATAACAAGGAAAATAAATGATTCACTGCGTTAAAATCGTTTATTCTGAGCTTAGTTAGTAGCTCTCGAAGTTCAGAGCCATAGCTCTTAACAATAATACAAATTGTACCTATAGGATAGTCCAAGTTGCTCCAAAACTGACAAACTTATGTATATTGCAATGCTCTGATTGCTAGAGTCTAAAGTAATGTACTCGAGAATTAAACCCTTCATCAAGTTTATTAGAGTGTTTCCAACGTGAGAAATCAGAAGCCCATCGGATCACTATGTGGCCTCGGGAAAAAGATATTTGTCTTTAGCTCAAAGATTCTTCAGATGGGATTGGTTAAACTCCGTAGCGCATAGCGCATAGTTGGTATCAAAGGATATCTCCGTCGCTCATAACAGCCTCGAGAAGTGGTTTCAAAAGATTAAAGGAAGTCTCCGTAGGTATTGAAGGTATTAAAGGAAGTCTCCGTAGCCAATGGTGGCCTCGAGAGAAGTCTTTGGTAGGTGAGCGATCAGCACTGTTCTGATAACTTGTTGGTTCTGTCGTCCTCTTATATAGCCATCCTCTTGGAGGGTGGAGCTGTGGAGGGGCTGTCGGCTTTCATCGTAGTATTTCGATTCCGCTTCGTTTCTTTTTGGAGGTGTAATCTGCTTCTTGTCGTCTGCCGTTGTTAGTTTATAATTGTAAAAAACATCTCTTTGTGGCGAAAACGCATGACTTGCAGTGTGTGGATATATGGAAACTTACAATATCATATATTATAATTTTCAGCCCACACATTATTCAGTCTGGAAGTCTTGGAGAGACAAGGATAAGAGCGTTACATTACGAGCAGGGTGTTGTAATCAGATTAACGTAATGGACATATGTCACGCTAATATGATGTGTCTATTTTTAAAACGATTGCATTGAAACAGAATTGGGAATCTCCAATCATAGAATATACAAATCACGCACGTACAAAATGCTAACTTGTTATTTCGGAAGATGCATTCCTATAGCTCGCAAACGAAGGGTTTATATCACATCAGAAACTTGAATAACTGCTGTATGGAATGGTGTAACAATCTTCTACGTAAGGAATCAAACGTATGAAATTTTGAATTCTTTTATGAACATCTTGGATCTCCTTTATCGTAATTATCAGATTTCTAAGTTAATTCATAGCCAAACAAAAATATGCAATTCTCATACAAAGACTCAAGCTATGATAAATTACACTTTTGTGTTTGTGTGTGTGTGAGAGTGTTGTCCTCAATTTTAGATACAAAAGAAACAAACCATAAAAAAGAAAACAATGATAAAGAAAAAAACCTTTTGGTCATTAAATAGTAATTATTCAATGTCCACATTCTGTACTAGAAATTAGAAGAAAAAAGATCTCTTATTCTTCCAGTAAGTTCTTCCAAAGTGGATTTACTGGAACAGAATTTGAAACGTAATTCTTTCTTTCTAAATAAATGTTAAAAAAAAATATCTAAAAGAACTCTTCACTTTTTCTTCTTTAAAAACCAAATTAATTTTTCATTAATTAATATCTACAAGTGATCATTCGATTTCGTTATAATGAAGTTTTCTTCAAACTTAAAATTGAATATATGAGTTGAAAGGAAAAGGCAAAAATACCTTTCCGATGTGATTAATAAAAATAATTTTATTTTCTACAACGTACCGGTACTTAAAGAATCTAATATTTTTCAGGAGTCATCCATTTTTATTTTATAACTCTAAATTTAGTGGTCGTAACTATCACGTTTCCCTAGATTTATCTTATTTTCAGTAATTATAAGTAAAGGATTAATAGTAACTCACTACAGGTAAATATTGTCTTGTTAATATTTAGATTTTTAATTTATTCTTATTATTAATTATAAAGGTAACAGTATAAAATATGGGCCGCGGTATTCAGTGGTACAGTTGTCACCTCTGGTGCAAGGGGTTCTTGGGTCAATCCCAGCTCGCACCAAGTAGGACTTGTAGTGGATAAACACCATGTGCGTGGACTTTCTCGGGGTTCTCCAGTTTCCTCCCACTTTCTTCCTTTCACCATTTCATGTATTTCCCATCATCGTCTTCTTTAGCCTAGCCGGCATAACCGTGAAACTTAAACCTTAAAGACTTACTTTGATTTCAATATAAAGTAACTGTTTAAAATATAGTAATTAGAATTTTCAAGAGGACCTTGTGATTTGATCAGGAGTCAGAAAGTAAATAGATGTAATTTTGATTTACAAAATTTGGTACACTTCTGGTCACAAAAGCCTAGACTACCTCCCAGAGACTAGGCCCGAAAAAAATGATCCTAGATGCTTTCAAATTCCCTTTAGGTTTGCATATTTTTTCCTGCGTTCTTGCTACAGATAGGAGTGCAAATTAAATGTTAATATTACAGTATACCTATAACAATTTCATTATAAATAAACAAAATACCTAAAATAAAGAAAATTGTGGCAATTTTAATTGATAGATTTATTTTAAATCTGAAACGATTTAAAATCAATGGAAACAGAGAAAATGTCATAACTAGCAAAAGACTACAATGATTAATTACCTGCTTTACGCGATTTTCTAATTATTTCACTGCCAATACGAGTGTCTCCAATGATGAGGGTACGGTTGTTGAGTAGTAAAGCACTAACCTCAGGTGTGTGGGACAGCTGGTCCAATTCCCGGTCAAGTAAGTTTGTGGTGGACAACATCGTTCTCGTGGCTTTTTCTCAGGCTACTCCCACTTTCTCATTCCACCAATTCTTCTACTATTAATCACTTGCTTTAGTCTAATCATCGTGGGACGTTAAACTCAAAAAATTCATTTATTTTTTTCCAGTGTCTCCAAAATTATCCTGTGTCCTTACTTGGAGCGAAAACTAATTAGTAATTTATGAAAAACCTGTCGAAATCAACAAGGTAAATGCAAGGATATTTTGAAAACTTTCTGTTGTTTTCAGGTATAACATGTGATTCATCCAACCCGTCCTTCGCGTAGGAGGTTGAGTGGAAGTTTATAAAAGAGTTGGAGATTACAAGAAACAAAGTATAATAACATTTTCTTGCAATGTCGGTAGTATATACAATCCAGCAGAAAATAAACCAAAACTTGGATAAAATTTATGTGCTCATCAATCGAGTTATTTTCTTCCTTTATTTCTATTAAAGCTGGGCTCCTGAAACAATATTCTTTTTTTCAGGAAAATAGATAAAAAAACTTTTGGAATTTATTTTCTCGAAAGTCCTTCGGCAAGTAACTATCTAATTAAAATGAAAATGAAAGCTTGGAGTTTTACGTCCCAGGTTTATGCCGGTTAGGCGAAAGGAGACGGTGATGTTGAGAGAAATGGTGGAAAGTGGGAGAACCCCGAGGAAACCCACGCACACGGTGTTTGTCCACCACAAGGTTCACTTGGCGGGAGCAGGGATCGAACCCGGGACTCCAAACACCAGAGGTGAACGCTCTACCACTGAGCCACCACGGCCTCAACTACGGAATTAGTATTCACACGATGAGAAGAATGTTTAAAATTACGAATTTTTATTTAAAAAAGTGAAATGAAATTTAATCTTTCAGTTTAACTTCCCACGCTTGTCAAGCAAGGTAAAGGGAATGATGTTTAAGGCAGTGAGTGATGATGGAAGGATTGGTGGAATGGGAATGTGGGAGGAAACGGGAGTGCCCCGAGAGAACTCACGGACTCAATGCTGTCCACCACATCCTACTTGGCCGGGGATTGAAACAGGGACCTCGTATACTCTAGGTAAGGCTCTATTACAGAGCCGCCGTAGCTTTATTTTATATAAAAAAGATAATGAGTTGTTTATTCCTTCTGTCCCTAATGCATGTGGTTCTCGGAATTTATGGTTAACAAACAAGATATGTATGTTTTTCATTATTCTCTCGTTTCTACCCTCTTATTCTACCATTATTTTCTATCTAATGATCTTTTCTAGCCTAGGTGTATATCGTTGGACGTTAAACCAAACAAAAAATCTTACTACATTTTTAAATTAGACACAAAAAGACTGTTTTAACCTAAATTTCATGGCACTTCTATTTTTTACCAGGAAGAGAAATACGGATATTTAAAATGCGAGAATACTGCTGATTTTTCATTATGATAACTATTACGTAATGTAAATCAATAATACCCTGAGTGCCACCGAGTACTTAAATGTCATAAATTTTAATTTTGTTATAGTTTTAGAAAGATAGAGAACCCTTCAAAGAAACAAACAATGTACGCCTTGTTAACTTCTATCCAACATTCACAAATTACTTCAGTAAGAGAAATGGGTATTCAAGATATTTTGATAACGACTGTACTACATTCGCTGTACATTACCTCTAGAGTTGTGAACACCAGGCTTTAACATTTATTCAGGCTTCTTTTAGGCATAAATGGTGATTATATACAGTGTTTATCTAGCATAAGCAAAGCACAAAGATGTAGCTGCTGAATAACGCTTGGTCACTTTGTTATGAAATGATGTTTGACGCAGCTTCTCTTCTGCTTAAGTATGCATCCATGCAAATACGTGGAGTGCATGGTAAGTAAACAAGGCAAGGTAACGAGAGGGAGAGAAGAGTTTTCTCTGAGAACACTGGACTAGTCACAAGTGTAAGAAAATAAGCCGTAATTTTGAATCTTAAAGTCGTGGAGGTAACATTCGTTTCCCTCCCAAGACGCTCCCTTCTTCCCGCGCAGTGCATATAAATTGGAATTAACGTCCTTGCTGAGTTAATGGAACGAACTCGATGTAAGTGTTAGTGTGTGTATGTTTAAGGTAAGGCAAAACACTAGTCTTTTCCTTCATCTTAAGCATGAAGGAGTAGTTGCAGCGTTGTTCCCTCCGGAAAGGGCTTGCAGAGGCATTACATGGTGAGAGAGCAGAAAAGAGGGATACCGAGAGAGGGAAAAGGAAGCAAGACTTAAAGGAGGAGGTAAGAAAAGACGGTAACACAAGGAACTCCCCCTTCCACTTGACTCAGTTGAATGTTCTTCAACAACACGCCAGATCTCCCTCGAGTCCACAACTTTACGCGCTGAAGTTTGAGTCAAGTCTTGCACAGCAGTAGGAGAAGTAAATTTTTATTTCATCTGTCTTCATCCCTCAATATCTAAACTCTCTCCTTCTTCTTAGTTTCAAGTGAACATGTACACTTTGGGGAACACCACCAAACCTACCCTACTGCTTCTCTGCTCATCATCCTTTTTCAAAACTGTTTACCCAACCAACATCACCACCACCGTTTATGCAGTCCCACCCTATCCCAACTTCAAGAAGAAACCCCTATCACCGCTTGGGCCTTGTAGTTGTGTCAAGATCCCTACAGGCCTGAGTTAATCTCCCAATAGGGACTTGGTCTCTCGGTTTGTTATTTTTTTATATATGTATATATATCTACACTTTCTTCTCAGCTGCTACAAGAACAGAAGTAAAGACTAGAGCATCATCTATCCCTTCTAAACTGAAAAAAAAGAAAGCTTCCTAGCACGCACCCTCTGGTGCACTTCTATCCTTCTTCCAGTGCTTCTGATGCCGAAATAAATGGACAAACGTTGAAACACCGAAAAAAAAGTAGGATAAAGAAGAACTCGAAAATGAAAGTGAAGCTTATTTTGATGCCCTTAAGGCAAAACTAAGCAAGAAGCTTCAGTTAGAATACCCCAACAGCATTACCCTTGTCTTTTGCTTATCCGCTTTCTTTCTACTTTCTTCATTTTATGCTTCCTCCGTTGGTAAATAATCAATGTTTGCTGATCGCATAGGGAGCTTGTCGTTAGCTGAGGAGAGAGATGAGTAGACACTCTTCCTAAAAAGGGGAAAAACCAATGATGATAACTTAAAGGGAAAAAAAAACTTATGAAAAATTGTTTCGTTATCTTCATGGCGTTTCCTGTGTTTCCCTCCGGAAATTATCTCTCAGTTATTCCTCTTTCTCACCCTTCCTTGTTCTTCTCTTAAAAGTGCATGGTAACAACCTGTAACGGTTGCTAATAATAATGTCCAATACTCGCAGAAGGGTCGTTCTTGAAGAAATAATTTTCTACAATTCTCTTCAGGAGAGTCCTAGGGTTGCACGCAATAGTTTTGTTAAATATTTCCGTCTTTGCTATTTGTCAGTACTTTCTTGAGGTCAGAGGTACCACAAAAGAGGACCATGACGCTAGTTTTGTCTTTGAAATTATAGGCGAGGCAAGAAAAAAAATTAGGAGACGCATTTAAACCATAAAGCCTTTAAATTTTGTGTATATATGATTAACCTTAATTTATAAATAGTTATTGAATATAATTATTTATCAATTCTGTAGGTTATTTTAAAGGAAAAGAATGGATTCTAAATATACATCAATATTTACAATAAGTAACCATGCCACTAGTAAGAGTAAGTCAGTAGAGTAACCATACATCCCTATTAATCGGGATTGTCCTGTTTTAAGAACAGTGATTACTCCAGCTTTAAATTTTTGGGGATCCAAGTGTAGGCGCAGATATTTTTTGGGGGGATGCGGTTCTAATTTGTATATCGAAAAGGGTACTTTCATAATAATTGACTTACATTAAATTAAATCATGTCTGGAGGCAGGGTCAGCCTTCATGGGAGAGTTTATGCTTGTCGCGTTGCTCTCGCTAATATTTTTCTCACTGAGAAAAAAACTAATTAAGTTCTATCCTAGTATAATTATATATTTATTATCTAACTCTGTTTCATTACGTTCGAAGTAACGAATTGAACGTTCCAATTCATTAAAAAAGAGAGAAAAATTCTCATAATTTAAAATCAAAACGTACACTATTCTTCTAATTGGTTTTAGTTCCAGTTTGCACCCCCCCCCCAAAAAAAATGTATGCTATCCTACTGAAGACTATCTTCCATGTGCTGCAGTTAGGATCGCACACGAACGAGGCGAGATAAAATGACAAGATTTTCGAGATGAGATATAAGACTAAATATAATTTAAGAAATAACATGACATATACAGTTTTCGTGACGAAACATTTACTTTCACGTCACCTTTTCCAGACGATAAACACTAAACAACCGTAGCTGCTCGTAGACAAGTCTAATGCTAGCGCTGGTTAGCAACCCAATCTTTGTTATGTATCTCCTGTAACTTCCTAACACTTTCCAAAGTTAGACGAAAGTTGGTTTGTTGGTCAAAGTTTCGGCTATATGAGACATGACTTTACAGCTTAATGTGGAGCCCAAACCACATAAGTTTCCTCTGGGTATCGAACTCTGATCTCCTTTGCCAAAGACGCGTACGTTTACCAATCGCTATGAGGAATCTCTCCAAGTAATGTAACAACTGTTAATCTTATGCAATTGTGTAGTTCTGACTTCAAATTCCCATCCCTCTTCCTAGGATAGCTTTGGTTATAATGTTTGTTTGTTCAATAAATTAACTCTCGCAATACTTAGGTATTTTTATAACGTGGACTGCCAAGGCGGGTCACTTTGTACCCACCTGTTAAGATTAAATATATCTCACAAAAGAGACAAATTAGGAACTCTCTGAAAAATCTCCAAAGAGTGAAGCAAACAGTGCACAGGATAAAACTAATAGCTATTTATTATACTGTCATCTAGGAGTGACATTTCTAAGTGTCAGAAACATCTCCTATCTGTAACAACAATATGTTTAATTTATTATTTACATATATTTTCTCTGTACACGATAGTCCACAGAGCTTGAGCTCATCACATAATTATTTATTCTCCTTCTTTGCCCCAAGTCATTCTTGAACAACACAAACCATATTTGTAAACGGACAACTAAATCTGAACTTTAGTATACTGCATATCTTAATATTATTCGTATCTAAAAACTTAACTCGAAACTACCGACATAAACATCTACCATATAACTTCCCAGACAACGTATCGGTCATTCACATATTAGCTAACACTTTCCATCCAATATACCAACGAAGGGGTACTTTGTGTCCACCAACTTCAAATACCAAATTTATGAGACACACTAACGTGAAACTCTCACAAAAAAATCTACAGTGACTGAAGTGAACAGTACACGAGGTAAGACTAATAAGACGGAATACAGCTATTTATTATACTACCATCTAGGAGTGACATATCTAAATGTCAGTCACATCTGCAACGAACAGTGATACTTTGTACCCACCAACTTAAAATAACAAATTTTATGAGACATACTAACATTGAATTTGAACCACCGTAAGGTATACACTTTAGCTAAACATGTTGAGCAATAACACATTTTCTTATAATTTTTAAAGAAACAATTAGAAGAGTAATTACAAAACATACTATGGTGGGCAAGAAATAACGCCCCCCAGTTGGTAGTGTGAGAGTTAAGCAACGCAGAAAAGATGAAACATGTACAGTAGAAACCTCCACGGGACGGGCTTGGGCGGGCCGACACTGACTTCTCTTCAGGTCGGGCTGGGCTTGGGCTGATTAATTGCAATTCTTTAATAATTATTGACATTCGTTAAACGATAATTAGAATAAAGGCAAATGTTGAAGAAGTGTGCCCGTGAAACATGTTACAAAATGAAACTTAAAATTTATCGGGCCCGGGCCGAGCTTGGGCCAATAATTTTAAAATTCTTATCAGGCTGGGCCGGGCTCGGGCCGAAAATCTCCAAAACTTTTCGGGCCCGGGCTGCGCCGGGCCTCGGTACATTCGTGCTGGATTGGGCTCGGGCCGAAAAATTCGACCCGTGCAGGTCTCTAATGTACAGTCAGAAATAATACTAAGTGTAGGTTGAGGGTATAAGAAATGATAACTTCAAACTATACTTAACATTGTTTCTGAGTGTACTAGTCGGTATATCTTATTCAGGTGAAAAAAATATACTATATTTATGGTGAGAAAAATGGATTCATAGTTGTTGAGAAAGTGGATAAATAAAAGAATATGCTTTGTAAACCTAAAAGCTTATGCTGTACAAGAATCATGTTGCTTATTGAGATTAAACTAATAATTAAATATGCTCTTATTAATTTATTCGTTACAACATTAGCAAGGCGACGGCTCATAGTATAGTTAATTATACGAAGTCTAAAATTACCACTCTTAAGTCTTAAACTTTAATTTCTGTTTAAGTAAAGTATTCTTCGAGTACGATACATTTATCAGTGAATAAATCACTTAAATGTCAACAAAATAACGTAATTAAAGGTAAATTTATACATGCATAATTTTAGAGAAAGTAAAGAAACAATTGAGTGTCGTTTCACACTATGAAATTAAGACTTCCAAACTATGCAATTTGAGTACTCAAACTTGAAGTAATGAATTTATAAGCACTGGTTGCAATAGATTAATATGATCAAAGATGAAACTGTTCTTCGGACGCCGAATCTATATCAAAAAGCCATTACACGCTATACCTTACTGCTTGTGTAATATGGTGATACATGTTGAAACTGGAAATCGTAAATTTGATAGATAGAGGGCTAAGGGAGGAGAGAGAACCTATTCGTGAGAGATTGAATCAACTACACTAATTCGAATCTTCATAGCATTATGCTCCGCAGAAATCATTGTTGAAACTGGAAGTAATTTTAACCACTTTCTGCTTGAGTTGATTTTGAGTTTAACGTCCCTTTCAGCAGCGTGCTGTATTAGATGGGACCTATTGATTAACGTAAAATCCGAATCACATGACCCCCCGCTGGGAATCAAATCCTGGTATCCCACACAAAAGGCGCATACGCTAACCACTTACCCACAAAGGAAAAAATGAAATGAAATCTAAGCTTTACGTCCCACAGTTATGCTGGCTAGGCTAAAGGAGATCATGAGAAATGAATGAAATGGTGGAATGAAGGTAGTAGAAGGACACGGAAGAACCCCGAGAAAACCCACGCACACTGTGTTTGTCCACCACAAAGTTCACCTGGCGGGAGCTGGGATCGAACCAACGAGCCCATGCACTAGAAGTGAACGGTCTGCCACTGGGTCACCGCGGCCTCTAACCACGTAAGAGCTCCACTTCCTGTTAGAATAGAAGATTTAACTTAGCAGATGGAACCTATTTCGGACGGATAGAACCTTGGAACCGAAGGAATCTTGGGATGCTAGATCAATTGCAAGAAAGCAAATCTTGATATGAGTTACCGTTTCTGCTGTACGGAAACCAATGTTGGATTCGGAAGTAATAGTCAATTTGAACCAATTTCGGTTTTGGTGGTGTTATGGATGGTCATGATATATTGTCCTGAGACGATGAATCGTTTGCAAAAAACATTTCTTGCTATGTATTACCGTTTCTGTTCTATGGCGAAAAAGGTTGAAACCAAAAATCTTTTATTTCTGATGTAGATGGAAGGCTAAGGGAGGAGATAGAACCTATTATTGTGACACTGAATCCATTACAAAAGAAAAAAAACGCATGTTGATATTTCCTTCCGTCTTTGCTTTGATACCCAACAGACAGATGGACGGACGGACAAAGCGTTCTATAAGACTATGGACACTTATGCAGAGCATAGTTTGAAAGTCTAAAAGGTATGTGGTTCGTTGGTAATCATAATATACAGGTTCTATTTAGCTGGAAGACTTTATCCATTCACGTGCTGTACGCAACATATTAACCATTTAATAGGCAAGGATTGATAGCATTACCATTAAAATATTTAGTTTGCTTTTATGGTTGAACCAGTTCTTCCTAATCATAATTTTGGCAATTTTAGAATTATTTTTGTACATTGGTTACAAAATACAGGGTGTTTATTTCAAATCAACATTGCCATAAAATAGGTCTTATGTGTAGCTACTGAACAGCATTGCCCTATTATGGTAAAATATCATAATAGGTCAAATATGGTAAAATACTCTCAGTAATTAGCAACAGTTTCGTTGAAATATTTTCCTACAAAGCCAGAAACCACAAATAAAAAAAAGAAAAGAAAATAACTTTCGCGAAACGTAGGAAATAAAAGCTTCTATAATACTAAATTTGATTGTCCCCTGTTGACGAGAATTGGAAATATCTAAATAAGTGACCCGCAAATCATGTATATATGAATATTGTATGAAAGCGATAATGCCAATTAAATGATCACTGAAGTTATAATTCGTGCGAATAATGGGATAGATGTTGCTTGAGAGCAATACTGCCCAATAAAGGGTTAAGTTGTTACGTAGCAGATTGGTGTTGGTCATCTCTTAACTATGACAGACACATTACTTGCAAAAGTAGGAGAAAAATGAACATCAGTCTTCATTACACAAACTGAACTGATTAATCAACAGATCGCAAATATGTTGTTTGCTTTTACGTCATTTTCAGTCGTTAATTGTATTTACTGTTTATTGCTAATTAATTGACATGATAAATATTGACATACACACATTGTTCTTGCGCTTTATTTTATTTGATGAATCGTAAATTAAATGGAGAATTATTGTATATGGATATTTATTTGCTAAGCCAACTGGTATCATGACAGTAAAACATTAAAACAACTAATTAATATGTTCAAAACGATGTCTTTCAAAGTACATACATATACGTTGAAATATTAATCTCAAAGTGTGGAGGCAAATTCAAATGTTTGTTATACCTAACTTCATGTTACACTGATACATGACATTAAATTCATTACAAAACAAATGAATTTTATCTCCCGTTAACATTTTTTGTAGTAAGTCAAGCAAATCGTGATCAATTACACAATTTACTTCAATATCGTTACATTCATTCAATAAAAAAAGTAATAAGAAAACCAAACTTCAAACGTATCTTTAACAAAGCTCAGAAAAAGGCCAGCGAAATGAAAATAAGGTTAACTTTAGAAAAATACTTATGGCATAAAATTAAAATGTGCCTTGTATCAATTCAAAAGATTGTTCTAAATTTATGTTAGTAAACCAAACTCTTGAATTTGCTGTTCTATCTTTGACAGAAATCATTTCATAGTGCATGTTCTGATCATCCAGCTATGTCTTCTAATTGCAATCGTGCTTCATAAGCAACCCTTTGTTGATTGTGATTAAAAGTTATGAGGAGATGAAGGGTTGTACCCATGTAACCGTGCACTGAATAAAACGTATGTGGCATACGTAAAAACGTAGGTACTTGCGTAAATCTTGTAGTTTTTGGACTTAACTTACAGCATACGTATAACTGAGAAAGTATATTCTATACGAACTTTCCGTACAAGTGTTCCGAATAAACGTACTTTCCGTACGAACGAAAGAACTGTATATATAGGGGGTCAAGATCCCAAATACAGATGGACGTATGTAACATACGTATATGTATGTAATATGCGAAAGACTATTAGATGTCATACATCATGCAACAGCATAGTGTAACATCTAAGTGGGAAAAGTATCTAGCATATGGATATCGTATGATTTGTACTGATTTCCGTAGTAAACATAAGGACTCCGTATATTTGTACAATATACCGCTGTCTGGATAGCGGATTTTTCTTAGTATGTGTTTGAACAAAATGTACCAAGTGATCATTGAAAATTCCACTTTTTATGGTGTAATTACCGTTTCTAGTTAGTAACAATTTAATATTTCTGGTATTATACACACATATCTACAGTACATAGATTTATTGTAATTTCTAGTGTTGCATAACGTATTATTTACTTACTATGTCTGTGCTAAAATTACTTTCTGCCTTAGTATTTAAAAAAAATCTCGAAGTGCATCATTTTTAATAAAATATGTTTGCCGCTCAATGCAGCTTATTTGTGTACATTAGGGTAATACTCATTCAGTTTTGTAGTGACTCATAATATATTAAATCTCAAAATAACATATATTTGTTTTATTCGACAACGTTACTTAAATATTCCTCCAAAAAAGGTGTAGAATCTTACCCTCATGAAATAGGTATCTTACACCAACAAGCCGGCAGAAGCCTTTAATTAGAAATGTCACTGTATCTATATTCTCATTATCTATATGTCACGATCACTATATTTTTTTCCTGTTCTATTATCTTTCGAAAGTAAAAATATTTAAAATTTAATTTATCTTTCGTGTCTTCGTACCATAATGAAAGTGAGCATAAAACTCCTACACTGAGAAAAATCCGTTCTCAAGACAGTGGTATATTGTACAAATATACGAAATCCGCTTGCTTACTACGGAAATTAGTATGGAGCATACGTTATCCATATGCTACATAGGCACTGCCTTTAGATGTTACATCATGCCGATTCAGGATGTTTGATATCTAACAGTTTTCCGTATATCACATCCATATACTTATGTTACATTCCTCTGCTATATGTTATATACGTCCATTTGTCCGTGAGATCCTGACCGCCTATATTGCTTCATACGGAGTGTACGTATAGATGAAACACTTATATGGAAAGTATTATAAAACATGCGTTTTCAGCTATACAATACGTCTGCTGTACGTTAAGTCCAAAAACTACAGGATTTACGCGTCTAATCTACCTTTTTAAGTATCCACTTACATTTCTTTCTCAGTGTACTAGATCTATTCGACACTTCGACTCATCTAGTGTTTGTATATTTGTTTATCCGTCTGTCTGTTCCACAGTAACTCGTGAAACAAAGTTGATTTTATTAACATTTAGTATAACTTTGCTAAAATCCTCCTAAATAAGCTTATTGTTTTAAATTAAATGTTTTAGTTTAACTTCCTAATTTATACCCCTTATGCCAAGGCAGATAACGATGATTAAAGCAAGTGAATGATGTTAGTAGAATTGGTAGAACGAGTATGTGGGTGGAAAGGAAGTACTCCGAGAAAACCTACTAACGTGATATTGTCCATCACAAACTTAATTCCCTCGGGATCAAACCAGGAATGCTGTTTGGATTTGAAATCCATGAGAAATAAGGGAATCAGAGATGGTTCAAGCCACTGAAGAGGCGTACAGAACAATTTTGTAAGTTAAAGTAAGTAAAACGTTTTCGATTTTGATTAAAAAAAAAAAAAAAAACAGTAGACCTATTTAGTCTTTTCTTTTCCTAAAAGGAAATTCCAATAATTCACACAGCTTGGTGTTAAAATTTGCGAGAAACCAAACAGTAAATGTATCCTCACATTTTAGAAAGAATGTGTTGCACGATAATTTTAATTTCAAAGATATTTTTAGGTACGTTGTGACTTATATTTTTTTGTTTAAAGCATCCGGATAATTTTGTCTCAAGCCCTTAAATTTAATATAACACTGAAACATAAAGATCCGCATTACGCCCTCCCACGTCCGTTATTATAGAAATATTCTACGATAACATTCGTGAGTGCACTGTAAAAAAAATCGTTGTGTTATTTCAACGACATGCCTATGTGTTAACTGGATTGTGTTTAAATCTAACACAAACAAGTGGTTAGAACAACTCCCTCTCCATTTGGAGTTCTGTGCCAAATGCCGGTAATTGAAATGACACACAACCTGTGTGTTAAATTAACACAAGTGTAGAATCTTCGGTGTTGTTTACTGCGTGATTGCCAAATATGTTCGGCATCTAATTTTAAAGACTTATGAATTGAAGCTATAGACAAACACAGTAGGTAGAAATACTTAAACAAATCCAGGTATACGCAAAATTTCATGTCCTACATTTGATGCATTTATTGCTTCTTTTTCTAAGCGAATGTGTACTAGAAGCAACAAACGCATGAACTTTATTAGATTGCAACTTTCGCCGATCATTTGAAAGTGAATATGGAAGAACTATAAAATAAAGTAAATAGACAGTCGTCATTTTGTTATAGAATTACATGGCGAGCAGATTTTATCTTTTCCCGAACGGTTATCGTCGAATATACGCGGCTTAAAGGAACACTCTGATTAGCGAAATTCAAAAAATCTCAACAACAATTTATCCCTGTACAAGCGACTTTTCTTCATCTCCTCCGTGACCAAGACGTCGGAAGAGCATGATGCTAATAATCGAAAGGTTGGTGGTTCGTCTCCTTCAACCGCCACTAGAGTTTTTTTTTTTTTTTTTTTTTTTTACTTACGTTAAGTCCAAAAACTACAGGATTTACGCGTCTAACCTACCTTTTTAAGTATCCACTTACATTTCTTTCTCAGTGTACTAGATCTATTCGACACTGATAGTTTAAAGTGTTTTTGTAGACTCAGCATAATGTAAACACATTACGCATATAGGCGATCTAACATATTTTGAGGAAGTAATTTTGTGGTTCATTAACGCTTACGGCACGGCTCAACATCGGTTGTGTGTTAAAGACGTAACACACCCCATGTATTTAAACGCCAAACCGCGGGGTATGTGTTGAACTAACACCGCATAGTGGTAGTGACGCTGGAACTACTGCCTTGTGTTATAATTGAGTTGAATTAACACAACCATTTTTTATTGTGTGATATATATATACGTTGAAGCATTCTCGGTTCTTGTGATTAAAATTCCTCTACAATATACCATGATTTAAGAAAAAGTGAAATAAGTAACCAGAGGTCCTCTCATTTAAAACTGATCTAAGGTAATATATATGTCAGCTATATGTTACACACGTCAGATATGTGTTACATACGTTCATCTGTATGTGAGATTCTGAGCGCCTATAAATAGTTTTTTTCCTACGGAAAGTATATTTATTCAGAACACTTGTACGGAAGGTACGAAGAAAACGTATGTTTTCAATATACGTTTTTTTGTAGATGTTACTTATAGTAATTTGTTAATTCCAAAAAACTATAGAATGTATACATGTAACCTACATTTTATCGTACTCCACATACGTTTTTTTCCTTAGTGCAGGAGTATGTGTTTTAGATGATGAGTTAAGAGATGAACAAGAATAGGTAGATCAGTGGCGGCTTTACGTATAAGCTAAGCAGGCTATAGCTTATGGCCCCATTCGCTTGGGGGTCCAAAAAATTTGAAGAAAAACTGATTATAATGAAATTCCAAATAACAAGAAAAAGCAAATAAGATAAAACATACACACAACAATGGTGTTTTGTATTGTTATGAACTAGGCTTTTATGAAGCAAGTAATAGGGGCTATATTTCTCAGCTCCACTTGTAATGAGGTAACCTATTATACAGCCCCCTTTTATAATGAAGCCCCCGTTTGTCATGCCTGCTTGTAATAGGTTCTTGTTTCCATTTAGATATACATTAGGTCCACGAATTAGCATATAGCATATATTCAAACCTAAAAATGGGTGATATTTTGTCGCTGAAAAAGAAAGCTTCATGTACGAAGGGCCCCTTTTAATAGTTTAGACCAGGAGCGATACTTCAAATTTTGCTTGGGGGCAAGCAAGACCGCTTGATATAAGTAAAATTTCGCCTTTTTCACTGATTTACTACTATTCTATTGATAAAATCTATATACATCTCAAACTCGGGGGGATGCCCCTCCCTGCCCCCTAAATGAACCCCTGGTTTAGACCTCTTCAAGCTTAAATCCGACACTGGGTACGTCTGCCACTAAATGGTGTATTTTTTAAATATATACAGTATATAGTATGTTCAAAAAACACAAAACTTTTGTTTAAAAATCTGTATTGTTCATTTTACAATATTTTAAGTACTGTTTCCCTCAAAGTGGTCCCTTGTAGTGGCAATACATCGTTCCTAACGTTTCTTCCGTTTCGGAAAAGTCTCTTGGAATGTACATTCTGTGATAGAGAACAGATTATTTGTCACATAGACCTGAATTTTATCTAAGGGTTGTAAACTATGTCCTTTCAAAGCGGTTTTTTGCTTGGAAAACGGGAAAGGTCTTCTGAGGCTAGGTCCGAAGAAAAGGGTAAATGGAACACAACGGCACTCTAATGTTTTACCAGATAACTGCGAATGAGGAACGACGTGTGAGTCGGCGCATTTGTATGGTCCACCATTCAAATCTGGTCTTCCCACAATTTAGACCTCTTTCTGTCCACGGCATGCCTCAAACGCGTTAAAACTTCCTGGAACAACCATTTGTTCACCATTTGACATATGGTACAAATTCATGATGAACAATGTCTTTCTAATCAAAACACAGAAGTAACATCGCCTAGATTTTTGATTGGCTCATGCATGCTTTTTTGAAAGAGCAGACACTGAATCAATTAAAAAGAATTGAAATTTCTCTGTAAAAGTTTTGCCAAATTTGTAGAAAAGTTTTATAGTCACAATTTGATCCTTAAGCACTACCATTGCCACTTTCTCACTAATCCGACTATAATTTGTCCACGTTCTCACTTAGGTGGCTGTACCTCAGCGACTAACTGTCATAGCGAAACGAAACAAATGGGAGATTGTTGTCTAAACCTGCCACTGGTGGAGCTCAGTAGACACAGCATGCTATTCGTACGGTTGACGCACCATGCATACGGTTGACGCACCATTTAAATTGTTTTTTTTTTTTTTTTTTTAAATATGCCTCTTGTATGAGATAAACAATCAACCTGTTCCAGCACAATGTAAGCTACGAATTATTATTGACAATGATGACATACTTTATAGCGCTATAAAAATTAAATTTTCAGAGAAAAACGCATGAGTATTTATAAACATTGTAGCTTGTTCAGATCGATTTGGTGTATCAATTAATAAATGATTTATCTTCGGAAAATTTCGAAATTATTATAATTCAACAAATATTCAAGTTTTAATAGTTAACCAATCTTTTGGGTTATCTCGTTATCCATATTTTACATTTTCGTCTTAGAGGTGTCACAATAAATCGTTTGGTGAGAACGCACACCTTATTATAAATTTCATCTCAATAGATCGCATGGAAATCTTAATTTTTAAAGTTAGAACACATCGAATTATCTCAAAAACTGCGCATGATAGTTTACAATCAATTATTTCATTTAATTTAGTTTTGTAAGATCTAAGGTTGGCATATGTCTCACCTTTGGATTTATTTTGCTGAAGCTCTTACAATATTATAAAATAAATACGAGGTGTGTTCAAAAATGATCGAACCTATGTTTATCAGAAATATATTTATTGATTTCGAAAACGGAAACACTAATCCCCTTAAAAGTAGTCTTCTTGGTAATGTACACAATTCTCCAAGCGCTCCCGCCGTTATTGGATACAATATGGAATGCAGTTTTCTGGAATGGTGAGTAAACGTGCCATCGTATTCCGTATGGCCTTTTCTCTTGACTGAAATCGGGTCCCTTTTAGTGGCATTTTCAGCTTGAGAAATAACCAATAGTCATACAGAGCCATGTCAGGGGAGATAGGAGCATGACGAGACCCAAAAATGGTGGGTTTGATAACGGAAGCCTGAATCAAATTTCGCGGACATTCTCCTTATGCCCAAATTTTTGTTCAAAATTGAATTACCGATCCGATTGAACGGTTTACGCATTGCCGAGCTTTTGGCAAAATTTGATGCAATATCGCTGCTCAAGTCCTTTTGTTATTTTACAAAAAAAAAAAAAAAAGAAAAAGAAAACAAAAGAAAAAGAAAAAGAAAGAAAAGAAAATCTGAAATCCAACTACCGCTCACTATACGTCTTCACTCGTTGGGCGGCTGCCAGTGACTAACGTTTTCTGTAGGAGGGAAAATATTCACGAATGTGCATGAGTGTTCCCTCTACATTTACACCAAAGAAAGTCTTCCGGTTTTCATAGGCTTACGCAAAAAATAAGGTCCGATTCTTTTTGAACATACCTTGTATATTATACATACTACTGTGTTATAAATCCATACTTTGGTCTCTCTACAATTTTATTCGACAAAGTTAAGTTGGCGTAAGTCCTATTAACCAGCAAAAATGAAGTAAAGTGTAAAATTTAAAAAAAAAAAAAGTCACTTCGAAAGAAACGATGTAAACCGTTTGTGAAAAACGAAAGAATAATACCATTTTCCCGAATAACAATGTACAGTCATGTCCAAAATTATTGTCGCATGTCTATAAATATGTTGTTGTAGGAATATAATTTGATAACGAATTCGCCCGGTATTTCTTACAATGTTAGTATGTGTATAGTCGGCAAGGACATATATATGGAAAATTTCATGTCAAGATAGCAGTAAATAAGAACAATAAAACGAAAATAAAACTTTCTTGTCCATTTAGGAACATTTTGTTTTACTCACTCTAATTTTCATATTTATAGTTCATTTCCTTTGAACTTTACCACAAATATACATTTAACAATTATACACATAGTATCAGTATTAAAAGTACCCTGCAAAATCATTATCAAATTATATTCTTACAAGAAGACAGTTATAGATATGCGACAATCATTTTGGACATGAGTGTACTTATAAATTCTAAATGTAGTTGTTAACAATAGTAAGGGAAAAGCAAGTTGTTTTATTATTATTTTGATTTCACTAAACCGTTGTAAATGATCAAAATGTTCACAACTTCATTGCTTCTTAACTTTAAGTGTAAAATACTAAAATGTATATCTGGAATAATGGGCGTGGCTGGGCAAAAGCTTGGATTGAAATGTGCGAAATTAAGTGAGTAACCGGGCATTGATTTAGAGAGAAGGTGCAGTTAGGTGTATTTTGTTCTATATGAATGCATGTAGAGATTTGTTTATGGACTACACATCCATACACATACACACACACAGAGAGAGAAATGTATAAATGTGTGTGTGTATTATGAGAACCCGTGAAAGGAAGGCAGGGGAGGGAGAAACTTCTGAATTCCTATTTTCCGTCATTTAATTCGTTTTGGTGGCGAGAGAACAAAATTTGCATGAAACGTCATGGGATTTTCACGGACAATACTTCTCCTACCCTCTCAATAGCTTCCATTTTGCCTCTACTAAACAATTGAACTGGAGCAATTCTGTGGTCTTCTGCCAATGAGCTACGTACAATTACTCGTGGGGACGTCCAGGGCATTCGGTGTATTGAATCAGCGCTGTGAATGAAATAAGGGCACAGCATAAAAAACTACTCGTGACCGTATCCACGGGATGCAAAAGAGAGGTAGTGCATAACACGCATTGAATGGATTGCGTATGAGAGTACAATTAAAATGTTCAAAACGCTTTGTGTTATATTTTACTTCCTGTGTATATTTGTGTATGGTATTTCATGTTGAATGGATATTATTAATCAGTGCTGGAAATATGCACGTTAGTTGCTTTGTCGTCCGTTAAAATCGCTTGATAAAGTATATGTAAATACCTGTTCTAAAATTACTTTATTCATCATTTGAAATTCCCGTTTAATTTTGGTAAAAGATATGAAATTCCGTCAGTGTATTTTATGCTAATTTTGAATCCTAGAGTACAGAAAATGTTTTCAAGGAAAAAGAACTGTATAAACAGAGAGAGACACAAATATAGGAAGAAGGAGAGAATGAAAAAGGAAATAATAATCTTTAATCAGCCAAAACAAGCAAATCAATTAATTTGTTTAACATATGCAGTGTAATAAGTAAATGCAGAGGAAACTAAATACATGGAGGTTGGTCGGGGTCGCAATGTGTCAAACTATGAATGCGTTAAAATATCAAATAATACCTTTGATAAAGTGGATACTTTCAAATATCTAGGATCAATATTAACAAAACAAAACCATATTCACGACGAAATTAAATGTCGACTAAAAGCAGGAAATTCTTGTTGTTATTCAGTTTAAAATCTCTGGTTGACGATAATTTTGTAAAAAAAAAAAAAAAAAAAAAAAAAAAATGAACCTTAAAATATAGGGTAACTGCCACCATTCTTAGTTATTCGAAGATTTCACATTTAATATTTGACGAAGAAAAATACATGTTGCATTGTTTGGTGGCTTAGTGTTCACTGATTAGAACACAGTGCAAAGAACCTTGAAAAAATATATGTAGTACAAATAAGACATAAAAATGTCGCGCAAAGTGAAATGGAGGTATTGCATACACTATAGATACAATAGCGCCAGGTTATCATTATTCATATGAAACCAATGAACTGAGATATGCTGGAACAAGCACAAATCATATGAAACCAATGAACTGAGATATGCTGGAACAAGTACAAATCATATGAAACCAATGAGCTGAGATATGCTGGAACAAGTGCAAATCTATTAAACCAATGAACTGAGATATGCTGGAACAAGTACAAATCATATTAAACCAATGAACTGAGATATGCTGGAACAAGCACAAATCATATGAAACCAATGAACTGAGATATGCTGGAACAAATATAAATCATATGAAACCAATGAGCTGAGATATGCTGGAACAAGTGCAAATCATATGAAACCAATGAACTGAGATATGCTGGAACAAGTACAAATCATATGAAACCAATGAGCTGAGATATGCTAAAACAAGTGCAAATCTATGAAACCAATGAACTGAGATATGCTGGAACAAGTACAAATAGTTGGAACAAGAAGAGCAGTAACACTAAGAGGCAATATGTCATTACAAGCTTCGTGATACCACAGGCTTACAGGCTTTAGATTGCAACGAATCAATAGTTTACCAGTATTTTTGTAATAGTACCCTTTGCAAGTAACGCAATAGTTAGAGCTATCTTTGCGATGATATGTTTTTGAACTTTCACCTGAGCCATTCTTTTTATAAGTATCTTCTTTCTTTCGTCAACCATCTTGCAAACTTGACCCTTTATCCTTCATGTTAGGACGTTCGTTAAACATACTTCTAGTCACTACCACTGCTAGGATGTTTTTTTGTTCTGTTCCTTCCAGGAAGAGATCTATTAATTTTGGAGTTGGAATAAGACTTCCCTGGAAATTTATTAACAGGACCCGTCATTGATGTACACCCACATACATTTTGGAAAGTCGACGCCGTTGATTGCAGCCACACAATACAATGATCATACCATCATTCCACTACCCTCTACTAACACATTGACTCATGTAAACACAGTCGCTACATTGACCATTGTGGTTTATACATATATAAAAATATCGTTTAAATTTCTACACATTACGTGCCTGTAATGATATTAATATAATGGACTTCAAAAACTTTACTTACGTTTTCTGTTCTCAATTTTCTTGTCTGAATTGATAACACAAACACTACACCTCGTACATATTATACAACACGAAATCAACTCACGCGCGTAAACAACATATGTGCCTCCCATGAATTGACACATTACAGAGTGTTGTTACGTGTTTAGTTTGTGTACTGTAAACAGTTGAAGAACAAACGGCGTTATTGTATCCCTGGCGTTATTGTAGCCAGTTACCATATAAAACGACAATCATATCTGTTGTTCTGTATGGTTGTGAAACATGGTCGCTTACTCTGAAGAAAGAACGTAGACTGAAAGAATTTGAGAACAAGATCCTGAGACGAATCCCGGGCCCAAGAGGAACGAGAATGGGGAATGGTGGAAACTTCATAACGAGGAACTGGATAATTTATCCCGTTTACCAAACACTGTTAGTCATAAAATCGAGGAGGCTCAGATGGGCAGGTCATGTAGTCAGAATGGAAGAAAGTAGGAACGTTCTCAAAGTTTTAACTGGTAGAACAATCAGAAAACGACCATTAGGAAGACCTAGGCGCAGATAGGAGGACAATATTAAGATGGAACTCGCAGAAATAGGAATACGAAGTAGAAACTGAATCCATTTGACTAAAGTCAGAAGTCAGTGGAGAGCTTTTCTGAACGCAGCTTTGAACCTCCTGGTTCCATAGGCCATAGAGTTAGTTAGTTAGTTAGTTATGCAGTGTACTAACTAATGTATGGAAAATCAATATTTGTGGCTCAATATGTGCAAAATCTTTCTCTTAATTATGTGCTTCAGAGGTTTAAATTTGAAATCATTAATTTCTCTTAATTTAAATTTTATTGAGATTAATATTTATGCTATTCTTCAGTATTTATTTATATCAGGTTAGTGCGATAAAATGTCGGCCCCAGATGCATCCCTTCCAGATCCCCAAAACTGAAAACTACAATACCTGATTAAGAACTTAGGATTTCGATAATTTTGCATCTTGTTCACCGACGAATAGAAACGTTACTCATTAGGATATAATTTTCTTTCATTAAAACTTAAGTCATTTAGAATAAACTTTTTGTTACATTTTTTAAACTAGCTTTGTATATGAGTGCATTTCTTACTTTTCTGGCATACCTATGTCAAATTTTAGTATTTGTTCTTTATTTTAGTTGTTATTTCAGCCGAAACAGAAAGAACATTTTTAAATGTGTAAGTGTCTGTTTGCTGACGATTGCCATGCTGCCGCAGTGTTCAATAATCTGTATATGATTGATGATAAATTTTGCATACTGCAACTCCGGTTAAAATACCACACAAGAGTAGCAATACAAAAGAGTATTGAACAAATCTTACATCTATGTATACATTTCTGATCCTTCCTCGTAATATCGGATAAATTACAGAATTATCTTAGAACAGACGGACTACAACATACATGACAGCTGAGTGAAGTTTCTCTTTGCCTGCTTTAATTATAAGTCCTAAAATTAAGCTTTGAAAGGAAACAATCGTGAGAATTTTCTTTTAATCCGTCGTAAGAATTAATATTTAATTTCCTACTGGATCTCTTGAACCCAGCGTGTGTGCATATATTGTATTTGCTTTTATGAATGAAAATAGACACTATAAATATTGTGCTAGTTACGAATAACTTGAAATTTCAAATGTCAAAACATTCATTATTAACATTATCTTTCCCTACTTTTCATAGATCTTTCGTTTATCCTTTCCTTTATAAGGTCAACTACATAATGATGGTGGGATATCACCCTTATGAGTATTTTTACTACTTTGTTGATATATGGAATGAGGAAATTTGTAACATGTGTGGGTTTCTTCCTCTTTTGCTTTGCTCATTTTTTATTCTTGTTGTGCAATTGTTCTTTTCTTTCTTTCATGCACCCCTCCCAGTTGTTTTCAATAACCTTGGGTAAGAGGCACATTTTCCGTGCTTCTACCCTAGGATTTATTCCACTTAATTCTTCGTAATGCCACAGTTTGTGACGAGGGGAAGGGCTCTGAGGGTGGAAGTTTCGCCTAGTCACGGGCTCTCAAATTGAATTGAATTCCCTGGGACCCAGTAATCAATGGTAGCCACCAACGTGAAATGTTTCTTGGACATGCAAGGCCTCGTCCGTAATTCTACAACTACCGAAGTGGCTACAGGTCAGTCAGAAGATGGCTGAAATAAAGAATTAATATTGCTTTTCCTTCACCAACACTTGGACAGGTGAAGATGGGTTGGTTAAGAAAAGACTGAGCGTACGAAAAGAGAAAGTAAATATTCGTTTTTTCAGCCATGTACTTACCGCAAAGATATATTCATTCTGTAATGGAAATTTATGAACTCTGCGTAATAGTCCCAGTTACTGACCTCTCTTAAAATTAATATTTGGAAAAAATGTATAACATAGTGTTATAGACTAGTTGAGTTGAGTTGATTTTGAGTTCAACATCCCTTTCAGCAGCGAGGCTGTATGAGGTGGGATCTACTGATTAACGTGGAATCCGATCCACATGATCTCCTGCCGGGAATCGAACCCGGGTCTCCGACGCCAAATGTTATAGACTAGTTCATTCCCTGGCTTAATATTTATAAATACCTCGTCACAAGGTTGCCAACACTGGGTCTTTTGCATACTTTTTTTTAATTGTGATTTTCCTTCATTCAATTGTGATTTTTCTTAATTTCAAATTTCTAAGGGTGACAAAATGATTGGAACTTTTCTGGAAATTAAATTAAATTTTTAAAATTAGTAAACTTAGTGTGTTTCTAAACAGCCTTCGGGAAGAATAGAATTTAATCTACAGATAATACAAGAACTTATGACTTAGTTACTTGATTATTTTAATTTAAGAAATGGAGATATTAACAGTGCTATAGACCATTGAGGGACCTTTACAGAAATTCAGGGGGCGGCATCACAAAATTTGTTAGCGGATCAATTTAATCTATGACCGTCTTTATTCATCATCAAAGGCGAAAGCAATTTCAGGGAATTTTCACCCTTGTCACGAAGGAATTGTGACACCTGCAACTGCTGTAACGTCTGCGTCTGCAACTTCTATTTCCCCTTCCGTGACATTCTTTGTGCTCATATTGAATGGAGTACATCCACTGTAAATATAGTAACAGGACATCTATACTTTAAAAGTGGGATTTGAACTGCCGCGATTTCTTGAAATCCTACCCTGATCTTTGTTGCAGGATTTTCGAGCAGCAGCCATTGTTCCCACGATAAATTTGACATTGTCTGGGAGGGAGGACATATTTTATTTATTTATGCGGCTCAATGTTTGAGTCTCCGTTTAATTGTATAACATATTCTTATGCTAGGGGCGGATCCAAGGGGAAAAGGAAACTTACCCCCAGAAAAGGAAACTTCCTTATATATATATATATATATATATATATATATATATATATATATATATATAGATAGATAGATAGATAGATAGATATAGATATAGATATAGATATAGATATAGATATAGATATAGATATAGGGTTAGGTTCATTCCCGTTGTGCCTACTTCCCGTTCTGCCTACAGACCCTCCAGCACTTTAAAGAAAATATTTTTAATTATCTTATCTCTAGGCAGAACGGTAATTCCCGTTGTGCCTACTCTTTCGAGACGGGGAATTATGTGCAGGGAGGAATTTTTGTAGGGAATATTTCTTTAGTATTTCTAAAAGCTTCTGTAAAAACATCCACCACCTCTACAAGTTTCATCATACATGGAAAATTGGTTGACTCAGTTGCAAGAATGTTAGACATTGTATGTGAAACAAACATTTAAAAAAAAAAAAAGATCTAATATCAAGCAATTTCAGAACAAAATTTTATTTGGGTTTCCAGTAGTTTACCTCCAGCATGCTAAGACTTGCAGTACTAAAAAATGCCACAGTTCACATCCCCAAGACATGTCTGGCCAACTATTAAACAAACAACGCAAGAGGATGCATAAGGCGGCCTTTAAAAAGAGTGTTTGTCTCCATCTAAAATGTTATATATAATTCTTCACTTTATTGAAATAACATTTTCTAAATACTGAAAACCCAACGAAACACATAAGACTGTTATAGTAATCAGATGCGTAGCTAGAGGGGAACGAGCGGGGCTGTTGCCCTGAGCGCTAATAGTAGGGGTCGCCGAACAAGCAAGAAGAAAGAAAAAACATGGGAAGTCAGTAAACGACGCGTCGCCCTGAAAACGTATTGGCGTCCGATTAAATCAATATTGTTAGTTTGCAAAGAAATAGATATGATAAAAATTTTCTTGCTTGCTCCGCTCGCAACATAAACGTTTCAATAAGAATCACAACAAGCTTTTACTTATTACGTTAAAAAGTTATTATATATGATTTGTTAGTGTCAGTGTGATAAGCAAGGTGCCTAGTAATGACTTATAGTCTACACAGGAGTGTTTTCAAAATCAGAAACGGTCAAAGTATGAAATACGTGTTCGGCGTTTTGTTGGTGATGAGTTTGCTTAGATAATCACGCTTCTCTACCCAATCGGATTACTCACGACGGTGAGAATGAAAACTCTGAGAAATTCGCAAAGAAGGCTCCTTCTGAATTTCCATTACATTTCACAGAATATTTTTACCGTAAAATAATCGAAATTAAAATGCTATTTGTGTGGTCACATACAGAATAAAATCACAGATATTTACGATTATTAGGAAGGCTGGAACCACGTGTAATAGGCTTGATGGCTTACATAGATGTGGTTGCATACTGTTTACATTTTGAACAACGATTATGAGATCTTTATTTAAATTACATTGGGTATATTGACGATATGTGGTATTTAGTATTTACATTGACAGTATAAATGAAATGAAATGAAATTTTTAAGTTTTACGTCCTACGGTAATGCTGGCTAGGCTAAAGGAGACGGTGATGATGAGAAATGAATGAAATAGTGGAAAGTAGGAGAAAACGGTAGAACACCGAGAAAACCAACGCACACGGTGTTTGTCCACCACAAAGCTCACCTGGCTCGAGCTGGGATCGAACCATGGACCCCATGCACCAGAGGTGAACGCTCTACCCCTGAGCCATTGCGGTCCCATTTTTTTCTTTTTTTACAATATAAGTACGACATATTGCGTGTAATACAGAATCATGTATAGAGGACAAAGCACCTGATCATATATAGAGGTGATGCCGGAAAAAGATCTGTGATGTAGAAGACAAAGGCTTTTTTTAGAAAAAGAAAAGAGACCGAATTATGCATCTTCTTGCATTGTTTGTTTAATATATGGCCAAATATATTTTGAGGATGTGAACTGTAGCACCTATTACGTACTGCGAGCCTTAGAATGTTGGAGATGAACTACTGGAAAACTGAATAAAATTTTGTTGTGAAATGACTTGATATTAGACCGAAATAAGTTTATTTTCTTGTAACTGAATCAATTAATTTTCCATTTCTCTGTAAGTATTAAAAAAACACATCTCTACTAAAGTAGACGTGAATAACGCTGCTAATAACAAAACTGCACCTAGTCATTTTTTCTGAGAAGAGCAAGTAAGATAACATTTAAAATATATGATGAAATTTAAAGGAATAGTTATTCTTCTTACAGAATCTATTAGAATTACTAAAGAAAAAATCCCTAGAAAAGATCCCTCCCTGCACAGAATTCCCCGTCTCGAAAGAGTAGGCAGAACGAGAAGTAGGCACAACGGGAATTACCGTTCTGCCTACAGATAAGATCATTAAAAATATTTTCTACAAAGTGCTGGAGGGCCTGTAGGCATAACGGGAAGTAGGCACAACGGGAAGACACCAGATATAGATATAGATATAGATAAAACCCTTTCCAGAGTTTTGATCTCTTAAAAGAAGCATTAAGTAACAGTATTACAATCCACCATCCCCCTAAAAGTCCGTCCTGGATCCGCCCTATCTTGTGCGTATCCAATAGTGACACAAACGTAGCGCATATAGAGGCAAATGGCACATCAAACTCCTCTCGGACGAATCCAACTTCGGTCTACACCATCATAAGGCCATAATTGTGTCTAATAAAGGCATAGTAGTAGCAAATGAAAAATGAAATCAAAATAACAGTTTAATGTTCCATAACTATGGTTTTTAGGCTAAGTGAGACCATGATTAAGGCAAATAAATGAAGATGGAAGAATTGGTGGAATGATAAACTGGGAGGAAATGGGAGTACCACGAGAAAACAAACGGACACAATATTGCCCACTGAAAATTTACTTGGCCGGGGATCGTACGAAGAACCCCAAGCACTTTACTACTGAATCACCGTGCCCCTCGCTATAATAGTGGTATTGGGCTGGGCATTCCGTGGTCGCTTGAGTCTAACACGCACTGAAGGTCCTTGACCAATCAACAATCTATCGATGAAGTGTTGGGCTCAATTCCGACTCCTTTACTGCTCATGGAAATCGTTTCAAAAAGGGTAACACGCAATTGTTTGTTGCGCTTTCGTTCTACTATTTCTGTGAAGATACTCTGTTTTTCTCTAACTGACGCGTTTAACTAACCCATCTACAACTCAGCATTTCTAGTTCATTATTACACACATCAACAGTTTTGCTCTTCCCTAGGAAGATTTCTATCGTCCTATTTCTGTATACTTTATCGTATCATGCTGAACTTACGCTTAATGTTATTTGGATTTTCAGGTGAGTTCCGCGACGTTGTCTCAAATGGGACAGTGAAAAAATTGCAAAATTTCACACTTTTTCCCTATGTTATTCGCTACATTTGGGTCTCTGGTATTACATTTTTAAAGTACAGCGGTATAATTTACATTATGTCAGAGAAATTAACTTTATATTTATTTGTTACAAAGGTAAGATTTTATGGTTAGTTGTAGTTACCTCGCCCTATTATCATTTGGATGTTGTAATAATATTTTATTACTTGAATTACTCATCATTATACCTACCTAATTATTTGTAACATCTCTCAGAGTTTCTTTCTTCCTTTTTTTCAGGCAGAGAGTAGCAAACTCCATTAAAGTTAGAGTACGATAATTCAAGTGTGTAGACGTTTCGGAGTTTCTTCACTACAAAATATAGGTATTGAGGTTCACATTTCAGGGATTACATCTTTCTGAAGATATAGAAAATTAGTAAAGATATTGGAGGACAAAGTTAAAATATTAATGTAGTGTTTATACAACGTGAATTAACTAAACACAGTGTTTTGCATTTTCTAGAAAATAAAGTACTTGGCTCGTACTACGAGGAATTGGATTGAGTGTCCTAAGTGCATAATGTGATGTCATACTAACAGCAGTGTGGTGATTTAGACTCAGAAAACTCTTGAACAGTTACACTTGTGTCATGTGCTACCAACAACAAACAAAGATGTCAGTTGTCATAAGCTAAGACTACAATGAACTAACAAGACTACATAATTTGTATACCGTATGCTAACTCGTACACACATAAGACTGCACAAAAAAATGTACTCATATATATAGTAGCAAGCGCCGCAGTGTAGCTGTTATTCTACGTTCTTAGGTTAGAGTAGAATACGATTAAGGATATCATAATATTCATTTTATATTGCACTTCAATAGTATATAGGTCGTTCGAACTAATTCCGTAGTTGGGTAAATTCTTATTTTCATAATATGTAATTTTACCTACCACATATTCTCGAGTGTTCAAGATAATGATCAAGTAGTATATCAGCTTTTTACATAACAGAGCAATCGTTTGTTTAACATTTAAATATTTTGTTCACAATTTACGAGAAAAAAAAATTGAAATTTTTACATAATTCTTAACCGTTTAGCATTAATCTTCTCTCCCTTATTCTTATGGTGGTTAAATAAGAGTGAGTGAGTGAGTGATTTTGAGTTTAACGTCCCTTTTCAGCAGCGAGGCTATATGAGATGTGGACCTACTGATTATCGTGAAATCCCAACAACATGAGCTCCTGCCGGGAATCGAACCCGGGTCTCCCTATGGTTAAATAAGAACTATGTAATGGAACTACAAATTATTATAAATATACTCATACTTAGTTAAATTGCCATTATAAGGGGAAAGTCCTCTTATTACTATTATGCACAATTCTATCTCTAAAGATGTTTATCGTGATCTGAGGTGTTGTCGAAAACATTTTTAACAAGAAAGATTAAGGTTGCTATACGGCTAAACCATCTCTTCATTTATAAAGCATCTTCCATAACTTTGTAAATACAAATCAGTTACTTATTGAATAACATAGAACGGAAGATAATATCTGCTAAAATTTTTATTACGTATTTGAAATAAGGTCATCTCTAACCGTTTCAAAATGCCTACCTTGATATAACTACTGTATCAAATTCTGTGGTTGATCTTTCTATCAGTATTAATTCTATTAGTACTTTTAAGTACTTTCGTTGCATCAAATAGTTATTTTTATGTTAATTTAGTAATTAATTAAATTCATGCAGCAACTTGCAATTCCCCCTTGACGAAACATTATATTGCGACTCACGAATGATGTCTAGATTAAGATTAATCCTTCCATAATATAGGCATATATATAGAAGATGATGATGTAAACATCACGCTATGGCCCTTACTTCCACATATTTCCCCTAAGTCAATACGAAAGATGCTTGGTGAATTTCTAAGCGATGTTTGGAATAGAGATCAAACGAGATTTAACCCCGGCTAATTTGTATGTAGACGGGTTCCCATTACTCCACCGTAGCTATTAATTTAACAACTACACTATAAATATTTGCCAAATTTATTCAAGTGATATTTTAAGAAAAGGAAAAGAGATGCCTTTTGTCTTTATTGATCTAGAAAAGGCTTTTGACCTCGTGAATTGGGAATTCCTGTAGGAAGTTCTGAAAAAGGCTGTATTGAAATGGAAAGAACGAAGACTCATAAGAAACTTATGTATGAACCAACAAGTAAGATATAGAGGAGAGGAAATGACAGAGGAGAGCAGTGGGAAGGAGACTTCGACAGGAATGTTGTATCTTGGTTACATTATTTAATATCTACCTAGAGAGAAATAGTCTACAAAATAAAGACGCTATTTCAGTAGGAGGTAGAATGATTAGGTGTATATGGCACTTGTTGCGGAATCTAAAGAAAAAATCAATAAGATGTTAGAAAACTAAGGGCTGTGAGGAATATGGGATGAAAATAAATGTTAAAAAGATAAAAAAGCATGGTGATTGGAACGAAGAGGTCGGTGTTAAATATAGAAGTATCGGG
The DNA here is from genome assembly GCF_964235325.1 of Thermobia domestica. NCBI lineage: Eukaryota > Metazoa > Arthropoda > Insecta > Zygentoma > Lepismatidae > Thermobia > Thermobia domestica. The sequence continues at coordinate 275,237,008 of NC_137462.1, forward strand.
GGAGAAAATACAACAAGTGACTAGTTTTCGATCCTGAGTACTATTACTAATAGTGATTTGAAATGTGAAAGTGAAATAAAAGCAAGGATAGGAATGGGAAAAGAAGCTGTTAGGAGAAAGAAAATACTTTTTTGTGAGACCTTGAATAAAGAGTTGAGAGCAAGACTCATAAAATATTTAGTGTGTAGTATTGTACTACATGAGGCGGAAACATGGACATCACGCAAAAATAATGAAGAATGACTGGAATATTTGGAAATGTGGGTGTAGAGAAGAATGAAGAAAATTAACTGAGTTGAACGGAAAAACAATGAGAAGGTTTTAGAACTGGTGGAGGACAAAAGAATAATTTTAGGTATTATTAAGAAGTGGAAGAGAAACTGGTTGTGACATTTCTAAGAAAATGCTTTATCATGAGGGACGTGCTAGAGCGTGTTGCAGAAGATAAAACTGGGAGGGGAAGAATTAGACTACAATTGAAGGGTTGGATGCAAGAAATAGGTGGGTCCATTTCTTAGCGAATTTGAGATTTTTACATGCTCCAGTAGGAAAAAGATCACTACATTGTGTGCAAGAATCATATAGATCCGATGATTATATTCAGTGTTATAATGCAAAGGAGGTACCTACATACAGTGTTTGTCAGTAAGTTAGAGCAAGAAGCAGGCAACTCAGGAAAATTTTGTAAAAGTGAACTTACCTGGTTCTTGTATCCATCCCTTCAATTAATGGATGATATCAAAACAGAAAAATGGTACGTGAAGACGAAAATGTTAGTAAAAGACTGTGGAGCATGGAATCTTCTCAGTTGCGGCAAGTTATCTGCCAATAATAACAGAATACCTATGATGATGATGACGGTGATTCAAGTTATGTTATTCACGTGTTCAAGTAACGAGATTAATACACTCGATTAGAGTAGATGCATTACTGTGATCCATGACATGTTTCGCAATAGGTTAGGTACAATATAATGATACGCAGAAACAGAGTTGGCTGGTTTAAACCAAGATGGCCATCTTGGTTTAAACCATGGTTTAACCTTGGTTTAAACCAGCTGTTTTTTTTTTAAAAAAAAACAACTGGTTTAAGCCAAAAAATGAAAAATAATTGGAAAATTGTAAGTGTTCGTAAAATCTTGATGAACACACATTTGTGGGTTATCGCGTGTCACTCCCACATATTATTCGTATTATATTCAAACCTAAATTCCCCATTCGTTACTCAAAGAGATTATACTACAAAAGCAACTTTTTTTTATAAGTTTATAAATGTTTCTATTGTGATTTTTTATAGTTCGTTATAATTATTGTGCAATTGCAATCAAAGAAAAATTCGAAATACTGTTTTTTTAATAATATTTGCTATTGATAAAATACATCGAAATACCGTACCTTTTGGGGGAGGGTCATACAAACCCCACGAGAGGCATTTATTGAAATCAGAAGTATCTTTGATATCTATTTATGTATAAATGGCTCGGAGTCAAAGTGGACTCAGATAATTCTTATCTTTATTTACTTTTCTTACTGATATGCAAATTAAGTCGTTGAATTTCTTTAACTTGGACTAATAAAAGTCGTAGTGAACTAACTTCGACTTAATTAGTTCTTCTGTACTCTTCAGTATTTTGAAATTGTCCATATGTAATTCTGTATAATGGTTTCACTTGTGCAACTGTTTCCTTCTCAAATGACTTTTGACATTTAGACAATTATATTAAAAGTATGTAAAGATCACTACAACGTATCAGGTGTACTTTGTGAGTGAGTCGGCAAACGTATCGCATTCGTGGCCAATTAGTCCCGGTTTCGAGTTCAAATGGAGGACAATTTGTTTTGGATGTATATCGAGAAACGGTTTGGACTCAGCTTTAAGCTTATCTGACCCCGTTCCAGCATAACCCGGTTGTTGCATAATAACACCAAGGTGAAAGAAACTTATTTCTGTTCATATGTGATATAAATACATAGAGCAAATTATTTCAACCAAAAAGACCTGGTTTAAACCTCCCCAAAAAACAGTTTTAAACTGTTTTTTGGTTTCTTCAATAAAAAAAAAACATGGTTTTGCCAACCCTGTGTAGAGGTGAGATGATAAGATTTATCTTAGTATTATCTTCTTTATGATTATCTACACGCTTTTCAAGTCTTAAATTATTTTATAAAAGTATAAGTTATATTAATAAGACACTTGCTTGAAGAGAAATTAACTCTCTTTAAATTAAAAAAAAAAGTATAAATTGCAGTTACTTTACGACCATGATATCTGGCGCATAGTACCGAGTTTGATCCTAAGTGAGATTTCTAACCTCGTGTAGAAACTTCAGTAGTGCTTTGGGTTCCGTTACCAGCAACAGGTTATGTTTGATATACCCTCAGTGCTAAAAAGACAACGTGAGATTTCAGCCAATCGTTCGAAATTTGACAATATAGGTTAATGCACTTTCATCAACAGGGAAGACATTTTACAATTGGACGTACAGGGTGATCACAAAGTCCCGCGTGTCCACATATTCATAGATGGTCACATTGTATTAATGTGGGATCATGGCAGAGGATAACTTTGAGCTAGTGTGACTATTCTTTACTATTTATTCCAGTGTGTCTGTAGTATATCATTGTTATCATAACAGAGTATGATTCTCCTCCGTATATGATGTGAAATTCTAATCAGCATTGCTGACTTGATGGCAGTAAATGCACGTCGAACAACATGTTAAGTTCATCAACGGTCTCGTAACGTGTTGCAGGAATCTATTGTTTTATGAACCCTCATAATGCATTGTCTCAAGATTCCAATCAGGACTTCGGGGTGGCCATCCCAGAGTTGCAGGCAAATGGATATAACCACGTCCATTCCATTCATTGCACACTCGTCCAAGAAAAACATATTTTTCCTTGACAGAATAGTTATAAAGACATCGAGTATTCGCCCACAAGCCTGCTGACGTTCTTGTATGTCACTAATGTCGAGTATAGAACATCCAATTCGTGTGACCGCTTACGAATGAACTTTATTGGCGAACTTCGACAGACGCTTCAGCCTCCATACACCTGTCAAGTCGTGCTGGTGGTAGCCCTGAGCGGGGTTTATCTTTTATGCAACCAGTTGCAAAGAGTTTTTTCTCTCATCGTAAAATTGTTGGTTTTGGAAAGGGGGAATTTTTGAAACCTTACAGTAAAATTATACTGAATATCACAAATTGATTTTCCTGTATGGGGTTGTTCGTGAGCTCACGTGCTCATTACGATCCGTCCCTCCATAGCGTAAGTGGATTCATCAACGATGATTTAGATGTATATCAGTAACTGTAACAATAAGAAATAACAATTCATTAACGCCTATGTAATACATGGTAACTGGACATTTTGCTCACTCTGTAGGTACATGCATTCTTATTTTTATTATTTTATTTTATCTTCTGCATTCCACTTTGAATTTCCTATACAATCACGGAAAACTTTTCTTAAAACTTATTCATGTGTGGAATTATTTCTGTGTTAGAGAAATAGAAACTGAAAAGTCACTGTAATTCTGGCACCGGATTATTGGAAATTCCTTCCGTTGCTAATTCCAGGAGTTTCCAGAAACTAAAAGTATAGAACGGTTCATGTATTTTGGCTTTTGAAGTTGAACTTATTGTGAATCTATAGGACAATTCGAAGTCTACAGATTTTACAACTTCCGTCATTGGTAGGCTGCCAAAACGTTATTGGGGAACAAGAAATGTCTATGCAAAACATGGTAACAGAATTCCTTCTATTTGTAGTCAATATTAAAGAAGACGTTCGTATTTTGTAGGAGCTTAACGTAACAAAGAAAACTTTTCATATTAGTAATAAAAATATTGATAAATATAAATGTGGAACAAAATGTTGTTGATAATACTTTGATTTACGTAGAAAAGGAAATACATGTTATTTTAAAGTTAAGAAAGAGTTGCAAAATTCTTAAACGTGATTCGCTCTGTGATGATAGAAAGATTGCAAGGGAAAGTACGTACATCATGTTAAGTTACATCAATGGCGTGCCTAGGAGGCTATCGGGCTCAAGCCTCCCCTCTCTTCTCGAAATAAATTTGTTAGTTCGCATTCCACGTACAACAATAATCCTTGTTTTTTAAGAATTTCATTGACTTTCCATTTTCTGATGCTCTTTGTTCAGAAATAATACTGTATTTGTCAAATTTCATTCCATGTAAGAACCGCTTTCCTTTTTCTTTCTTTGGTCTATTCCACTCTTCTGTTTCTTTTTCTTAGTTGTTACTTTCTTTCGTTTCTCCTATCATACTTTCGGCCGTTGTTGTGGTTCAAGTCCGCCGTCGCAGTAACACTAAAACTAAGAAGAACTGCTAAGAGAAACTGGTGCTGCATAGCAACTTGCACGGATATGAACATAAGGGGACTTTAGTTGTTATAATAAAAGAATATTTACAGTGTTTAGTTATAAACGAAGGTAAATGTTTGAATTAAATAAAATCAAGAGGGAGGAATAAGTAGCCCGGGAACTGAGGTAGGCCAAGAGAATGCTCTTCTATAAATAGAATAAAAGGTTAGATTCACTGATATTTTTTGTGTGTATCATATCACATAAGATTCTCTACTCTACAATTCTAGACATTAAAACTGCAATCAGTATACTTAAGCACAACATTTCCTTTAAGGTCAAAACGTATACAGATAAAACTGAATATCTCCTTTTTTTTTTCTAGAGTGAAAGCAGTTAAGTTGAATGAGATTACAAATATTCGACGTGTGTTTGCAGGAACATCATTTCAGATTTGCCTGGGTGGGTGAGATCCCCCACTGACATACGAGTTGCACGTTTTCTCCTAGTATATTAGTACACAATTGATTAAAATATATTTAATTCTCAAACACAGGTGGACAATTGCCTCTTGTTTCCTGAATGATGCCCTTGTGTGTTTTTGTTTTAAAGGGCGACAACAGTCACCACTGGGGGTTTCCAGAACCAAGTCACTCAGGAGAATGTGCATAACCCCCGAAACAAAGTCCTAAATACACCACTGAGTTATATTATTGAGTAATTTTTTCGCAGCTTGATTGACGGAATAAGTGCTTAATTGTTATTAGGGATGGTCACATTTTTTTTGAAAAATAATTTTTCCAAAAATGGCGTTTTCGAAAACGAAAAACGAATTTTTTTTTCGAAAAACAAAAAATGAAAAATTTTTCGAAAAACGAAAAACGAAAAATTTTTCGGAAAACGAAAAACGAAAAACAAAAAATTTTTCGAAAAAGCGAAAAACGAAAAATGTAATTTCCGAAAATCGAAAAACGAAAAATGAAATTTCCGAAAATCGAAAAATAGATTTTTCTAAAAAGGCCATCCCTAATTTTCATTGGGTTGTTCAAGTTTAGAACTCCTTTTCAGCACTGGGGCGATATGAGACATAGATCTACTTTTAAAGATAGAATTCGAATCATCGTAATGGGTCAATTAATATGTATTGATCGAAAAAAATTGGTAGCATGATCATTTTTAACTATTTAAATTTTTATATACTATTACCTTATTAATTAGCAGCAGAAATCGTTTTTCAAAAATTAACGAGGCCACTTTTGTTAAGCATCGCGTACCAATTAATGATTTAGCAGACGTTAGTGTAATCTTGTACAGGGTGATTTTCTTCTATAACGTGAGAATTCATTGAGTCACAGCTATGTAAAACTTGTCCAACTTTAGTGCGTTTTATGAGAAATAGCATAGGAAGAATGAAAATTTAATGCACTGTTTGTTGTGATAGTTTCTGCTATACACAAACAATGTGGTCACCAGAAAACCACTAAGATCCTGTGATTTTTCGATTCTTTTTGAACGTTAGATTTCGTTCGGTCATAACATCTGTAGTAATTGTCTAATTTTAACCTAGTTTAATGAAAATGATGCAGAAAGGATAAGAATTTTGGGTCTATCTATCCCAAGTGATGGAGAAAAAAGAAAACTTGCCGCTCGACCTTTTAAAAAAAAATCTATTTTTTCATGAATGTTTATACTGTATCAGGGTACTTCAAAACCACGATTAATTATTTAAAAAAAGATATCTAGTAGCGACGCAGCTTCTGCCGCCATTTTGGGTTTTCTCTATTTCAGGCGTTTACGTTGTTTTGAATATCTCAGCATGTATTTGTCCTAGCAAATTGAAAATTGCTCGGCGTTTCCAACTTGTGAAGATAAAACTTTGCTCTCTTAACATTTTTGCCTAAAGCCACTTGAAAGGGGTGAAATCAGGGTCTACAGTAGCAACATTTTTGGACATTGAAGACATGTTTCGGAAGGGAAAGCAACTGACGTAGAGGTCTCAATTTATGTGTGCATGTAGTCCGGGGTCATAAGTTTATACTAAAAAATTTGCATACCTGTAGCTGTTCCCAAAAGCCTGGAAAAATATCGTTAAGTTGGGGAATTATGCCAATTTTGCATATTTCACTGTCCAATATCTCCAATGAGACTGGATAAAAATATTTGAAATCCTAGGAATAGTTACTTCTTTAGTATATCAAGAAGGAGCAGAAGGAGATCAAAGTATTACGGAATGACGTCATACTCTAGGAGTTGTTTTGTTCACAAATTCAACTGAAAATTCGTTGTTGTGAAGTAAAATAAAGTAGGATGAATGGCTAGTTCAGTCAAGGCTCTCAAGCTTCTTTCTTTTCTCTAGTTGTGACTCACTGTCTTATCACCTACAGCAGCACTGGTGAAGAATGCAGCAGAAGGCGAGAAAAGTCAAAATGCACACTTGGCGAAAGTCCGTAAGTACTCATTGTTGCTCGCTATATCAATGATACTCAAACATGATTATGCTTGTTTCAACTGTCAATTCATGCAGGAGACTGTTGTCCTTTCGTTTGATCTATATTCCCCAGTTAATGAACACTCACTCACTGTAAACACTGACTGAGGAATGTAAATATAACGAAAGGACAAGAGTCTGCTGCATGAGTTGACAGTTAAAACAACAATTAATATAATTAAATATCATTGAAATAGCAAGCTGCAAGAGTAATGAGTACTTACGGACTTTTTTTTTTTTTTGCCAAGCTTGCATTTTGACTTTTCTTGCCTTCTGCTGAAAAGAACATTCTTTACCAATGCTGCTGTGGGCAATAAGACAGTGAGTCATAACTAGAGGAAAGAAAAGGAGTTTGAGAGCCATGACTGGACTAGCCATTCATCCTACTTTATTTTACTTCACAACAACGAATTTCCAGTTGAATTTGTCAACAAAACAACTCCTAGAGTATGACGTCATTCCGTAATACTTTGACCTCCTTCTGCACAAAACGCGCTTTCTTGGTATACTAAAGAAGTAACTATTCCCAAGATTTTAAATACAGTGAAAGTCATAAGTATTCGTACACCCGCTGCAAGCTATGAATAAATGCCTGTAGCTCCGACTTTGTTGGAGATAGAGCATTGGAACAAACGGTACTGCATTCTCCATTAAGTTCTTTATTATTTACAAAACTAACGTTCCATGAGTCCGAAAACATAGACAAATAATGGCAAAAGAAACGAAAATGAACATGGTTTTGATCTGTCAAAAGTATTCGTACACTGAAATTAAAGACAAAAACGTCCAGCTGTTGAAGCTGTTGTTGACATAGAACGCCCTCTGGAGGTTTGCAAAGCTAAATACAACTAGAGGCAAGCGAAATATCATTCAAGTTCAAAGAGTTATTCAAGACGGAAGATGTAATGGTTCAAAATGGGACGGAGACAACAGATGCAGAAAGTAAAATAGTTATAAGACTTCATAACGATCTACCATTGACTGCAAATTCATACGGGAGATACAAGATGTTATCGGACGACCACATTCGACCGTGCAGTCAATCATAGATAGCTTCTGCGGAACAAACACAGTCAAAAACATACCGCGAAGTGGACGTTCACGGAAGATCTTTGGACGATGTGAGCGCATACTGCTGAATGAAATTAAGAAGAACCCAAGAATCAGTGCTCCACAGATGCTGGCAGAAGCAGCCAAATCAGGTATGTTATTTTCGGAAAGTACTGTGTGTCGTCCGTGCAACAAACAAGGTTATAATGGGCGCGTTGCTTGAAAGAAATGTGTTGCTTCCGAGATGAATAGGAAGAAGCGGCTCCGGTTTGCGAAAGCTTACGTGAACAAAGATGTAGCTTTCTGGGAAAAAGTGATATTCCCAGATGATAATAAATTTAATGTGCTTGGTTCTGACGGTAGAAAAATAATGTGACGGGAGCCAAATACAGAGATGAACCCGAAATATCTGCAGCAAACAGTCAAGCATTGAGGTGGAAAAGTGCTAGTTTGGGAGCGCATGCGTGCTTCGGAAATGCGAAAGTTGACAATTATCGACGGTATTATATACCAGCATATGTATACTGATATCTTGAAGAAAAATCTACGTCCTAGTGCTGATCAAATGGGCCTGAACGACCACTTCATATTTCAACAGGATAATGATTCCAAATATACGGCACCAATACAAGGCTCTGGTTACTATACAATGTGCCAAAGCAACTTGCTACTCCTCATCAATCGCCTGACTTCAATCTGATTGAGTGTTATGGTACTGATTCGAAAAGAAACTCCGCAATCGCAGCATTACGAGTAAACGTTCTTTGCAATCTGCACTTAAAGAGGAATGACTTTCTATAACAGTCGAATATTCTCGACATTTGGCGCACTCGATGCGAAGCTCCTTCTAGCTGTAATTAGGGCCAAAGGGTACCCATCCAAGTATTGAATCATGCACAGTCATTTTCTTTCTGGACGTTTCGTACATGTACGAATACTTTTGACACATGAAAACCATGTCCATTTTTTTTTTTTTTTTTTTTTTTTTTTTGCTATTATTTATCTGTGTTTCCATATTCACGGAACGTTTGTTTTGTAAATACTAAAGAACTTAATGTAGAATACAGTGCCGTTTGTTTCAATGCTCTATCTCCAAGGAAATCAGAGTTACAGGCATTTATTCATAGTTTGCAATCGGTGTACGAATACTTATGACTTCCACTGTATTTTTATCCAGGCCCATTGGAGATATTGGACAGTGAAATATACCAAATCGGCATAATTCCCCAATTTCACGATATTTTTTCAGGGTTTTGGGAACAGCTACAGGTCTGCAAATTTTTGAGTATAACTTATGATCCCGAAGTACATGCACACACAAATTTAAATCTCTACGTCAGTTGCTTCCCCTTACCAAACGTGTCTTCAATGTCCAAAGATGTTGCTACTGTAGACCCTGATTTCACCCCTTTCAAATGGTTTTAAGCAAAAATGCTAAGAGGATAAAGTTTTATCTCTGCACAAATTGGACACGCCCAGCAATTTTCAATTTGCCAGGACAAACATGCTGAGATATTCAAAACAATGTAAACGCCTGAAATGGAGAAAACCCAAAATGGCGGCAGAAGCTGCGTCGCTACGAGATGTTTAAAAAATAATTAATCGTCGTTTTGAAGTACCTGATATAGTATAAACATTCATGAAAAAAGTAGATATTTTGGAGATTGTCGAGCGGCACATGCTTGATTACTTAGAATGGATTGACTCTTTTATGTACCATTCGTTGTGGTAGTGTCAGGTGTATGCAAGCAATATGGTAACTGGAAACCCGCCAAAATGACATATTTTTTTCGATTTTTAGAGCAGGTGGATTTCATTCGGTCATAACATCTGTAAAAGTTGCCCAATTTTAATGCGGTTTGTTGAAAATGTAGTAGTGCGGTTGATAAAAACGATATTTTAGGAGAGTAACTAGGGAAACGATCGATCGGATAATAAAAGTAAATAACCACGGCGTAAATACCAAGGAATACAATTGTCTTTGAAAAATAGGAAACTATGATTCCCTTTTTCTTTACTTTTGTTTTTCCAAACTACAGTATTTTCAGATTTGGTGCTGTCTTTTCTGAAAAAAAAAATGTCGTGAAGGAGGTTTCTCGTCTCGAGAAATGTATCTATTTCGATTGAAAGAGACGTGTCTTGTCTCAAATTTCGTCATGATAACTGTCTCGTCTCCTCTAGTGCACAACAATTAATAACTTTATACATATCTTCATAAATGAACAGACCAATAACATCACTGTTCATTAGGAAAGAACAACTTGTATCCAATACTTGTTTATAGAGCTAGAGCAGAGCAAGTAGCACCAAAACCATGATTCTAATTACATAGTCCTTACGATTGCAAGTTGTGGTGATACATTCTCTGTGCTGATATATTCTCTTGAAACGGTGAACCGATTCTAAACGATGACTTATCGCATCTGTTGCGGTTTATATTCTGTGGCGATAAACTTACAAACCAGAAATAGCTGTTTTCTACTACTCCTGTAGGAACATAGGGTTAGACTAGGACAGGGAATCAGTGGCGGATCTAGAAGGTAAAAACTGGAGGGGCCAGCCAGTACCCAGGCTATGATATATATATATATATATATATATATATATATATATATATATATATATATATATACAGGGTGGGCCATTTTAATTAATCCACGGAAATATCTGAAAAATGATAAAACATAGAAGAAATTTTTGAGATACACGTTATATATTGCTAAGGGGGAAATCCAATTCCGCCAAAAGTACCCCTCCCCGCCCCCAAAATGGGGGTAACGGGGGGGTAACTTTGAAATGTCAAATGGGAACATGGGTCGAGTAATACCTCGTTCGAGAGGTCTTGGAAAACTAAGTAACGCTGTACCAAAAGATGTTCCATATTGTGCACCGGTTTCAAAATGGCCGCCATAATATGGTTCGGAAACTCCAGTACCCGTAGTGTGAAAACCATGGAAGGTAAATGAATGGAACAAAATTGAAATACGTAAATATCATAGGGCATATCGAACGGTGTGGTCCCTGTGATCCCAGTGGCCTCCCTAAAGGGGTCTTGGGGGCTAACTTCAAAATTTCAAATAGTAACATGAGTCGAGTGGTACCTCGTTCGATAAATCTTGCAAAATCTAACATATTGCAGGAGAAAACGATTGATGTGAAATGGCAGTGTTCTCAAAAGGCCGCTGAAACATAGTATCCGTGTCAGAGAAAAGGTTTAGTACCCGTAGTATGAAAGCGATTGGAGATAAATCAACAAAAGAAAAACTGGAGTAGCTAACTGACGTAAGGCACATCGAGAGGTGTTGTCGGGGTGTCTCCAAGGGCCAACTGAAAGGTATCCGGGGCCAACTTGAAAATTTCAAATAGCAGCTTGAAGCGAGTATCATCACGTTACATAGACAAATTAATATCCAACAGCTTCTGTAAGAAAATTTTCGACATAAGACACCGTTTTCAAAATGATCGCAAAGACATGGTGACTGTGTCTAAGAAAACGTCTAGTGCCCATAGTATGAATACGGTTAGACATAAATGAAAATAACGAAAATTAAATAGCAAAACCACGGAGACGTTCCAAGGCTCGAGAATAATACAACAGAGATAAAAATATTAGAGTAAAATTGCCATAATGTATAAAGAAAAATCCAAGTCCTGCAAAATAATCTCTCCCTGCGCTCTGTATGTGAGTGGGGTGGAAAGTAAAGTGAAAGTTCAAACGAGAACTCTATTTTAATTCGTAAATTAAGGCTAACCTTACAAATAGGTATGGTGTGATGAAACATTTGTTTGTAAGGATGATGCTGTACAGACTAAAAAAGGAGAAACTTTTATGCAATGTGTGCTGGTTATTCAGAAAGCATTTCGGGGATATAAGTACACACCGTTTCGTCCCTCAAGCTCACAATATGACATGAATGCTAATAGTTAATCAAAATGTAACTGTGGCCATTCGCGTTAACTTAGTGCACCAATTCTCTATGCATGAAGTCTGCCTTCCAAACAGCATTGGGTAGGTCAAGCGTACGCCCGAACCGTTGTCCGGTCGGACATTGAAATTTTGAAGTTAGCCCACAAGACCCCTTCAGGGAGGCTACTGGGATCACAGGGATTACATCATTCGATATGCCCTATAATATTTACGTAATTCAATTTTGTTCCATTCATTTACCTTCCATGGTTTTCATACTACGGGTACTGGAGTTTCCGAACCATATCATGGCGGCCATTTTGAAACTGGTGCACAATATGAAACATCTTTTGGTACAGAGTTACTTAGTTTTCCAAGACCTTTCGAACGAGGTATTACTCGACCCATGTTCCCATTTGACATTTCAAAGTTACCCCCCGTTACCCCCATTTAGGGGGGCGGGGAGGGGTACTTTTGGCGGAATTGGTTTTCCCCCTTAGCAATATATAACGTGTATCTCAAAAATTTCTTCTATGTTTTATCATTTTTCAGATATTTCCGTGGATTAATTAAAATGGCCCACCCTATATATATATATATATATATATATATATATATATATATATATATATATATATATATATATATATTAAAAATATATAAATAATAGCTGAAATTATTGTCACTGAAAAACTGGAGAGGCCTTAATCCAGCACTGCAGGGAACCTGTTCTTGCAACTCTGAATCGATTTTAGAAGCTGACTTCTTCATGTATTTTATCGTTTATGATATGAAAATCAGTATTGAAACCGGCAGTACTAGTAAATTGAATACATTTTAGATTTCAGTAGAACGTTGCAGATTGTAATGGTGTGTTCCCTTCAGACGCTGAATCGATTACAAGAATCCGCTTGTCATTACCTATAACCGTTTTTGATCTTCGGCGAAAACAGTTAAACCAGAATGGCTAAATTTTAATCACTTCCGGTTTGAATAAGAGGTTAATGCATGAAATAGGATCTTGAGACGCTGAGCTGATTGTTAAAAGTTGCTTTTCAGTATTTGTTATCGTTTTTGGTCTGATACCTGTCCGCAGACAGATAGACGGACGGACCGTCGAACATAGCTGTTTTATTAGACTTTCGACATTTGCACATAGCATAGTTTGGAAGACTCATAATTGTTATACAAACCCTTGGACGTTATTGTGAACGCATTAAAATCTCCAATAGAATAACATTTAACAAGGAACTTCAAATCATAGTTTGGAATCAGATTCTAACTGATTATATATAGTTGCGGTTAAGCTCTCGCGTAATCAAATTATGAGAATAAATGCTTTTGGTGCATATGAGTTTCTGGTTGTACTCTCAATAGATGAAGATGATTTGTTCGTAGTGACAGCCTTGTGACACACCCAGAGGTCTACTTGAATTTAGAAAAGTTCACCCGAAGTCCACAATAATGCCATTAGAAGCAATGTACTAAGCAACAACCATTCAAGTGAATGAGTGCCATTTGCTTCATGCTTCGAGGATTATTGAGCCAAGGAGTTCAGCTTTAATTTCATCTTTATGCAACTAGGTAGTGCGCACATACACCAACTTTTGAGTTCATTGTATCACACATAGAAATTAAAACAATAAAAAAAAACATACATTCCTAAAGAAAAAACTACAATTCACTAATTTATGTTGTTTCACAGTTACCACGAATTATTTATGTGGCTAGATTTTTTAATACAAAAGTATGCATATTTATAATTGTTTAATTGATATGATAACAATGCTATGAAGCATGGTTTATGTAAGAGCAGATAAAAGACAAACTTCAAGCACTTACTTATGTTAAATGTGTAATATCAATTTACACCATCTCAAATACTTTGTAGTGAAATTACAATGAGGAAGTCTCAATAAGTGCTATTTTGTCTGGTGCTAATGCTAAAGAATAGAAGAGAACGGTGGAATTATCTCGAAAAGTTATTTGCTCTTCAAAGGCCGTCCGCAGCCTTTCCTCATTTCCTTCACGTGTAGGTTGATTCCGTAGACTGCGTTTGAGCCGTGGCCTGTGCAAAGTTGCTGCCGCCTTCTTGAAGCCTTTGTGCTGTGAGTGCAGAAAGCCGGTGAGTTGGGAATGAGGTGTCACTTCCAGACAGCGTTTGTTCCTACAAGTGCCTCTTTCCTTCTCTCGTTTATTCATCTTCTCTCTTTTCTCCTTCTTTCCTTCCGTCGTTCTTTCATGCCTTCAATTCTTTTGGACCGTACTCTTCTCCTTCTTGTCGGTTGGTGCCGAAAGAGTTCTTCCATTTGGAAGAAATCGCTTCTGGAGGCGTACATATGCAGCTCACTTACATTGACTCCAAAGACACAACGGACCTACATGCTCACTCAACTGGAAGGGCGTTGGTTGTCTATCTACTATCACCTCATACAGAAGGAAATTTAAAAGTTACATTTTCAATGTTATCAAGCTGGTGATTGGTTTAATTTTGAAAAAGAAAGTGAGATATTGAAGCTTTAAAATTCTTCTGCTGTATATTTCTCGTTTCCTGATTTTCTCACAAAATTGAAGTTTGCTCTAAGTAAATTTAAACTAAACCAGCTGAGAATGCTCCAAGAGCATTGCTAGAACGAACTTAAAAAGAATTATTTTTTTTATTAACTTCTACAGGCTTCAGACCAATTGTTCTACATACTTTATTACGTTACTCATTAAATAGTTCTAGTACTATATCTACCCATTTATACATAATTTCCTTGAGTATTAAATTTTATCCACAGTTTTGTTCTAGAGTTCTGGTAAAACGTTCGACAATATGTTGTTTTACGAAAACAACAAACATCAGAAATGGATTTAGAAGATTTGCAAAATATTGCAAAGTATAATAATAATTACAAATATTACAATATATATATATAATGTTGTATTGACAGTTTTTTACAATATGCATGTTGTGTTCCCTTTAAAACAAAGAAAGGTCCTGAAATTGTAAAAGCCATAACAACATTTAAAAAGAAAATCAGTTGCCCGCATTTAAAATACAAACGGATATAGGTAGTGAATTTTTCAATTAACATGTAAAACGGCTGTTTAAAGAATATGAAATTAATCCTTATACTTCTCAAAATGGAGCGCTTAAAATTGAAAAATTCTCAAAATATCATCTCTCTATGACTTACGATACCCGAGATATGGCTCCTTAAGTCTCCCGAAATCCGAACTTTTTTTGCCAGTCTTTCGAGAGCGATAAGAGTGACTTGAAAAATTCCATCAATTTTTCAGATACTTTTTGATTCTCTATCGAATGGAGGGCTGAAAATAAAAAAAAATCGCAAATAACACACACACACACACACACTCATATATATATATATATATATATATATATATATATATATATATATATATATATATATATATATATATACAGAGACATAGAGAAACCAGTAACGGGCTTTCGAAGTTGTTGAAAATCAAGCTGTTTCCTAGTAATTGTTTTCCTGTATAGAATTGCAAGAAAAGAAACTTCATAGCAAAAAGAACACCACACTCTTGGATATATTAGATGCATAATCAATATTTACTCAAGTTTTAGAAAAAAATCACGATTATAAGAAGCGCAACGATTCTAAAAAGTATTTTATACTTTAAGTGCATGAAAGTAGTTGTAATGGAAACATCACTTTCACACTTACTGCAAAGTTAAGCATATAATTTTATATTTGCACAAACAGGTTATCCTTAAAAGAAACAAAACAGTATTAACTAATAAAGATTTCAGAGCATGGGCAAGGATTAGGGATTCCCCCAGGGAATTCTCCCATCATGCTCAATATGGATTACCAGATTTTCGCAGTAGAACTTCAATCTCCCATGTGTTGAAAGTTACCCCTGGGAGAAATCTCCTGAAGTTACCATTGTTACTAACTAGTCCCTGAAATCCAGGCAAAATTAATGCAACAATGAATTAGTACACATACACGAAGAAATTATTTTTGTGTTGCAAGATTTAGTTATTTCGTACGTATTTATATGCTGCTATGTTGCTACATTTTGGAAACTTAATTACTTATAGTCATGAAAATAAGATATGTTCTTAATTTAGTTATCAATTCTGTCAAGACAGGAGGGAATAGGATATCTGAAAGAGAGCTGGGTTTACGTATTTGGTATATGTCTGTACCATAAATAATCGAGAGACATTCACAAATCTTAAACTACAGAAATCCTAGAAATATGAACATAAGTCCTCAATTTAAGTCTTTCACAGTTTAGGACTTCTCTACTTTAGGATTTGTGCAACTAAATAAATTTTAAGGTTCGAACAGTTAAATCATTGTAGAACTTCTCCATATTACGACTTGTGCATCTATATGGCTTGTAGAGCTTTTACATTTTACGGCTCTTATGTTTCACGTTCTATGCAACTTGATGGTTTTAAGGACGCCTGTATGTTGTTCATGTGTAGAAATTCATTCTTACCTTTAAGCCGGAATTCTGAGTACACATTCACCATTAAAATGCCCATCCAATGAGTGGTGTGTCAAGCATTCACTCACTAAATGTAGAGTATTGCTCTGCTACTTACACAGTTTTCTTCATCCCTAAATACATGCCTTAAAGATCTTAAAAGCAGGTCATTATTTAAATAGAGCCAGTAGAGTAGGGAAGTAGAAGCTTGTAACGCACAATTCCTACTCCTTCGGAGACTTTTAGGATTTGAGTTGGATGGTTATGAGACAGTTGATCAAATGCTGATGTTGTTGTTCTCAGTCTAAAGCCAACAAATCTTGGTTCCTGTAAATTTCAAAGTATTGTACACCGTTGTTTTGCAAAAACGTACGATCTTCTTTTTTAGATTCTATTTTGTACGAAGAAATGAAACCAGTGTCTCAGTTTCAATCACCATGCTGAAAGGAGTATCGTGATGATGCTTATTCCATTTAGTAATGGATTGCAGTACTTCAAAAGTAAACATACGGGACATGATGCTTTCACCTTTAACATGAGCGCAATAAGTCAAACAAACTTTACTTCCTTGTACTGGCGTAGTATATATAAAAGCCTAACACAAGGTATTTAACACAACATGTATATATATATATATAAATCATCAGATTATTGAGGTTTTCCTGTTGTAATAGGCTTGTTATTTTATGTTTAACCTCTTTGTGTATTGAGCTGCAATATGCAGGTGTCGTGTCCGCTGCGATCACGGAAGTTCCGGGACTATAGAAACTCAAATTTGGAATTAATTAATTCCATTAATTATTTCATTTCATTTTATTTTAAGTATAAATTAATTATGATAGTTTATAGTAAAATTTGTGATATCACGATTTCTCAAGTTAAGATATGATGTTAGCTTAGCTTTATATTAAGTAGTAATGTAGTTGTTTTAGTATTTAGTTGTCAATTTATTTATTAAAATTATTCACGAACTTTTCTTTTTCTCTTTTTCTTTTTAGGGCTCCAAATATTGGTATGGACGTCGTATATGAACAAGGATTCCCGATATAAAACAAGTAGACGTTCTTGTAACCTACATTTCTAGAATAAATTAATCTTTTTCTTTGCTTGTATAAGTTTTAACTTATATTCCTTATTTTTTCTTTATTTTAATACCTTACTTTATAACTATTATTCTTATTCCCAATGTTTTATATTTTTTTATTTTATACATTTTACTTAATTATACCATATTCATTATGCTTCAAAATATATGTATTTTTGTTACAGGCGAACTCACTCCGTCTCCCTATAATTTCGCCCTTAAGTATAATTTTTGTAGTTAATATTATTGACCCCATATTTATTATTAGAAAATTTTATTTGAGTATCGATTTAACACGAAATACCTAGCTAGCTTCAATCTAGTCAAAGAAATTCAACCTTTCACAATGCAGAAGAATTATTAAACCTACATATTAACAATTTGAGAGAATGTATATATGAATTTATATAATTATCATTCTACAGTATATAAGTATTAACAGGGGCTATGATGGAAATATAGGAAACACTCCTCCAGGTCTGCATTCTAATTTGAATAACTTAATAGTATGCATAAGATTTCCATCAACAAATGTGCTTATTTTGGGAAATATTTAACTTTTCTCTATATGCGACTTAATTTCATTATATAAATGAGGTTTCCGAAAATCGATTTAAATGCTTTTTGTTAAATCTTCATACATACAATAAGATTCTTCTTTCTGTGTATCTACATTCATATCTTTTTTATATTTTGGTGTATTAAACTCTTTTTTCTTATTTTAAGATTTCAAATTTTTAATGATTCGAACCATAGTGCCGAGTTGTCTTTATCTTAACCTGTATAGCAAGAGTTTGCAACAAATAACTGTAAAATGGAATATCTAAGTTAATAACGAATGTCCGTAAAGCACAAGGTGGTGCATTACTGGTTAATATACTGCCTTGAATAGTTAAACTTATCTAAGACTAATCTAGACTACAATAAGTCTAAGATTTCTTTATTTGTAATTCCGTCGTGTTGGCGAAGATGAATATGGGATGAATATGGAATAGTAAGCAATTGCTATTCCTATTGTTAAACTTACGAAATCGTCATTGATTTGTGAGTAAATATTTCCACAAGGTATGTTCCTAATGGAGAATTTTGAAGCAACACAGAGCTTTTGATACTTTCACGCTCCTCAGGAACGATATTTGAATAGGCCGCAAACGTTCAAATAAAGTCGATTTGTAGGTGAGATCTAAATCTGAACCGAAAATTAACAGAATAATATAAAGGTGACCAAGAAAGTTTTGTCGTGTTTTCACCCACCATCTTCGAACATTGGTGTCACCTAAGACACACCTGAAAGATCAAAAATTGTTACCATCAGCAACGGCGACCTTCTGCCAGCTTTCTGAAAGGCCATCGCGGTATAACTTGGTGAACCATGAAGTAAAGAAGATATCAAGTGAATTTTGCACCTATACAAGGGATTTGAATTGGTTTTCTCTAAGATGTTTGTCCAACGAATGGAACAGGTGATAATTGGATAGTGCAATATCCGGGGAGTATTCAGAGCTTCTGGGCTTCAGAGTTTTGAGTTTTGCTTGAACATGGCTCAACTGCTGACAGTACACAGTTGCAATGATGATCTGACCAGCTGGTAGCAGTTCCGATGCACGATGCCTCGAGCAGTCAACCAAACACACAGGAGAAACTTCTTCTGGTGAAGTGCTGGTTTCGGCTGTTTTGAAACCGGTTCAAGGGATGTTAACCAATGATGACGGTACCGTAGAGCTTTGTATAGGACCCACTTCTCAACACATGTCAACAAACTGTCCAGAAATGGCTTCTGCCCCAAACCAGACAGCAAAGAAACACAGGTATGTGTTTGCGTTTCCTTCTTGCCAGAAGTCAAATCATTAGGGAAGCATCGACCCAACATGTAATGTTTCCCAAGTTGACGAAGGTGTTGCTGAATGGCTTCTCCACTCACACTTAATTGTATTCCCAGTTCCTCACATGTCCAACCACAGTTCCCCTCAATCGCTGCCTGAAGATCTTCATTTTTTACGTGTGTTGGTCTTCCGGCACGTGGTGCGTGTTCTAATGTTTCATCAGCGTTTTTAAACTTGTTAAAACACCGCTGAACGGTCTACGTAGTCACGATACCCTCAGAAAGGTCTGACATATCTTCCGCCCCGCTGCAGAAGCGTTTGACACCAGTTTGAACTCGTACAGCATATACTCCCTTATGACGCTTTGTGGAGGTCCCATGTTCACTGTGTCCTTACGCGTGTTCATGGTGTAACTGAACTGCCGCAACCAGATAGTGTGTTGGAAATACACACACCAACAATTGACCTTCTCCTTATCTCCATTTACATTGAACTCATGGTGTGAGGGCCAATTGAACACGTACCTCTATAAAAAGCCTTTATATAAAACACTACAAAATATACATAGCATATAGGATGGAATAACACTAGAAATGCGAAAGCAATTTTAATTTGAACGATGGAAACTGTGTTATAATGGAAATTGAATTGGAGAGTTTTGAGCAGGTGGTAAGCTTTAGGTACCTAGATTGAATCATTAATGAAGATATGAATGTGAATGGGAAATAAAATGAAGAATATAAATGAGGAAATAACTGGAATAATAATAAGAAAAAGTAAACGTTCTCTTTGCTGTAAAATACTAAACTATAAGAAAGAGGATCATTTACGGCCCGATAGTAATGAGTGAATTGAAAGTCAAACAATGGCGCAGAGAGCTTCGGGAAGGACGTTCAAATGTCCATGACGGTGAGTATAGCGGAAAGCCTAGTGTTAAGACGGACTATGTAGTGGAAAGCGTTAACGAGATAGTGCGATCCAATTGACGATTCAAAATAACTGAACTAGCCAAGGAGTTTCAAGATGTGTCTGCTATATTGAATTGAGATTAACAAGCTGGGTATCACAAACTGTGTGTGAGGTGAGTGCCAAAAATGCTCTGAGAGACGGTCACAATGATCAAAGAATAAGAGCTGCACGTGATTTATTGGCACACTGAGGGAGGATGGAGATGAGCTGTCCTTTCACATAGCGACGAATGCTAAAATCTAGATATTGTGCGCCATTAAAATTGAAGTTACAGTCAATGCATTGGTACACTCAGCTTCTCAACCCAAAAAATTCAAATATAATCAATTCACAAAATCTTAGTTATAAAACTTGTTTCGTTACCAAAAGTGTGATTCTAGTGGAATTGTGGGAAGTAGGAGGGAATATTGCAGCAGATATGTATTGTAAAGCACAAATACATAACCGAAATCTGCTGATAGAAGAAGAAAACACAAACTTTATATAATAGTCATCGACTCTTTTGATCTTTAACAACAGGGCAAACAAATAATTTTAATATATTTGCGAAAGAACTTCCTGTAATATAATTGTGTATATTATTCTGTTAATGTTATGATGAAGAGAAAAGACCAGCAGATTATGTGTCTGTAAAAATAGGAAGCCTAGTAATAAATGTTAACTTAATATAACAAAAGAAAGAACGAGATACTTATCTTTAGCAACGAGATTAAAAGGATCACTTTACATACAAAATCATGAATTTAATATAGACATTGAGCTCAAACAATGGCACGTGACCCTGTAATAGGATACACAAAACTATTACACTATCCAAATCACAAAATGTACAGCACTTGCCTCACAGATTAGAGGCGGGTGTGAAAGATAATTTAATAAATAATCGTGACGTCGTCTCCAAGGTGATACTGAAGATTATCGTGGCGTGGCGTTAATAGTTGTCTCGAGAGAGTCGTTGTTTCTAAGGCGGAGCCTGAAAAACCCGAGTGGATGGTCTTTGTTGACACAGCCAATTTCCTTCAGAGATCGAAGTTCTCACACCAACAGGAATGTCCACGATGGAACTGGACTCACAGGGTACTCTGAAAAAAATGAGGTGTTGAAACAATACAAAATTACTACCACTTTAGCGTGTTACTTGTGTGTTGATTCAGCACCAAGACATCGCTTTCCGACCATATCAGAAATAACTTGTTACTACCTGAGAGAATTTGCATTGGTATTTTTCATTTAATATGAGCAAAGCTTTGCGAAATATCTTTGGCACTTATGCCAAGTAGCGAATAATATTCAAAGTTTTCTGTAATCGGTCACAATAATATTGTTATAAACCTGTGAATCGTCTGACAGCAGTTACATAAGCAACAGTTCTGCCATATATGTTCATTTATGCTAAGACACAAGAATAAGAGATAAAGAAAACAAATGGAAGCACAGCTATCTGTGTAACTGCAGTCAGTTGATTCACAGGTTTACAACAATATTATTGGGCCCGATTACAGAAAACATAGAATGATATTAGTCACTTGCCATAAGTGCGAAATATGTTTCGCAAAACTTTGCTCATACCAAACAATAAAAACCAAAGCAAATACTTACAGCCACTAACGAGGTATTTTTGATATGTTCTGAATACAATGTGGCTGGTGTTGCATACTGATCCAAGGAGCCTAACCTCTCTTGTGTATGTTAATGTGCTAGCTAGGACCAAGTGTAGCATACGCATTTGTGAGCACAGCACACGTACAACACTTAGAGGATTGACGGAAGTTTTCACTTTCGGAGGGCAAACTTGCTTTTTGAATCTCATTCATAACCTTTTCTTTCATTTTCATCTTCATTTGGGCTTCGGCCCTAGGATTCATCATCACTATGGCAGACTCTGGCAATACACTCGGACAATCGAATCTTGGTCGACATTCTGGCTTACCACAAACGCTTCATGCAAATCCAAGCATTTCATTATCACAACCGGCATACCGAGGACCATCCACTCGCACCCGGCATTTCTCGTGGGGAAACGAGCCTTTGCCAAACACATCTAAAGATCGACATCCATCTAGCGAGTCTACACAGTCTGCTAAACGTATACGGTCTCGTTCACCTCTAGCTTCAATGGATATTGAGGTCGATCCACAGCATAACCCTACTGCGGTGTCTTCAAATCTCGTTTCAACACAAGCTAATATCGAACTTCATCACTTCCTTCTTACTGACTACGACGTTAAATACACCAATCCAAAAATGATCTTTTTTTCAAATAATGAAGTACGTTCCTCGAGTACGGGACACCCTCGTTCAAATAGTTAAGGCCAAAAATGGCTATATTCTTAAATCGAAGGATCCAAATTTTGGAATAACTATACGGAATAAAGCTTCTTACGAAATCTTTGGTAAGAATGCTAAACTATCGAAACTAACGGACAAACGACAGAAGCAGCCTCCGCCACCTAGAAAACCACCTTTCCTATCAGTTGTGATCAAAGGTGTTTCACCCGATCTGACAGATGCAGAAATTCAGGAGGAACTTAAACAAGAAGGCATTTCAGTTGACAAATCCATTCGCATTAGAAATAACAATAGCCCGACATATCTAGTCCGCGTTCTGTCACAGCGACAAGACACAATTGATTACCTTCTTCGTTTCGGTGCACCTATATATAAGCGAATACATCGGGTTGAACCGTCTAAGACTAACGGACCATTACCGATTCGCTGTGAAAAGAGTCAGATATACAATGATCATAATACAGCCAACTGTCCTAATCAACCGAAATGTGGCTATTGTTCGGGACTCCATGACACCAAAACGTGTCCTAATCTAAAAGGGCCACCTAAATGCAACACATGTGGTAGTGGACTTCACCCTACGTACAGCTACCGTTGCAAAGCTAAACCAGCACCAGCTCCTGAATGTCCAGAATTAACTGTGCCATTAAAAACAACAGACACTACAGTTCAACCCAATCAATCCATATTACCTCCACTCACAGTAGAAGATTTTCTCCGCTTCACCAGTTTAGTTCTTCAAAACATTTTTCCATTCCAGAGAGCCCATATCACGCAACATATAATTTGTGCCGCAAAGTCAATTTTTCACATAAATCTTCATGCCACCTACTCCAACAATTATGTTCATTTCCATGTTGGATATCTGGAAACTGCTGTCTAAATCCATATATATACTTTTCATTATGGAGATTAGTTTTCTCTTTGTTAATATTCGATCATTTTTTCAACATAGACGTTTATTAGAAGCTATGTTACTCGAGGAACATATCAATGTATTTGCACTCAATGAAACTGCGTTGAAACCAAATATAGTAGCTCGCATTCCTGGATACCTACTACTACGTCATGATTATCACGACCACATGGCTCGTGCCCAAGGTAGAGTCGCAATAGGACATTCTCCAAAATATCCAATTAGAACATATACCCCACAAGCTTTCGAGAATATCCCGGAATACCTACTTTGTTCCATATACTTCCCATCAATAACCATAAATTTCAGCACAATCTATATTAGACCACGCCAATCTTTACGGTTAGAATATTTCAGATACATAGCGAATGCCTTTTCCAATATCATTATCATGGCAGATATTAATATCCACAGTCGGAGTGCTCGAGAAAAAGATGAATTTCAGCAGTATATAACTGATCATCATCTTTATATACATGTTCTTCCTAAACACACCAGGCCTATAAGCCAAACTACACTAGATGTTGTCATTACAACTCTGAATCTCATAAATAAGTGCCAGCTTAAGGTGTTTGATTCTATTGGTAGTGACCATCATTCAGTTAAACTAACGTTAACACATGGACTTCCAGCTTGTCCTGTTATTGCGCGTCGCTCCGTCTTGAGATACGATAAGGCTCATTGGCCTGAATTCCGACAAGAAATTGAAGATACTCTTCATAGTGTAACACCACCTACCAATGATATCGACCTTGCTTCTTGTCTCAACACTATCACTACTGCAATACAACATAGCTCTCAACATCACATTCCAATAGAACAAGTTCATCCTTATAAACCGAAATTACCTCCAAGCTACCTCGCACTTGCACAGAAGGCGCGACAACATCTTCGCGATTATCATCGAACAGGAAACTGTGAACCTCTTCAGCACCACCGTCAATTGCAACGCACAGTTAAGAACTATCTGGATGCATATAAACGTAGGAATTGGATTAAAACCTGTACCAACTTATCTGAGGATGCACACCCTCCTCGATATTGGAGGCGTTTCAATCAACTTGCTGGAAAGAACACCAAAACTACCTATCCTCTCATTGACCATGGCACACCTCTGTTTTAGAATCAAGATAAAGCAAACGCCTTTGCTGCTCAGTTACAGTCAGTATTTACTCCTTCTGCCGCTTCCACACGTTCAGAACGGATAAACATATCTAGCATCCCTGCTCTGCAGCCCTCCACAGAGCATGTCATAGATCCGGAACAACCTCTGACAACACCTATCACCACTGCTGAACTTCACACCGTACTAAAGAGAAAAAAGAATACAGCACCAGGAATTGATAACATCTCTTACCGTCATATCCAAGAAGCTCCACAATCACTACTGGTGGTGCAATCTTCAATTTCATCCTACAAACTGGTTACTATCCACTGGAATGGAAAGTATCGAAAGTCTGCATGTTTCACAAACCAAATAAGCCTATACATTCTGTCAGCTCATATAGACCAATCCAACTTACTTCAGTGTTCAGTAAGCTACTAGAAAAAATTCTCGTGTGCTGGCTTCATTCATATCTGGAAGCACACAACATACTACCTATTCATCAAGCAGGCTTCAGACCACGTTTCTCAATTGATGACCAATTGCTTCGCCTTAGCACTATAATCACAAACCAGTATAACAAAGCATTCCCATCATGTCTTATACTCATGGATTTAGAAAAGACTTTTGATAAGGTTTGGCATTATGGACTAATTCAAAAACTTCAGTCAATCAACCTTCCCTTGTGGTATTTGAGGCTCATTCATTCTTTTCTTACACATCGTATTGCTTACGTCACTGTTGGTAATGTGCTCTCTTGGCCTATATTTCCGTTTACTGGAGTTCCTCAGGGATCAGCTCTTAGCCCCTTACTTTATATACTTTATTCTTCCGACATACCTCCAACTCCGCACAATGTATTTACTTTTCAATATGCAGACGATACGGCTTTCCTCGCTCTTGGCAAAACTGTACAACTTAATACTGCTCTTCAAACTACATTCAATAATTTCATCACCTGGTGTAAGAAGTGGCATCTAATTATCAACGAAGAAAAAACACAAGCAATAGTGTTCTTGCCACCTAAAAGACGTTCCAGAATTCAAAGGAACCCAACTCTTTTCCGAGTTACCGTAGATGGATATCTTATATATCCTACATCGACGGTTACCTACTTAGGCGTGGTCTTCGATTCCAAGCTCACCTGGAATGCCCACTTGAAGAGGGTAACAGATAAGGCTAATAATAGATTGAATCTCTTACGCCGACTCACTGGAACAACTTGGGGCCTGAAAGCGGATCTCTTGCTACACAGCTATAAGGCGTTTCTCCGCCCCGTCCTCACTTATGGACATACGGCCTGGTGCAATGCTTCTGCTTCATATTACGAAAAGCTCTGCATACTAGATAGACACGTGATTCGTCTAGCCTATCACCTTAAACTATCATATCCCACATGGCTCACCTATGAATACATCTCCTTTCCGAAAATTACGGAACATCTTGCAGAACTTGGTATTAGATACGTCAACTCTCGCATACGCACAGGTCATCCGCTCTTTTTAGACATCCTTCACTCCGACGCTCTCACCGACTCCATCTTTCGGTACAAACTTTCACCATTAAATATATTTATATCTCTATATATCAACAACACGCACCTGACACCGGACGAACGAGAAATCTACGACATTTATTTCATTGTTGATCACATTCCTCATCTTTTTCCATTATTGCACAGAGATCCTCACCATTAACAAGGGCTTCCCCCTGTGTTCATCAGTCCCGAGCTGCCCCGGGACGGAAGATATAACCCTGCATCTGTCTGATTAACACATTTATGTTTGTGACGTTCTAGCACTTCATCTCATTTCTCATCTTCATTACTTTACAATTTCTCTGGCCACATGTTGCACCTATTCCTTATCTTTGATTCTCTCGCACTATATCATATGTATGTTTTTTGCACTATATCATTATGCACTGTTACAGTTATCCTAGTTCTATATATTATGTTTATTAGCATAAATAAAAATAAATGTAAAACGATGATATGAAATTAAATGATGATTTCACAACCCTCTTAATAGACGTTCAACTTCAGCTGATAATAAAGTATATCCCTTAGCCCATCTCCCACTTTTTCCTGTGCCTATTTTGTATATAAGAATCAAATGACAAGGAGAGGGCGTAACCCTCTGAGAGGCAGGAGGATAAAATCTATTACCCATAGACTCGAATTCTCTAAGAGAAATATAATGTCTCTTCCTCCTTAACTAAAAAAAAAGGCTGGTGTTGACCTTTATTCTCCGCACAAGTCTCTTTCCCACTGACTGGAAGGTTTCGAAAACACTCATGTTTCTCAAACCTAAAAAACCATCATCCGATGTTTCATCTTATAGGCCAATACAACTCACCTCCACTTTCAGTAAAATTTTCGAACGGATCCTGGTTAAAAGATTACACCCATACTTAAACGATCATCATATCATTCCAACACATCAAGCTAACTTTCGGCCCTCATATTCAATTAACGACCAACTCCTTCGTCTTACGTCACTTGTTACCAATCATTATAACTCTATTCAGCCATCTTGTCTTGTTCTATTCGACCTTGAAAAGGCGTTTGATAAAGTTTGGCACCTAGGACTCATCTATAAACTTATCAAATTACGACTTCCTGTTGCATATATCCGGCTTATCTTTCATTTCCTTACCTGCCGTCTTGCCTATGTTGCCATCAACGATCAGCTGTCACACCCGATCTTCTTGTTATCAGGCGTTCCACAGGGTTCGGCATTATCACCACTCCTCTATCTGCTTTTTGTCGCCGACTTTCCTGAGCTACCTCCGAACGTCTCTTTATTCCAATACGTCGATGATACAACATTTCTTGCCCTCTGTCGCACAATAGCACAAATAATCTTGCTCTTCAGGAAGCAATTAATCGTTTCACGGACTGGTGCCACACTTGGCAACTGACCATTAATGCAGCCAAGACACAAGCCATCGTTTTCATTGCACCCCGAAAACGTACGAAGGTCCATCGGAATCCTTCCAAGCTATCCTTACAAGTCAATGATACTGTTACATCCTACCAAAACAGTTACCTATCTAGACATCACACCATTTCACCTGGACACCACATCTCAATTCAGTGAGGGCAAAAGCATATAACAGACTTAATCTCCTGAAACATTTAACAGATACCACATTGGGTCTCTCTTCGAATCTTGTTCTTAACACTTACAAAGTCTTCCTTAGACCAGTACTGTCATATGGTTTTCCCGCCTGGATCTCTGCACCAACCTCATATCACGAAAAACTTGCCATTCTCGAACGTCATGCATTTAGAATTGCCTTTCGCATCTCATTGCCTAGTTCTACACAAGACCTATATTCTCGTATTTCTTTTCCTATTCTCAAGTATCACCTAGAAACTTTACGCTGCAAGATCATTACCGACCGCTTTACTCATCACCAGCCACTTCTTTTTGACACCATTCATTATCTTACACTCCATCCCTACCGAGCACGCTATACCTATGCACCTCTACATTTACTCTTCACGCTATATTATTACACATTACCTCCTAATCATCCAGCTCATGCTCTCATAGAGGACTTTTGCATTCATGCTCATCTACCTCATATATTTCCATCTTATATCGCACAGTGATTTCCTCTGTTACTAACAGAGCTTCCCCATGTCTTCATCAGCCTAGAGTCGCCCCTAGGCAGAAGTTAACTGCATTCGTTTACTTAATATCTTCCTAGTGCTGTGACGTGTCTGCACCTCATGCCATCTATCATGCTCATAACATATTTTCATTGCCGACTAAATAGAATCTTACCGTCCTTTTACTCTTCACTTTGCTTCAACCATTGTTTTCTCCTTTCCATCACCATGTATCTTTTCAAATTTGTCTGTAAATATCTTCTTATACCCTGCTTATATTATGTGTTATAATCTTTGTACCGTACTATAATATTTGTATTGTATTTGTAATATGACTATGTTCCCAATTCCTTCCACTAACGATGTCATAATGATTATGATCGCAAAGATCATAATGTCTATGTTATTTTGATTTAATAAATAAATAAATAAATAAATAAATAAATGTATATAATGAAAACTATAACCTGGTACTCTAGCCTCCCTTAGACCATCCACAAATAATCCATGCACCAAAAGTTTTCCTGTAACTTCCCATCCCTGAAAGAGGGCGTACCCCTCTTAGAGGTAGCTAGCTTTCAAGCTAGCTTTAAAAAAAGCGTGTTGAATTGACACACAATTAACACGCTAAAGTGGTAGTCATTTTGTGTTATTTCAACTCCTCAATATTTTGCTGTGTACGGGATGATGATAATACTACAGGTTTTAAGACGCAAGAGTCAATTAAACACTGTAAGTTCCCAGCAGACATGAACGAGGTTTAAGTTCACAGGAAGCCAATAGTAATGAGACAGTTGGGTTAACGTGATGAAGCGACGATTGACGAACAGCAGATTTCGGAGGTAATTTATAGGATAAGGTAGCAATGAATGAGGTAGTAAGAAGCTTGAGAGGTGTCAAATCACTGGAAACACCAATTTATAAGTATGCATGTTGCCAAGGTACAGCGCAGAGGAATTTGAAAAGGCAGTAGTATCGGGTTTTAGAATGATGCCGAAGTTTAGCAGTGGTGTATGCGCTGGACTTGCATGGTCAAGAATCCAGTAGAGTTTGAAAGAAAGTAAAAGCAGTTCAAATTGAAGTATTGAGATTTAACTACCTGTAAGAATAAGTTAGTGACGTGGTACCGATATTTCACAATTGGCGAAAGTTCAGCACATATGGTTCTTTAAATACGCACACACACTGAACGTCGGAATGTCTTTAAAGGAGAACGAAGCTGATAGAAGTTCTCTGCTGAAACAGTGTAGTAATACACACTGGCAAATTACTATTCTCTGTTCAGCATAAGCTCTAAACTCCGATAAACAAAATATTTGTATCCTTCCGCTTGTCACAACTATGATTGGCTAGTGATGTATCGCTCCCACTCCCCACGGGGAGGAGCAAATTATACACGTGCATTTTACAATAGTTTCTCGTGTTGTCCAGATACTTCTACACGGGTGTAGCCAGTTGGTTTATGTAAGAGGGGCCCGTCCTTTTTGAAGGAAGGCCAAGCCAAAATACCTAGGTAATTGTGTTGCAGCTAGTGTTTCTGAGGCCTAAAAACCCGGAAAATTTTTGTTTCCTTCCGGAAAACTAAAAACACTGTTTTTTTTAAAGATGTTTATTATTATTTTCTCCATGAATTATATTCCAGGTAGCTTTCATAATGTTTAACCAAGTACCGCTGCCCTGGACTAAATGTTATAGTTTTCTGCATACCTATTTCAGTTTAAGCCCTTGTACTGAGAACCTATTTATAAAGTAGGGATACAAATAAGCAACAAACTTTTACTCGCCCAAGTTTTACTCGCCCAAGAAAAAAGCTACCAGCCCACATCCCACAATATAAATCATTTATTTACCTTCGGTATGATAGTAAATACTCGCCCGCACCAATAAAGCACTTGCTCCGAGCGAGTGGGTGAGTGGTTATGTGCATCCCTGCTATAAAGGTAACCAAGAAAGTTATGCCATTTTGTGGAGGTCTGTGTTCCATTGATCCTTACATCGTGAGTTGAATACGAATGGAGATAAGGCGAAGATCAGTTGTTGGTGTGGGTATATCCTACATACTAACTAGTTGTGGCAATTCACTTACACCGTGAATTTACGCAATGACAGAGTGAACATGGGACATCCACAGAGTGACATAATGATCTGTATGTTGTCCCAGTTCAAACTGAGATCAAACGCCGCTGCAGCAGGGCGGAAAATATGCCAGGCCTTTGGTAAGAGTGTCGTGAATACACGGACAATACAGCGGTGGTTTAACAAGTTTAAGGACTGTAACGAAATACTCGACGACGCACCATGTACCGGAAGACCAACACATGCACAAAATGAAGATCTTCAGGCAGCAATTGAGGTGAACGGTGGAAAGATATGTGAGGAACTGCGACTACAATTCAGTGTGGGTGAAGAAACCATTCAGCGGCACTTCCACCAACTTGGGAAGCACTGTCAGTTGGGTCGATGGGTCGCACATGATTTGAACGAGCGACAGAAGGCAATGCAAGCAGGCATCTGTGTTTCTTTGCTGTCTCGTCTGAGGAAGGAGCTATTTCTGGACAGGGTGTTGACATGTGATGAGAAGTGAGTCCTGTACGAAGCTCCACGTCGCCATCATCAATGGTTAGCACCTCATGAACAGGTTCCAAAACAGCCAAAAACAGCACTGCACCAGAAGAAGGTTCTTCTGTGCATTTGGTGGACTGATCGCTGTACCGTTCATCGAAAACTACTACCAGCTGGACAGAACATCAATGCAAATATGTACTGTCAGCACTTGGGCCGCATTCAAGAAAAACTCAAAACTCTGGAGTCAGCACTTCTGAATCGCAGAGGGTCCTCCTGTTATAGGACAACGCTACGCCCCACGTGGTTAGGATGACCCGGGACACCATTCTACGCCATGCATGGGAAACAGTATTGTATCCGCCATACTCCTCGGACATTGCACCGTCCGATTATTACCTGTTCCACTCCTTGGACAATCATCTTAGAGGACGTCAGTTCAAATCCCTAGTAGAGGTGCAAAATGAACTTAATATTTTCTTCGCTTCACGGCTCACCAAGTTCTATCGCGATGGAATCCTTGACCTTCCAGAACGTTGACAGAAGGTCGTCGACGCTGATGGGGATTATTTTTGATCTTCCAGGTGACATGTCCATGTTCGAAGTTGGTGGGTGCAAAATCTACAGAACTTTCGTGGTTACCTTTATATATGAGATTGATTTTCTTTGAAATTGCCCTTAATTTAGATTTCTGACAAAAATATTTATTTATCATCCATGACTAAACAAACACAATTATTTTATTAATAGCTATATCTAATTTTTTGTTTTACGCCAAGTAGTGTTAAAAAGAAGCGAATGAAATCCAAACTTAAAAATTGAATAAAAGCGTTGTTTTTTACCAAATTTTCCATTTGATATTTTTTAAGAACAAGTTACAGCACATAAAATTATAATGTACTTACAAACGAGTTTAGTAGCATTGTTGTATGGTAATATTTATAGTACCTTGTTAAAACGTTTGTCATAGAACTGCCAAATACAAATCGCAATAAATTTTGTAATCTGCTATCACAAAAAAGTATACCATACTATTTGCCGATCGGTATAAGCAAGAGATATCATACTATTTTTGGATCGGTATGGTAAGATCGGTACTGTAAATTATTAATTATATGTAAACTTTGTTATTTCTAAATGACTGAAACGAGGTAATCTTCGGTGATGTTCTAAAATCTTGTCATTTGGGAGGGGGCAGAACATCATTTGGGGGGCATGGACCCGATGGGCTCCCCGTTTCTACACCCCTGTGCTTCCAGAAGCGGAGAAGAAAGAGAAAACTGGAAAAAAAAATTTTAAAAATATTTGAGTTTCGCTGGTAAACAATTGAAAGTTTACCTTGTTGGAGTTTCACCACAACCACAACACATGCTTAGTGTTTATTTCTATTGTTTCATTAGCCACACTCGATTGCAGCATTATTAGTTAATCCGTATTATATTTTTATCATTTGTAATAATGTAGCAGTTTTATATGGGGCTTCATAGTAAAAGTAATAATCAAATAATATGAACTATTTTTCGGAGGAGTAAAAGCATCGGTAGGACAACAGCAAATCAGCGAGATTTAGTTTCATGTGGCTTTGTTTATCACAGTTTAGAGCTTACGCCGAACAAGGTTTAACTTCTTTGTCCCCATGACTATCCTATTAGTAAAGTCTGAGAAAGAAAACGCAGAAGTCCGAAGAGCGAGGAACAGAGTCCCAAGCTTGAGCTAGGATTCGGCAACTATGGGTGCTTACTCTTTTTTTAAAAAAATATCCAAGATCTGAATTGAAACCTGAACTGAAACATTACAGATCATTGACCCAATTTCATAAATTCACTATAGCTTTATTATTGCACATATTGTCACAAAAATTTGCTCACCTACTGGAAAGCTCAGAAAGGTTTTTTGTATTGCAGGTTTGCTTGTGATTTCTGTAACGAGAGCGCAGCAGCAAGAATTTATTCAAGATGGCAACAGGCGAGGAGAAAGTTTAAGCTGTGCTTAAGTTTCGTTCACATCAGTCTGCCCAAACAGTTCAACGGCACTTAGGAACGAAGTTCAATATAGATCCACCAACTGCCAAGTCCATTGGTACACACACAAAAGAATTGCATGGGATTACGTCCTTAGAATGTGGAGGCGAAGACAGGAATTGCTGATTTACATGCCCATCATAACCGTTTCTTCAGTCACTGTAGGCCAAACACTTGAGTTTCCCTTTCAGAGGTACCTGAAGCTGTAAAATGTGCATACCATCGCCGAATGGACTTGGCATTTAGTGGATCTTTGTTGAACTTCGTTGCACTGTTAGGACAGATTGATATGAATGAAACTCAAGCACAACATAAATTTTTCGCCATCTTAAATAAATGCTTACTGCTGCACCCTCATAACAGAAATCAGAAGCGAACCTGCAACACTAGAAAAGGTTTTGAGTTTTTTCAATATGTGCAAAGTATGGTGTTTCGAAACTACATTGACAACGTTTGGGAGGTGATTCCTGGCGCCAAGATAACACAAAATATATGGATCAACCTGGGTGCACAAATGCACAAATGTTTAATTTCTGAGTTATAGGCTGTCTAGCCTATAGTATGGAAGAATGAAGTTTAAAGGTCCATAGTTCCAACACTATGGAACAGACTGTAACTCCGAAAGGAAGCATTAGTGCACCCAAGCTGGTCTATTCTTTTTGTGCTATCCTGAAGTCAGGAATCATCTCCCAAACGTTATCGGTGTTGTTTTAAAACACCTCGTATATATATAGTATATATATATATATATAGTATACAGTTTGTTTGATGTATGTTTCCCCTAACTCCATAGTGTTAAAGAATTAACTGAAATGATTAGGTATAAACAGTTTAATTTACACATACTCTTGTTAAAGTTTCTGCTTCTGGGTGTTAAAATTGTCATAGTAGAAAGGAAAGCCTTTAGTGAAGGGATAAAGATAGCAGAAACTACTGTACCATTGAAGTTTTCCTTGATTGACGCCTATTTAAATTTCAACAAGAACTACTTTTGGATGCAGAAAAGAAAGAAACCGTTGCCTTTAAGCGCTCGAAATAATTACGTGGATCTTGTTAAACAGTTCCTTCTGGCGGTTTCAAGGTTATTAAGCGTCTTCCGTTCGTCTCTCTTTCTTCCTTCTCTGCTGCATTTGAATTGGTTCCGGCCGCTGTTTTGATAGGCAAAGCAGAATTCTGAAGGAGTTTGGAGAAATTTTATTTTTCGCTTTTATTCTTTCGCGGTGCAAATGGGAAGATGCGTCGTCTACTTAATTTATTAGTCTTTCTTTCTTACTTTTTTTCTTCTTCCTTTTCACTCTTCATCTCTTCTATACCCTTTCCATGTTTTCTCCCACCATCTAATAACTTTCTGTGTCCCTACTTCTTCTTTTTTCAATTTTCTTTTAATCTCTCCTTTCCTTATCCTAAAAATCCAGTGTTTATTTGCCTTATGCTGTGTGTTTTGATTTACAAAATACCTGGATTTGTAATTCCAAAATTTTCTTTACTTTCCTCGCAGACCATATTTAAATCTCTGTTCCAGTATTGAAAATTGTACTTATGAATGTTGATAAGCTACAAACACTTTCTTATTATCTTTTCTCGTTACGATAAACCGTATTGCTGGCGTTTCCAATTAAATATTTTATAATTGTTTTATGAATTTTAATAATGTACTTGTAGAATGTACCATCATCATCATCATAGGTATTTTGCCATTATTTGCAGCTCACTTGCAGCAATTAAGAAGCCTCCATATTCCACGGTATTTTGCTAACCTCTTCGTCTTCACATGTGATTTTTCTATTTTGATATCATCCACTAACTGTAGTCTCTTTCGCCCCTCACTCTCTTTCCTTCCAGCATACCCTCTAGAACGTCCCTCATAATACAGTTCCTTCTTAGCCGATGACCCAACTAGTTTTTCTTTCTCTTCTTATTAACATCTAAAACTGTTTTTTCTTCCCTACCATTTTCACCTTGACCTAGCTAATTCACTTAATTCTTCTCCACACTCGCATTTCGAAATCTTCCAGTGTTTTTTTATCATCTTTGCATAATGTCCATGTTTCTGACCCATACAGTATAATACTCCAACGAAGCATTTTATGAGTCTTTTTCTCAACTCTTTATTCAAGGTTCCACGAAATAGACTTTTCTTCCTCCTAAAGGCTTCTCTCGACATTCCTGTCCTTGCTTTCATTTCATGTTCACATTTCATACCATTTCACATTTCATACCATTTCACATTTCATTCAATTATAGTACCCAGGTATTGAAAGCCAGTCACCTGATCTGTGTTCTCCCTCTACTTTTATATTTAACACTGACCGCTTCGTTCCAATCACCATGTTTTTTTTTCTTTCTAACATTTATTTCATTCCATATTCTTCGCAACCCTTCGACAACTTTCCTATCATTTTATTGATTTTCTCTTCAGATTCCGCAACAAGCGCCATATCATCTGCAAACCGTATACACCTAATCATTCTACCTCCTACTGGAATGCCGTCTTTATTTATTATCCTCTTCACCGTCTTTTCTAGATAGATATTAAATAATGGAGGCGAGAGACATCTTCCCTGTCGAACTGCTCTTCCAATGGCACTTTCCTCCTCCATCACAATGAATATTGCTATTAAATATGATAAAATTTTTCTCTTGCGTTTACACAAAATTGCAATTTAGTGTTTATATATTTTATTAATTTTAAAGTTACGAACTGAGCTATGCAGAAGCATATACAAAAACTATGTCCGTATGTCTGTCGCTGCCTGGCATCAGAGTGAAAACTGGAAGACACGGAAAGAAACTTCTACACCAATAGTAAGTAGCCCAAATATGGGTATGCAATTCATGTATTTCCGTTGGGTTTTAATTTAGAAACTTGCATATGGAATAAAATGAACATGGTTATACTGTACTTTAAGATCGCTAATCAAAAATGCTTCGAAAATTTATTTGTTGATGCTTATTGTCCCTTTCCACTACTAAGGCTCTAGAAGACGTGGACCTATGTTGAAGGAGGAATCCAAACCACCATAATACGTCCAAAGTTTTAAGGTCCCCCAGAGGAAACCGAATGCGGAACCACGTGTACCAAAGGCGTAGGGCTGTTTCGAAAATGTTTCTTTTTTACGAATTATTAAAAGAATGTATTCTTACTATGGTTGCAGAACACTAAATTGATTTTAACAGCTTATAAGCAAACAAATTCCAGCAAACTTCGAACCAGATATACTAGGACTGTCCAGAAGGTAAAGAACGATTGCACATCGCGCATGACGCCGAACCCCCACCACTGCGACCGCGTACCCGGCACTTAGCTCTTTCCTTCACCTCAGTGTGAGCCGAGTCTCAATGCTGCATGGTCACCCTACTTGTTTTTGCAGCGATTCAAAATGGCGCCACCAATCGAAAATCCCGCCAAATGTGAAGTACGGAGTGTCATTCGTTTTTTGAACGCACAAAAAGTTAAGCCTATTGAAATTTAGAGGCAAAGAAAGAATGTTTATGGTGATAGTGTAATGAACGAGTCATCAGTGAGGAAATGGTGCATTATGTTCAATCAAAAAAGGACGGCATGCATGATGAAGATGGGAGTGAGAGGACATCACTTGCTACAGAAAAAATGAAGGAAAAATCAAAGAAAAATTTCAAGAAAACCGCCTTAGCACTTTCATTTTCACTTTTTCCCGAAACTTAGGGAATTTTGAGTGGAAAACAGTTCTCAAACGATGAAAAACTCAAGCAAGCAATTGCAGCCTCGCTCAAACGTTTGACCGCATACGAGTATAACATCGGCTTTTGAAAACTGGTCCCACGTCATAACAAGTATCTTGACAACTATGGTGATTACATAGAAAAGTAGAGTAAGGTTCTGTAGCTTTGAATTAAGTTTTATGCTAATATCTTTTGTTTTTATTTAACCATTCCAAAACGTTCTTTACTTTCTGAATGATCCTCGTACATATATCTTTAAAATTAGTTTCCTCGTAGATATTAAAAAAGAAAAATGAAGTAGTGTTTCGGAAAGTAAACTCATTCGTTTAGTTTCGCGGTACTATATTACTGTAGAAGAGCGTCACTTCTGAAAACTGATGAGAAAAATAAATTTGTATTTTATAACCTTATCCATCTACCCACAGGAACACTACACAACACATTGAAGGGCAACGGTACTCACCAATACAAGATAACACTAAAATGGAAGGAATGATGATTTTTTTTAAAATCATGGTGCAGGTGTTATACTAATGCCAGATTTCTTGATCCCTAGTCTTCTGTTGCAAGCGCTGCTTTCGTCTGAAGGAATTCCACTCGCTTTCTCTCGCTTAGCAACAGCTGAACCCTTATTGGCTCAACGCGTGGGTGTGTGAGGGTGTGAGCGTTAGTTCGCATTTTTGCCATGGCTCAAGACATTTTGGCAGCACAATGGTGTCCTACTAAAAGAATTATAATCAATTTGATGATTCTGGGGCTTTGTAAACATCAGAATTTTGTTAAATAAATGATTTTCATAAAAAGTGATCAAAGATGTATATCATTAATATTGACAATTATGATTCATAAACAAGAGACGACGTTTATTTAGAATAAATCAGACGATCACTCAAAACCCTTCACTTTACAGGATTTTTTTCTTTTACATTTGTGAATAACACGTTATGCTTTAACAATTGTATACGAGCAACTATTTAGTGAAAAGTAATTTTCCTTCCTATCTTATCAAGAGAAGAGAATTTAACATTTTATGGAGTGCTTGACAGAAAAATAAGTATATTATTATTATTATTATTATTATTATTATTATTATTATTATTATTATTATTATTATTATTATTATTATTATTATTATTATTATTTTCCGTGCACTACAACCAAACTGTAGGAAAGAAGCAATATATTATTTGTAAGTATTTAGTTTACCGGTATTTACTCTGCTTGACTGAAGTTGAAGGATGAGCTTGTAAGAGATTTGTTCATCTGTTCCGTTTTAATGTTAATAGTAAATTGTATTGCACATACGAGTATAATTCTTTCTTGTATAATTATGTTTAATGTTCCCATTCGCTGCTAACTGATAGACCTAGCCAGTTTAGGGAAAAACCGGGACCATTGTATCACTTCATAGTCTGCCACCAAGAATTAAACCCGGAACTAAAGGCGCGCATATGCTAGCCACTAGACCCGTGGGAAAGCAGAAGTTACATATGGGCGGAAACGACTTTTGTAACACATTGTAATTTAGATGAAAATCAACATGTTTGAGAACGTTTGGTACTTGGACAAAAATATATTTTTCCAATTGTGTTCGTATCTTTAATACATCATGACTGCATAATGTGGAACAATAAGTTAATAAACACATCAAATATCTAGCAATATGCAATGGATTCTATTTTAAGAAAGCTTTCAAATATTTATTTCTCAACTTAGAACATGATTACGACTGAGACCATCATACATATTTCAAATTAAACGTATATATATATATATATATATATATATATATATATATATAATATACACGTTTATCTGTATTTCATTTCAATTGTAAGTCTTATTCTAACACTAGAAGGAAATGTTTCCTAGTGCATTTCGCTGTAACTCACGTTAGAATGTAGTTAATTCCTTTCTGTCAGAAACACCTGTTAACATTGTACAGTCATACAATATACTGCAAATCTAAATTACATGTTATGCTAGAGATGTTATATATAGTACCTTTGGTAACTGTACGTGTTAAGTCTAAGAAATCCTCGTGTCACTTGTATCCTGTTGGGCGCTGGGTGTATATACATTTAGATGCCACGAACCGTTCTCTCATAAATAAGACTTACTCACGGAAATAGTTGAACTCGTGAATTTGTGATCTTTTCAGGCACTTAATGAGTGTTTATGCTAAATTATGTCTTTTTTTTTATGAAAAGGAGAGTACGTTTCAAGCAATAGTTCTATTGAAAGATGCTTCTTTGTAGCCCATCCGCTACCACGTATTTATTTATTGCGCATGGTGGTGGGTTGGGTCTCGAGGTCAGAATATCTGAAAGTTCACTCAAGATTATGATGAAATTAATGAGCAATTTCTGATTAAGACCAAGAGTCTCTAGTCTTAATTGTTATATTTCTTGACCCAACATAACTCAATGTTCCCTTGAGATTTGTCATATTTCTTTATTGATTAAGTGAGTGTTTAATGGGGACCGTCATCACTCATGCTATTTGTGAAAGGTATGGAAATGTTTATGGCTGGCATAAGCTGCTCAGAGAAGAACTAACAAAATAAAAGAAATTATCAGAATTACGATTTGTAGAAAGGGTAAATCGAATTTGAGTTCTATATCATAGAATAATACAAAAGATCTATAAATATGAAACAGAAGTCTAAAAAGACTTTCAAACGAATAATAATGAAATAGAAGACACTTACGAGGGGCATCCAATAAGTTATCTACCTAGACAGGAAGGGAGCGGCGGAGCATAATAACGCCTCAAGGCCACTATGGGGAACCACGCGGGAGATCAGAGGGAAGAACGGAGTGGCCTTTGCTACACTGCATTACTGCACAGAAGCAGTGCCGGATGCAGCTGCCCCAAGACTTGTTAGAATTCTTTAAGGAGAACCAGGACTAATTCCTTGCTCAACAGGTGACACGGGACGAAACCTGGATAAACCATTGGGATCCTGAAAGCAAGCAGGAGTCCATGCAGTGGAAACACCACGATTCCCTGCCCCTAAACGAGGTCCAACAGGCTGTTTCCCAGTAGTTTCCAGGCCATTACAAAAACTACTTTTTTCCTTAGGATTTCTTCGCTGTCCACAAAATGGAGACGGTGCCTAGACCTCCATGGGGGCTACATCTACAAACAGTCATGACCAGTTGAGCCTATCTGCAATCCTTTCTGCTGTCTACTTAGATAACTTATTGAACCATCCTCGTAATAAGAAAATATAACTGAAAGAAGAGTAATAATATTAACAAAATAATAAAGTAAATGCTAAAAAAGTCAGAGTACGTCAAATATTTCAATATTTTGAATAAAAATGATAATATGGTCACTTAAAGTGGAATTAATTCCTTGAAACAGAGTTATTGTTAAAAAGTCCAAAACGTTATTTGAGGCCTGGAAATTAAATACATTCTACAACGATATACAGCATGCTCAGTGCAACAATACGGTTTTCGCAACACGGACGGTTGAAGTCACGCACAAAATAGGATTGATGGTTAGTAGTAGATTGGTCTGCTAATTGTCGAAATACAATTCTTTGCACCTTTACAGGAGGAATCTAAAACATATATATTTAGGTAAAGCATATGCTTGTTCCTGTGGATTCCTTGACCAGATTACGATATGTCCCATAGTTCTTGAGCAATGGAGCTTTACAGTTTATTTTCCCTCGATTTCAGCATCTTATAACTTTGGAAGGAGGTATTTCCGTCCTATGTTTACTAGACATTCTTTTACTTCTTCCGACGTCTCCAACAAGATTGCTATCTTTGCTATCGCCATTAATTCACCATCTAGTATAAAGGGATCTAATTAACAACTTGCTTTTGTTTTTCTTTTGGAGTCGATAAAAACAGTCATGAGGGAATGCAGCATCATTCATTGCTGTGCTTTGGAAATGTTACCAAATCCGGATCAATTGAAATACTGGATAACATTTCGTCCACTGAATATGATCCTGGATTTTTCAAAATATTTTACACTTATACCACTAATACAAAATTATTTGATTGTACTGTTTAACTTGTAATTTGCACATAATGTGACGAAAGCTATATTGTAAATCATTTTCTGTTCAAAAGATGTGGGGTTACACTTCAGTTTTGTCTATATGATAGTGGAATATTAGGGGATCTACACTAACTGAGAATAGCATAATAGAAAAGCACTACATCTTATGTATCCTAACGTATTTTTTCTAGTAGTTGAAAGTAGAAAGCAGATTCTTAAATACTGTTAGGTGCTATCCCAAAGAAAAATAATTCCCAACTATAAACAACATGTATTCAGTTTTGAGAGCGCAAATCATTCGATTCCTTTTGTTATATTCTTTAAAAATATGGAAAATTCTTGAATGATTGGTATCTATCACATATGACTGTTTTCGAAGTTTTTATGATACTCGTGACTTCTAAACCTGGAAAATGACTCTTGAGAATATACTTAGGTCACAATTCTGGAATTTTCTATATTCTTTAAGAACATGATCCATTTTCTCCTCGAGGGACAAGAGAGAGTAAGAATAACATATATCATT
Source organism: Thermobia domestica (assembly GCF_964235325.1). Lineage (NCBI taxonomy): Eukaryota > Metazoa > Arthropoda > Insecta > Zygentoma > Lepismatidae > Thermobia > Thermobia domestica. The sequence continues at coordinate 275,277,894 of NC_137462.1, forward strand.
GTGAGAGTTATCATTCAATAACTATAAGAATGAATAAGAAAGAACAAAAAAACCCACACACGAAGTTCCAAGAATTATTGTTTCTTTGTAGGGCAAAAATGGTCAGATAATGCAAGAACTGATTTTCTTTTTATATTTGCCATATTGAAAACGCAAGAGATAAATTGTGACAGTTGTCATTTCAATACTGCTTTCTTATAGTTTTCAAATCTACTACAGTTTAACAACGTGAAACAAAATTATAATAATATTGTAAACTTTTAATATTCAGAATTATATCTTGATACGAGCTAAATTAGCCGGTCCACACACGGAAAAAATGACGGTTATGGAAAATATTTGAAAGGTATATTTGAAATACATCGTTAGCCATCTATTAGGATGCTTATTTCTATGAGATTGAAATGATAATAGCCGAACTCGATTCAAATTTTATGTTTCAATGTTCATTTTAAACCAAATGAAAATGAAATATTTCAGTTTAAAGTCCCATGATTTTGATCGTTAGGCTAAGTGAGGCGATGATTAAAACAAGTGAATGATCTTGCAAGAATCGCTAGAATAATAACATGGGAGGGAAAGGGAGAACCCCGAGAAAACCCACGGGCACGATGTTGTCATTTTAAACGGTCCATGCGTTTCCCATGGTGAAAAATTATGGATGTTTCTCCGCCCGCTTTAAATTGATTTTTAAAAAAACTTCCAATTAGTTTTAATGTTTAATTTGTAATTTGATTTGCATCTCCCTAATTTTGAGGGGCTCCTGAATTACTCTACGTTTGAATAAAATTTGATTCCTTCTTTCCCCTTCCCTCGGAGATACATCTTACTTAAAGTGAGGCGCTAAAAGCTAAGATCGAGTAAGAGACAAAATGTTCCAAAATTCATTTTTAACGATTCTAGAATCCGAATTTGTATGACTGACAAACATACAGACAATAATATAAAAGTTGCTCTTGTAGAATTTTCGAAAATGGTGGAACAGATTTTGAATTATTTAATATAAAACTTTTATGGACCTATACCTATATTAAGTTCCATCTTCCTAACATGAGAGGCTTACGATATTTTCCATATTTGGATTAAGCTTTAATCAGCCTTGTCTCCTTTGAAACCTCCTTATTCTCCTCTCTTAAAATATACACAAAAATCTAAATAACTTACGGTCATTTGTTTCTTGATATGGTTATTAGAAGTATGTCATTCTAACGGTATGAATTTGTGTACACAACAAATAAACAAACTTTCCTTTTATATGTAAGACTTCCTTTGGTAGAGAGCATCTTGATTCTTGCTTAAACATTTGAACAATAGAAAGTCAATATTCTTATCCCGCAATGAAAGATCGAAGATCTTAACACTGGTGCAATTTTCTAATTTATTATTCTGCGCCTACCCTACCAATAACCGAAACGTGCGACCTCTGTGCGTCACTTCTGCGAGCCACAGATGCAGATGGAATTAAAAGTCGGTTTGTAAGACCCTTTTCTTTTCTCTTTTACTGCTTGAACTTAATTTCAAACGAAAAAAATTATAACAATTTGGCCTTGGTTCTCTCTTCTTCTCATTTCTTTCATTTCTTCATGAGCTACACAGCGCGATGGCATAAAATGCGGAGACCTGCAACGAGGCATAAACTAATATTTAGATTACGACTCGAACAGACGGTCACACACATTCAATGTTTTTGAAATTATTCAGATGGGTGGGAGCCCCAGTTGCGCTTGAAAAGTTCCTGTTGTAATTAATGTAAATGTAGAAGCGGCCCCTCCATTCTGCTAATTGTTTCAACTCCGGTAATTTAAATGCAGATTGCTGTAAGGTAGGCAGCGGTAGCTACGGATAAAAAAGAGAAGAGAGCGTGTGTGAATTAGGGAAGGGATAGCTCATGGTAGATACTAGCCACCCCCTTACCTCGTTCGTTAAACCATTAGCTAATAAAAGAAAAAAAAACATCACTAAATACTGCTACATAGAAAACGGAACTTAATGTGGTGCCGTCTTTTGTTTCTGCTTTTCAATTACGAGTCATTCAAAATATTGTCGTTATAAGCTTTAAGTAGTTAAACCGCTTATTGTTCATTTATTGTAATAGCCAACTTCTCCAGGAAGTTCAATATCAAATTCAGCAACTGCTGTGAGATCTCTCGTAGCAAAATTGTTAGCAATACGGCCTTCACTATTGTAGAACCGAACTCTATTCCCAGGGAGAATATTTCGGATTTCACTTTAAGTGAATGTCGAGCTGAGATATATCATTTTATTTTTCATTTTGTTCAGAAACTAGGTAATTTTAGCTTCTCGCGCTACTTTTAACCAATATAAATCCAGAAATGAAATTCGTTATCGTTCGATTTTTTTTTGGCAGGAAATAATAATTGTTCTTGGTTTGTTATCGTCGGCTGGTTCTTGCAGATAGACTTAATAATTACTTCGCTACTATCTAACTAACTACTAAAAAGTCAATACATCTTCTCGTTGGGTCATCCACGTCTTATATAACGCCGGTACTCAAAAGAAACATTAAAATTCAATTCATCAAATCTGGTTGCTGTATTAACAGCAAAAATTATATGTACTCCTCAAGTATCAAAAGTAAAATCACGTGAATGAAAGATACTTGTGATAAAAATTCGCTACAAAGTCAATTTTTAGTTAAATAAGCCAATAATAATACCCCAGAATAAAGACATCAACGTTCACTGCAGGATCTTAAAACCCAGAAAGCTGTTGTGTGTTCTTAAGATAGCTCTGGATTCTCGCCGTGAAGCAAATGAGATTAGAACTAAATCACAAGTTATCCTAATTATAAATTGACTTCCAAGGAACAACTAGCTTCTTAAGACATTCCTCATCTAAATACCTCTATAAAATTAGACATAGCACAGCATCAATTTATATAGACAAAACATGGACTGTAAGGCATGGCAAACTTCTCGAAATTGGAAATAATATTCTGTTCACTAAGTAGATTTTTCTTCATCAAGCTATTCTAAGTGTATTACAAGCTCTCTGAAGTAATTGAGCATCGTAAAAGTTGATTTATTTGAAATTGTGCAATATCGAGCATTACTGACATTAATGCTCGAAACCTAGTTCTCCGTAAGTTCTCCAAAATCTCGAAAATTTTAAAATATCACGCAGAAATTGATATCAATAAAGTGTTTAAAAGTTTTTTGTTATTGGATTTTTTACATTTTGAGTAATTATATCAATTGACTAAGCAGAATATTCACTTTTTGTCGAAGGATCGAAGGATTTCAAGTATCAAAATGCAGAGATTCTTTGCAACAAGAAAGAGGACACCGAATGCTCCACCAGTAGCTAAACAAGCATATAACGTTTCAGAACTACGAACTCAATGCAGGTTAAGCTGATACTAACTACACGAACCGTTATTTCGGCCAGAGCCACTCAGGTTTCCAGATCTACGATGACGACCAAAAGCTGCCAAGATCGTCACAAGGAATCAACTCTTATAGATAGGTATTGTGCTTGAAATCCTTGCCCAAAGTTATTCCCTATCACTCTTACTATTTTATCTTCCATCTTTCCCCATTATATTCTGTTTCTGAAGCCTATTTCATTTTGCAGTCTAGTCAATTAGATCCCAATTTAGCTGTAAATTCTAGAGCTAGGTTAGCCAACTCTTTTCCGGAACCATTTCCTTGAAGTTATTAAGCTGCAAAAGTATTATCGTCTACCTAAGTAATATGAATATTGACAAACATCAGAATACATTGCGCAGTGTCGAATCCAGGATTTTCTGAGGGGGGAGGGGTTGCACCAACAACTACCAGTACATTTGAATTGAATTGGAATTTTTTAAAATGCCTTTAGGCATCTGTGGTGTGAATAAGGAAATACCCTGGAAATACTAAGTGTCTGTTCTCGGTGAATCGTTTTCTTTCAACTTTTAGAAAATTGACTTAAACTATGGATTTTGCAAAACTTCCCTTTGTTTTAAGCTCAAACGTAAACATAACAGGAGAAATTTTCGGAAAGTGTTGCGATTTTCACTGCTAGCTTCTCATTTTAGGTAGTGTTAATTTACAACGAATTGGAGTGGATGTGCACCTTTGCACCCCCATAAATCCGGCCCTGACACTGTGGCTGTAAAAGTTATCAACAGAATTAATAGAAATATTTATAGATAATTTATGTACTTTAAATATACATTTGCACTCTATTAGGGGAAATTTGTAGCTCTTTCAATCTATTTTCTTTAAATATTGCATTACATTTACAATTGCATTATTACTAAGTACATTAGATTACTGAAATGCTTGTTCATCGAGCGGGGAAAATAGATGTATGGTAAGAAAAAATGAAATGAAATGAAATCTTTGAGTTTTACGTCCCACGGATATGCCGATTAGGTTAAAGGAGACGGTGATGATGAGTAATGAATGAAATGGTGGAATGAAGAAAGTGGGAGGAAACGGGAGAACCCCGAGAAAACCCAGGCACACGGGGTTTGTCCACCACAAAGTTCACTTGGCGGAAACTGGGATTGAACCCCGGGACCCCAAGCACCAGAGGTGAACGCTCTACCACTGAGCCACCGCGGCCCCTAGATGTATGGTAAGAGTTTGAATCCTCTTCCCCATTAGAATGCGCACTACAATGAAGCTTTAATGATAATAATCTATAGTATATTATATTTTGGCATAAATTTTGAAACACCCTACCTCCATAGAATACTATCTTTAATAGAAATGGCATGTTAAAAAAACATCTTGAGGTATGTATTATGTTCCAAAAGTTATTTCGAATGGTCAACTGATTTTCCAACTCTGGAAACTATGTTTGATACTCTTTCCTTTCATTTTAGATATTTTGTTTTCCCCCTTTTTAACTACCATGTCAACAGAAGGTGAACGCGGATATACTCAACGTCGGGAGTGTCGGTGTTCATATTAGTGATCCCGAAAACTATGGACTGAACATTACTCCATCAGGAAGTCGCTGTGGAAAGAGGGATTGCCGCTGTCGACGGCGGCGGACGGCCGGAGGCAGCCGGCACCCGACCGCTGAGGCATGACGATCCACTTCTTCAAAGTTGAAGACCTTTTGCCGAGGTAACAAGCGGTCGAATCTCGTAAAATAAAATGCCCTTTGCCGACTGTTGCCAACCGTCAGAGTCGGCAAAACAGTCAAAATGGCATCTTTCCGACCCTCTGCCGACTCCTTATACCGGTCTCTTTTCGACGGCGGAGCCGGCGTATTTACTGTGCTTTTACAGCTCTTTGCTGACTGCTCGGCAAGATAACTATTCGTCGCTGTCGAAAAACACGCAGAAAGACGCCGGCGTCCGGCACCGGCAATCCGACTACGGCATCTGGTCGGCATGGACAAATTGTCTGACTGTAGGCTGCACAATCCTGATGGGGTAATATCTCATTAATATCTTTTGCTTTCAATTATGTTGGCATGTCACCCCTTCCTGCCATCATTCAAAGTAAAGCTAGTAGTGTCTTACTCCACACATTTTTCCCCAAGTGCTAGCAAAATAATGTTACCAGTAACATAGTGTTTTCTTTTTTTTTCTCTCAGATAAAAGACGGCCACATGGTTATGTCTCGAGGAATGGTGGGCGATTGCGGCGTGGATGGAAATATATCAATCTCTTGAAACAAGTTTAGAATGTGATATAATAAAAGTGACCCAAACTGGTTAACGATTCGATGTAATTTAAACATATTCTGCCTTATGCACAGTCGTTTTGACGTATAATTAGTGTCATACTGAAGGCTTGACTAGTGCAGGAAACATATGTTAATCGAACTCCTTAGTGTGGCTCTAAACACGCGGCAGAACGACTGCATAAGGTCCATTGTTTCTGTGGTCAGTAACTGCAAAGGTGGCAGTGAACGACCCAGAAATGTCAGAACTGAGTACATGTGCTGTCACAGTAGATATGACACAAGATAGAAGCAGGTGGATTACAGCGTTTCGAAAATCCGAGCCCAGCTATCTCACAGAAAGGTTTAGAAGAAGAGAAATGATTGAGGGGGAATTTGCAACTAATTTCTTGCACAGCGCCAATCGGTGGCGGCATTACTCATCAATCATCTGAATCGCTTAAGTTATGACTTTTATCCAACTTAACCGAGTCTGTGTCTTGTTTCTCAAATTCTATCTAACCTGGTGACCCAGTGACCCAGGAGAAGCAGACATACTTAACTCCAAGTGTTACTGCGGAATTTTATTGTGAATTAATGATGTCCACTAATCTAGATTAAACATTCTAGTGTTACTTTCCCAACATGACTATCTTAATCAAAATATTTCAAATATAAATGCATGTTTCTTCACCTTCACATACTTACATTTAATTCAGTGGAACATATAATTACGCATAACACAAGATGTAATTAAAGACTACTTGCGCTCAGCGGTTTCTCATAGCAAGTTTTATAAGCTCAGTTGCTTGAACTTTTACACCAGCATAAGAACAACATGTCGCATATTTCTGTATTTCTCAGGGGAAAAAAAACATCCTTCGTAGAATACAATAGGAGACTTATGCATACATTCCAGATGTACAACAACTTTTTCTCCATGTTGGGGACTATCCGAGTCACTACGGTCAAGAATAATGTGTTTCTAAGATGTTTTCAAATATTGTGAGTCTTAGATCGCGAAGTTTATGACGCGTTTTTTCACTAAGTTACAATTTATAATCCCAAATTATTGCTCACATTAAATCCTTTTAAAATATCTCCAATTTTACGCAGTAAAATCATTCAAACTATAACTTAGCGCAAATATATTCAATTAAAATAAACTTCAATGGTTTAGAATATAATAATAGTACAGTAAAAGATGCCAAGAATCAAATAGAGAAAAGGCGTTCTTTACGCTATTGTACATAATAATACAGCCATAAAACAGCTTCCCGTTTAAAGAGCCTTGGTTGTGTTTCGTGTGTCCCAGATTGCATCGTTCAGAATGGACCTCGGAGCTATTTTCCGTCGTGTTATCTATCACATCATCTTTTGTAGGAAACGAGCGACGGAAGCTGAGGGAATTCTTGAGCCGAAGATAAGTCGAGAGGACATCTCGCCTCTTCCTTCGCTGAGTTCATTCCTTCCCGTCTTTTGGGGACGCCGTACTATTCCAATTTAGAGGCAAGAAAAATGGCTAGTTCCGGATACAGAAACATGAAAATAAAAAGAACTCATTCTGATAAAGATGCCAAACTCCTCAAGAATGCTTGATTATGTTCTATTGTGCCAGCAAATAGATTTTTTGAATAACTAAAACCACTTCAATCACTAATTGTTTATTCAAGTTTTGTCGCAACTTATTAAGACGTGTTGCATTGTCGTGTACTTGTTATGGCTTATTTTCGGCAAGTATTGGCCATGTACTTGTTTTGTAAGTAGTCTAATACTGAACAGATGATGCAAGATATATCTTAGTCTGTATGGAATAGTAATTTGTTAAAGGCCAACGTCATACAAAGCTTTTACGCGAGGAGCAGCTGAAGAAAGAAGCAGAAAGATCCTTAAGAGTCTTCATCCCGGCGAAATTAAAATACCGCTAATCTTACAGTAATTATGTAATATCTTCAAATAGATAAAAGATAATCGAAATGTGGAACAAGAGCGCCCTAGACAATATCATTTTACATGTAATACCGTTATCACGACTCACTTATCTGCTTTCGATTTCGAGCCATTTTGAAAATCGGCATTTATTTTCGCGTTTCTAAACAGCTGAAAACGGAAAGCCACTAGGTGACTTGTGATAACGGTACCTCACGCAAAATAACATTGTCTAAGGCGTTCTTGTTCTACATTTCAATTATCTTTTATCTATTTGAAGATATCACATAATTACTGTAAAATTAGCGGTATTTTAATTTCGCCGGGATGAAGACTTTTAAAGAGTAAGAAAGATGAGGCATCGAGTTACCAATATGATTTTCATTCCTTTACATGTCATGTCATTATAATTATCCCGTTTATTTAAAACCAAAATTAACAAAGTATATCATAAAGTAATCTTTCTCGATGATTATTAAGAATCTTCTTACCTTTTATTTGTACCGATAGCACAAATCCAAATGATAGTGTATACAAATGGACGCAAAGTGCTTCTCGACTAAATCAATGGAAAATTTTCTGGTGGATCAAAAAATACTATGTACTCATGGAGAAACGCCTAATTAAAAGAGTTCAATAAAATCATTAGGGGAATATTGAGAAAATTCCTTTTAAAGAATTGGATCTTTTCCTGCTCTACAGTCCGGCTCAAACCTCGTGACGTTTAAGGCGTGTCCTCCTTTTCACAATATCTAATGCAAATTAGGTGACGTTGTGTAATAGCTCTATTCCTGGATTGGGAGAAAGCAGTTTCAAAAGTACGTCCCTATGATATATGCGACTATAGCGTTGATAAATTTGTAAGAACGAATTTGTTTTTCAATATCTTCATCCCGGCGAAATTAAAATACCGCTAATTTTACAGTAATTATGTGGTATCTTCAAATAGATAAAAGATAAGCGAAATGTGGAACAAGAGCGCCCTAGACAATATTATTTTACATGGGAAACTGTTATCACGACTCTCTTATCTGCTTTCGATTTCGAGCCATTTTGAAAATCGGCATTTATTTTCGCGTTTCTAAACAGCTGAAAACGGAAAGCCACTAGGTGACTTGTGATAACGGTACCTCACGCAAAATAATATTGTCTAGGGCGCTCTTGTTCCATATTTCAATTATCTTTTTTCTACTTGAAGATATCACATAATTACTGTAAAATTAGCGGTATTTTAATGTCACCGGGATGAAGACTCTTAATTTCAAGCGTTAATGTTTCACGCTATGCTTGTACATGAAAGGAAGCGAAATCCGACAACGTCGCACCTGCACACAATTGGCTTGCGACAAACGTCAAGAGGTTTGAGCCGAGCTGTAGATCCCATTCCAAGCGTATGGGAGCTTATATTTTCACTTAAGGTGTACGTATTATAGGGAGCTAGCTTGTTTACCAGCGGGGGCTGAGGTAAAGGGGGAAGAATTTCAACAATTTTTCTGCCTGACTCTTGCAATACTCTCTTTCCTCCTCCTATATGTCAGCGTTGCCAGGGTTAAATATTTGTCACATGAATGCCATTCTGAAGAGTTAGTGTGAGTTGGTTATTTGTTGTGTACTGTTCTGGTTGCGGTTTTGTTGCTTATTATTCATTTGACAATGGCTTCACAGCGTAAGAATATACACAGCGAAGCTAGAGAAGTAATAAGGAAGGCCATAGTGCAGTGCAACGAAGAAGCGAGGGAGAAAAAATTGAAGCATTTGTTATCACAGCCTAATTTGCGTGTGTCCACGTATACAGGGATCTTCGATAGGGATTGCATAATTGCATAAACTCTGTAAATTAAGTGAGTATTAGCTGGATTTTTTGACAACGCACTGGCAACCCTGCCCAGGACCGTCGAATGACCGTTTCTTGGCGACGGGGTGGGGAACCTGCCAATCAACTCTGAATTCCTCAGCCTCGCATTAAAGCTAGCTCCCTATAATATGTATGTGGTACTTTATTTCCCGATAACTACTGGTTGGATCTAAACCAAATTTGATGGGATATTAGCCTATCCTCTAATGAATAAAGAGTGTTATGCTTTCTGAATGATCTTCACCAGAGACAGGCTCGACTCATTTCGGCTCGTCCTGTATATACTGCTTTATTTCTCAGTAACTATTAGTCGCACCTGAATGATAATTGGTGTACAAGTAACCAATTGTCTAAGAAATAATGCACTCTATGTTTGGTGTACGAGTTCGACCAACAACACTCTACGCGGCTCAGCTTCTATGTGATCCTTTATTTCTGGGTAACTACTGTCCAGATCTGAACTAAATTGGGTAAGCAAGTACCCCATCGTCTAGCAAATAAAGATGGCCATATTTGGATACCGTACTCGGCCAGAGATATTTCGGCTTGGGACTCGTATGTGGTAATTTATTTTTCGGTAGCTGTTGAACAGATCTGAACAAAATTTGGTGAGGTACTAGATTGGCAAAAGAAGATATGTTCCATACCTTTGTACACCACAAGCTACCAAGTTCAGTTCACCAAATATGTTCCACTCATTCCTATTTCTGTTTCGCCTACGATTTTACATAGATTAACCTCTTCAGTCCCAAGCTGTTAGTTGGAATCGCAGAGATAGGAGTTTTATATATTATGAAATTGGGGTGCTATGAAACACATAAATGACAGTTTCGTTGGGGTAGGGTTGACGGGGTGGGATGGGGGTCCTGTTCAGCCGGCTGAACATTTGTAACAAGGCACTACATTTCTGTCCATAATCGGATACTTATTTTTGGAAGAACAGTGAGATTCACCTTCTTAAATTTCGAGTAAATTTATTCCTATATTTATCGTACATTCAGTTATGTATGTTGACTATGTTAAACTAATATAGAATGTGTACCAGGGGCGGATCCAGGACTTACTTCTGAGGGGGCGGTGGGAGGTCATACCGCAACTTTTAAGTGCTCCGAACTTTGGGATGGGTTATATATACATATATATATAAAAGAAAGTTTCGTCTTCTGAGGGGCGATCGACCCCCTGGATCCGCCCCTGATGTGTACAATATTTATAATGTGTTTATATTGATAATTTGTGAACTATTAGTTCATTCCGTTTCATTTCCCTTTCTGCACTCCATTATCCGGTTCACTTTCCATAGAAATCATAGAAATAGTTCCTGTTTTCCTGAATGCAGTATAATATTGCACTAGATACATTTGGGACCTGTTGATTTTGAACACCCTTGTTTATTGTTTATATGTCCACTCGCTCTTCTCTGGTGAAACAACTAGAAAGAGTTCTTTACCTGGACATTCGACTAGCTACTGGCGCGCTTCGTACTAGTCCTTTTGCCAGCCCTTGTGTTGAAGCCAACGAACATTCATTAATATATCGTCGTAGGAGGCTTCTCTTTAATTATTCTGCACACGTGCTCTGTATTTCTAATCACCTCTGTAGATTTTCTTGTGTGATGGCCGTATTTACGACCTCTATGCTGCACGTCGTCGCTGTACACATGGTCCGTCCATGGTATATCCATGTGTGTGAGAGTCTCCTTTTTGACGAATTTGTGTGGCCCTCTCTTTCGTTGCTTCAATTTTTTGTTGTCCCAACAAGGCTGCTTCGATCACCACGGTTTGAATTACGCTTGTCTTCACACCCCAAGCAGCATACTAATTCCCAGCTGTCCCAGCAACAGTTTACAACACTCTTAGAACAGTACCCTAATTTTAATGTGTTCTATACGGATTGTTTAAAGAGGGAAATTCTGTTGGCTGTGCCTTTATCATTGATGAGAGCAACTCAGAATATAGCTTACATCGCATGTGTTCCGTATATACTGCTTAATTTACTGCCATTATGCTTGCCCGTGAACATGCTCTGACGCTCTCGTTCCGTCGTGAGCTGGTTTGCATCGATTCTCAGAGCATAATTAGGGGCCTCCACAAGTCTTCATTAAGCACGCCTTCGTTGAAGACATTCTTCTGAGACCCAGCCATCAGCTCTAACACCAGGACTGTGTCATCGTTGTCTCTTGGGTGCCGGGTCATGTTGGCATCCGGGAAAACGAACGTGCTGCCACAATCGCCAAGAACGCCGCCTTGGCTGAAGTTGCATTGGAGCATATTCTTCCTTACTGCGATCTTTACTCATTTTTCCACCTTGATACGCACTCATTGGCAAGCAGTTTGGGACCAGCCTAATGAAAATGTACGCAGATAAGCCGCTCCTAGGAAAGTGACATACATCTTCTCACTCTAGTCATCTAGATGAAGTGTCTTCTGACGTGTTTTCGTATCGGACATTCTCACCTGACACATGAGTATTTGCTGCGTGGTTTGGGCCGTCCATATTGTGAGGAGTGTATTGTCCCTCTGAGTATTCAGCACATTCTTGTGGAATGTCCTGAATATTCAGATCTCAGAGAATGTCACGGATTGCCTTGTACCTTTACCCGCGCTTTGGTGGATGATGATGATATTGTTAACTTGGTACTTCATTTTCTTCATGCTTCTGAGGTTGCTTACATTCTCTGTGCTTTCTAGTCTCTTTATTCTTTTAATTGATGCTACGCTTTTAGCTATTGTTCTATCTTTTTATTTTTTATATATTTATTGTTCTTGTTATCTATTTTTATTCCATATATTTATTCTTTTATCATTATTTTTTGTTTTTAATTTTGCAGCAATTTTTGTTTTTTACACAGTATATTCGTTTTAGCTTTCCTTTGCTCTTCTATTGATACAGTACTTGTGCAAGCAGCCGTGTCGATCGTGACATGCGCATACGGCCTCAATGCTGATGTCCCCATACGCCACCCCCCCAACTCAGTCATACATACAAATTACTAAACTGGTAAATTACAAATATTAATAAGCTGAGTACACTCATCCCCTCAATGAATGCAGCCTAAATTCAAAAATTAAAAAATGTGGAGCAACATTATTTTTTCCTCTTCCTCTTCAGAGCTTAATACTTAAGTTCTAACTCTTTCATTCTCGATACATCACTTTCATAAGCGTCAATATCGCTTTCATCAATCATTTGAAGTACATCATCTTGGTCAAGGCCTGGACCTGAAATAGAAATCGAAACAAGTTTTCTCTTTAATTAACCAAAATTGTCAAGTTCTAGAGTTAATTCGTTGAAAAGAAACGCCAAATTAACATTTAAAATAATTCATACAACATTAAATAAGTACAGCAACAATTCCAGCTAGTTAAGCACCCAACCCTGACTACAAGCCTAAACAATTATACAAACAATTGTTCAATGCTTCTAGGAAGTAACAATAAAAATTAAATACGACGCAGTAGTACAAGGATTAGCCAGAATTTTATCAGTTGCGTACGATTGTTCAGCCGGCTGAACATACCAACAATGACGTCTTATATTTACAGACTTTAGTTCATATCAATGAAATTTCTTACTAATAATACACACCAGACATTTCTTGATAAGAAAGAAGCAAAATGTATTCCCTAAAATAGGTTTTATAATGAATAGACGTACCTTTGTGTAAGGACGATGCAGCTTCCCGCTTCTCTGGACGTCCAGCCATACTCCCGAACACAAAACGAACAAAAGAAAAGCGACACTCGCACTACTCATACATACAGATAAAGTACAATGTTCATCGAGCTCGATGACGGAACTTGAATGCATTCGCCCCGTTTGCAGTAATACAACGTGACCTTGAAATTTGTTCAGCGGGCTCGACAAGGGGACTGAAGAGGTTAATCTAGTCGTGGTATTGCCTAAGCAATCATCTCATGAAATTATGAGATGTAAATGTTAGGATTTGTGTCTGCCATTTTAGGCGAAATAAGGATCCTAAAATCGCAGAAATCGGATTAGAACACAATTTTCCGGAAATTATATTTTTTCTTAATTTTCTTGAAATTTTAATTTTAATTGGTCTTAAAGACAATCATATATTGTCCTATTTAGCCTCGTGCTCAAAACGAATCTAAATATAAATCATAACAAGTTATTACCCTAAATATTTGATTAATTGAATGATCTTCAGTGGTGAGAGGTGAGCTTTCTTCCACTGAACCACCGATGCTTTTTACACCATGTCTTCGTTTCAGTGATGTTAGCTGAAAAGAATAATAATAAAAGAATAATTTCATAAACAGTAAGAACAGATTTAATTACCCTTTCAGAAGATGTAACTTTTTTTTTTAAAAAAAAATGTAGTTTCTAATGAGCAATTTTAAATGAGTTCCTTTTCAGTAACGATGCCATTTGAGACGAGAACCTACAGTTTAAAGTGAAATTGATTTCTCTAAAGCATTTAAATTTTAAAACTCACTAATCAAGAACTGAACCCGAGGTCAAGTGTAACAAATCCGCGCGCGGTACCCAGTAGACTAACAGGGATAACTATGTTCTCATACATAATTTTCTGCTGACAAAGTATCTAATCAGAAATTATGATCCTGCGTAGCTTCACTAGTGCTAAATGACGCAAATACGAATTAACAGCGTGACAGTAGAGCCTGGCTGTTTATAAATAATGTAAACAGAAATAACAGACTTATAAAAACTCCCTGCTAATAAAGAATGCACATACATATCATAATCAACGTATATAGCCTCACTGGTAATAAGGCTACAAATACAAATCATAGTCCTATATTGCCTCACTGTTGGCAAAGAATATGAACGCATGTAATCATCATATTCTCGATTCTGATAAAGAAAGTAAATTCAAACAATATTTCTAAACAGCCCCGGTGCCGAAAAAGAATATAAATGCCAATCATCATCTTATATTGTCTCGTTGCTAATAAATAGTGTGCAATTTGAGCGTCAACTATACTTCGTTATATATATATATATATATATATATATATATATATATATATATATATATATATATATATATATATATATATATATATATATATATATATACGACGCGCATCCAGAAAGTAACTTTCCCACGCATCCCATAGCTGGGAAACCTTATGCTGCGCGAAGCGACTGTATGATTGTATGCACATGGGAGAGTAAGGTAGTAGCATGGCGCATGTGCTAGCTGAACTTCCCTAGTGGTTTCGGTAGCCTCGTGGCAGTGGTAGAAGGTGGATGCTCCTATTCTAGCTCAAGGGCGTGTGTAATGCGAGCAGTGAATGCACAGGGCATAGCGCCGATTAGGATCACCTTACTCTCTCAAGTGCACGCAGTCGCTTTGCGCAACATATGGTTTCCTAGCTATGGAACGCGTGAGAAAGTTACTTTCTGGATGCGCCCGTATATTTTTTAGCCCAGTAAAAAGTGGAACATTTTAATGTACCATACTTGTAGGTGGCACTACTTGTGCTTGAGTTATAATTTCTTGTAATTTATTATTACATTTTTTAACCTGTATTCAATAGCGTCCCTTTGGACCTTGCACTATTTTAGTCTCCATCTGTGTACTACATTTTAGCTGAGTACTATTTGCTGCAATATTGCACAATTGTTACATTCATCATTTCATGGGAAGATTCTCCTTCCAGTGAAATCAATGATAGTCCTTCTTATTTTGTGTCGCAGCTCATAAATAATATATATCCAAACAAACCTGTCATATTACCTCGCTGCTAATAAACGATATAAATCCCTACCTTTCTCTTAATTAGTCTCGGTATTGATAAAGGATGTAATTGTATTTCATCGTCCTATTAGCCCCGATCATGATAGAGAGTGTAAATACAAATCTCATCCTATACAGCTTAGCTCCTGATGAAGAACAAATCATAATCCTACACACTCCCGTTGCTGATAAGAGGATACAATGAAAGGGCAGAACGTAACTTTTCAAATGCCAGCCATTTTTGTTCTAGTAAGTTGGCAGCATTGAACGTCACACGATTTTATGTGTTGTAGCAGTCACAGAGCGTCGAATACCAAACATTCCACGGAGTTTACGAACAGTCTTTGTACAACATTGACCACATTTGTAATGAGCTTTTAGTTTGACAACACGCAGTTTCATTTCTACCTGTACAGAAAACAGATAATGATCATGTGCTATTCAGCGCTCCATGACTATTAACTAGAAAGACAACAGTTGGTAACTGTGTAACGTTCAGTGCTGACAACTTACTAGAACAGAAATGGTTGGGATTTCAAAAGTTGTGTTCATTCTAGGACACCCTTTACAAGTAACTGCTCTATATAGCTTTATTTCTAATAAAAAAACGTAAATACAAACCATTTGCTTATACACTGGCCACCAAAAATACTATGGCTACCCTCTTCTATTTGAACGTATAAGTTGGGCTGATGTAAGAGGCATCTTACACGTTAGTTTCTACATTTATACCCTTTAGCGTCACCAGTTAAGGTTAAGGAGTCGGGGTGCCTAGCGGGAGAAAGATGCAGATAAATGTTGACAGTGCTTGAGTACCCACGTAACCTTGCATAGTTTATCTGCGAATCTATCTACTTTGTTATTCCGATATTTCGTTCGATTTCAAATGCTGTTTTCCAGAAGACCAGTTGCTCAACGTGCTCCTTATGTCTATTTGTTGGAATTGCTGAGAATGGAAGAATTAAAGCTTATGCCACAGAGCGTTGAGTTGCAAAGGGATAAAACTATACAAAATAGAATAGCTCGCCTCTGACGCAAACTATTATCAAATGAATTGTGGAACTGAGTGTTTGTGGGTTTTCTTGATTTTCTAATTTCCTTAATTTCATTTTACCAATTTTTAAAATATTGTTAGTTTATATTTTACCGGTCTTCTTCAGCCTACAATAAATAATGGGAGGCTTAAAAATTGAGGAGTTTGATGTAATAAGGGCGTAAGAGAGTTTACGCCCTTTTTGCATCAAACGCATTTGTAGCTTTTGCCATGCTTGTTTAGCCTCCTGGTAACATATCAATTCAATATCGGAATAAAATGCTGCATATTACATTATTTTATGTAAGAAGAAAACACTACTTAAATTTTCAACATTATTTTTCTCCAACTTCATGTTTCAGACTTACGCCCTTATTGTATCAAACTCCTCAATTAATATTTAATATCAATTGAATTTTAATTAATCTTCGGTTCACTCAAATCTTATGTGTTCATTTTAGAGTTTCTTTCCTACTCTAAAAAGAGAACTTAAAAAAAAAAAAAACACACACACACACAATGTCCAAAATTCCTCAATTATCATGAATTTTAAGGATGAAATTATGAAAGATATATTTCTGATTAATCGTAGCCTAGAAGAACAGTTGAACAAAAACTACGTTTTGTGTAGTGTGTATAACGCTCAATGCATTTGTTTCCTTTCAGCACATGAATTTAACTTTTGCTTATAGGTGATAGCAATTCCATAGTAAGTACGATATTTTCTCAATATGCAGAGAGGAATTAATTAGCTGAAACTAGGAAGTTTATTAGAAAGTTTAGATATACATTCTTATTCTTGAAAATGAAATGAAATCTTAGTGTCTCACAATTATAAACTTTATGCTAAAGAAAATTAAAGTTTGATGACACGATTAGGGAATGTTCAGTCAGTCCTTAGTCGATTTTCATGTAGAATTCTCTGTTTAAGGCTTCGCATTGGGTTGTGTTGTTTAAGGTTGAAGTCAATAAGCACAACAGGATGAATAACATGAATTCGTAGAAAACTTTGAGGAAATGTTTCGCGGTAACTTTTCCAGGAATAAATAAATAACAATAAACTAATACTTCCATTTCCCTCCGATCTTAAGAATTAATCTTATTGTTCCGGTTTGAAATCAGTAAAGAGTAACTTGATACAATTCCCTCCCTTAACTAAGAACTTGCTCTTTCACATTGTGCATAATACAGGGTGTTAGCAAAATGGGTCACAATATTTTGGGATTAGTTTCCTCACATCAAAATAAGAACAAAAGATCATATAGACCTGTGCTCAAAAGATGATAGATTCGGAGTTATAAGGTGCCGAAAGCGTGAAACAAGTGAACTTTAAAAGTTGATAGCTCCACTACTATGGGACCTATCGTACTCGGATCAAGACATCACTGAGAAACTGGTATGTGAACTATCCAAATATTCATGTTTAAATATGTTCCAGCATACTAAGAAAAATCCATTCTCCAAACAGCGGTATACTGTACAAATATACGGAACCCTCTTGCTTAGTACAGAAATCAGTACGGAACATATGTTATCCATATGCTACATACACACTGCTCTGAGATGTTAAATGATACCGTTGCAGGATGTCTGACATCTAACAGTATTCCGTATACCACATGCATTTACTTATGTTATATTCCTCAGCTATATGTTATATACGTCCATTTGTATGTGAGATCCTGACCGCCTACATTGTTTCATACGGAAAGTAAGTATAGATAGAACACTTATATTTAAAGTATTATAAAACATGCGTTTTAAATTATACGCTTACTGTACGTTAAGTCCAAAAGCTAGAGGAATTACGCATGTAACCTACCTATTTAAGCAGGCCACCTCCTTTTTTTCTCAGTGCACTTGCACACCAGATTTGAGAAAGGTAGGTGGAGACAGATCAAGTACTCCCAAACAGCCTCTCTAGAAGTGATTGTGCAAGTACCGGATTTTCTGAAAGATGGACATTCGAATAGTTCACATACTAGTTTTTCAGTGATGTCTTGACCCGACTACGCTCGGTCCTTTAGTAGTGAAACTATGGACTTTTAAAGTTATTTTTTTTTTGTTTTTTACACTTTATAACTACAAAACTATGCACTTCCTACCACAGGTCTATATGAACTCTTTTCTTATTTTGATGTAATCTATTCCTAAAATATTATGACAAATTTTTGTACTATCCTGTGTCACTAACATCAGCCACCTTGCAGTGTCCATTAATCTAGTGGCTATTTCGCGCACCTGGGGTACACGGAGTTCAGGGTTCAATTCCGGGAGGAAAAACATTAAAATTTCAAATCATTACTGTAGTTCGGAATTCACTTTAACCGACAAGATGTTGTATTTTATAATTTTTAGAAAAGAAAGAAAGAATAACTCACTAATCAAAAGGCTGTAGTTTCTTGAGTTTAGAACTCTTATTGTGACAACCGTTCCTCTAGTGGCTGATATTGGAGATTTTTAAAACTGGATTCTGTCCGAGGTAACTTCGTCAGATTTCAGGGAAAAATTGGAACTAGTTGGACCCTGTTTGACTAAGTAAGTGTTGATTCAAGAATTATTTAATTTAATTTAATAATATAATTTGATGAGTTGTGCTATTGAGAATTTACTTAGAATTATATTTCATCGTAAACGGCGAGTCTGTTCTATGTTACTTTTGTTGCGAATAACATAACTGACATTTAGTTATAAGTGTCAGGCATTCGACAGAACTTTCCATGCGTCGTTGTTCAGACATTCATGAAACTTATCAGATGTAGAGCGCCGATTTCTCTGTAAATTTGGGGGGGGGGGGGGCATTCAGATGGAGAAGGCATATATGATGATTTTAAGACAAATTGGATTCAAATTATGCCAAATATTGTATATTCTTAAATACAATAAGGGAGCCCCACATGAGCTTTCGGGGGGCCCGGGCCCCCCGCAGGATCGGCACCCATGGATGTGTTTAATAGTTTGGATTGTTTCAAACATTATAACTAGTAGATATATAGGTATTGCATTGTTTTTAGTTATAATATTTCATGAAAATTGCGTTGGTATTGTTTAAAAACCTGCGCTTAAATAAATAGGGTCCATTTAGTTGTAGTACGACATCTTTAAAACTGAATTTTCACTAGCTCAGAATTTTGTCCAAATTTTTGTCCATATTTGTACCATCAAGAATACTAGTACAGAGTTATTAAGCTAGTTAAATTTCGAATTGGCAGATATTGCACTACAGGTGATGGAAGTAAACCAATATTTTAAATGTCCCTCTCTCGTTTATTTGAATGGTACAATTTTTTCCTTGGATGGAGAAAAATGGACAAAATCCTCAGCTAGTTAAAATTTGAATTTGAGGACGTAGCACTACAGGTGATCGAAGTCCCCAATTTTTGAAATGGCCCTCATTCATTTATTTAAATGTTACAAAATTTCTTGTAGGTTGGACAAAAATGGACAAAAATCGTTAGTATAAACAGCTATGTGTCTCGAACTACAATTGTTTATAGTGATAACGATAATCACATTTGACAGGGTTACCCTGTATTTTTACAATAAAGTAAACGAGTCGAAGTGTTCTAAAAAAAAAAAAAATTGTTATGTGCAGTAAGCTTATATTCGTTTTAGGTTTTAACAGGAAACTATTTAGAAGATGTGCCATGAAGTAAAAATTGATGACTTTGTTGAGCAACAAATTTATATCACGTGTTCTATCAAGTCACTTCGTCTTTGATTAAAACTTCCCCTTTCCCAAAGGAATCAAAACTTAGTGCACTTAAGGCGCCAGCATTCTGTTATCAAGTCATTCCTTGTCCTGCCAAAAGATTTGCATACCTAATTAGTGACGAAGATGAATTGATAATCAATATCTTTCTCTGTCTTCTTCCAGTTCTCTCTCGCTCGCTCGTTTGTTCGTTCTCTCTTAGAAGTTAGGCTTTGCGATACCTCTGTTCTCTCTTTCCTTCACACGAAACTCACTTCAACATCTTAAAGTGTTTCTCATTGGCACTTGCATCTTAACAATGTTAAATGTTTGTGCAACTCAAGAAACAATGTTGTACGTATTAGAATGCGTATGTTGTATATAGATATTTATAAACCTACATTAAAATGTTAGGTTTAAATATTTAAGGGCAATTCGTTCGACATTGAATTCTAGAAAGATGCCAGTTTCACTGATCGATTGCAAGTTTTGTATATATTGTTTAGTTCTAATTGAATATTTAAAAAATATGGCCGTTATTTATTTATTACATTTTCTAGGGGTACACTGGCAGTGTTGAAATTTTAAAAAAGTAAATCATTATATCCTACGAGCTACACATTCCAACACCACCTATTTGTATATAGGGGTTTTATATCTCTCAGGCATTTGTTTCATGGTCAAATGATAAAGAAAAAAACGAAGGAAAATTATTTCTCCAGTCTAAGATGAATCTTTATTGTTTGGAGTGTTTGTCCAATGAACGCCATATGTCACTGACATTATAATTACTTGTGTGTGCAATGTATTTGCTTATTGCATACTGCATGCAACAATAAAGAAAACACTGATCATACATGAATTAGAAACTTCAACTGGAAGTAGACTCAAATCTTGCAAACGGTGCGAGATATTAAAAAAATAATCGAAAAAACTCCCTTTTATAGTACTTCTTGCCAATTCTTATCAAGACGTCTTTCACTTGTGTCTGTAAACGGACATGTACAGATGTTATGAGGAATGACAAGGAGATTCATGCTCATACGCGAATGGTGCGTTATGTAGAGAGATCATGTTAAGCTAGTACACACACACACACACACACATATATATATATATATATATATATATATATATATATATATATATATATATAATTATGCATTATAAACGTTACTAAGAATTGATCAAATCTCATTAAAAACGTTATCCAAGAATATTATGTATAATCATTGTTTTTTGTCAGTACAAGACCATATACCACATACTAATTTCTATTCTGAAGAGCAGCAATTGCCAACAGGCGTATTTCGTAACCCCATGGACTGTGTTACGAAAGTTTAGAATTTGAAAACAAATTATCATTATTGTGACTCTCTTGGAAGTTGATTCTTTCAGTGTAAATAAATACCTCATTCAGTGAGGGATGTATATTTTCTATCCAAAGGGATCTACAAAGTAAAAAAAATCGTATCTATTTTCTCCTACTACTTATTTATTTATTTACTAAGTTTTATACAACTTCAAGGCCAATTGGCTGAAACTAATCATCATAAAAAAGAAAACTATAGAAAGAGAAAACTAGCAAACAACAAAGGATTAAAAAAAACTCACAAAACAAATACAGAAAAAGAAGGTTCACCTCTCAATATGCAATGTTCTCTTAAGTTGAGTTCTGAAGTTTCGTTCATCACTAAAAATGTTATGATATGTTGAAAGAGTATTGTAATCGTGCGCTAGTCTGTAAAACAAGGAGCGCTCTACAATTAATAACCTACGTGTCTCGTAAGCTAGCAAATTAAGAGAGCGAGTTTGCCGCCGAGGAACCCGAAAGTTAATCTGCGCTAGTAAGAACCAACTACAGTCAGAATCAACCTTACCATTAGTAATTTTATATAGGTGAAGCAAACATCAGCGCAGAGTCGTTTGTCAGGGGTATATAGTTTCATTAAAGATATTAATTCTTCTGTCGAGTGATCACATAAATCAGGAATTCTAAATCGATCTACGGTAAGGAAGAAGTTTAGGACCTAGTCAATGCGAGATAGCTTAGTAGACACTTTCATATTCCATACACGTGAACAATATTCAATATTTTTACTAATTGAGTGTTTCATTTGAACTTATTTGAAACAAATTTTGGGCGAGAGTAGTTCTTCTATGAAATAAACAGTAACCTATTTTCGTTTGGGGATACAAATATTTTACATTCCAGGAGAAAAGTTAAAGTGGTACAGGTTTTCTTTAAGGTTAGTGTAAAGGGACAAGTTTTGCCAATAGATGTCACTACAGTCTTCGTATCTCTTCCATGTATTTTTTACCTTTCACGAAAATTACAAAATCTTTTACAAATTTCAACATAGAGACTTCAAATTTTTAGGAAAGTAACTTCATAAGCTATTGAAGGGGAAAATCTGTGCCGATTTTTTATTTAGAATTTTCTTCATTGTTGAAACAGTTCCATTGTTAAAGGTTTGGATATCCATTTCAACAATCAAGCCATTTCAAAAATGAAGAAAATTCTAAATAAAAAAATTGGCACAGATTGTTCCCTTTAATAGGTTATGAAGTTACTTTTCTAAAAATTTGAAGTCTGTAGGTTGAAATTTGTAACAGAAATTGTGAATTTTCGTGAAAGGTAAAAAATACATCTAAGGGATACGAAGATTGTGCTGCCATCTATCGACAAAACTTGTCCCTTTAAACCAACCTTAAGGTACTCACTTGTAACAAATGATTTTTTTTTTTTTTTTTTTTTTTTGTCGCTTACACCTCTTTTTGTCATAAAATGAAAGAAGAATCTCACTCACAGCTTACCAAGAATAAAGTATGTACACTAAATCAACTATATAGAAAATTACAAAGGAAGCGAGGAAACAAAAGTATAAAAAATTAATGGGTAACAGTTGGATGTGTGGTATCCATGAAACTAGAATAAACTTGAGAACGTATAAATTACTAAATTCAGGAATATGAGGTGTAATTATATTTTGGATCTACAATATTGAATTGGTGTTAGTTATGAGCTTGCAATGTTAGATAAAACCTGGAAAGAGAAAATAAAATAAAAGACTGTAATACAAATACATTTGATTTATGGAAGCTTTAAATAATGTCTTATTACAATAAAAGAGTAAGAACAGTTTATAATAGGGTAAACATTTTGGCATCTATTGGATTTTTCGCGCCTCTTCTCAGCATTATTGTAAGATACGCGAACTGTAAGTAATATGATCTGTGTCAATATCTTGTGCTTCTCTGTCTCTTTGTGTCCTGAAGTCATGATAGAAGAAGTATGAAAGCCTGTAAACGAGGTGGGAGAAGACTTGTTTTTTCGTCGCACTCAGTTGATGGTTCGTTTGCAAGCGCAAGCACTCTTGGATTACAAGAACGGACGGACTTTCCAGCTCAGTCTTCGCATCACTGAATTTATCCATTCAGGGAGAAAATTGCTTTCACACATTTTCGTCTCTCTCCCTCTCTTTCTCCCATTCTCGTAAGAAAGGAATCCCGAGGACTCTCTTTTGTGCTTCTTTACTTTCCATCTGATCCCCTCCCCTCCCCTCCCCCCGATACTTGTGCTTTAGGCGATGCAGAATCACAAAGCATCACTGATCACCTACTTTCCTACCTTCCCCTATGATCATGGCTCCTTTTCTATTTATCATAGTTGGCGATTCCATTACCATCACGAATGGACGACTCCATATGGACTTTTTCTTTTGATACGATATTTCATTTCGTGGAAATCATTATTTTTATTTATCCTTTCTGTCGTAAAAGGATAAAAATACGTGTTTGTATATATATATATATATATATATATATATATATATATATATATATATATATATACCGGTTGATTGGATGCCAAATAATACGATGGGAATTAATCATTTGGCTGAATTAAGTTGCCTTAAGCCAGTTACGAACCAGTGAGCTTCAACTATCAACTGGGGAAATCCTCTCATCTAGCAGTTAATTAGACGCCTCTAGCAGAATTTCAGACTTAAACAAGGCATTTTGCAGTATAAGAATAGTATTAATTAATTACGTTTCAGAAGCTTGGTAATATGATGATTCTCTTCTGTTCAGTGATAGCTTAGATGCACTTACTATACACTTTTCTTTATTTGAAGATACCGACAGAAGATACTGACTGGATGGAGAAAAAATATCTAAGAAATGACTTCTTATCGATATTTAATAAATTGCCCATTAACGGACACCTTACGATTACCTTTGTCTTCAAATCAAAGTCAAGATATAATAATAAGCAGAGCTTCCATATTGAAATCTAAGTCTGTGAATTAACCTTATCGCTCCTACATCCTACTTTGGTCGCATCTGAATTGCAAATCCGGCTAAAGTCAGATTAGGACAAGCACGAAACTTTTGGGTTCTAAATATCACACCAGATAGCCGATAAATGTTATTTTTACTAACAAGGAGACTTACGGAAGTGTAACACAGATTTGAATGAAACTTTGCATAGTTGTAGAACATCAAAAAATAATTGATATGTATTTCTTTATTTCGGCAATGGCACGGGTTTAAGGGTGGAAACCACTCTTTGAACGTTAGGGGTGGTCTCCAAGCATAGACAGAAAACAGCCATTTCATGTAGAATCGAACATGCTGCCAGGGGGGACAGCTGATTCAGAATCTGACGTCAAGATTACAAAATTCAAAATGGCGGATCCAATATGGCTCTTACAATTACAAAGTATCTTCTGGTTTGAAATTCTCTGCAGTTAGCCAAGAACAATTATAGTTCGCAGGGATTACTGTGAGAAGATTGCAAATAATTTGAAACCATTCCGGTACTTATTTTAACAGGATACTTGATTAGGGGTCTGAAGTGAGTCTCTGCATCTCTCACTATGCGGGACGCTTATTGAAAGTGAGTCCCCTTGCTTCTCACTATTTGGGATACTATAATAGGTCGATCAGCTGTTCTAAACACACTTGGCAATATGATTTTTCTCCATGGAATGATTGTTTTCTGCCTCTCTTGAAGACCACTCCTAATAATCAAGGGGTGATTTCTACTCTTAAACTCGCACCATTGAAGAAATAAATAAATAAATAAATAAAAAATAAGTGTCAATTATTTTTCGATGTTCTACAAATATGCAAAGTTTCATTCAAATCGGTGAGTTACACTTCCGTAAGTCTTCTTGTAAGGAATCACATGTTTCTATGTTAATTAAAAGAAGAAAAGATTTGTGTCCTAAATAGTCTATTAGCAGGTCACACTTAAAAATGAGTAATCTGTACAGATAAATACCTTGCGTATCTATTGATAGCAAAGGTGTTAGAGACCACGCAGATTTTTCTCCGTAGAAACACCAAAATGGCTATGCAAAATCAATATAAAATTGGTATTATCCTATATCCCACAGGTCTTGCTTAACAATGTCTTCCTACTTCCTTGTAAGCCTACCAAGAGATTAATTTTCAAAATATTGTTCAACCGCGACTTAATACCTTGCAGCTGGAATTTCCCACATAAACGATGAGTCAGGTCATCTTGAGTATCTAGAATTAATATCTATCGTAATATCTAATGAAGAACTTACCTTGCACAATATGCATTTATACATTATGCATATTTATGCTCTAGAGAAAGAGATAGACAGATGCATAGACAGATGCTTGTTTTCAGTAAGGCAGTTTACCGTATGAATGTAAAAACTACTGTTTGCTTCCACATTTTGAAAGTAAAGCGGATGCGACACTAGCCCTAAAAGCACAAGAGCTATGTATATTGAACCTAAACTGCACAAGAACTAAAATCAATCTGTTGAACAAGCAGAAGGCACAAATGTCCCAAGATCTCACGACAGAAGCCCTAAATTCTCCTTTGGCATTACCTTTTGCATTCATGTTAATAATACTGCCGAACCAGTACGAATAGGTAGCAAATACTGGCGTTTTTTAAAATCAAATATTTAAGTTTATATTTTGTAGCACGAATACTCATAGAGATGAATCAATTATAATTAACAACGTGTTATTGAAATTTTAGGTGATCTTTGCAAAGCAACATAATTGAAATTTAATACAAGAACAATATCTTTAAATTAGGTTGCACTCAGGCTAGAGCTGGGTATATTAAAGTGCGAGTCATTGAATCAGCTTAGAATCAATAGCTGAGTTTTTTTTTTTTTTTTTTTTTTTGAGTTTCCTTGTTTTCATCTTTATGCAACGTCGTGGTTAAGTAGAACAGAATTAAGTAGTAATGTAGACGCCGAACCACGAGTGGCAATCAAATCCGGTTTAGTCGAAAGGGTACAGATCATCTGTCAAATCAAGCCTCACAGTAGATATAGACATTTCCCCACCACATTAACCCCTTTTGTACCAGTGACATCCATGTCGATGTCGAAAATGTATCTCATATTAAAGGTCATATTAGTCCTAGAGATGATGAAATTTGTTAGTAGATGTAATACAAGGCTTAGTTGAAGCAGCAAGTCCATATGAGACGAGATCTATGATTAATATGGAATCCGAACCACATGAGCTAACACCAGGAATCGAATCCGGATCTCCCACGTCAAAGGCGCGTAAGCTAACCGCTTAGCCACGAAAGAGCTCTTGAATTTAAAAATTACATTTACTTTCAGGTGTTTCATTAATCACGGGAAAACTACTGAATTGTTTGAAATGATTTTGTATGTAACACTTGGCTCGAGAAGTGTTTTTGTCATGTAAGTTTATTAAAATGCTTTTCCTAAGTGGGAAGACTTAACATATACACCGAAAACTAAATATTTCTGGAGCATTTCATGTTAGCAAGATTAACTTATATCAATTTCTTATTTAAGGAAATGGTGATATGCTCCAGCATTTTCAAAAGTTCTGGTTCTGGAGAAGGTTCGAAGTAATTTCTAAAATATTTTAATTCCCCATTTTGTATTCATAAAATTATCAAAGTTGTAAACTATATCTTTCAATGAAAAGTTGTACCAGACCATGAATCATTTCATTTCGTGAATTCCTGGACATTTTCCAGTCCAGCAACTCTATATTTACTACCCTACAGTCACACCTATCTTGCTTTGGGAACAACTGAATCACCTACCATGCTCCAATGTTTACGTAATCTGAGGGGTAGCCTCCTGGGCAAAAGCCTGCAGCTTGTTTGTGAAGATAATAATTATGTGTGTTTTATTGCAGCAATAAGTTCTTAATATATTTTCGTAATAAAATATTGTGCCCACCAGGAAAAGGTTTGTGTTTGTCTGTTTGTGTAAGTTTGACAGTCAGTATGTTAAATTATAAATATAATAATCAATCTCTGAAATATAGATTTAGAATTTAGCCTGTATGACAAAATATCTTAGAGTACACCTATTTATACATTTCACTATAATTCTTATCAAAGAATTGCCGACATGCTTCATTATACCCTTTTCAAACGTAAAGCACGAGCTATTATTATCTAAAACAGTGAAATTGTCAATATGTTTCTACTAGGCAGCTCAGAGGAAGACAATGGTAAGCAAAACGTCTGATAAAATTTGGTTACTAAGTGAAATGGGGCGAATAGTATGTAGATATCTTAATTTTGGATTGTATCTGCAGATGACAGGAAAAAATTTTTCCGTATATCATTACATTGGATTGCATGTAAATGTTGAACTTTCTTTTCCAGTTAACTCCAAAGTTACAAAATATGACATACCTCTACTCATATACAGGGATGAATCAGAAACTAAGTTTACAAGGCCGATATTTTAGGATTTTCGTCTGTTGTAGAGGAATGAGAAGTGTGTAGTAATTTGAATACATCGAGTTAGCAACTGTGCAGAGTTTCAGCCACCAGCTAGGGGTGTTCGATAAGGCTGAAGACCTATCGAACTTCGGGAGTGAAAATTTATCGAGTTGTCATCGGTTACTCGAAACCGTTCGAGTATTTGAAATTATCGAAGTTTCGGGTATTATCGAAATTTCGAGTATTATCGAAGTTTCGGGTATTATCAACATTTCGAGTATTATCAAAGTTTCGGGTACTATCGACATTTCGAGTATTATCGAAGTTTCGGGTATTATCAAAGTAGTGATGAACAGTTCGGTTCCTTCACCTCTCCAATGATTTCTTCTTGCAGCCAAACTAGTCAAACAACTTTTTTCATCTGATAAGTTATTGCAAAGTTGTATTTGGCGAAATCATATGTAAAATTATATTTCTGCCTGCTCCGTTATTAGCGCAATTGGCAAAGTGACTATTAGTAGACTAATGTTGTCTTGGATTCCAATTCCATTCGGGTGATGCATGTTTTCTCTTCCTCTTTCTCTCTTCTGACAGACTGCTTAAACCTTGTACAGATCTGTGAGGGAAAAACTTTTCCTTCACTACATTGCTAAAGAGAGAAGTTTTAAAATGAACACTCTGCATATATGTAATACATACATATTATATACAACTATGATAACCTCGAATACATCGTTTCTTTCGAACACTCCGATAATCCCGAACTTTTCTAAATATTCAAGCGACTCGACAAATGCGATCATATTGATATATTTCTGTATTTGCTATTTTCAAACAATTCGAGATTCTCGAACAGTTCGAGTGTCTCGAAGTTATCTAATGTTTCTGCGTGCCTCGAACACCTCGAGAGTTCCGAACATTTCGGGAGTCTCGAACATTTCGGGAGTCTCAATCATTTCGAGAGTCTTAAACATTTCGGGAGTCTCAAAAGTTCGATAATTCGATAAAATTAAAATTCTTTATCGATGAAACGGTTTTGAAATTTTATCGAATTGTTATCGATTACTCAATTATCGGAACAGCCCTACCACCAGCCACCTACGGTGCTACAGATAAATGGCGATTGGTTTCGAAAACTGGTCTCGCGAAGAAGTTTGCTCGTGTGTTCAGTTTCTGTGGGTGAAACATGTAACCGTGGCTGAAATTCAGCATCACGTGATAGAGGTTTACAGAGAGACTGTAATGTCTCGTCAGCATGTCACAGAATGGTGTCGAAAGTTTGTGGTTGGTAGAGAAAACGTCACCGACGAGAAGCGCAGTGGCCAATCTAGCACAGCATCGACAGATTAGAACACAACTGGGACATCTTCGACCGCCCTCCTTACAGCCCAGACCTTGCTTCAAGCGACTTTGACCTGTTTCCGCACTTGTAAAAACACTTAGAAGACCGTTGCTTTGCTTCAAGCGAAGAGGTGAAATACTTTGTGACAACGTGGCTGAACACGCAAGGGCAGGATTTTTACCAGCAGGGTATCTTCAAACTCATCCCACGATGCGACAAGTACTTCAACAGATATGCAGACTATGTCAAAAAGTAACTTAATGTATATACTATATGTTGGCTGTGTTTGTTGTATGAAATAATATATGCACATTTCACTGCAGGTTTTATAAATTTACTTTCTGATCAGCCCTCGTATCATTGTTTGTAACGTTTTAAGAGTCTTCATCCCGGCGAAATTAAAATACCGCTAATTTTACAGTATTTATGTGATATCTTCAAATAGATAAAAGATAATCGAAATGTGGAACAAGAGCGCCCTAGACAATATTATTTTGCGTGAGGTACCGTTATCACAAGTCACCTAGTGGCTTTCCGTTTTCAGCTGTTTAGAAACGCGAAAATAAATGCCGATTTTCAAAATGGCTCGAAATCGAAAGCAGATAAATAAGTCGTGATAATGGTATCTCACGTAAAATAATATTGTCTAGGGCGCTCTTGTTCCACATTTCGATTATCTTTTATCTATTTGAAGATATCACATATATACTGTAAAATTAGCGGTATTTTAATTTCGCCGGAATGAAGACTCTTAATTATGAAAATGTTTACACTGAGCGACTCAGGGGAAGAAGATGGTAAACAACCTGCTGTGAAATTCAGTTATCGGGTAAAATAGAATGAGATCTGACCACAGAACAGTATGTAGGTAGTTTAATTTCGAAAATGTACCTGTACATGATAGGAGAAATTTGTTTTGTATGTACCATTACATTGAACTGCATGAGGATGTTGAGCTTTCTTTATCTGTTAACTCGAAAATTACTAGATATGACATACTTGTCCTTACTAAAAGTCGCTCATATATACTGGGTCAAATATAGCATGTTCCTTTATAAAAGAGAGATGTTTTACGCCTCATGTACGTCTATAAGAGTAAGCAGATCAAGTAAAGAAAAAGTTTTTGGAATCCCTGCTTTGGTATATATATATATATTCATGAATAGATGCTTGTGTGTGTGGTTTCTAGATATTTTGTCCACGTGCACGTGTGCAGATAAATGCGTCAAATGGGCTGCGACAAACCTAACAAAAAACCAAATGCTTTTTTTTTCGTTTGCCAAAGAAAAAGCACCTCGGAATAAAGACGTAGGTACTCTGACACTTTTTTTTCTTCAGCATAATTTCTTCTTCCCTTTGCAGCCAAACAAGCGTAAAGAATGTATTTTATTTCTTACGTAACACGTGATCTAAGGAAGATGCAGGACCACACATATATACACACAAAAAATACAATATACACATGGGACAAAGAACCTTAGGGGATGGGGAAAAGAGGAATCATATCCCTGTTTTCCTTATAATTTATATGACAGTGCATTGCCCCTCCACCCTCAAAAGTCTTTGATAACTTCATCCCATCCAATTTGCCATTTTTATCCGTCTCATCTTCCTCCCCTTCTTCTTGTAAGACCATCTGCTCTGGTTATAAAACACAACATACTTTTTTTTTTTTTGTCAGAAGGCGTGATCTCACTCAGGATCAAAAGCCTAAACATAAATTACATAAAATGACCTTTTTCTTGTTTAGTATACTTCCAGACTGTTTAGCTCTTATGATGGAAATAAATGAAAAGGGAACATTTCAGATTGCTTCGTCCTCCCCTCTCTCTCTTTTTTCTTTTGCTCTGCCTTTCTTCTCGGCAGAATACAATAGATAATTTTGATCCCAAATAAGAGGAAGCAATATCAGAGACAGGCTATGTTAAATCTTCCAAATTAATTAACCCAGCGCAAGAAAATAGTCAATGTCGTGCCGTGAATATAAGTTTATGACATTTTCCATTACCAAATGTTACAGAGATACGAATTAAAGAATTCAATCTCCATGAATAATGCACACTGGAATATTTTTATAACTAATGTTGCGAAATGTTAATGTACAAAAGAACAAAATGGATGGTTGATTAGACTCAGCTCTTATGTAATGATGATGTTTGAATCTGAATGAATCGAAGCGGATTCTTAAGCTTTCAAATAATTGTGAATATTTAAGCTTTCGAGTAGGTTCGAGTGTGTGGCTTCAAGGCATGCTTGATTCTAAACTACATTGTTTTTTTTAACTATATTTACATTAGCATTAGCATTTACATTTACATGGTTGCCCTCGAGACGGGTACAGACAGAACTTTTCTGACGATAAATTTCGTTCCAGTCACAAAGGTATTTCCTGGAGTCACAATTTTCAGAAACAGCAGATTTATCAATGTTAACAGTTTAAAGGATAGATGCAGCGTTTATATCACAATGAAATCACTCTACATCCTGTAATTAGAAAAAAAAGAAAGAAAATAGGGTTCAGACCTGTTGTTTGCTACTATCAATTGCCAGGAATTACCTTGTCATTGCCATTTCCCCAAAATACATCACACTAAATACATATGCGCATATATTGTACTTAATTACTTTTTAAATATCACTTTCCATTACCGTTTTTCTTATTTTCAAGGTCCAGTAGTTAATTTCAAACTTCTGGAAATTGGTAATTATACTTCTATCTACGAAGTCACAGGTTTTTTGATAATTATTTTTTTTAAAAATATTTAGTAGTTTCTGCTACCATCAATAAACTTATACAGATTAAAAGATTCTGAAGTTCTACTATCCATCCGTTCGCAATATCCGATATAGAAATGGCATGGAAAAATTTAGACCAAGAGAATGTCAATACCTGAAAGGTAAACGAAGTTATTAAAAAAAATAAGCAAAAGCAATTAAATTAGAATATGACCATATAGGATATATGAGCTTCATGTCAATTTAAAACAGTGAGTCATAATAAGGAAGTAGATTAACCCTTTCCGTTCCAGCCATTTTCCTATGTATGTGCTGCAATAGCAGGCTTTAATTTACTGTTAAAAGACTTTACACCGTTATATAGAGTTATTGTATGAAGTTCAATGACTATAATTTTTTGTGCATACCCACGCCGCGCTCACACACACATCCACACTCATATATATATCGAGTGTTGGAAAATAAGTGTTACAACTCTTGGGAGGTGACTCCTGCCACTGAGACAAGAAAGAAAGTTCTCTTGAACTTTCGGCTATCGGACATAGCTTCGAATCTACAAGGTGCCGAAAGCGTGGGAAAATGACTTTCGGACGCCAATAGTTCGGAAAATATCCAAAGTAAAGAGGGCGGGTAAAAAATTCACTGAAGAAGTCATACCTGCTGTATTAAATTTTACATGTTTCACAATCCTACCATGCACGCGCAAGGGATTCCCCAAAGGAACGTAGGGAGTCCCGGATAATCTGCCAAATGAAAATTGGTCTAAATGGTTATGAATTGATAGGGTTTCTACCAGGTAACAATAATTCGTTTGTATTAAGTCGATATCTGGAACAAATAGAAAATGGCGGACACCTTCATGCTTGTTGTGTGTGGTTGCATAATCGAGAGGCACGGATGCTGACCAACAGTGAAGTTCTGAGTATTAAGTGAAGTTCTGGGTGAGTAATTTGTACTCAAATATTCTAGAAAGACATCTGGAGTGTCCGTAGAGCACAACAGATCTAGCAGGGTGATTCACATGTGTGGAAACATGTAACGAAAACTTCCAAGAAATGCACTCAGTAAACGTGAGTTCAAAGCGTCGGAAATGTAAGGAATAGCGTCAAGAACATGAAAGCCATTGCCAATTCACCAATAATATTTCATCAATCCGATGCAATATGATCTGCATGGTTTTATACCAATAAGGATGCAACAACTAAGGCCAAGTTGAAATTGTGCAAGGGGACTCACTAAGAAACTGGATAAACTCAAGGAATGTCAGTAGTGGGATCGCATGATTGATATTGAAATTTGGCCAATGTGTCTGTTGATATCAACATGTACCTAATGGACAAATGTCAACATGTCACACCATTGCTGGGACACCGTCCCACGTGCGAAAACTAGGAAAATAACGTTGTACATTCTGCTATTACATCTAGTGCACTTTTTGGTAGAACGTAACTAGAACACGATTGTGTCAATGTAGAAGTAATATATATATATAACTGTTCTTATTAAAGTACAAACATCTCATCCAGTTTCTTAACAGCTGGCAAAGTGCCAAGGACCGACGAGACGTTACCACGTTGGGTAAAAACAGATATGCGCTGTACTAGATAAGATGTGGAGCGAACTTCGCCGGAAACATAAGAAATGCGTCTTCCTACGTCCCTAATAAATTCAAGACTTCTTGCACCCCAAGCACCACTGATTTCAATAGCGATTGGAGTAAAAACAAAACTTTCGAGAAGGTTGTTGTATTTTCTTTGCTTTTCAGCTTCTCTGCAATTAGCAACAGCTCCAGCATTCATTACTGACAGTGAGAGACTTGAATGAGCGTATTTATATATAACTATCCTTTTTATACATTATTAACACACATATGAGAGAGTTCACATTACTGATAAAATGTATTTGCATTGTTGAACATTTGGGTTGAGAGAGTGAAATTTTGATGTTCTGAAGGGATTTATGCTGCTTCATGTTGGCAACACTGTCCGGAGATGAGTAAGGTGCTGTCACCTATGGAGAAACGGTAGAACTAACTCATTCCTTGCGTCCGCTAAAAATTTCATCATCTCCAGGCTTATTATGGCCGTTAATAAAGGTTAAGATTCCCCATGGATGTCACTAGTTTGCAACGGAACATCTACATGGTTGTCACTGGAGTGCAAGGGGTTATAAATTAAAGGTAAGGTAAGTTATACGTTCCCTCCGGTGTAGACCAATGTCTCCTATGGCCTGTGATAAAGGTATGGTTTCACAATTCTATGACGTCTATACTTACTGAAGTTGATGTGCTTATTTTTATGTTCCGGCTCTGATAACCATAAGTTTCACCAAGTATGATTTTACATAGTAGTAAAATTTTAACTAACACTCACAGAAATTTGACTCCATGTATTTTGTGTGATAAATATTAAACATGTTATATATTAAACTCACATATTAAACTCAACATCACTTATATAAAAATACAAAAACAATAAGCATTAATGTCCTATTTTTCTACAGCTACTTTGCAAACATGTAATACAAATATAAAGTATTTTATGTCCAACACATAAGCTGGGGGAGCCACTGTTGATTTTGGATAAGGATATATCCCGGTCTGTCTAGTTTATAAGTCTACACTTTATCGACAATATGCCAGGGACCGTAAAATAAAATAAGTATAATTTATTTATCTAAAACATGAAAGAATTTCTATTATCTACGTATTCGATGCAATATTTGCCACTTAAGTCTTTTTTCTACATAAAAATTCACCTGTATATTTCATCAGTTTAATTTTATGAAAAGAATAGGATTAAACTGAAAAATTACATCATTGATATACTCAACAGATTTGCCTTGTCGGACGATTGTACCACCATTGACGAAATAAAACACTTTATGACCAGTCATTTGAAGAAAATTCCTGTAAAATAGTTTTTGGAATATCACGAAGATGAAAACATATTTTTGTGTCCTATTTATCCTTTATTATTCAGTGGCGTATCTAGAAGGTAGATACTGGTGGGGCCAGTCAGAGTCCAGACTGTGATAGATATATAATGAGTTTACAATTTTTCCTGGGTACTGCAGAAGTTTCCAACTTAACTCTCTCCCGATGGATATCATGGCTAGGTTGGACGTTGATATTGTGAAGTTCAAATATTGTTAAGGGTCGTGGTGGCTCAGTGGCATGCAGTTCACTTTTGGCGCATGAGGTCCTGGTTCGATTCCAGCTTGCTCGAAGTGAGCTTTGTGGTGGACAAACACAATGTGCGTGGATTTTCTCGAAGTTTTCCCGTTTCCTCCCTCTCATTCAATTCTCATCATCACCGTCCCTTTTAGCCTAGCCGGCATAACCATGGGACGTAAAACTTGAAGATTTCATTTCATTTTTCAAATATTGTTTTACACGTTACACGACAGAAAAACTGCAACTGAAATTGAGGGGTTTAGCGCAACAGTAGTCTAATCCGAATTTTTAAAAATAGAGAAAAATCAAATTAAACACATGTGGTTTTTTGTACAATATAACAAAAGCAAGCACAAGTGGTTGAATGTGTCATACATTGTCATACATATATTGTACAAAAAAAAAAAAACAAAAAAACATGTGTTTAAATTTAACTTGATTTTTCTCCATTTTTAAAAATGTGGGTTAGACCACTGTTGCACTTACCCCTTCAATTGTATTTAACTTTTCAAACATTTCCGATAAAGAATAAAACACAACGTGTACTATAAACTTTGTACTATAAAATATGTACATAATAGCTTCAGTTTCTTTTGTCCATCAAAGACTAAGGCTTAGGCCCTCCGGAACTAGATTATTATTATTATTATTATTATTATTATTATTATTATTATTATTATTATTATTATTATTATTATTATTATTATTATTATTATTATTATTATTATTATTATTTATTGTCTTAGTTCTTCAAATTATAAACCAAATACTAATTACTTATACTTATTTCCGTTCGGAAATTCTATTATGTTTTTCGGGGAATTAATTAAAAGTGAAATAATAAGATAAGCTTATTAGTTTATTTTTTGCAAAGTTATACTGTTTTAAGATAACGTGTAGAAAAAGTAGAAGGGAAGGCTTGAATCATAGAAAAAGAGGATTTCAACATAACTTTATAGATTTCTCGTTGTAGTTTCCTGAGGAAGACTATAAATCCTTCTTTGAGCAAAAGTTTCAGTGCATTTTATGTCAGTATAAAATTTAACAGAAATATTGTAATACATAGAAAACATAACCCTTTCCATGTTTTACGCAAGTTCTTTTTTTTTCTCTGGTACCATGCTCTGTTTGATTTTATCAGACTTCTAGAGATTTGGAGAACTTTGCTATTTTTCTTGTTCGCATTTGCACTCGCCTATAATCCTCTCTGCTTTTTTCTTCTTCGTCCGTTCTTGATATCGCTTCGATAAAAGAAGTACTTTACTTCAGTTAGAGGATAAAAGATGGTGCTCTTGAGGGCATGCATCGATCACGGTACTCGCCCACTGATGAAGCTTAAAACGATAAGCTCAACCGTTACTCGGCTGTGGAAAGTAGGACCATCAAGGGCTGCTACTCAAGAAAAACAATTCTTTAACGTCTGTGATCCACTGACGAAGGAAGAAGAAGTTTGTTCATGGAAGAATATGTGATGACACGTGTAAAAGCGGAAGTAATTTTCGCTTATTTGTCAAAACAACTTTAAAGTTTTGATTTATTTGATGGATGAAATATTTCTACAATTTTTATGTACACTCATGTTCAAAATTATTGTCGCATGTCTATAAATATGTTTTTGTAGGAATATAATTTGATAACGAATTTGCCCGGTATTTCTTATAATGTTAGTATGTGTATAATCGGCAAAGACATGTATATGGCAAATTTAATGTCAAAAGAGCAGTAAATAAGAACAATAAAACAAAAATTAAACTTTCTTGTCCATTTAGCAACATTTTATTTTACTCATTATAATTTTCATATTTATAATTATTTTCCTAGGAAGTTTACCACAGATATACATTTCTCGATTATACATATGGTATCAGTATTAAAAGCATCCTACAAAAACTATTATCCAATTATATTCTTACAAGGAAACAGTTATAGATATGCGACAATCATTTTGAACATGAGTGTACATACACATTCGATTAAGCATCAATTCCTAAATACATCTTTCAAATGCAAAATTCAGGTACTTCAAAGGGATTTTTTTTTCTTTTAGAAAACAGGAAAAGCTCGAGCAAGTATACTTTCGTTGC
Organism: Thermobia domestica; assembly: GCF_964235325.1. Classification (NCBI taxonomy): domain Eukaryota; kingdom Metazoa; phylum Arthropoda; class Insecta; order Zygentoma; family Lepismatidae; genus Thermobia; species Thermobia domestica. The sequence continues at coordinate 275,314,817 of NC_137462.1, forward strand.
TCAAAGGAAATGTTTCCAGCCATCTTATTAATGATTTGTCGCTACTGGCAACTAAACTAAATATAAAGGAACAACAAAACAAATTAATAAGAAAGAGAAAAGAAACTAATAAGTTAAATGGCTACACATACGAGTCATGAGAGCACCAAATAATAACAATTTGATCATGTTATCTTTAATATCTTCTCTGTTATTAACGTTCAAAGTATGTAAACTCCTTTGTGGGACACACTGAACATAGGCTAATAGGCTTCGATATAGATCACTTTTAAGTGTTTATTTAGATACGACATTCCTTAGATCCATCATTGCTTGTGTTGTTTCCGAGGACCAACATTTTTGATAAATGCCTAAAAGTGCACTTTCTACTTGAAAGAAGACTTTTTTGCAGATGCACAAAATGTATTTTATTCCACTCCTGTTGAAATATTTCTCAAAGACTAGAGCGATCTTAGGAGGAGAAAGATGGTGTATTATAATCACCTTCCTTTATCCTGAGTGGGAATTTTATTGTAGTAACAATCCATATAAATGTTCCTAATAAAATGCAGTATGTATTATGTTGTGGTGTGTTGGCAACGTGACGTAACTTTAATATTCTCCTGCAACAAAATGTAGGCGCAATCATGAACCGGCGAGTATAACGTCTTGTGCACTGACGAAGGAAATTGTTACGTACTTTTACATCAACATTATGGTACGTAATTGCACGAAACTTTCTACGATTGGTCAAATATATCCGCGCTACTCTACAGTGACTACAAACTTCTATTCAACTCCATGATAAATGTCGCAACCTGTGCTATTGCTTCCCAGACTGCTAATAGAGTTGCTACCTGTGCTATCGGTTGCCTGACTGCTAATAGATGTTTCAGCCTGTGCCATCGCTTGCTTCACTACTACACCGTAAACAATAAAACACCACTGAAACACTTTTAGTACAGATGGTGAGGGGAAAATTGATCAAATAGTATTTATGAAGTGTATTTCGCGTGTCCAAAAATGTTACTTCTCTAAAACTAGTATCTAGTATGACATATTAAAGCATGAAATAAAGCACTACCGGAGTCACCTTTTGAAAAATATGAGGAAGTGTTTGACTTAATTGATTAAATATGTCCATCAGCTTGCACCCTTCTCATACTTAGTGACTTCAATTTATGGAACGGAAATTTCAATGACTACAATAGTTATCTCAAAATTCCGGTCAAACTATAATGCATTAAAATTTTTATGTTATTTAACAATTTATAATCATTTAATAATGTACCGGTATATAATAAGTTCGGTAAAACTCTTGACCTAGTTCTAAGTAATTTAGACCACGTGAAAGTTAGCAAAGAACCTTATCCCTTTGTAAAAGAAGGTGAACATCACCCAACTTTGAACGTTTAAATACAATTCGGTCGTCTAAAACAAGCAAAATCTAAGCGATATGTAACGGGATATAATTTTAGAAAGGCAGACTTCAAAAAACTTTACACTGAACTTGGGCAGGTAAACTGGGACTACCTTACAGGATACAATGATGTAGACGAAACTGTTAAATGCTTTTATAACACTATATATAGCATATTTGACCTCTGTGTTCCAAAGAAAACAAAAACCCCCGCAAAACTATCCAACGTGGTACACTCTGAATATAACTAAGAAGATTAAATTAAAAACATATCATCATATGAAAATGAAAAAGAGGGAAGGGAATAAAAGTTTCCATCAACAAAAGTTCAACAGGTAAAGGAGAGAAATTAAAAATGAGGTACGGAAGGCATATAAGAATTTTGTATTAATTAAATTTTATATTAAATTTTGTATTTTGTCCGAGGCATCCTTAGAACAAAATCCATCCGAATTATGAAATTTTGTAAAAAGTAAGACACGCCATTTAAATGCTGAATTCTTATGTAATAATAGTAAAGAAATAAACAAAGATGACGAAATCGTTAAAGAGTTTGACAACTATTTTCAGTCCGTATACAGTAAAAGTAAAGACAATAAACGGAACAGTCAGTGTGGGTAGATAAATGTCACAATATATTCTACGTATATCATCAATAGAAATACAGGAAATTGTTAATATAATAAAAAAGATGAAATCCAAAAGAGCGATAGGTTCTGATGGAATCCCAAGCTATATTGTAAAGGGTTATATAGATCACTCCCTAACACCGTTGAAAATCATATTTAACTTGTCAATTAAATCTGGAAAATTCCCTAATGGAAAACAACGAGAGTTTCACCTATCTCGAAATCCAATAATAATAAGAGAGAATTAAAACCTATAGATCCATCTCAATCTTAAGCACCTTTACCAAGATTTATGAAACAGTTTTATACCAGCTGATAATAGGACACGTGCGGCCATCTATATCAGAATTACAACATAGCTTTCTTACAGGCTGTTCAACGGCCACAAATCTTAGTCTAATATCTACCTTTATAAGTAAAGAGCACTAGACTTGGGGTGAGGACAAGTAGATGTTATATACATAGATTTCGCGAAAGCGTTCGACAGCGTAAATCATAATAGATTGCTCAGCAAGCTTAAGCAATTTAGCTTCAGCAGCGAACTCACTAATCTATTTAAATCTTACTTGGAAAACAGAAAACAATTCGTCGTGTACAAAGGTTGTAAGTCTCAGGAGTATGTACAACTATCAGGGGTGCCACAGAGATCAAATTCAGGGCCATTGGTTTTTTTACTGTTTATCAATGATCTCACAAGCTGATATTTGCAGACGATGTTAAAATATTCATGGCAATAGAAGCATTAAATGACTGTAAAATGCTTTACAATGATTTGAATGAACTGATGGAATGGTCCAAAGAGAACATCATAAACGTGAACATTAACAAATGCAATGTAATGTTCTTTACAAATCGCAAAACCCCTAAGAAATTTTCGTATAAGACGAATGGCATCACTTTACTAACCTCGGTTCTGTCAGGGAATTAGGGGTGGTGTATGACAGAAATTTCACATTTAACAATCACACAAACCACATGATTGACCAGGCGTACAGAAACCTTGGATTCATCATCAAGAACAGTGAAGAGTTTAGTAGTATTACCCCTGTCCGAAAGCTATATGAGCACTGCGTTCGTACAAACTCGAATACGCAGCCACTATATGGAACCCTCACACAAAAACAAATATAAATAATATAGAAAAAGTTCAGAATGAATATCTAAGGTACTTGACACATAGGGAGACACAAATATATCGAAAGACATATAATTGTCAATCTTTAAATTTAAACTTTAATGCATTAAGTCTAGAATAGAGACGAATAATCCAAAATATGTTGTTTCTATATAAGTTACCTAATAATAAAATCAACTGGGCAAATTTATTGCAAGAATTTAAAATACGTAGTCCTACAAATGTAACTCGTCTTGAAAATTTTGATTTCTTTCACTGTGACAGATTACACACGAATGTAAACAAGAAGTCATCAGTATGGAGATTGAGTACAACCTACAATAGGCCAACAAAATATACAATAGATTTGGATATTAATATTAACAGTGTAAGTCAATTCAAGGCAGTCTTTGTAATGTAATAAGAAATAAGTGTAGATGAAAGAACATTAATGATATTCCAATCACATTATAACTATAAGTGTATTATAATATGAATGTGTGAATGTGTTATAGTTGCTTAATACATGTAACGGACACTGTAATTGGGTTATGTAGCCTGTTGTGTTTAGAAATAAATAAATATATATATATTTAAACCATTCTTTTCGGCAAACAATTCGAAAACAAAATGATGTTATACATTTTGCACATTTTGCATTGGAAATATTTGGAAACACAGTATCTAAAAGGGGTGAATATGTGTCAACTGGAGGTTTTTCAAAGAGTGTCTGTAATGTGTACAGTGTCCTGCTGTGTCTAAAAGTAGTTTATGTATTTTTGCAGTGTAATAGATGCTGCTACCTGTGCTATCGTTTACCTCGCTGCAGTACATGTCGCTACTGTGCTATCGTTTACTGGCTGCTAATAGGTGTCGCTATCTGTAATATCGTTTGCTGGCTGCTAATAGATGCCAAAACCTGTCCTATCGCTTGTCTGACTGCTAACAGATGTTGCAATCTGTGCTATCGCTTGCCTCACTGCCAATTGATGTTGCTGCCTGTGTTATCGCTTGTTACGTGCTAATAGATGTTGCTACTTATGCTATCACTTCCCAGACTGCTAACAGATGTTGCTACTTGTGCTATTGCTTAACTGACTGCTAAAATATGTCGCAACTTGTGCTATCGATTGCCTGATTGTTAATAGATGTCGCTATCTGTGCTATGATTTGCTTGACTACTAATAGATGTCGTTACTCGTGCTATCCCTTTCCTGACGGCTAAAATGTCACAACTTACGCTTTCGCTTGCCAATTGCTAATAAATGTCGCTATCTGTGTTATTGCTTGCTTGGCCGCTAATGGATTTCACAACCTGCGCTATCGCTTTCCTTACTGCTACTAGATGTGGCTATGTGCGTTATTGTTTGACTCACTGCTAATAGATATCGCTACCTGTGCTCTCGCTTGTTGGTTGCTAATAGATGTTCAACCTGTCTTCTCGCTTGCCTGACTGTTAATAGGTGTCGCAGCCTGTGGTATCGCTAGCCTGGCTGCTAATTGATATATTACTTGTGCTATCTCTTGCGTGACCACTAATAGATGTCCCAAACTGCGCTATTGCTTGCCTGACTGTTAATAGATGTCGTAGCATGTGCTATCGCTTACCTGACTAGTAACAGATATCATAGCCTGTGTTATTGCTTACTTACTGCTAATATATATCGCAATCTGTGCTATTTTTTACCCATATGAAGAATTGTAAAAATATTGTGTGAAATTTGGTGATTGGTTAACAAACACAAAACGTTACTTGTAAACAACTACAGCTATTAATTGCATACGATTTTAAGCTATGGTGTACAGTGTGCCAAAAGTAGCCAGAATTATTTTAAAGAATGAATTGTTTTTGCAGTAGGCCCTAAAAATATTCTTATTTACTATTAAAAGTAGTTCATTTAATTATGTAACGTAGTTAAATGAATTACTTTTTAGGATAAGTAAGAATTTCATTTGTTAACTCTCTGAAAACGATTTATAATCTCGCTCTTATGTTCTTTCAGTCTGAAATGAAGTTCGCTATCCAGGTTTTTCTTTTCTGCTGACGATGTAGGATGCCTTAAGAATTTATAATACTGCACCGCTAAGGCTTTCAGAAAGAATCTAGATATTTGCAATTGGGTGCAAGTGGAAAAGCATAATAGCCGGATAAACCGAGGGGAAATATAATGACTTTCTTATGTACATATTTTACTTCTTAGAGGAAAAGCAGAGAATGACCAGAACCCAAAGTAACCAGGAAAATCAATAACATGCAGGAAGAAAGAATGGAGTGGAATGTATACTTAGAACAAAATGTGCTGACAACTTGATTTTTTAAAATAAAAAGGATACTTCTTTCTAAAATCTTGTGTAATTATCTTCTTTCTTTTTTACTAAATAAAATAACTTATAAGTGTTGTAAAGTTTGATTGTGGATACTTACCAGAACCTTTAAACCACGCAGGCAGGAGGGGGGGTACTTCTCTTAGATTCGAATATATACGCGTATGTGTAAATATCAGTGATGTCGCGGGCCACTTAACTCACGGTTTCGTCTGGACCATCCGAATTTGGGCCTCACTTCTGAGGCCTGGACTAACTCGGTGACTCAGAAGCAGTAAAATATCAACTGTACAGCATTATTGCATAATTACATAGTATATTGGTGATTTCTACTATCCGAGCTGGAATATTCATACGCAAAACGGTTTTTTAATAAGCATACCTATGCAGAGTGATCATAAAATCCCGTTACCCACTATGGATTATATAGATATTTATTAATTGTTGTTACATCTTGTTGCAGGTGTTGAGATACATCTAAATCATGGCTGATGAGTCCACTTACACCATGGAGTAACAGATCGAAATGATAACGTGGGCTCACGAACGACCACATACAGGAAAATCAATGAGCGGTATTCAACACGATGTCACTGTAAGGTTTCAGAAACATTTACCTCCAAGACCAACAGTTTTACGGTGGGAACAAAAAGCTCTTTGCAGCTGGTCACATAAAAGATAAACCCAGCTGGAAACGTGTGTGAAGGCTGTAGCGTCTGTCTTACGTTTGCCAAAAGTCCATTCTTAAGAGGTGACAGGAATTGAGTGTTCCATATCCTACATTTCAAAAACATATGAAGAAGGATTTGCTGGTAAAGGTATTTAAATCTTCGTTTGTAGCAAATTGAGTGATAGTAACTTGCAAAAACATCAGTTGAATTGTGGACGAATGGTCGGAATCTTTACAACTCTTATTTCAAGGAGAAAAATGTTTTTCTCGGACAAGTGTGCAATATATCGCAGTGAAAAAACAGAAACATTTAATTCCGGACTAAAAAGAAACACGTTTTTAAGAAAAACTCGAACACAGCCCACTACATATCATGATATGGGTTGCAATGCCATCAACCCCCTTTGTAGGTCCATATTTCTTTGATGGTGCTGTGAATCGTATTGTGTATCTCACCATGTTACGTGTTTGGTTTATTCCATATCTGAAAGATCGGGGACTGCGCGGTCGTGTATGGTTCCAGCAAGATAGAGTACCAGCCCATTATGCCATTGCAGTTAGAGAATATCTTAATGAGGTGTTTCCTGATAAACGGAATGCACGTGGACCTGTACATTTGCCTGTACCTTAGGAGTGGCTACCCCGAAGTCTTGATCTGTCACTTTTCAACAATGCATTATAGGCAACTGTTAAACAAAAGGTTACTGCCACACGTTACGAGACAGTTGATGAACTTGAGGGTCATATTCTACGTGCATTTACTGCCATCACGCCAGGAATGTTGAGAAATTTTTTTCTTCCTACACGAAGGAAAATCAAATTCTGTTATGAAAACGATGGTGTACACACGGACACTCTGAAATAAATAGTACAGAATAGTCACACTACCTCGAAATTGTACTCTGCCATGATCCAAGCTTAAGAGCCTGAGTTACTAAAAATAATACAAAATTTACCATCTTCTTTTGCTTGCTTATTCATAAGAGAAAGAAGATAATGAAATGCAACTTACCACAATATTAGATATTGTTATTCTACAATAGAAAATATGAACCTGAAGAATTTTCAGTGTTGCCATCCATAGAAATTACAGTGTTGTCAGAATAACAATGCTCCTAAAATCTAAGTTAAGGCAGCGACTAGGACTAGAGGAACAATCTCAACTGCGTTTGGTTACGTATTATGTTGTTTTGGTTTCCTATGAACTACTTTTTAAATAACATATTTATTTAATATTAATAACTGTATGTTGAATCTATTTTGTTTATTACAAACTAAATGCAACTATTTTTTTTTAAAAAAAGCAGTTCACACTAAAGCAAAACAACATGATACGTAAGTGAATGCAGTTGAGTTCGTTTCTGTAGTCGCTGCCTTAACTTAGATTTTAGAAGCATTGTTACTCTGGCAACACTGTAATTTCTATGGGTGGCAACACTGAACATTCACTGAATAACATTATCTATGATTGTGGTAAGTTATATGTCATTATCTCCTTTCACTTATGAAAACAAGCAAAAGAAAAATGGTAAATTCAGTATTGTTTTTAGTAAGGCAGGCTCTTAATACAATGCGATCAACTATGAATAAGTGGACACGTGACAGGGGATAACGGGACTTTGTGATCACTCTGTACATGCCATCCTATTTATTACCAATTTTCAGTGCATGAACCTTCAATTCTGAAAGGATATTTTAAACAACAACCAACTCTGGAAACTAACTACAGTGAAACCGAAGAGTTTGACTAACGTGTATTGCTAACTTACATATTTAAAAACACATTAATGAAGAAGAAAATCCAGTAACGCCTTTCTCACAGGGTTGCCCAAAAACATTGGAAGAAATAAAGGTAAAATAATATAATTCTCACTTACCTTGATTTCTTTCTTACCTTTTGTGCTTAGCATTTTCCTTCGGTCATATGATCAAATTACTTGTGATAGTGCGAGCTTGAAGGTTACACAAAAGTTCTTGTTTAATTAACTTCTTTAAAGTAGGGGGCCTGTAGCACATTTGATATTGTTTGCAATGTTGTGTGAAGTTAGCAGCAGCATTTCCTCTTTCTTTCAGATTAACAAACCACCATTATGTCGTTTAGGCTAAGGAAGACAATGATTAAGCTAAGTGAATGATGGTGGAGGAATTGGTGCAATGAGAAACTGAGATGATATGGGAGTATCCTGAACATCCCACGGGCACGATGTTGTTCACCACAAATTTACTTGGCCCAGGATAGAATATGAGACCCCACGCACCAGAGGTAAACGTTTTACCACTCAGCCACCATGGCACTCCCTTCAGCAATTCTAAAAAGGCTGTACATCCATGTTTTCTCCTAGATCTTTCTACGAAATATTTCTCCTCATTGATTAGATTCAATCTTCGAAGTTTACTAGCTTGTGGATCTCTTGTAAAGAGCCGGAAGAGTTTGGTAAGGCCATTAATGGATTGTATCAATTTTAAGTTACTTTATGATCCCTCGAGTGCTTGAAAATTTGTTAATAAATATGTCTTCAATTTGAGTTGTTTGAAGCAGTGTTATTATTAAGTATGTGAATGTGATACGGGCATACTCTTGTTTTGTGTGTCTGTGTTTGTCGTTTATCTTGATTTTTCTTGTTGTTATCCTGACATCATGTAGGTCTATATCTTTTGTAATTCTGTTCGGTCTCTGTAACTTAACGTCCCACAATTATGTCTTTTAGGTTAACGGAGATGATGATTAAGGCAAGCCAATGATGATGGAAAATTTGGCGGAATAAAATGTGGAAGGAAACCAAAGTATCCTGATAAAATCGACGGACTCGATGTTTTCTTTTTCAAGAAATTTATGGAGAACAAAGTTTTTGTAGTATCATTCAGCTCAATATAAGGTGATGCTACAAAGGTGTGATGGAGTAACTGTATTTCTGACGACCCGACAAAACATACTTATTCTATGCCATTGCATATGTACTGCAAAATATACTTGTTGAATAAGTGGAAATGGTTATTCGCAAACTACTATATAAACGTAGAAGATGACAGTCTATTGAAAATTCCCCTTGAAATTAAAAAAAAGTAACATACGTCATATATATTTACTATTATTATTATTATTATTATTATTATTATTATTATTATTATTATTATTATTATTATTATTATTATATTCGTACAACGTGGGAAATTCAGATGCAAAACTGGACTTTTTGCCTGTGGAGATGGGATTTTATAGTATTTAAGGTTGACATCACTTGCACATAATTGTGTGATCACAAAATGGGATTAAACATGTACCTACATTTCTGACGCACACTGTATGGATATGTCCACCTTTATTAATAATGAATCGCTTCATTGTTTGGCTTCTTGTACAGTTGTGTTCAAAAATGTCTTACGTAAAACAATTTAATAATTTTGCTTGTAATAAAGAGCTTAAATAGTCATAACGTGATGTTACAGTATGTTTATCTCCACTTAATGGATAAGAAGCGTACATTACTTTCTAAAGCCACGTGAATGATCGGAGTGTTTTAAACAAAACTATACATTACCTGCATGTATTAAATACCATAAAGGAAGTGCAAATATTAAAGCAAAAACGAAAAAAGGAACCTAAGCGAAATAGAATTTAAACCTAGAAACAGAGCTTTCATCCCTTCTATTTTCAACTTTTTACATTCAATTGTTCTAAATAGAAAAGATACGCATGTAAGCTTATAAATATGCCACACAAGCCCTATGTGTTTTTTTCCTTCCTTTTTCATTAAATTACAGTAAAAAAAATAACGGTATTATGTTTCTAGAAGACTTTTCATTTTAAATACAGAACATTTTACAATAGGAGAAACAATGGATTTTACCAAAACAGTGGCGGGATGGAACACAAATTCCTCTAATGCTATACCCCTTTCAGCATATTTTGAATACGAACATCATTCTTTCCCCCTCGTATAACAGTAACAACCATTCAACTATCCGTACTAGAGGAAAGGGGAAGGGGAAGGGGAATGAAAAACACAAGAGAAGAACCGGAAATATTATAAAGTCCCTTTCTTTTAAAATCAGGAAACAATAACTCATTATGCCAGTTATATTGAAATATGCTTGTACTGGTATGAGTACTGTAGTTTGTATCTCAAAGAATATTGTATTTATGAAAAGACGGATGTTTATACTTCCAATTAAGTTTGAACAAGGCGGAAATGGAAAATGCCTACCGTTGGAGATAGGGGATGAACTGAACATGAATATTGTCTGCATTTCATGTCACGAGATTTATCTTATATATTAATTTCTTTTTTTAAAATTTCTTTGTATTCCTTTGCTAATCAAATAAAACGCAAGATGAGAAGAATAGAATTTTAACTTGATATTGAATTTCCTTGTCGGCTTATGTTGCAAATCAAACAGTATTTCCGTTGTATTGTAACGTCTAATGATATTTTCATTTTTCCTTGTACGAACAACAAATACTAAAACAATAGACCTGAAATAGATTATATTAATTACTTTTATTTACTGTATCTTTTATTATAATTACTGAGTTATTTACAGTTTATTATGAGCGCCGACTATAGGCGTGCTCCGGGGCTCCAGCACCTACACAAATAATCTTGTGAGTGAGTCGGAGTTTTGATAGAAACAACATAACATTAATATTTCTCACTTGCCATTATCAAAAAGTAAGCAATTAAAACATTGAGATGAAAGTTACAATTACTAACCTCTAAAATATAATTGTTTGTTTCAAATGTATTTGTGCAAACTAACCAAGCAAGATACTCACCCCTTCCATTCCTGTCTCTGGCTAAGTCAAAGGCAGACCCCTCAATAAATATGAAACCATATTGTGAATAGAATCGACCACATCCCTTTATGACAGTGTTCATAAAAGATTTTAGCTAAAAGGAAATCAGTCAAAAAATATGGAGATTCTCCTGAAAAACATAACACAACACGCCATTGATATGCACCCACCTAAGTTTTGGAAAGTCGGCGCCGTTGCAGTTTATAATTCTATTTTCCTGAAATAAAAAAAATGTAATGATTGAGTTTTACTCAAGACAAAAAAAATGTAATATTTATAAGAGGAGACGCATTTCACAGGAACTTAAGTATATTACACATATTGATGTTGTAAATGTTAATGCTGATCTAGGATTTAGTCAAGGGAACTCTGTACATCTATATATGACTCATGTAATAAAACGATGTTGTTTGGAAGTCCAAGGGACACCAGTTTAGAGAAATTGAAAAACTCCTTTTGCCAGTGGATATCCTGTGGAAATAAAATATTTGCTTAAGAGGTGTAATCACAAAATACGGTATGTAATTTTATTAGAAATAAAGTAGTAAGTTTACATGGAATTTGATTTAATCTCAAAGTGCTGTTCTTACTAGGAATGCACTTATCCCAACGTTCAATCCATGGCTGGAAGCAATTCTTGAATGCTTCTTTTGGAAGGGCGTCCAGCTGCTCTGTCGTAGCCTTCTTAAAGTCAGAAATAGTGTCAAAACTTTTCCTTTAAGCACGACTTTAATTTTTGGGAAAAGCCAGAAGTCACGAGGAGAGCACAGCGAATGTGGACATACAAAAATATTTTTCGTCCTAAAACTCGCGAATCAAAAGCAAGGTGTGGCACGGGCGTTTTCTTGGTGAAGAAGGAAGCCATTTGTCCGTTTAATTGGCTGTTCAAATGGTTTTCACGGACCCATACGAGATGTTTGTTTATTCAGAAAACTCTCGAATAGTCATTCGCCTGTTTGAACAAATCATTTGTGCCCTTGTTTTTTTTTTTTTATTTTCATCTGTTTTTGATGTGGAAGAACATCTCGCACTTTGCTCGTATTCAATCGACTCTTTGCTGCTTTTCAATCTCCATACCACTTGTAAACAGCCTTCAATGCTATAGCTTCATCGCCATACACTGATTTTGACATTTTGTGAGTTCCATTATCACTTTTTTGCAGCTTAGAACGAAACTTAATGTTGGCACGCGACAAATGCTCTTAACACGTCCACATTCTTCTGCCTTTAGAAGCCAACTAACATGTTACAACTCGTTCAAACTCGACTCTGACTGCAAGAACCTTTTAGGCTACCAAGCATACTAGTTGAAATTGATACAACATCGATACATCGATAGATGGCATTGTGCAATTATATTTACAGTGCTTTATGATCGCATTTTGTATGCCTCGGGAAAGAGTCTTCTTTCCTGGATTTCTATGGAACATTTCTAAGTTTGCTTCACGATAATCGCAGGACTAATTTTGGACATCCATATGCTGTCAAATTGAAACTCAACAAAATTTCTGTTGAAATTTTCATTTTCATTATATACTGTAGCTCTGAATATACAGGAACAGGTCAAAAGAAGGGCCATGGGGGTGTTGTACTATGCATGTACTTTGGCCATCATTCATTAGAAATGCTATTTTAACCTGTATTAATTTGGAGCTCTTGAATGCTTTAGTGCCTACACATCCTTAGATATGGATAAGATAAAACTTGTACAATAATTTACCATGAAGAAGTTCATATGTGGGTATGTAATAGTTCTAGCATTCATTAAATCCTGAATTGGAACCCGAAAGTTTTGCATGTGTTTGTATAGACTTCGAAACTATGCTTTGATTAAGTGTCGAAAGTCTTACTGAACGAATATCTCCATCCGTCTGTCGATAGGTAACAGAGAAAAATGATAAGAGATATCGAGAAGTTGTTTTTGCAATCTACTCAACGTCCGCGTTCCAAGAATACGTTCAATCTTCTCCATTAACTCTCTATTAAAATCAGAAGTGAAAGAAGTCGACCGTTACCAGTTTCAAAATACAGCAACAAACGACTTTGCAAGCAATCAGTACAGCGCCTCAAGAAAGCGTATTATCTTAATCTACAATACTCTAGAAGACCCGAAGTGGGTGAAATTTACTACTTGCTGAATGAATATTGATCTCCGTAGAGAAAAAATGATCTGAAATATGAAAAGCGCTTTTCAAAATCAATTGAGCATCCGAAGAATGGATTTCATCTCCGTTAACTCTCTATTCAAAACGAAATATTTTCTGAAATATTTTGCTTGAATAAAGTATATCTAGTGCTCATAAGTACTGAGGTCCGTAGTTGATGTAAACAAATAAGTAATATTACAATTAGTATTATCCTGATTTTTTTTTACTTTATATCTATATGCTTGTTAGTCTTATTTAAAATAACTTTATTATTAAATCTGCTAGGAAACACTCTGTGGGTAGATACTCTATTTTTGTACAACTACGCTTTTGTATATTACATGAGTGGTGAGTAAACTGTAATCTACTAGGGGAACAGCTGCTCGACACATGCATAGCAGGACGATGACAGACCGGTAGTGGCCCCATTATGATTTTCGAAACCTTCACACAGTCATCTATAGGGCCAGTATTGAATGTGGAATGCAACTGTGACGGCACCTACCTACCGGCAGGTAATTGCTAATTAAGTATGTCCATTCATGTCGGTCATCTTTCAAAATAGCAATTACAACGTTCAGGAAGAAAATACTTCTTACTACAAGACTGACGTTCTGGTGCATCGGTTCGACGAGCATAGTGATGAATTTCAGTTGCTATAATTTTATCCCAAACCCATCCAATGGTAACACAATTGAAGATCTGTGCGATGTATTTGAATTTTGGATTCGAACACATCGCGGAATTTACAATAATTAGCCAACTTACTTTGTGCTCCATACCTCCAGTCAGATACCAAGGCTTCATTGTTTCGATACCAAACAGCATTGCTGCTGTCCTATGAGCCAAATGTGGGCATACCAAATATTACATAGTAGATCAAAATATTTTAACTTATCAATGTGTTTATTAACTTCTTTAATAATAATAATAATAATAATAATAATAATAATAATAATAATAATAATAATAATAATAATAATAATAATAATAATAATAATAATAATAATAATCCGAGAACTACGACTCATATCACGTTCTTATTAGTTTCATATTAACCAACAGAAAATGCAATTAAGCATCACACACAGAGAAACGCGGACAACTAACAATTTAATTGAATGACGAATTTAAACCACAAACATTGCAGAAGATCCATTAGTTTAGTTGGCCTCTTTGTTTCGTAACATGCGTCTGACATATTATATTGACAAGTTGGCTTGTCGATAATTGCTTTGGTAAGGAACACGGCCATGATGCATTCCTGAGTGGCCCTTTATAAACCCCTCCCTCTAACTAGCTCATTTTTCTCTCTCGTTTTCTCTGACTCCCCTTTCAATCTGCCATTCCTGTCACGGGTGTTTCAATGTAATGTTCATTAATACAGCAGCCATAGTTAGCCCTGACCAAGGAATAAATAAACCGAAGTGGAATATATGAAGCTTAATTTTGAAACTTGCGATAGCAGAAGAGAAACTAACTAATTACAAATGATCTAAATTGATTTAGAGCGCAGACACCCACTTCCTTCCGTTCGCTGAAGCTACCGCATGCCTTTGCTTGACCACAATGGCAGCTAATAGATCAATGATCTAAATACCAACTCACATTTCGTTATAACCTCATTCACTATTGAATGGAGAACGAAAATATTGCTATTAATGGGTGATTTAAAAAATATATATATTTTCAGGCCAGTTTCACAGGTTTCTTATTTCTTACAAAAGATTAGTCACCGTTAAGATTTGCAATTCATGTTTTAATAGTTTTATATATTCTACCTTCAATTCGACTACATATATACCACACGGTATTATTCAACCATAAGATGATTGAGGAACATTCCATGTGAAAACAACCAATAAAATGACAAAATCTGATCTGACAATCTCAGATTTTTGTAAGAAAATGATGCACAGATTTATTACAGTAGAAGATGAAAAAAAAAAAACACAAATATTAGTTCTCTCCACCTGAAAGTATCCGCATACAGAGTGTTCAAAAATTTCTCAGTTACAGTGATTATCAAAACTTGTCATAAAATGGTTAATATGTGCACTAGAGACATGAAACAAACGCCATTGGAAAGTTTAAAAATTGTTCTACAAGTTGTTCTGTATAAAAAAAACTCTACAATAAAAACAACACTTTAAAAATTCAAATTAAAATTTGAATTTTGAATTTCGCACAGATATGTTCCTCTGAATTTATTCAAAATTGTCCAGATTGTAGTCTCATATGTGCACCACAAAGTTGCATTTTGGGCACTCAATGGGATCCGATTCAAAATTCAACATAAACCAAACATTGCAAGATATTGATCATGTGAATATCTGGGTTTAGATCGATAACCACTTGCCTATAGCTATTTACCTGTAGCATCAAAGGAATTTATATTAAAATTCATTTGTTTCTTGATGTATTCATTTGAATTTACACAATTATCCACCTTTCGAGTTATTTAGGGAGGTATTACCTTTCTGAACATTACTCATTAGAGGTCATTATTCTTGTTAGTCAGTATGAATGTTTCTAAATTTATATTGGTTACATTAATACATGTTATTTTCATTCCTTTGTTTCGTGATTGCTGTTTCAGAACTTATTATGAAAGGGATGGATATATTTTCCTCC
Organism: Thermobia domestica; assembly: GCF_964235325.1. Taxonomy (NCBI): domain Eukaryota; kingdom Metazoa; phylum Arthropoda; class Insecta; order Zygentoma; family Lepismatidae; genus Thermobia; species Thermobia domestica. Next base: position 275,330,530 of record NC_137462.1, read on the forward strand.
CTTTGACAACATGTATCAATGTAGCCAATATAAATTTAGAAACATCAATACTGACTAACAAGAATAATGACCTCTATGGGGACACTTTCAGGAGGAGAGGGGTAATATTTGTGATTTTTTCATCTCCCACTGTAATAAAGTTGTGCACTTTTTTTAAACAGAAATCTGAGATGGTCAAGTCTGATGACTTGTTGATTTGACATGGAATGTCCCTTGAACTATTTATTTTATGTTTGTTTAAAATAGACTTATATATTGTGGTCTGAATTAGAAAATAAAGATTTCCTTACGAAACTTTAGATCACCTCGATGTCAGGATGTGAAGATTTGTATATATTACTAATAATTCCCAACTGGTAAGTGAAGATAATAATATCAGTGCACCCTCTGTTTTAGATATTATCTCCTACTAGTAGACTGCTGGTCGAGTTTTAACACATCTTCTCAACTACGAGACTATGTGTGGTTATACGAGGTTCTACAGCTTAACGTGAAATCCGAAGCAAATGCTTTCGCACAGGGAATCGACCTCGGTTTCCTGTTTGTTTTGCCTTTCATAGAGACATGGACGTACAATTTCAGATAACATGTTCTTCCCCTGGAATCAAACTTGGGACCTCGTCCACAAAAACCGCGCACACTAAGAAATATACCGGACGAGAAGAATACAAAGCAAAGCAAGGTTTCCGCAAAATATCATATATCCAAGAAATGATCCTTGTCCTCCACTATTGTAGTCTTTTGGACTACGAGATCAAATACTTTAACTTTCTAGAATGTAAGTTTTATAATGCCATTAGGTACGCATTCTAGCCAATGGCCATCAATGAATTAATCGACGACGACACAAACAGGCGGCAGGAAGCGTACAGGACCTTCTTGCAGGTCTTCTCTTACTATTCCTGCTCGGAAGTGCATTCTTTTCTCTGATGAATTTGCTATTCATCGCAGCTCGCAGGATAGGAATGTCTTCATATGGGAAAATGAAAATCCATATATTTTTGAAATCAAGAAACTGAGAACAATCCTCCGCACGTCGTAATTTGGGCGGGAATGACTGAACTACACATCTTTGGTAAGTTCTTCTTTTAGAATTCCGTGTCCAGATTACATATCTGAAGATGCTTAATGACTGGCTTCTTTCACAGCTGTAGAAGCTAGGCATCAACAACATGGTTCTTTACAAATACGACGGAACTCCCAGCTACTTCTCATTAGCTGTTTTTCAACGTCTGACCGCACTTGTCTCTGACCAGTGGATAGGACGTGGGCCCCCAAATTCATTAGATCCTTATTCTTGGCCACCTCGAAATCCAGACCGTACAACACCAAACAATGCCATGCGGTGCATAATCAAATCACGTCAGGAAGAAGCAGTGGACAACGATGCTCTACGAGAAAGTATGCTTGAAGCCTTCCAGCTTGTGACACCTCAGCTGCTAAAGCGAATGAGTAAGAGGACATAGAGGCATATCAAGCTGTGCATGGTAATGAGGTGCATAGCAGAAGTTTTGGACAAATAACTGCGTATGTGTGTGTGTTTTGTTAAAAGTACCACTTTTTTCTTTTCTTTTTTTATCATCTTACTGTACACCTGTATTTTTGTTGTATATAACCGAATCTTTTGACTCAATTGATTGTATGTTTTTTGTATAACTCAATGTACTTCCTTGACAAGAGTTAGGTGGTAGAGCAGCAATATGCTGAACCTCGCCCGCTTGAATAAAGCCTTTTTCAATTCAATGCAATATTCAGTATTACAAATATAGGGATGAAAGAAGTACAGCTGTCAAGAGACTTTTTGCCAGCCTTGAGAAAGCCTATAATGTTATGGAATAGCAGTATACCATAACATTCTTTTGTATTGCATGTTCAATGAAAACCTATTATGAACATCTTAAATTAGAGCTATGAAAGTACTACAGTATGTAAAATTCAATTATGAAGGCACAAACTTTTACATCCATGGCTTTACTATTTAGCTCAATGATTGTACTTTATATAAAATGCACCGGTTTAGTCTAATTTAAAGGCCTTGTATTAAACTTGAAAGCGATGATAGAATTGTTCGGGCTGTTCTCGAAACTACCTGCGTTCTGTAAGAAGATATGACCCTATGGAAGGAAATTATGGAGTATTTTACACTCTAGTTATCAATATTCCTTTCTCATAGGCAGAGCTTTCATATTCCAGTGAGATAAAATATCGTATATGATGCTGCAGTATTATTAAACAACTATTAACGAAGTGAACCGAATATTCTTTTAAATGGTCGAGATGAAATGTGGATGCACTGCATTTAGTACGATATGTGAGATGATTAATCGTCAGGGGTGCCCACAAGGGGGGGGCTATGACGCAAACTGCGTCATTGAAATATTTGGGGGGGGTTAAAAATCTATATAAATATGTTTGATTGGGGGGGGTAAAATAAATCGAAAAGAAGATTTTTTCATGGAAGAACACCTACGGATAGACAATTGGGGGGGTGCGTCATGGACATAAGGGGGGGTGGGCACCACTGTTAATCGTGCTGTAGTTGTAGGAAATACGCCCATGTTTGTGATGTGTGAATAATTCTAATGAATCTGTAATGTTTATTTTATTTCAGTCATACGTGTTTCTCTCGGTATTGAAATTTTTACAACCAGCCGAGAATAATGATATTAATTTTCTATATCCTCCGTACTACACAATAGACCCACTTTTGACTGCCTTTAGACTTTTAGTAATTAATTGTATTCTAAGAGATTAGAAATTTAGTTTATTATATGTTAGAGATTTCATATGTATGATCAGAAAGTAGTTACTTCACATGAAAATTTATCAAATTATTTTGAGAAACAAAATGGTATTCCGTGATAACTGCTTCAGTTCCTTTGCTTGTACAAGATCCATTTACACTCGAATCACTGAAACCACTAAAGATTACGAAATGAAAAATAGAGCAAAATAAAATTAGCTATCACCTACATCTAAAAAACATTTCGACTTTCTTCTTGCCTAAATTAGAAAATCTCTAAAACATTCTAATACAAGTCAGATATAAATTCAAGACATTTCCGTTGCGAAACTTCACTAACTTGGGGCTAAATAAAGATAAGCTTTTACGCTGTTATTTTTGGCTTCTTTCTATTTATCTATGACCAAGTGCCGAACTTCTTGTTCTCTGTGCGTGGGATCCTGGATACAATCAATGGCGAAACTTACCTAAGATTTAATACAAGTCCTAGCATCAGTTTGGATCCCATTTTTCTCAATATATGGAATTTCACCTAATTCATGAGCTTAGATGCTGAAAAGGTATTATTATTATTATTATTATTATTATTATTATTATTATTATTATTATTATTATTATTATTATTATTATTATTATTATTATGCCTTTTATCAGGTCCTGGGACAAATGAGGATATTTTATTCATTTATTTATTTATTTAGGTTTAGGACAGAAATGATCTTCCACTTTCCTCGATCTTCAGCCTCCTCTTTCAACTCCCAATATTTTATTATACTTTTCAAATCATCTAGAGGTTGTATTCTTCTTTTTCCTATTCCTCGCTTTCCTTGCACTCATTAGGCTAAGGGATACGGTGATTAAGGGAAAGGAGTGAGGTGGAATGAGAATGTGGAAGGAAACGGGAGTACCCGAGAAAACCCACGGACACGATGTTGTCCATTACAAACTTACTTTCCCGGGCATCGAGCCTGGGACCCCACCTGCCAGAGTTAAGCGCTGCACCACTGAGCCAAGGTTGAGAATATTATTAACAGTAAGACTTTACAAGCTGTAAGGGAAGTTCTTAGCATAATTTCAGATACCGTACATTAAACAATTATTTAAACTAACATTTATTAGGTAATATTGTTAGATTTCTAAAGGGCTGATGGGAACTCGCACGAAGTAAAGGAAACCATTATAGCCCAGCTGAGGAGAAGAAACTCTAAATGTCCCAAACAGCCAGTCTTAAAGTCATGATCTATTGTGTATCAACCAATATATTCCTTGTTTCCTTTCTATAATATTAAAAATTACTGAGAAAATAACATTCGTCTCATTATACGAAATTTAAGAATATTTGAAAAAATAATTCTATTCTTAAGTCATAAAGTTTCGAATATTAATGTCATAAGTGAAGTGGATGATGAAATGCAAAATAGATTTCAAGAGAATAAAAATACCTTTAAAATTACGTGCAAGTAAGTTGTCCATATTCCAACAGATTATCTGGGAAGATAATAACAGGACATATTCATCAGATTATATCGTGTGGTCATTCATAATTGTAGGGGGAAACGCTGCATGTTGAATTATTGGGATGCGCTGTCTCGCTTTTCATTTATCTCAATTTAGGACATTGAACTGCGTTATTACGTCATGGAATCAAATTATAGATTTTTTAACCTTTTCCTTTCGGCTTGTCTATTTTGATACTCAACAGATAAAGTAGAATGGTATTAAAACTTGCTTCGAAGTATCCAATTCCAGGAGAATATAATCGTTTTGTCTTTATCAAATATCATCTTTCCTTATTTATTTATTTACTCGTTTGTTTCAGCATTGTGTATATTTCAATCAATTAATGCAAAAAGATCTTTAGTCTAACAAACTGTTTTGAAAAAAAAATAAAAAAAGCATTACAGTTTAGAAACTCTAAAATCAAGATGAACCATTTTTTTCACATGTAGATAAAAATTACATTAATCGAATTCTGTATAGGAAAACCATTTTGTTTGTTCATAGCAATGGTAAGAAAAAATGTTTCCTCCTTTGGACTGAAGCCGTTCTTGCGCGTAAATTATAAACGAAGCCGTGTATGCATGTAATTGTATTGTTTTTATTATTTTGTTGCTCTTTGTTAACATAAAACTGTGTTAATACTTTCGATTCTGGGCTAATCTGATCTTGTTTATTCTAGTATCGTGGGGTTTCTAGGCCTTTTTTAATAAAAAAAATATAGCACATTCGTAAATAACAATAGACGCACTAAAAACACTGCAAACAAGTTTCTGGACTTTAGATTTTATTATGAATATATAATTTGGTGATTAAGAAGGGGTAGTTCGCTACACTGCTCGAACTAAATATGTACTTTTTGAATAAACGAAAAAAATATTTACAATACAAAAATAATACTTCCGCTGCGTGTGAAGTGCGAGCAGTGACAATGGTGTGTAATAAGGAGCGGGAAGTCTGCGGGAACTGACCGCTGAGTTCCGTAATTGTGAAGAGACGATTTTACATGATGCTTTCCCGAACAAGGTCCACCAGGTCGTCTGTGATGACGGTTGACCTCCCACTGCGCTCCTCATTGTGCATATTTTAGCGTCCTGCTACAAATTGTCTACACCAGCATCGCACCACTTGCTTGCCCAAGTGAAAAATCAGGCATCTTACAGTTGTGCCTGTGGAGTGCCTGGAATTCGAACATGTTAAACACCTGTCAGGCGAAAAACAGGGACGCCTATTCTAGTACAGAACAGGGAATATTACATGTACTGGACAGGCAAAGTCGTTAAGCCGTTAAACACAACATGGGCATGCCAAGTGGTGGAAATGAAACCTGGTAATGTACAGCACAAGTCGTTACATGGGAAAACATAGCATGTACATACCATGAATCAGGTACAGAACACCCGAGAGTAATCAGGTACAGAACACCTGAGATTACATGTGCTGTACAGCACAAGTCGTTACGCTGTTACCCTTGGCATGCCAAAGTCATGTGGTGGGAAAGAAATCAGGCGTAATTACCTGTCGGTTTGTGAATTGTGTAGCGGAAACTGATAATCGTTTACTGAGCTCATGGATAATTTTATAGGTTGTGCTGTACGACATGTGTTATGAGACTTGGCGATGACATAAACAAACAAACAAAAAAAAAAAAAGACCTAAAAGTGGGTGGTTACGCAACTTTCAAGTGGACAAAGAGCAAACGGTACCGAGGGCTAATAGAATGCATAGGTAGGTTGGGAGTCTGACATGTAAAGTAAAGTAAGTAAGTTCCTTCTTCAAGTCATAAGTGCTACTCTTTTGTACCTGTTCAACATTAACAATATTGCTAACAATATTGCACGACAAAGTTTTAACAGGTACAAAAGAGTAACACTTGTGACTTGAAGAAGAAACTTACTTACTTGTCAGGAGTAGTAGAAAATGGATCGATCTGGGCCAGTTTTAGCCAACTCACAAGCCCCTGGGAAAATGACCACCGTGCACCGTGAGCCCACGGCCTTTTACGACCTCCATTTTAGGGGTGAATTCGTTCCCTTTTATGACCACTTTTTAGGGGTGTATTCGTTCTCTTTTACGAGCCCATTTTAGGGGGTGAACTCATTCCCTTTTATGAACACTTTATCAACCCTTATTTTAATATAGCAGAAATTACGAACACAAAGAAGAGAAGATAACACATAACACTACGTAACACACAGCAGAACAGATAACAGATAAGAATATGAAACATAGAAGGGGTGTATTCGTTCTCTTTTATGAGCATATTTTCCAACCCCTATTTCAACATGACAGAGACTACGAAACATGGCGGACATAGCACAGGGGGTGTATTCATTTTCTCCACCTCTAATTGAACATAGCAGAAATTACACCGAGAGTACGTAACACACAACATCCTCCATTTTAAGGGTGGACTCGTTCTCTTTTATAATTACTTTTCCAACCCTATTTTAAGACAATGAATACCTATGTAACATAGCGATTGGATACGCTCTTTGAACCGATTTGGATGAAACTAGGCATATGGGGGTTTTCGACCATGCTGAGTACGAATATCATACCATTTTAGGGGTGAATTCGTTCTCTTTTACGAGCACATTTAAAGGGGCGAACTCATTCCCTTTTATGAGCATATTTTCCAACCCCTATAAACAAACAGCAGAACATCAGACTACGTAACATAACGAACATACAGAAGAGCAAATTGAACTCGTTAGCACATTTTAAGGGGTGTACTCGTTCCCTTTTTCAACCCCTATTTTAACATAGCACATAGCACAGCTAATAAAAGAACATGGTTTATTTCAGAAATTACACTGAGACTACGTAACACACAACATCCTCCATTTTCAACCCCTACGAACACATAACACTACGTAACACACAGCAGAACAGATAACAGATAAGAATATGAAACATAGAAGGGGTGTGTACCCTTATTTTAACATAGCTGAAAGTACACTGGGACTATGAACAGATAATACTTAACATAGCAAGGGTGTATTCATTCTCCAACCCTTACGAACACACAGAAGATCAGATAATACGTAACATTTCAAGGGTGAACTCGTACCCTTTTCCAACCCCTATTTTAACATAGCAGATAGCACAGCTAATAAAAGAGCATGGCTTATTTTAACATAGCAGGCCTCCATTTTTAGGGCTGAACTCGTTCTCTTTTATGAGCATATTTTTCAACCCCTATTTTAACATAACAGAAATGACATAAGAATACGTAACATAGCAGGGTGAACTCGTTTCCTTTTCCAACCCTTATTTTAACATAGCAGAGAATAGAAATGTACTCGTTTCCAGCCCAACATTACTTTCTTTTACGGGGATAGGAACACCCCCAACCCTCCTCCTTTCTCATCCAGGGCTTGGGACCGGCAATGGCGGAGTTTAAAAAAATAACATAATCATACTCTCATAAATGAATAAAGCATATTATCATTAGCATCAATAGTAGTGAGTGAGAATTTGTTTAAAAAATCCTGCATCGAATAACCAGATGCACGACATGCTAAATATAGGAAACAGTAATGTCCACAAAATTGAGATAAATCACCTTGAATACGTCTATTATTCCATGTATAATACAGACAGTTTCGTTTTAAGAACCTTATATGATGTTGTATATAGGGAGGTATACCATAGCTATCGAAATACTCTCCCACACACATATTAGATATATAAACAGCAACCCAATGTTCACCAGGCTTATCACTAGAATCAGTGTTTATAATTATGGCGGCTGGAAATGTATGAATAAACAAAGGTAACTCATCAGCAGCATACACACCAATAAAATGATCTTTAGGCAAATTTTGTTGTAATGCTTCATAAAGCTCAATTGTATTTAACATTTTCTTTAATTAATATATATTTTTCTCTGGAAATCAATTTCTAATTCTGAAGAGAATTCACCATAAATAATTGTTGTTACAGGAGATGGCAGTGCTTCTTTAAAATGAACCTCTAAACGTACACTTCCTTGCCGTTGCGGACTAGTATGAAATGCAGCACTTGCGCTTGAATCAGGAGTTAAATCAAACACCAGTAGAGTATAACCATTAGGATATTCAGCGAGTGAAATATTATTACCTTGATTAGAATAATAAATACCTGAACCTGTAAATAACGTAGAATATGCTTGTACATATAGCTTATTATCAAAATCTGGTTGTAAAGGTTTGAAGGGCATTGGATTTCCATCAACATACAATGTAAAAAATGACATACTAAAATGTTGAAAATTGAATGGATTTGTTTGATAAGTACCATTGAAAGCAGTATTAGTAACAAAACCAATAATAATACGTTTAGGCACTATGCCTGAAAACAGATCTGGAAGTGTACTATCCATAATTCCTTGTGGCAGAGTTTCTGTCTTCACCTGCACTTTTGTTATAGGATATTTTATTCTAAATTTAGGATTTTGTAATACTTTATTTTGTGCTATTTTAACTGCTGGTGATACATCAACCTTTTTCACAAGTAATGTTGCATCTGTAATTACAACTTTTCCATCAGCATCTGCGTCACCCATTAGACAAAATGTAGGTTTAGCTGGAATTAGTTTAATACGCAATTGTACACCATTCAGTAAAAATTTCTCCTGATTGAAAATATCAGCATGAATATAACCCAATAATTCAAATGACTGACTTAAAGCAGTGAGAAGAAAACGTTGTTTAAATCCTACATTAGCATCGGCCACACTGTCCATATGCCCTGCAGTATCTTTAAACCACATTGATGTTTGAAGATGCGTTGTTTTAGCTTCAGTATTATAATTTAGTAGTTTTTCAATATACGATCGATATGGATATGTATGTGAAGAGTAGGAAATAAGTTGATTATTTAAATATAATTGCAATTCACTGAACATTGCATTGAGAAAATCATTTACAGGGCCGATTTTCTTATCGGCAGAAGTTAAATTAGAACCATCTGATTTAGTAATTTTACCTTTAACATATAACATTGTGTGCGGTAAGTCAATATAGTCATCCCCATGACCGGGGACTACAAATTCTATTGGTGCATTATCAGCTATTGAAGCCACAGGTTTATATGGAACTATTTTATTACCTATAATACTGGTTTGAGTGGGTAAACCAGCAAATAAATCTAATTCTGATTTCATACACTCACACTGCATTTTCGTTTCTTACTATTAATATTCACACATGGTAAAATTTACAGTACCATATTACGTCTACGAAAATGTAATTTTACACATACACTGCCATATTGGAAAGGAAGTGGATTACCTGTACTATCTCTCAAATCAATAATAATTTGATCAAATTGTTTACGTTGCACAGTGACATAATGAGGATTATCAAAGATATGTACATTATTAATACCATACTTTGTAATATTTGTATTTATAATACGTAACAACGGAGCTACGGTGTCACCCACCGTTTGTGGTTCTACAATATCACTGTAAATATACATAAGTGTAGGTAGCGCTTTTTGTAAATCAGGTGGATAACGAGCATGATGAACAAGTGCAATATCTTCTTGTTGAATATGATCAAAGCCTAGTATTCTGGCTAGTTCAGGAGATAGGCGTACTTCTATATGCTTCTCTTGATCTTTTATTACTCTATTAACCTCAATTCGTTTCACTGATGCTTTGACTTTTAATTGTAAATTTAATATATCACTTTTATGATTAATTTGAGATAGAATATCATCAACATGATAATAGTGGCCTGGTAAGATTTGAGTTATTTTCCAGTTTATTTGTATTCATGAGACGATAATAAATATTATTTGTATATTTGGAAACATTCTGAAATGAACTTGTATAATGCACTTCAACAACAACTGTTTCCCACACTCCCTTCTCCAGTACAATAGGTTGATATAATTTAGTAGTATAACAAGCAAGAGTATTTTGAGGAAAATATTCCATAGAACTATTGCTAGGAAGTGTGAGATAAAAACTATCACTTTGCTCCATAATTAATCAATCAAAAATATCTTTGGATCTTTTTATCCGTTTCACACCAGCACCACTAAAATGAACTTTCTTTCTTTTTCTTCTTCTTCCAGATCCTTCCAACACTTGATTTAATTTATTTTGAGCTTTATTTTTTAAATTTGTTTTAGCTTCTTTCCATCGATCATGCAAAGACTCTTCAATAGGTTTATTATTATCTAGTACATCTCCTGCTACATTAATTCCTGTACGCATCAATTCTTTACCAACAGTTTTTGCACCTTGTTTTAATAAAGGAAATACAGTACGAAATAAACCTCCTAGAAAACTACCAATGCCATAACCTTCTTGATATGCTGTACCTCTATACCTCCTGCTTGATATATGTAATAATTGAGGTAGGGCTCATTCATCTTTCTTTCTATATACTTAAAATAACAATAGATTACAATAGAATATTATTATTATTATTGCTTATAAGTACACCATTTGCGTTTACGGGGTGGAGGACCATCCTCTTCGTCTTCTTCGTCTTCTGTTAGTTTTCTAATATAATCTATTCGTTGAGGATTACCAATGTACTCTAAAGGTATATTGGCTTTTGCTAATAATGTAGCAAAAGGTTTCCAGCCGGCAACTGAAATATTTTTCTTACGACATCTAACAAAATCGGATATCAAATCCACTATATTTGCACCTGGAATTAATTTATTATTAATATTCACATTTCCATTATCGTCCCATTGAATATTTGGATTTTGTTTCAATTTACGTAATAAAGGTCTTACTTTACGTTTACAAATTTCAGGGAGAGTAGATATTATTTCATCCTCCTCCTCTTCCTCCTCCTCCTCGTCCTCTTGTTCTTCTTCCTCCTTAGTAGTGGTAGTAGTTGCTGTTGTTGTAACTGCTGCCGGTTTTTGAATTATATTTAAATATTTTTGTAAGACTTCTCTATATTTTGTCCATTTTTCTTCTACATTTAAACTTTTGTTATTTAAAATTTCTTTAATTTCATCATCAAGATTAGATATCGTTTGATAATGATGTAATTTTTCTGGTGCGATTAAAATAAGTTTTTGTGCGTTTTGCATAATTATTTAATTAAACTAGATAGTATACCTCCAATAATAGGTGCAAGCAAAACAGTAAGAAAACCACCTTTTTGTATAATTATTCGTTTTTTCTTTTGTTTTAATGACGGACCTTTTTTCACCAAATATCTCAGTTCCTTTTTATATTTTTTTAGCTTATTTATCTCTGTTTTATTTAATGGAACATTTCCCTGTAATACGTTATAGGAACATTCACAAATAGAGCGAATTAAATCAGGATCTGCATTTTGTAAAATTGCCTTACGTGCTTTCGGTTTTGACTTTGCTAAAAGTTTTAACATATGTGCATTTTACTTACTAATCATTTTTTACGGCTATTAAAGCATAAATAGTTGTTAGAATATAAACCATATTACAATTAATATTTTTTTACAGGTACATAAACATAATTAAAAGAATCTGTTGGAAAGATATTTGTTCGAACTCGCTGCTCATCAGGAGTATTTTGTTTTAAATCAAAGAGTAAATAACCATGTGCAATTCGAGTTGCATCTTGATATGCTTCTTGAATAAATTTTGTATTACCTGGATACAATTGTCGTGCGAGATAATTAATTTGAGCTTGGTCTCTAGGATTTTTAAAACAAATAATATAATGACAATTTAACGAAATATCCCGCTTTCCTTTTTTTTGATGAAAAATATTCTGTGTGATAAATATTACACTTATATTTCTATGATGGCTACCCTTAGTAAAAATATCTACAATCCGATGGTCACACTCACGCATTAAATCATCTATAATGACAAGATGTGGACCCTCATGTGCTTGAAATTCATTATTTTGAGGTAAACCTTCTTTAAACGTACAGTTTGAAAGAGTATCATACAACGGTTGCCATTCACCATAACTCCATACAATATTTTTAAATAACTTACTATAATGGTCAAGAAATGTTTTAACAAAATATGATTTTCCACAACCTGTAGGACCTGCTACCATACATGTAAAAGGAATTTTCCATTCCATCTCTATTGCTAGAATTTAAAATATTTGTGACGATATGCTTCACCTATAAATTCTTGACTTCTCTTTTTTTTTACAATATAGTATGTTTTAAATCAATCCAAGAATTTTCACTTTTTGGCAGACCTAACCATTTCACATAGGCCTTATTATTTTTCTTTCGCAACACTTTTTCAATTAAATATGTGTTTGGAAATTTCGTTAATTGTAATTCATGTCCGTAAAATCTTCCCTCAATAGGTTTATTATTTGAGTCTACTAAGTGATATGTCGGAGGATTAGTGAAGAAAACTTTAGCAATTCGAAAAATTTCTGTACTCCAATTGCGTGTAAAACCTCTATCAAAACCAGGACGCTTAAGTTTACTAATTCTTACATATTCACCTATCTTAAATTTACTTTTTCTTTTTATCACAGAAAACTTTTTGCAATAGATGTTTGTCAATAGATGTTTTTCATTTTCTTTTTTAATAGCGTCGATAGGTTTCATTTTAATAGTGGAATGAATAGTATTATTATATTTATGTAGTAATTCCGGCAGAATGCCAATCCATTTATAATTTCCCTGCAGTGTAAATTTTCTCCACATTAAATTACGTAATGATCTATTAAATCTTTCAATAATACTTGCTTTCACATCACTGTACGTGGAATAATGTTTAATGTTATTTTGGTTCTTCGCCTTCTGAAACTCTGAGTTATAAAATTCTCGACCCCTGTCAGTTTGTAAAAATTTAGGGCTTTTGTTTGCTTTTCTCAGTACTGTTATAAATGCTTGTGTAATTTCTTTCCCAGTTTTATTTTTCACAGGAATAGCCCAAGCATATTTAGAGAATGTATCTATCACAGTTAATAAATATTTGAAATTTCGATTAATTTTTGCTAGACCTTTCAATTTTCCACTATTCATTTCAACTAAATCAGCTTGACATAAATCATGAATCCCTTTCGTTATAACGGGTATTCGAGGATAGTTTCGTCTTGCACTTTTATGTAATTCTGCAACTATTTGTTCTCGAACTGATTGTGACATTTTTTTTAATACTAATATATCCAAAAAAAATTATATCGTATTTACAATATACAAATCGTACATTTTACATCTTTATTATAATACCCCCAAGGAACAGTGTGTATATTACAATTTAAAATTTTTCTTTTGTCATCATACGGATCTAACGCTAATTTTCTCACCTGATTTGTTGTTAAATTATGGTATTTACTTTTAATTTCAAATTGTGTTTTATAGATCGTTTCGTTTTTAAATATACATGATTTATAATCGTCAAACGTAATTTGTTCTTTAACTATATTTTTCTTGATCCCTTTACATTTTTTCAATTCTTTATTTTCACCAGTTTTTATAGCATAATTTTTTGCTCGTAACCCAACATACTCAATTATGGGAACTCCACCTAATTCGTCTTTCATTTTACCCAAAACGTGTTTATTTTGTGTGCTATATAAAGAATTATTTTCAGGAAAATTTGAGGTGTCAAAATACTCAATCATATCTTTTATATCGTTATAAATATTGTTAGTTTTAATTTGGTAAATGAAAGAGTCAGTATCCATATATGCAATTCTAATTTTATCTCCATATCGCGGTTTCATTATATTATAATGGAATTCATACATTGCTAATTTTGATAATTCTAAAACTGTTGCTCCTACGTAAATTGGTTTATTAAGGGTTACCGATTTTTTTACCATATGAAACAATGCCAAATTATCAGCCAATTTTACCCAATTTTCAAACTGATTTTGCGCTACTAATTTTTTACACTTTTTTTCATTGTTAATTAATTTTATATCAATTCGTTTTCGTACATTCTCCATTGTCTTTCCGTATGCAGAATTATTTAATAACTTATAGAAATCTTTTTCAAATTCAATTGTAGCATTTGCACGGCGTTGAGTATTTTCTTGAATATAAGATGCAAGCCATTTAGATTGACGAAACCATAATATTTTATGTACTTTTACCAATATTAAACCTTGTTTTAGATAAAATTGTAATACTCTATAATGCAAGATATAATTCGATTTCGATTTAAGTGTCAATAGTAATTTTGAATATTTACCATTCGGTGGAACTTCATTAGTTGGAGCACACGGAAAATCAGAATGGTATTCGTGTAAATAATTTGGATACTCTAAATCCACTTCTAGAAAAAATCCCCATTCACTATCCGTGGGCCAATTGATAATTTTATGTTTGTCTTGCCAGTTGTCAATTTTATCCTCCCACCGAAAACCACCATATGGTAAATAGTCAATCATTGATAGTCTGTACAGATTGTTCATGTCAGTATACAGTAAATAAGATTTTTCTTTTTCCGCATCAAAATCATGTACGTAAGGATTATTAGCTTTGACATACCTTAACACAGCTTGAGTAATACCTCCGCGAATCGATTTTTCTACAAACATATACATATTGATATCTGATAAAAGTTCAAGTTCAATTTTTGTTCTATATAACATGGCTTGCCATGCCAACCCAGGTGCAGTAAAACAATTAATCGCATCAATACAAAAAGCATTTAAACATGTCTTTCTAAAATTCTCCAACACATCTGCTGTGAGAAGTACATCACATTTTAAATATAGATCGTGGTAGTCCCCTAAATTTTCACATTTAAACACACGCCAAATCAGTTTTGCATATTGATAATCAGTCTCGGAAATTTGTGTTCCATTCAATTTGCTACTAAACGCCTCTCTTCCAGGAAATTCAGTTTCTTTAAATGTATCTAAATTTGTTATGTATTCATAAAAATAAATTCCCTTACGAAGAATTAAAGGAAACTTTTCATCAGAAAAATATTGCTTTGTATAGACAAATTACTCAGGTTTTAATTTTGACACCAAATTTTCGAGACTATACGGTAGGAATTTAAATAAGTCTACAAAACGTAACTCGATAGGTCTACCATTAAAATTAAAGTGCTTAGAGAATGTTATGTATTTCCCAGTGCTTTCAGCAATTACAAAAATATTTCCAGGGGTGCAACCTAATTCTTTCACAAATAAATGTGCATCATACCCAGACAAATTATGGAAGAAGACAGGGATAAAATTACTTTGACGCTTAATTTGTAAATTACACTTGTTGCATACCCTGGCAATAAATTGACCAGTTAAATGGTTATGATGTTTAACTTTTCTATTGTCACTCGTATATTTACTATCACAAACTGAGCATTCAGTGGATAGGTTAAACTCCTGTAACTGAGAACTATTTAGTGGTATTAATGGTTTTTCTTGATCTAATATGTTTATGATTTTTCTTAATTCATTCTCCATAGCAGACATAAACTTCATCGATACATTTTCTCCCCGATAAATAACTAAATCTGATTTCATATAGTTGTTACTCCAACATACAATATAACCAAAACTGCATGGTATATGTTGGTGAATTTGTACTGTATGAGATCCACTTTGTTTATTTATAGGTTTTAATAAACTTTCCATATCTGCAATTATTATCACATCATTCTGTAATAACAATTTCAATTTTCGAAATTTTAAAACTTCTCCTTGTTTCGGCATGTTAATTTTGGTTGGAGTGTGTTCTTTACATAATTTGTCATGTTCATCTAATTTTGATTTGTTATAAAAAGATATTAAACATCGTCTACAAATAAATGTTTGATGACTATCTAACTGATGTCTGACTAAACCATTTAAATTTGTAATTAAACAATAATGAGAGTTTAAATATAATAAATCAATATGTTTACCCACAGCTGTGTTTTCGCTTATACGTAACGGGAAAATAGTTTCATTATCATAGTTAATGCCATATATATTAATGGAAATTTGTTCCTTAGGAAATATGGAATTATACATATGTTCAAATTTGCTTATGTGTTCTACTTCGACGGGAAACTTTATATTGGTTTTTTCAAATAATGGTAATAAAGTATTACTATATTGTATGTAATTATTCACACGATTTGGATGTTCTTTTACTGGATATAAAGCAGCTAGAATACTATACATAAAACTTCTATTATCGTTATTTTGAATATTTAAAACACATTTTGTGGATAAAATCCATTGAGGCAATTTTACATAAGTTTTCTCTTTATGACTCTTCAATAACGCATTGATATTTTTTATTAGACAATAATGACTGTTGCAATTTTCTTCACAATACAGTAAATCTATATGTTTACCTACACATGTGTTTTCGCTTATACGTAACGGGAAAATAGTTTCATGATCATAGTTAATGCCATATATATTAATGGAAATTTGTTCCTTAGGAAATACAGAATTATACATATGTTCAAATTTGCTTATGTGTTCTACTTCGACGGGAAATTGTATATTGGTTTTTTCAAATAATGGTAATAAAGTATTACTATATTGTATGTAATTATTTACACGATTTGGATGTTCTTTTACTGGATGCAACGCAGCTAGAATGCAGTACATAAAACATCTATTATCATTATTTTGAATATTTAAAACACATTTCTTTTTGGATAAAATCCATTGAGGTAATTTTATAAAAGAAGAAGCGGAAAGCGGATCATATTTACTGATTTTAATTTCTAAGTGATGGTTTGGTTCAGAACATAAAGACCACCCTGATTTCTTAATTGCCCTATTTTCTTGTTCAACTAAAATTTTATTAAATAGTTTTTCAATTATAGAATTCAAATCTGTACTCGGCAAAATAATTTCGTTACCACTATTTACAAAGAATCGACATGTTTCTAAATCTACTGGTTTTACAAAAGTTGTAGCCAACGAAAAATTTACTTTAAACGATGTCTTAGTTTGTTCCTGTTTTAATATATCTAAACAGTCTTTTCTTTTATTCTTTAAAAAACATCCACTATCCTCATTTAAATCAGTATCACATTTTAAAATACATTTTTTTAAATTATTATTAAATAGAGTATCAGAATTGATAATATTTGATTTGACCTTTTTTGTTGCCATTTTTTTTAAAAAAACTAACTCTTCAAAGTTACTATAATAATTTTGAACTGAGTTTTTATAATATAATATTAATAGTATTCTTATAAAATGTCTTACTTACAAAAGAAAACAAAACCACACTATTAATAAACCACACTAATAATATAAACGCACACACACAAAAAGTATCTGAACTTTACGCTTCACACGGTAAACATGAAGTGATTACAAAAAAACATGTCGGTCGGTCTTTTATACCTGTCTGATAGTATTACGTCATATTGCGCAATAGTATGAGTCATCCTCGGGAATTCCCCTCTTTTTTTATACCTTTGTGATTGATTACATTACGTTCAGGGATTCCTATCGTTGAATGACAAGTTATTGTCTGTTAAAGAGAAAACTAGGTCAATGTTTTTTCAAATCCGGATAAATGACGTAATGAGAATTATCTACATATGGCGGAAGTTATTATGTAACTGATAACAAAACACGGAAGTTTCGCATTCTTTAAATAATCATCTCTGCTATGTTCAAATATAGGTTAAAACAAGTTCACTCCTTAAAAGAATCTTTGCTATAGGGTTCGAATGTATTATCTGTTATGTTCAAATAATGGTTGAAAAATGAGAACGAGTACACCCTCCCTCCGTAGCTATGTATTATCTGTTGTGCTGTGTGTTCATAGTCTCAGTGCATTCTCTGTTATGTTAAAATAAGGGTTGGAAAAGGGAACGAGTTCACCCCCCTAAAAGACCATGGGTTCAAATAGGGTTGGAAAATATACCATACTCTAAATAAGGGTGGAACAAGTCTTATGTATCTGCTGTGTGTTCACCTCTGCTATGTTTCGTAGTCTCTGTCATGTTGAAATAGGGGTTGAAAACGAGTTCACCCTAAAAATGGACTATGCTCAAATAAGGGTGGAAAAATAGGCCCACTGCTATGTTACATTAAAACGAGTACACTTCTATTCTCTGCTATGTTAAAATAAGGGTTGGAAAAGGGAACGAGTTCACCCTGCTATGTTACGTATTCTTATGTCATTTCTGTTATGTTAAAATAGGGGTTGAAAAATATGCTCATAAAAGAGAACGAGTTCACCCCTAAAAATGGAGGCCTGCTATGTTAAAATAAGCCATGCTCTTTTATTAGCTGTGCTATCTGCTATGTTAAAATAGGGGTTGGAAAAGGGAACGAGTACACCCTTGAAATGTTACGTATTATCTGATCTTCTGTGTGTTCGTAAGGGTTGGAGAATGAATACACCCTTGCTATGTTAAGTATTATCTGTTCATAGTCTCAGTGTACTTTCTGCTATGTTAAAATAAGGGTACACACCCCTTCTATGTTTCATATTCTTATCTGTTATCTGTTCTGCTGTGTGTTACGTAGTGTTATGTGTTCGTAGGGGTTGAAAATGGAGGATGTTGTGTGTTACGTAGTCTCAGTGTAATTTCTGAAATAAACCATGTTCTTTTATTAGCTGTGCTATGTGCTATGTTAAAATAGGGGTTGAAAAAGGGAACGAGTACACCCCTTAAAATGTGCTAACGAGTTCAATTTGCTCTTCTGTATGTTCGTTATGTTACGTAGTCTGATGTTCTGCTGTTTGTTCATAGGGGTTGGAAAATATGCTCATAAAAGGGAATGAGTTCACCCCTTTAAATGTGCTCGTAAAAGAGAACGAATTCACCCCTAAAATGGTATGATATTCGTACTCAGCATGGTCGAAAACCCCCATATGCCTAGTTTCATCCAAATCGGTTCAAAGAGCGTATCCAATCGCTATGTTACATAGGTATTCATTGTCTTAAAATAGGGGTTGGAAAAGTAATTATAAAAGAGAACGAGTCCACCCTTAAAATGGAGGATGTTGTGTGTTACGTAGTCTCAGTGTAATTTCTGAAATAAACCATGTTCTTTTATTAGCTGTGCTATGTGCTATGTTAAAATAGGGGTTGAAAAAGGGAACGAGTACACCCCTTAAAATGTGCTAACGAGTTCAATTTGCTCTTCTGTATGTTCGTTATGTTACGTAGTCTGATGTTCTGCTGTTTGTTCATAGGGGTTGGAAAATATGATCATAAAAGAGAACGAGTTCACCCTTGCTATGTTATGTGTTATCTGCTCTTCTAGTGTTCGTAATTTCTGCTATATTAAAATGAGGGTTGATAAAGTGTTCATAAAAGGGAATGAGTTCACCCCCTAAAATGGGCTCGTAAAAGAGAACGAATACACCCCCTAAAAAGTGGTCATAAAAGGGAACGAATTCACCCCTAAAATGAAGGTCGTAAAAGGCCGTGGGCTCACGGTGCACGGTGGTCATTTTCCCAGGGGCTTGTGAGTTGGCTAAAACTGGCCCAGATCGATCCATTTTCTACTACTGTCAGGAACTTTACTTGTCAGACTCCCAACTTACCTATGAATTCTATTAGCCCTCGGTACCGTTTGCTCTTTGTCCACTTGAAAGTTGCGTAACCACCCACTTTTAGGTCTTGTTTTTTGTTTATGTCATCGTTGAGTATCATAATACATGTCGTGTTATCTTCCTATTGAACAACAGCACAATCTATAAGATTATCCATGAGCTCAGTAAACGATTATCAGTTTCCACTACAATTCACAAACCGTCAGGTAATGATTCACACTGCAGGACGATTGTGATTGTTGGATAAAATAGAAAAGCAATTAATAACGTTTGGCTTATATTATATTTTCTTTAGGTATCACTGAAGAAAAGACGAGCTTTTTTCGTATCATAAAACGTCCGCATCGTAACTAAACTAGCCTGCCTGTCACATATTCTCACATGCGTTGATTGCTGAGTAATCTAGCGGAGTTTTTGCGAAACGACTGACAAGTGACTATCGTGGCTGTTACCTTCATGTCGGCAATACAAACATGCCTTGTAAATTTCCGGTCTGTCGCACACAAACATACATGGGATGATCTAAATATGTTATTTTGTAAAAACAGTCAGTGAACATTATCTTTGGAACACTAGATACAGGTTCACGTGCGCTTATTATGTTCTCTGCCTGTTACATCCCCAAAACAGACGATATCCATAACATGTTTTAATAGCCTGTACATGTATCAAAATTTAACGTATTTGGGCTATCCCTGTGCATCACCTGTACATACATATCCAACAGAGACATGTGGTTGCTACATGTTTTCTACATGGTAATTATATGCTGACATGGTTTCCTTTGTCCATGTTTGCAGTAACTGTACAGGTGCATTCCATAGATAAATGTTTTCGGCCTGTTTTAGACTGAAAACATGTTATGGTCACTTCCTGATCGTGACATTTGTACAGGTTCTCCTTACATTACATGTTCTTATCGAAATAGATTCCTTATACACAACCTGTACACAGTAACGTAACAGCGCGTGTATACTATTTACTAGCATGCTCCATTCACAGCCCATATTTGTGCTTCACACGTGCCATGTCCATTGTCACCAATTTGCGCACATACGTGCCTTCTATATGCTTCTTACATCCAATGAACATGCCATGTCGTGTATTTTCCTACATTACACAGCGTGTACAGTTTCTCGCTACAAGACCTGGGCCTTACCTGTAATGTTTTCACATACATTACAGGCGGGGCACAGGCCGATACACCCACCAAACATGGTTGCACAGGGCCCCTGTCGCCCCCTGTTTTATACCTGTACCAATTTACAAGGGGAAACAGGAGCACAAGAGGCTCAAAATGCCTGTACAGACAAAAACATTTTCATGAGGGTGCTCATGACGTTAGGTCCATAGACCTGGCACAACTGACAATGGATTCCAATAGTCGCTATGCCCTGTACATTAAAAACTTTTTAACTGCTCGCACTTCACACGCGGCAGGAGCTGTCGTAGGAAACCACTTCTATCTTCAACCACTGCCACGACGCTTCTGAGAGCACTAGGGAAGTTCTGCTGGCGCATGCGCCAAGCTAGGATCCTACTCTCTCACGTCAATGCAGTCGCTGCGCGCCACATACGGTTCCCTAGCTATGAGACGCGTGGGAAAGTTACTTTCTGGATGGGCTTCGCACAAATATTTGTATATAGATGTTCTCATATACAATACCATGCCCAGGGGGGAGCGGGATGACGGACCCTGGCGCCGAAGTAAGGGGCGCAAAATTCGGGAGGAGAAAAGAAAAATATATATAAAATGGAAGCAAAAGGTAATGAAAAGTGCTCAAAATCAAGGAAAAGTAGGGTTTATTTTTGAATATTTTCTTGCACTTCGCGGCTGATCTGTCGACTTCACTGATATGTACGGGGGAAAGGCTCCGTCGTATACGGCACTGCTCATGTACTCACCTCCTTTTTAAATTTCGAAATCAGGATCTAAATCTGAATCATCAATTTCACCTTCCGAACGGGATCTAAACTGTACTCTTCTAAAATCTTTGCTGTTGTTTCTATATTCATTGTACTTGCTTCAAACAAGACAACTTCTGTAAAATTAAATAATTTTCGAAACAAAATATACGGTACCACTATATATCGAAAGTACTGCAGTTAAACGCAGAAAGTTCATCACAACAATCAACCTGCAAAAGTTCGTTTACTCTTCTCTGGATGTCAGATGAACATTTGTTCAATAATCCAGTGTAAATTGGCCTTCAGCTTATATCTGACATTATGTTTGTAAATAAATAAATAAATAATATTTCTTCATTATTCTTTAATTTCTTTATAGCGGCTTCTACTTCTATTCGATTGGGTTCTGGAATATACGGTTCTGCGGTGTGTATCTCCTTTTCTCCACGCGCATTAGTTTTTGGCTGCGTGTTCAGCAAATCGCCAAAGAAATCTTTCCATCTATTTAAGAGGCTATCCGTATCAGTGAGAACTGTTCCGTCAGTTTTGGATATCCTTTCTTAAATTCGCCTATCTCCTTATACATGTCCCGAATATTTTTATTTTTACTATTATCTTCAAGTTCCTTAATTTTAGCTTTCAAAAAATCGCGTTTCTTTGTTCTAAAAGTTTTGGAAGTTTCCCGCCTGATATCTGCGAAATTTTGTGTAGTTATTTCATTCGGATTTTGTAGCCACCGTAATTTTGCCTGTTTTCTCTTCTCTGCTAGTTTAATGCATTCTTGGTCGAACCATGGTTTGTTTCTACGTATTTCCGCGTGTCCCAATTTTTCTATTGCTGAACTTTTAATGCTATCTCTAATTTCAATCCAAGTATCCTCAACACTAGTGCATTCCGAGTCTTCTAAAACCGAGAATCTATTCGAAACTTCAATCTGGTATTCCTTTCTTACATGGATCACCTCCTCCATGTAATCCATGTATATAGTTTCCTCAGGATAGTAAATTTAATAGGGGATGATAGGAGAACAGTAGAAATAAATGCAGAGATCTTATTAAACGCTTGCAGGGACATGGGTTTAGAAGTAAATGCAGAGAAAACTAAATACATGGAAGTGCGTCGGAACCGTAATACTGCAAATTGTGGAGGCGTTAAAATATTAAATAATACTTTTGATAAAGTGGATACTTTCAAATATTTAGAATCAATATTAACAGATGAAAATCATATTCACGAAGAAATTAAATGTCGACTAAAAGCAGGGAATTCGTGTTACTATTCGGTTCAAAATCTCTTGTCGTCGCGAATTCTGTCGAAAATTTTGAAGCTTAAAATATATAAAACGATAATCATGCCTGTTGTTCTGTATGGTTGCGAAACATGGTCACTTACTCTGAGGGAAGAACATAGACTGAAAGTATTTGAGAACAGGATCCTGAGAAGAATATTCGGACCCAAGAGGAACGAGAATGGGGAATGGCGGAAACTTCATGACGAGGAACTACATAGTTTATACGGTTTACCCAACATTGTTAGGGTCGTCAAGTCTAGGAGGCTTAGGTGGACAGGTCATGTAGCTAGAATGGAAGAAAGTAGAAACGCTTTCAAAGCCTTGACTGGAAGACCCATAGGAAAACGACCATTAGGAAGACCTAGGCGCAGATGGGAGGATAATATTAAGATGGATCTCGCAGAGATAGGAATACAAAGTAGAAACTGGATGCAATTAGCTAAGGATAGAAGTCAGTGGAGAGCTTTTGTGAACGCGGCACTGAACCTGCGGGTTCCATAGGCCATAGAGTTAGTTAGTTAGTATTTCTTCAAGAACTGAATCTCAGTAAGTATTTAATAAGGTCGACAAGAGAAAATTTTGCAATCTTAATTGTAAAGTTGAGTCGAATATTTTCAGTGTTGGAGTGTTTACCTCTGGTGCATGGCATCCCTGGTTCGATACCAGCTCGCGCCAAGTGCACTTTGCAGTAGACAAACGCCGTGTGTGTGGGTTTCCTCAGGATTCTCCCATTTCCTCCCACTCTTTTCATTCCATCATTTGATTCATTTCTCATCCTAGCCGGCATTAACGTGGGACGTAAAATTCAAAGACTTTTTTCGAATATTTTTAAAACAAAAGAGATAAAAAATTGAGAATAACAAAAAATAGTTATTTTATCATATGTACCGTAATATCAATTACTTGGTAGAACTTTTAACCACCCTACAACACTTTTGCCATTTAAATCTATTGATTTGAAAGCACATATACAGTATATTACATATGGAGTTGCATTCGACATTTGTAAGCAATTTACCAGAATTACATTTTAAATATTGCTTAGTCAAACGTAAACTCCTAACGATACGACTGCTTTGGGAAAGAAATATGAAGCCTCGAAATCAGAAACCAGATATGTGATACCTAGTCTATTATAACAGTGTACACATTCCTCAGATGATAAGTCTAAAATCTAGTTAACGTGTGCATGAAGATGTGAGTTTTATAAAAATCCTCGTAATTATAATAAGACGTGGGCTTCCAGGCTGTTAGCAATGTGATTCAGATGATGAAAAATTAATTCAGAGAACATGTTCACAAACTAATCCTAAAAGAAAATAAAGAAGTAATCCTCTTAAACGTTCCAGCAAAGGCTGTGCTTTTATCACTCAGATTGTAGTTAATATGCAAGGCTCAGGAATTCTAATTTGGTGGAAATGCAACTAATCCTGAGAAAATCTTGTTCCTTTGTGTATTTATTTATTCTAATTTTCGTTGTAGAGCCTGGTAATTTAAATACTAATACGGGGATATGATTAAGATTTTCTCGAAGCATTTACGAGACATTTTTTGAGACCTTGAAGGAGAGTACGACTGTCTGGCTATTGACATATAAATCAGAGGAGGAATGTATGCGTTAGTGAGAAATAGTGTCTTATCTATGGATTCAGATCTTCTGTTTCTCCTCTATTGAAACCTAAAATTGTACAGTCAGCAACAAAATTTCTTTCATTTTTATGAAGTTGTTTTCGTTAATAACTTCAGAATGGAAGGACAATTTGAGTACAGTTTTCAGCAAATTAAAAATGTAATTTTATATACGTTCCAGCCTTGAAACTTAGTGAAGGTGTGTACGTCCATAGTTATTCCCAAAAGGAATTTTACCAAACAGATAAAACTATTTGTCAATGACTGTACATCTATCGAAAATTTCGAGTTAACGTCACATTCAGCACCGAGAACATATGATAAATGTGCCTACACCTTAACGTGGGATACAAACCATTTGAGCTCTTATCGTGAATTGAACCCGGGTCTTCCATGCCGAAAGCAAGTTACTGCAGTAGATTGTTTGAAAATGATGTGAAAATATTTCACGACTGACTACAAGCGGGATTTTTTAAAGGATAAAAGCACACTTATAGGAAGTCTGAAAAACACCTAGACACAAGCTGGTAGTGACATCGTATGGCCGCAGTGATGTCACAAACATGGCCGACCATCTGAAACTTTAAGTTGTCATAACTCAGAAACTATTGATCTTACGGACTTGATTCAGGCACTGTTGGAACCGGAATCATAAGCTCTACAAATCATTATATGAGAGTTATATTCGTAAAATAATATCTTCATGCAGAAATTTGAATATTTTAATTTTTGTATTAATTTTAGTGCACAGTTTGTATTTTAACACACAACGAACCTCCCAAATCAGAATATCTCAGAAATCTTCAATTACGAACGTTTCAGAAAAAAAAAAACTTCCAGAAGAACAAGAAAAATATAAACAGAAAATAAAAGGGGAACAGATATTTAGATCAGTTCTTTAACAAAACAATATTTTCAGTGCAATATTTGCGTATCTTGATTTCAGCATGCTTATGCTGAACAGTGATTACTTTAATGCTTAAGACAAACTTGGAACAGTATGTGAATCTGAAATTACAATTTTGCTTCTTTACGCTAACAGATTTATTATTTATTTACACACATACACACACTTTTTAACAAGTACACTAGTCAGGGACAGTAATACCTATTACCATACTTTATACAATGGAGAAAAAAGAGCATAAGTTATTCTTAAAGCACTGAGCATCGCATGCATACAAGGCTGTACAAGCTAGAGAATGCTTTACACACTTATAATTTGAAGAACACTGCTTCTTTCAACCGCACGATATGAGTTCTTGACAGGAGCGTGATGCCTCAGGAATAGTAGACCATAGGGGCTGATATTCATTAATCGCCTTCTGCCAGCCACATTGAATGGGATATTTTAATTAAGGGTTGCAGATTTAATTTTGGATTCCATTGTCTCCATACATTTTCCTGTAAAGCTGCTCTTTTTGTGTGCTGAATCAGAGCAGCTTCGGTAGGTGGAATATGCTCTACTGACCTTGTTGTCTTCGTAAACAATACTCGTCGAAAATCTATGACTTTGTCTCAGGTACTAATTTTATCATACATTAGAACCGTGAACCAGTAAATGAGCTGAAAATCATAATCTTCATTGAAACTGTCGTCTTCTGATAGTCTTTGGAATTCATCAGTTACTTCTGGAAATTGCTTCCATGTTTTCCATGCTGTCGTTCTACCAGTGTCTGAAAATGCAGACATAGAAGCACACCTTGTAAAAGCATTTAAGAATAGTAAACCTTTACCGATATATGATGCTATGCAGCGGGCTATAGCATGGACTGGAATGTAGTTTTTCTTTTCCCCAACTCCAAACTCAATCCACAAGTCTTCCAAATTTGGTATGGAGTCATATGCAAACACTGCTAACATTACCACGTCAGACTCTACCGTCACTATCATAATATGAGTATGGCCAGCAGCAGGATCATTTTTCACGTGAAATAAGTCTGGTGTCTGCTTCCTCATGGGTAGTTGGTGATATTGTGCTTGTGTGCACAATATTTGAAGACATTTCTACCACGTCATCGTATGTACATATAATGGATTTTTCATCAGATTGTATCTGCACTACACAGTCAGCCAGTAAATGAAATAACTGTTCTTTGTTTTCATCTACTGATAAGAAGCTGTTGAATTGTTTTGGCGCATTGGGCGCACTAAATTGTTTTGACCTGAGACACGTATCTCACGAGCAGACACTTTCAGTCTGTTTGTGAAATACCTATCAAACACAAGATCTAGCCTTGGCACATGTCTTAATCGTTGCTGAATATACGAGACAAATACGCCAGAAGCATAATCAGCAAATGTGTTTGATAGGTATTTCTATGTGTACTACGGCTACTGGATCAAGTATTACTGCAGTTTGCCTTGGGTAGGTCGATTGGAGATGCTTTCTTCCTCATGCATTCGATGATTTGTTAGATGGTTTTCTTAATCGTCCAAACTCAGATATGCATGGTAGATAGGCATGATCCTCGTGTGCGAAGAAGGTGTCAGTGTCACCATAACGTTGCTGACAGGTAACATATAGATGATGATCAGAAAAATGGAAACACCTGTAGTTGGCAACACGCCAGATGTATGGGTTGGCAGTGGTGTCGTGGCACCCGCAGCGCCGGACCGCTGGTGGTGGTGTGGTGTCTCCATACTACTTCAGGCGGAGTGGAACAGCAGTGTCCAGTGGCTGCAGCAGACGGAGGTAGTGTAAAATAGGAGACCTCTCAGATTTTCAACGAGGGCAAATTGTTGGTGCGCGGTTATGTGGAGTGAACGTGACGGCAGTGGTTACTGTGTTAGGTGTGTCGCGTGGGACAGTGTCGAAGGTGATGACGGCCTACACAACACACGGGAAAACCACATCGGGGAAGCGGAACAGTGGGCGGAAGAAAATCATGAGTGACAGGTCACGCCGGGTATTAAAACGCATTGTCACGCAGAACCGTCGTGCCACTGCGGAGCAAGTGACGGAGAAACTCAATCAGCACCTCCCCCACCCTGTTTCGACAATCACAGTCCGCCGCGAATTACATGACACGAACTTACGGGGTCGTGTTGCACGAGCCAAACCGCTCATCAGGGACCATAACGCTTTCGCACGCCGCAAATGGTGCCGGGACCATGCAACTTGGACCGTTGAGGACTGGAAACGTGTGATATGATCGGATGAGTCATCCTTCACCCTATTCCCAACCATGGGATGTGTTTATGTGTGGAGAACGCCCAAAGAAGCTTATGATCTGCAGTGTCTCCGCCCAACGGTGAAACATGGCGGTGGCTCGGTGATGCTGTGGGCCGCCTTATCATGGTTTTCATTGGGTCCTGTGGTCACACTTAGCGGACGAATCACTGCCAACGATTATGTCGCAATTTTAGGAGACCACTTGCATCCTATGGTCCGGATGTTGTTCCCGGACAATGACGCCATCTTCCAGGATGATAATGTACCCATTCACACAGCTGGCGTTGTTGTAGCGTGATTTGAGGAACATTGGGTCGAAGTTCAACACCTCCCTTGGTCCGCCCAATCCCCAGATCTCAACATAATTGAACATCTGTGGTCCGTCTTGGAAATACAACTCCGGCGACGATTCCACCTCCATCCTCTCTCACAGAACTGGCCGATGCCCTGCACGAGGAATGGTGTAAAATTCCACTTGCTACCATTCACGACCTCTATGCCTCCATCCCACGTCGCATCAATGCTGTTCTGAAGGCGAAAAGTGGTCCGACACCGTATTAATCTGGTAAGTTGCAATTTCGTTCAGGTGTTTCCATTTTTCTGATCACCATTTGTAGATGTTGTAAAGAATGTTCAAGTCATGGAGCAGAATAGCTTTTGTTTTCTTTTTTGCTTGTAAGAAATAGGGCTTCGTTTCAACTTGAAGAGCTGCAGATTGTTTTGCTTTGTGATATCATGTATGGATTTGTTAATTTCGGTAAGTCTTCCCCTTACATATGTATCATCATGTCATTTACCCACTGCTACTGCCTGACGAACAGACACCTCTGCTTCAGTTGACATAATTACTTTGTTAATTACACTGGATAATTACCTGTGATAACTGATTTCTTGTGAGGGTTAAGATGTGAAATTACTGATGAAACAATATCCATAGCATATCAAACCATCGCTGGAGAATGAACGGCTTGCTCTAGTAAAGATAATAATGTGTGTTGGGATTTTGGCATATTATGATTCACATCCTTTTTGGAGTAATAGGTCACTCATGATATCGTCTCATCAGAGGATTTGGTTTGACTTGTTATTGCTATTTACACAGAACCAATCAAGCCAGTCTGTTGCTGTATTTATAGGACTTGGAAAACCAGGGTAAATAAGGTTAACTATTGGCAGATGTGGATCACATTTGACAGTACGAACTGCAGGAACTGTGGTTTATGAGTCTGGAAGTATTTTCTTTATTTCCTGTCCATCTTCTTGCACTAATATTGGGAAATTCGTAGTATAAGGACTGTAGGTTAGAATGTAGCACGATGTTGAATAATTAAAATGCTGGTATCGTGGAAACTATATGCTGCTGTTCAAGATTAAGGGGTCTACAGTAGAAGTGATGAAGACATCAGTGAGAAGGTTTCGAGGGCACAACTTCATAGTTTTTAACCCTTTGACTACCATTTTTTTAATATGAATATTATTTTATATTTACATGTACAGTGACTTTAATGTGTGATATTCCTGACATCTGTACACGGTTTTGTAAACTAAACACAGTCTTCTAGACACATCTGTACCGATGGGAGAACAACATGTATTTTTTAAAGAACTTTCTAAAAAATCCCAACTATATTTGAATTATTTGCATGGGACACATGTGTCCCGTTGGTAGTCAAACGGTTAAATAGTTGACACAAACTATTAGTTACTGTTGCAGAAACCTGCTTCACTCTGTCGTAGGAGACACAAATTCCATGTTCAGAAAGCAACATATATTATGTCACGTTTTCTAGTTCTTGCATGGAGTATAAGACCTATGTACAAAGTGAGATGTGTTTTTTGTTCGATAGGGTGGTCCTGTGATTTTGTAAGATGGTGCCGTTTACGTTTAATGCTGTTAAATCGAATCAGCTGTGTTATTAAGAAAGCAGCTGACTTTTGGCTAGTAAGGATTTGGTCTCCACAATCAATGCAAGATTCTTCCAGTAGTATCTGGACAAAGAACAGCACTACCGTTATCAGTGATATGGCAGGAGTGAACTGGTTGGTAAAGGAAGGGCCAAATTTGAGTAAGTTGTTAAACATATGAGCTCGAAAGACATTTGCAGCTCTGGCCTAACACATGGCATCACTCATAGAATTAAAAAGAAAAAAAAAAAACAAGTGTGCATAATAGTGTCTGCCTTATGTATTAAATACATTTGAGATATTTGACATTTCTGTACATTCAGAACTTTTACCTTATTTTTACGTTAAATATGTTCTAAAAATTGAATATGTCAGGAAGTAATAAAGTCACAATAACCTAGCTAGTCTTGTTAGAAAGGCTGTTTTATAAGCTATAATAAATATAATTAGTATTTCCATCAATTTCAGAAAGGTTGTGCAAAAATATAAAATAAAATAGGTTCAAAAAATGAAAATATTCAAATTTCTTCATAAAGATGTTATTTTACGAATATGATTTTCATATAATGATTTTTCCGGTTCCAACGGTGCCTAAATCAAGTGTGTAGGATCAATGGTTTCTGAGTTATGACAACTTAAATTTTCAGATGGTCTGCCATGTTTGTGACGTCACTGCGGCCTTGTGACGTCACTACCAGCTTGTGTCTCGGTGTTTTTCAGTCTTCCTATAAGTGTACTTTTATCCTGAAAAACTTCCCGCTTGTAGGCAGTCATGAAGTATTTTGCCACTATTCTGCTGTACTAAATACGCTAAACAAATAGTCACATAGAGAAAAAATGTATGCGGTGTACGTAGAAACGTAGGGTACATGAATATATCGTCTAGTGTTTGGACTTAAGAGTCTTCATCGCGGCGAAATTAAAATACCGCTAATTTTACATTAATTATGTGATATCTTCAAACAGATAAAAGATAATCGAAATGTGGAACAAGAGCGCCCTAGACAATATCATTTTACATGAGAAACCGTTATCACGACTCACTTATCTGCTTTCGATTTCGAGCCATTTTGACAATCGGCATTTATTTTCGCGTTTCTAAATGGCTGAAAACGGAAAGCCACTAGGTGACTTCTGATAACGATACCTCACGCAAAATAATATTGTCTAGGGCGCTCTTGTTCCACATTTCGATTATCTTTTATCTATTTGAAGATATCACATAATTAATCTAAAATTAGTGTTATTTTAATTTCGCCGGGATGAAGACTCTTAACGTACGACTATAGATAACACCCTGCAGCATACTTAAAAACGTACGTTTTATAAATCTTTCCGTAAGTGTTTCATCTATACATACTTTCCGTATGAAACAAAGAAATGCATGTAAACGGTAAGGATCTCACACACAGATATATATATATATATAATACATACTGTAGTTGACGTAGTAGAATAGAGGGCCTTCATAAGCGTGGGAAAATTTTGGCCTAATTTTGGCCCTAAACTGGCCTAAACCAGTGTGTTGCTATGCTAGAATAAGGAAGTATACTCTTGGACGCCTACCAGATGTAAAAAACAAGATAAAACATGCCTTTTTTCGTCTCCTCATCTTATATTGTTTAGTTATTTGAACCCCCGCCACCCCTGCTTCTCCTGGAAAGCCGAATATGTCCGAGTCAAGTTTCGACAAGCCTTTAGTTGCTATGTTCATAGTCTTTTACGGCTAGCACAGAAACGCGTGGGAAAATTTTGGTTTATTTGAACCTCCGTCACCCCTACTCCTCTTTAGTTGCTAGGTTCATAGCCCCTGGAATTGGGAGGCAAGTTTCGACAAGCCTTTAGTTGCTATGTTCATAGCCTTTTACGGATAGCACAGAAGTTATCATGATCGAAGCTCCCCAATTGATAGTCCTATCAGTTATCATGATCGAAGTTTTCCAATTGATTGATTGATTTTTGCTTTTCGTTATGTATTGAATAGCTAGATGCTCTTGGCCTTCATAGCCTTGGATGCTCATACTGGTGGACGGATCAGAGTCCTATCAGTTATCATGATAGAAGCTTCCCAGTTGATTGAATGATTGATTTTTGTCTTCAAAGAGCATAAGCGATTAAGCCCCTTGATCCTATTCCCACGAGATGTCTGGAGAATATGAACTGAAAGCATGCTATTCAAATGAACGAAGCTTCTCAGGAGATTGTATGAAATTGGTCTTAGTTGTTAAGGTAAATATTATATGTCATGATTTTTTTTTAAAAGCGTGAGATGAGACACATTATATGAGTCTCAGAACGAAACACATACCCATGCAAAATCGTGTTGCTTAGCTCCCTTGGTCCTATTCCCACAAAGTGTCTGTAGAAGACGTGATAGTCAAATGATTAAAGCTTCTCACGAAATTGACTTAGTTGCTAAGATAAATATTGTATTTCACAAATTTTTTTAAAGACATGAGAAAAGAAACCATATATGAGTCCCATAACGAATCACATACCTATACATCCCTCCCAGACCTCCTGCGAATGGATTCTAATAACGCTAGCTTCTCATAGCATATCATATTGTAGAATGTGAAATGTGTTATATGAATATTCACATGTTGTCTGTTATGACAAGTAATTAAAATCACTTATGTAGAGAAATTAAAGATCAGATTATGCCAAATGAATTTGCTGCTAAGTCGTGACGAGAAATTGCAATATAATATATTCCCATAGCAGAAAAAACTACGTTAACGAAATTTAGAATTGAAATACAGTCCCATATAGATACCTGTGTAAACAAAATGAAACATGACTTTCTCAAGTCTTGATGTGAAAGATATTATCTTATGTATTGAAATCGTAACGAGATATGTTTTCGATTATGGTAGGCATGATCGAAGTTGTTGAAACATGTTTCTCTAAGACAAACACGTGTGTGTGTGTGTGTGTGTGTGTGTGTGTGTGTGTGTGTGTGTGTGTGTGTGTGTGTGTGTATGTGTATACAGAGAACATTTGTGATTCAGAGTTAGAAGAGTAAAGTGTGTGTCGATCCTCTTTCACGTAAAACTTTCACTTCATATTTGTAATAGTGAGTGAGTGTGTGTGTGTGTGTCTTTGTACGTGGTTGAGCCGTTGGATGCCTAAAGCTGAGAATAAGTGTTATCATCAGACGATTTTATTAAAATAGGTAAGTAAAAAAATATATTATTAAAAATATTACGGTCTATGATTATTCCTGAAAGAATAAAACAATATGTTAGGATTTCATTTAACTATAAATGTACTTCAGACAATGTATTTACTTCGCGTTTCCGGGTTCAATAGAGAAAGTGAGTTTGTATTATACTGAACGTTGATTTCTGAGAAAAAAAAGATAAGATGAAATTTTTGAATGTTTCTGACGCACATTGCAATTAGATAGCAGTTGACGACATATATGTGAATGTCTGTTTTGCTAGTCTCTTTCAAGTGAACTTCTAAGAAAAATGATAAGATGGAATTCTTGAATGTTTTCTGGCTCGCATTGCAATTGACGCAAGAAGTGTCTGTAGACTTGGTATTTTAATTTTGATAATATGATGTATACGTCTGTTTTTCTGTCTGTAAATGAAATCTTTTAAACAATGAAGAGTTTTACGTCCAACAATAAAGCCAACAAGGTCTGTCTGTCTTTCTATGTCGGCTATGCTAATGGAGGCGATGGTGATGAGTTGAGTTGATTTTAGTTCAGCGTCCCTTTCAGCAGCGAGGCTATATGAGACGTGGACCTACTGATTAACGTGGAATCCGAATCACATGAGCTCCAGCCGGGGCGATGGTAATGAGAAATGAATGAATGAAATGTTGCATTAAATTCACGTACACGGTGTTTGTCCACCGAGTTTTACGTCCTACGGTTACGTCTACTAGGCTAATGAAGGAGAGGTGATATGAAAAAATGAATGAAATGATGTAATAAAGAAAGTGGAAGGAAACTGGTGAACTCCGAAAGGAAATCCACGCATATGATGTTTGTCCACCACAAAGTTCATAGGGCACGAACTGGGATCGAATCAGGGACCCAAGCACTGAGCCACCGTGCCCTCTGGAACGTAAAAATGAAATGATAAGGACGGTTTTCCGGGGACAGTCAATAGCATTTTTTTCTTTAAGTTGTAAAGGAAGCAGGGGATTTGTGGTCACTAAAATTAATGTCAAGTATATACAAAAAAAAGACGTGATTTGAACACGGGACCTCATGCATCAGAGATGAACACTCTACCGCTGAGGCACTGAAGTTAATTTCATAATTTTCTAATGTTAATAAGAGTGAAATCTAACGTTAAAAACACATACATAAGTCAACGAACTGAGAGAGTTTCTGTATCTGCACTATCTACTTGGAAAGAGCAGAAAAATAAGATAACAGAACATGTTTTGTATTTCAATGTTGTTCTACAGCTGTCGCGTCAACATTATCTTAGGTCATGGTTTCAGACAACACGAAGCGAAGATATGTATGTGTGTGTGTGTTTTAGGTAATATTAAAACAGTGTTTGAGATCTAAAACTTGACAAAACTAGTGTTGCTTATACATCTCGGATGCCGTTACATATGTACACATGATGTTGATTGATTTTTGAGTTTAACGCTCCGTTCAGCAGCGAGGCTATATGCACCACAAAGTTCACACGGCAAGAGTTAGGATCGAACCAGGGACCCCAATCACAGAAGGTGAACGCTTTACCACTGAGCCACAGCACCCACGGTTTCATCATGGGGCACAAATCTTCAAGTTAAAACAATTGTCTATTCTCAAATAAGAGAACATTTCTCCATTTCTTTAAGTTGATCTAGGAAGTTGAACTTTATACAGTTTTCTCCATATTATAGTCTAAGCTGTATGTGATATTACTTTAAAAGGACGAAAGTAGTTAAAATATTCCCTATTATTATCATCATTTCTTCTAAAATGCTCAGATTCCCGTCATAGAATTCGTATACTAGCTATGTACACAGGCGTGCATTAAGAAATTTTTTGTTGGGAGAGGTCCAAGCTTTGGGCGACGGGGCTCAAACACTACAAGCCTCTGTGTAGTATTGAACGCGTATTATTTTGCACTCGAAAAGACAATAAGTACTTGTAAAATACTTTAATCTATATTGTCATAGCGTCCCTTTCAGCAGCGAGGCTATATGAGACGTGGACACTAAATCACCAAGGTCCCCTATCGCATCACAAGTGAACACTTTACCATTGATTCACCGAGTCCCCTTAGATCAAAGTACAGTACTCATGTAATAATATTATGTAACATAAAGTTCACTTGTCGAGGGGCTCCCTGGGGGTAATATTCATACACGTAAAATATTTTAAAATAAACAATATTAGTACCGACTCCATAGTTTTCGAAGGTGTTGTATTCAATAAAGACACTTTGAAAATAGTAATATGCCATCTAAGGGGTAAAAAAAGTGGTGAGCTCACGGGGTCTCCCTGGGTGGTAATATTCATACATGTAAAATATTTTAAAATAAACAATATTAGTACCGATTCCATAGTTTTCGAAGGTGTTGTATTCAATAAAGACACTTTGAAAATAGTAACATGACATCTAAGGGGTAAAAAAGTGGTGAGCTCACGGGGGTGATATTCATACACGTAAAATAATTTAAAATAAACAGTATTAGTTTCGATTCCATAGTTTTCGAAGATGTTGTATTCAATAAAGACACTTTGAAATCAGTAACGTGACATCTAAAGGGTAAAAAAGTGTTGAGCTCCCGGGGGGTGATATTCATACACAAAATAAACAATATTAGTATCGATTCTATAGTTTTCGAAGGTGTTGTATTCAATAAAGACACTTTGAAATCAGTAACATGACATCTAAGGGGTAAAAAGTTGTGGGCTCCCGGGGGTGGTATTCTTACACGTAAAAATAATATAAAATAAATAATATTAGTATCGATTCCATAGTTTTCCTAGTGTTGATTCCATATCGTGACAGGATTCCAATCTGTGACTTCCCGTGCACTAAAGATGAACGCTGTATCACGTAAGAAAAAGAGATGAAATCTTTTAGTTTAAAATGTCTTCCCTCCCTCATTCACACGTTAAGGGGGGGCATATGAATAAGACACATGTAGGAATGGTTTTCCGGGGAAAGTCAATAGCATCTTTTCGTTAAGTTGTAAAGAAGATAGCATTGAATTTGTGGTCGCTAAAATTAATGACAGTATAAAAGAAAGACGTGTAGAGAGGAGGAGGAGGAAATACGGATTTCGCGTTCACTAAAATTAACGATAAAATTCTAAAACAGAATAAGTATAAAAGGCCGTGTAATCTACATATCTTCATTAGTCAATACATTTGAAAGAGATTGTGAGCATACATTTGTTTCACTCCTCATCCCATGGAATAGGAAGAAAAGTTAAAAATATTTAAAAGGTATGATGAGAGATTATTTCATTGACATCATAAAGTTCTGTCTTATATAGTATATATTTATATATCTAATATATATTGATTTATAAGTAACAAAATTCATTTCTTTTTTATTTTAGGTTGCATACAAATAAAGATAAGTGTAATCCTTTTCCCTATTCCCGTTGATATTATTATTATTATTCCTTTTTAATTACTTATATATATCACATTTTACTTACTCGTATATTCTTTTAAACGCTTATATACCCTTTCAAAATATTTATATACATATATATATTCCATTTAAATAAGATTTATATATCCTATTATATATCATATTCATATACTATTACATATACCATTTACATATATTGCATTACGTATATATACATCTGAGGAAGAAAAATGGCAAAAGAGAGTACGCAAGATATACTGAAGGAGATTACGGTCTTCATTAATGACATTGAAGAAGAAGAAGAAGAAGAGGTAGTTGGCGTAAATAACGAAACGCAAGTTCTTTTAAGTGAAATAAATGCCATAATTGGGATAGAAGAAGAAGAAGAAGAAGAAATGCAAGAAGAAGAAGAAGAAGAAGAAGAAGACGCAAAAGAAGAAATGGAAATAGATCATCATGAAAAAATGCAAGAAGAAGAAGACGGAGAAGAACAAATGAAAATAGAAGAAAGAATAGAAGAAGCAGCAACAGAAGAAGAAGAAGAAGAAAGAGAAACTATTGAAATTCAAATTCCAGTAGAAAAAGAAGAATATGATGAAGAAGAACTATTACAAATATTGAACAGTGCTAGCAATAGAACGATAACAGAAGAAGCATCAGGCCGTATTAAAGAAATTATAAAGTGGTTACAAGAAGGAACAGAAGAAGACGTCGAAGAAAGGAGAAATGAAGAAGAGCTGCTAAATCTCACGTTTTCCCAAATAATAGGAGAGGATTACAATAAGGAAGAGATGAAGATAGAAGAAGAAGATGATAAGTTTTACACGAATGAACTAGAAAATTGGATTAACAATTTGTTTCCCGATCCCAGAAAAGAAGAAGAAGAAGTAATATATCCCTCAATTATGGAAATATTAGCAGAGGGTAGTGCAGAACAGGAAGAAATGGAAGTCGATTTAGACGATATAGAAAAAAGAATGGACGAATTGCTAGCCGTATTTCAAGCACAACGAAATTCAAATATACAAGTAGGATTCGGAAATAACAACCGTAATGATGGACACAATAGATTTCATATAATAGAAGAACGAAGAAGACAATACAGAAGATACAATATGGAGGGTAGAATGCTACGATTCCGTCTAGCCCCCGTGCGTGCAGATGAAAACCCTTTTACGGCAATTGAAGCAAGTCTACGGGCACTAATAGATTATTTACTACGTAATGTGGACCAGCATGATTACGTAGGAATAACAATCACAAACGAGGGAGAAGGACACCGCCCTTTTTGGTTGTCATTCAGAGAAGCAAGAAATCTTTCAGCAGAAGTTCTATGGATAAGTTATGAGAAAGTACTGCAAAGTAATGCGGCTTTTCTTATAAATGAAGATTGCATCGTGAATTTTCATCATGTACGTATGCCAAGAGGACAAGGTCCTTTGAAACAACATATTATGAATACTGAAGAATACGTAAAGGCAAAACGTGGTATTGTTACAATTAAGAATAAAGGTACAAGGTGTTTAGCACATGCAATCGTAGTTGCCATAGGACTGAAAAAATACAAGGGAAGAAATCAAGCTGAATACAGAAGATATGTAAATCAATATAAATATATAATTGAAAAAGAAGCAGAAGACCTATGTGAATCTGCTGATGTAGATCTTAGTCATGGTGGTGGAATTCCTGAAATTCGTAAATTTCAGGAATATTTAAAGGATTATAAAATTACAGTGTATAGGGGATTTTCAGGAAGTGATGTTATGTTTGAAGCTCCACCAAGTGATAATGAGAGAACTGCTTTAAATTTACTGTTTATAGATAACCACTACAACGTCATTGAAAGCTTGACAGCATGTTTTAGCTGTAGTTATTATTGTGAAAGCTGTCATAAGAAATATGAAAAAAAACATGATCATTTGAAACATTGTACAGCTGTATGTTATCGTTGTCATCAGAAGCCTCCATGTGACTTTAAAGATACCCATATTACTTGCAATGATTGTAATCGAGAATTTTATGGCCAGTCATGCTATGACTATCACAAGTCAGCGCCGTATCAAAATGGAAAGCCTTTATGTTCCATTGTGAAATGCTGTGCCCAGTGTTTGAAAATTTATGTAGTGAAAGAGAAGGGTTCTCACGTATGTGGAGAAACTTATTGCAACATTTGCTATGATATAGTACCACCCAATCATGAATGTTACATGAAAGTGAATGAAAGAAGAAAATCGAAAAAAGCCAATGAAAAAATCATCATGGAGAAGAAATCTATGATTCTGTTTTATGATATTGAATGCACACAAGATACGAAAATAGAAGACGAGGACGCAAACATATATGAACATATACCTAATGTCTTGGTTAGTCAACATGTATGCTACCAATGTTATGAAGATAACAACATCAAGAATGATTGTGTCATTTGTGGAAAGCGAGAAAATATTTTTGACGGAGAAAATGTAATAGAAGATTTTCTAAAACATCTTCAACAACGTCGACCAAACATTAAATCAGTAACCTGTGTTGCCCATAACTCAAAGGGATATGACGCACATTTCATCATTAAGACCATGGTTGAGAAGATGAATTGGACTCCAGAAGTAATCATGAATGGAGCAAAAATTCTCTCTCTTAAAATAGAAAACGTAACCTTCATCGATTCACTAAGCTTTCTTCCTATGCCCTTAAGTAAATTAAGTGGTGCATTTGGGCTTCAATCGTGCAAAGGATATTTCCCACACTTCTTTAATCGACGTGAGAACCAAACCTATGAAGGCCGCTTCCAGACATTAAATATTATGGAGCAGATACTATGAAAGTAGACGAAAGACGCAAGTTTCTCGAATGGTATATCGAACATCAAAACGACACCTTTAAAATGAAAGAAGAACTCATCAAGTATTGTGTACAGGATGTCGAAGTATTACGTCAAGCCTGTATTTCCTTTATGAATACATTTGAATCTGAAACTAATGTTAATCCCCTACTTGAATGTATTACAATTGCCAGTGCATGTAATTTAGTGTATCGTAGAAATTTCTTAAAGGAAAATACAATTGGTATCATACCAAAGAACGGATATCGATGGAGAGATGTACAATCAATTGAAGCAGTACAATGGATAGCTTGGGAAGAAAAAACCAGAAACATCCAAATTACGAATGCTGCACGTAGTAAGGAAAAACGAATAGCATCAATGAAAGTAGATGGTGTATGGGCAGAACCCAATACAGGAAAAATTCACGTGTGGGAGTATGAGGGATGCTGGACGCATGGTTGTATCAAGTGTTACCCTAACGACAGAGATAAACACATCTATAACAATGCTACAGATACCATGGAATTTCGATATGAAGCAACAAAGAAGAAAATCCAAAAATTAAAAGATTTTGGCTGTGAAGTGCATGAAATATGGGGTTGTGAATTTAAAAAACAATTGGCAGGAAATGAAGAGATGAAGAAGTATGTTAGTAATCATCCGTATACAAAGAAATCACCTTTAAATCCTCGTGACGCTTTTTATGGAGGACGTGTGAATGCCAT
This sequence comes from Thermobia domestica, assembly GCF_964235325.1. NCBI lineage: Eukaryota > Metazoa > Arthropoda > Insecta > Zygentoma > Lepismatidae > Thermobia > Thermobia domestica. The sequence goes on from NC_137462.1 coordinate 275,370,206, forward strand.
ACGTTTGTATCATAAAGCACAAGAATCTGAAGGAGAAACCATAAAATACAAAGATGTTATTTCATTGTACCCATTTATCTCTAAGACTAAGAAGTTTCCAATTCGTCATCCTACTATCTACCTGCCTGGAGATTCAAATATTCCCACCATTGAAGAAGTAGAAGGATTAGTTAAGCTCAGTATTTTGCCTCCAAAACAACTGTTTCATCCTGTCCTCCCTTATAAAACAAATGATAGATTGATGTTTCCACTCTGCCGTACATGTTGTGATGAATTAATCCAAGCACCTTGTAATCACAACGATGAAGACCGAGTGCTACATGGAACATGGGTAGCAGATGAAGTAAGAAAGGCATTAGAAAAAGGATATAAAATAATAGATATTCATGAAATATGGGCATATGACGTTGTTCAATATGATGAAAAAACAAAAAGTGGCGGCTTATTTGCAGAATACATAAACACCTTCCTGAAAGCAAAAACAGAAGCTAGTGGATGGCCATCATGGTGTGAAACAGATGAATTAAAGAAGAAGTACATTCAGCAATTTTATGAAAAGGAAGGAATACGTCTAGATGAGAACAAAATTAAACATAATCCAGCACTTAGAAGTTTAGCTAAATTAATGCTAAATTCATTTTGGGGAAAATTTGGTCAACGTGAGAACATGGGTCATGTCAGCATTATTAATGAACCCAAGGATTTATATGAGAAATTAACATCTCATGATATAGATGTTCATCAAATATTTCCAGTAAATGATGACATGTTATATGTATATTGGCAATACACCGATGACGTTCCTGTTTCACTACCAACAGTAAATGTTGTCATAGCCGCATACACAACAGCACAAGCAAGATTAGAATTGTACAAATATTTAGATCAACTACAAGAAAGAGTATTATATTTTGATACTGATTCCGTCATTTATACGCAAAAACCTGATGAAAGTACAATTCCAACTGGTGACTTTTTAGGCGATTTAACAAATGAAGTCCTCGAATATGGTAAAGAAGCCTATATTTCAGAATATGTATCGGCGGGCCCGAAGAATTACAGCTTACGTATTTTTGATCCCAGCACGAAGAAGGAGTTTCAAGTATGCAAGATACGAGGCTTTTCATTAAACTATGAATCTTCAAAACACCTAAATTTTGATGTAATGAAGAAAATGATAGTAGATAATGAAGAGGATGCAGAAGAAGAGGAAGAATCTCGTCCTACTGAAGTAAACATTACCAATGAGAAAAAAATTTGCCGCAGGAAAGACCATACTATCGTCAGCATGCCCGAAACAAAAATTTATAAGATAAATTATATTAAACGACGTAGAATACCAAATTCATATGATACTCTTCCATATGGCTACACTACTTCCAACAAAAGAAGAAGAGAAATGTAATAAGGCCCTTTATAAATATACGTATAAGGAAAGAATGATCATACTCTTTAACATGGACACGACGTGGAAACACCCCTTTTCATGTATTGTTGCCGGACCAAGTGGATGTGGAAAAACTTCCTTTGTAATACGATTCCTGTCCAATTTACCACGTATGGTTAATACATCGTTTCGACATATTTATTGGTACTATGCAGAATGGCAAAATGCATACAGAGAAATTTCGACAAAAGTACAATTTATTGAAGGGCTACCTCGAACAAAAGACTTTTTACCTGAAACTGGACCACACCTTATTATTATTGATGATCAAATGTGTGAAGTGAACCGCAATATAGTTGATTTCTTTACAAAGGGTTCTCATCATAGAAATCTTAGTGTACTATTTATTACACAAAACATATTTCATCAGGGAAAAGGAAGCAGAGATATGAGTTTGAATTGTTCTTATCTCGTATTATTTAAAAATCCAAGAGATAAATCACAAATTAAACATTTGAGTTATCAATTAACTCCTGAGAATCCAAAATTTCTTCAAGAAAGTTTCAACGACGCAACAAAGTTACCATATGGATATTTCTTTATTGATTTAAAACAGGATACGCCAGATGAACTTCGTTTTCAAACAAATATCTTTCCTGATGATATTTATCATTACGTTTATGTTCCATCGAAATAGAAGAAGAAGATGTGTTTATAATGATTGTTTTAAACTGTGTTTCTTCATTCTGACAATATGTCTCCAAGAGTAAAACACGGAGATCTTCTTCGTACGCTGAGCAAAGCAAATCCTAAATTACGTAAAGCTATACTGGCCAATGCAGACTCTTCAGTGATTCGAAGTATTTGTGAATGTTGTTATAATGTATTAAAAGGGAATGTACCTCTTACAAAGACACAGAAAGCAAGATTAAAGCGATACAAGAGGACGCTTCGATATCTTGTGAAGAAAGGAAACTCCATCCAAAAGAAGAAGAAGCATTTATTAGTACAGCAGCAGGGTGGATTCCTACCGGCATTATTAGCTCCTATTTTAACTGGTGCATTATCAAGTTTACTATTCCGTTAGTACAATGGAACACGCAAAGAAGATGATTTTAGTTCCACCTGAAGTTCTGAATCGTATACAAACACCAGCATCATCATCATCATCAGCCCTGGAGAAACGTGAATCTAGTTTGGACCAAGAAATGCAAGAGATTTTACAGTTATCAGCGCTTAGTGATGAAGAAAAGTGGAATCAGTATAATAATATTCTTCAAAAATATTTACATTTAATACGAAAACAAGAAGAACCTGTGACACTTTCAATTACGTCAACTAAATCAGAGAAGCCTGAAGTAGAAGAAGAAATATTATTATCTATACCCAAAATGTTTCGTAAAAGAGCTGAATTACTACTACATAGAATGAAACATGATGATAATATCACGTGGGATAATAAAGGAACTGTTTACATCAGAGGTGATAAACTAGAAGGATCTCACATTGTAGATTTAATTTCTGATGTGTCGCGACCCCGGAAACACACAAATCCACCGGGATGGGAGAAATTTTGTAATTATTTATCTTCTAATAACACACCTCAAGAACTTATTGGAAATCCAAAACGTTTGTCATATATTTTACGACGAACTAAAGCATCACCAACAGCATCATCGTCAAGGGAAAAAGTACCTCTGAAATCGTTTGCAGAAGACGACGAAGAAGCAGAAGAAGAAGAAGAAGAAAAGGAAAAAGTAATATCTCCTATAAGGAAAAGGAAACGTGCCTGTAAACGCCCAGTATGGTCAAGGTGGAAACCGTAAACAAACAGTTAAGCAAGATTTACTACAACCCTTCACATCCTGCCTCGTTTTCAACTGTTAAAAAATTGTGGATAGCTACAAAGAAGAAAATTCCTATACATTGTATAAGAAGATGGTTACTGCAACAAACAACATATACGTTACACAAACCTGTACGTCGTCGTTTTAAAAGAGATTTCTATGTAGTGAATAACATTGATGATGAGTGGGAAAGTGATATTAATGATCTTCAATCTCTTCATAAATTTAATGATGGATATCGTTATATTCTGACAGTGATAGATGTGTTCAGTCGATATGCATGGGCTGTGCCATTAAAATCTAAAAGTACAAATGATGTCTTAAAAGCATTGCAAATTGTGTTCAAAGACAGAAAACCAATTACATTTCGAACAGATAAAGGAAGTGAGTTTACTAATAAAACAATACAGAAGTACTTAGTGCACAACAAAATAAAACATATTACAACTAAAAATCCTGATATAAAAGCTAGTATTGTAGAACGTTTTAACAGAACTCTAAAAGAAAAAATGTGGAAGTATTTTACAAAGTATCAAACGTATAATTATTTAAATGTATTACCTCTTCTTGTGAAATCATACAATGAAGGTTATCATTCAAGTATAAAGATGTCACCTGCAAATGTTTCTCAAAATAACCTATTACAAGTATGGCATAATCAATATGATAATAAAATAAAGAAGAAGAAGAAGAAGAATCCAAATTTCTCAAAATATCTTAAGATTGGTGATACAGTACGAATTAGTAAAACTAAACGTACATTTGATAAAGGATATATGCAAAATTGGACTTGGGAAATATTTAAAGTGAAGAAGATAATTCCAAGAGATCCACCTGTTTATGAAATTGAAGATTTAAACAAGGAACCACTGGATGGATTATTTTACAGAGAGGAATTACAACCTGTGACGTTATCAAAGACATTTTACATAGATAAAATCATACGTACAAGAAGAAAAGGCAGCAGAAAAGAATATCTTGTTCATTGGAAAGGATATCCTTCTTCTTTCGATTCCTGGATACCTGCATCATCCGTAAAGAACATCGAGAAGTACAATGGAACCTGATGGAGATTTTTACGTTACGCTTCCCAGTAATAGTTCTATGGAATATTTTCCTGACAACACCTTAACATCATACACTACGAAACTTCATCAAAGAATGGAATTCCATGAAAAGTGGGAAGTGGCTATTGTTGAAATTCATTATCCTCATTCAATATTAAATATTAATGACGAAAATAATAAAATTTTTTACAAACCTGCAAAAAGTGATGAATGGAAATTTATAACTATTCCTGTACGTTATTACACTGACATATCAGAATTGATAAAGATAATAAATACGTACAACAGATTCACAAATTTACATATTTCTTATACTCGTGAGAGTAATACCTGTTTTATACGACGTCTTCATAAAGACATAGATGTAGACGTTGCATTATCACCAAGTGTTAGTGCGATGTTGGGGTTTGATCCAAGCGTTGATTTAAAGGATATGCAACAAGGCCAAAGCATTCCAAATTTACGTTTAGGACTTCCATCTACAATGTATGTGTATTGTGATATAATTCAATCTGTATTTGTTGGAGATACAGTAGCACCATTATTACGTATCATAAATATGAATCCTGTGAATCATACATTTGGAAGTAGTGTTATAGAAATTTTTAATCCTCCACATTATGTGCCTATAGAGAAGATGCATTTTGAACACATCAAAATAGATATAAGAGATAGTACAGGCTCTCCACTGGCATTCACTTTCGGAACTGTATGCGTTAAACTACATTTTCGACCAGTGCGTCAACATCGACAAATATGAATAATCCATATTTACAATATTATCAAAAACAAGCTCTTTCTGGAACTGGAAACGTTTATGTTGGCTCCCCTTATCAAGTTGGACATGGTATTGGAAGTTTCCTTGGAGGATTATTTCGTTCTGTCATGCCATTAGTAAAACAAGGAGCTAAAACAGTAGGAAAGGAATTATTAAAATCTGGAGCAAACGTTATTACTGATGTCATCATCGACAATCAACCTATTAACGAATCCTTTCATCAACGAATGGGTGAAGCGAGATCCGTCTTGCAAGACAAAGCAAAAAATAAACTGAAATCTATGCTAGGATCTGGATATCAACGAAGGAAAAGAAGAATTACACATCATTCCATCTTTAACCCTTCACCATTACACATCATCAAGCGCAAGAAGAAGAAGGAGAAGGGCAAGAGGAAACGTACACAGAAAACAAAGAAAAATCAATCTTATAAGAAGAGGAAGTTATCACACGATATCTTTGATTAAATCATCACCATTATGGCTTTCTTACATCATCAATCCTGCGAGTGTGTAAAAAGTGAACTAGATATTTTTTCTACAAAACCAACGCAAACCAGTATATTGGATAATCATGTTGTTACATACAAACCAATAAGTTCACTAGCTGATAATGCTCCTATAGAGTTTGTCATCCCAGGAACAAGTGATGAATACATAGATCTACCACATACTCTTCTTTACATCGAAGCTCAAATCGTTAAGCCTGATGGATCAGCATTTGGTGAAAGTGATAAAGCTGTGGCTCCTATTAATGACTTTTTAAATTCTATGTTCAGTGAAGTGGAAGTGTATTTAAATAACAAACTGATTTCATTTCCCTCTCATAATCATCCATATCGATCATACATTGAAAAACTGTTAAATTATGATGATTCTGCTAAAAATACTCATCTTCAATGTGCATTCTGGTTTCAAGATACTGCTGGACATATGGATGCAACATCTAGTGGTAATAAAGGATTTCAACAACGTTATGAATTAACAAAAAAAAGTGCAAAATTCGACATGCTTGGACATCTTCATTGTGATATTTTTAATCAAGATAAATTTTTAATCCAAGGAGTAGAATTACGTCTCAAGTTAATTCCTGCAAAGCCAAACTTTTGTCTCATCGCTAGTGATGCGTCTGTTGAGGCTAAAGTGAACATTTTAGACGCTGCTTTACATATTAAAAAGATTAATGTTAGTCCTACAATAAAACTAGCACATAACAAGCTTCTACAATCAACAACAGCCAAATATCCTCTCACAAGAGTGCAAATGAAGTCATTCGTCATTCCAAAGGATCTTCAATCAAAAACAATTGATAATTTATTTATGGGAGTATTACCATCTCGAGTGATTGTGGCGTTTACACAAAATGATGCCTATACAGGAACAATAACTTCAAATCCATTTCATTTCAAACATTTTGACATCAATTTCTTCTCTCTATACATTGATGGAAAACCTGTACCTTCAAAACCATTACAACCAATTTTCGAAAACAACCTCTATGTTTCCTCATATCATACCTTATTCTGTGGATCAGGCATTCACTTTTCCAATCATGGCAACAATATTCCTCGCCTTGACTTTCCTCAAGGATACACTATCTTTGTTTTCGACATTACTCAAGATGGAGAAGCCAGCGCTGTGCAGCATTGGAATCTTATACGTCATGGGTGTGTTCGTCTGGAAGTTCATTTTACGAAGCCTCTACCAGCACCTATCTCCTGCATTGTGTATGGAGAATTCCAATCTCTCTTAGAAGTGGATCATCAGAGGAACATCATCATGGATTTTTAAAGGTACGTTATTTAAATATCATATCATATATGTACATGTCTGCATTTTTATACATGATGTCCTCTACACTAGATTTATTGAATGCTTTGCAAACAAATTCTTTATTTCACAATCATTTCGTTGGCGTATATGCAGCCAATGAATTACCAGCACATGTTCCACTACCTGCAGCTATCATCATAAATACAGATCCCTCGAACAAACTTGGCACACACTGGATTTCCGTATATATTCATACTGATGGCCGTGCCCATTACTTCGATACATTTGGATTTCCTCCATATGTAATGCATCATATTCAATTTCTACGTAGAAATTCCACTTCTTATACATTTAATAATAAACAAATTCAAAGTGTGAAATCGTCCCTATGTGGACATTATTCATATCTTTTCCTATGCTTCAAAGCTAAAGGAAAGTCCTTAAATGAATTTCATTACACTTTCTCATCAGCTCCAGAAAAAAATGATCGTCGTTTGCTGTATTTACTTTTACAGGTAATCATGTCTTCATTCTTCTTCTTCGTTTGTTTTGATTACTTTCTTTTCATATTATTGCAGATAGCCATTTCTTCTTCTTCTTCTTTATTATAATGTGTTTGTATGTATTATTATATGTTCATGATTATAGATAAAATAAATTTTAAGTTTGTTTTTCAATTTTTTTCATTTCAGAGAGTAAAAGATCGTCATCGTGTGTATGGACATCATCTTCAATGTAAAGATTGACTTCTATCTACGTTTCATCATCAACATCAACAGCAGTAGTATAATCAGTGAACAGTATATGGCAGTTGTGAAGTTATCAACACGTGAACAATGGAAACAAAATCTAACGTTCTTTTTAAAATGTACTATACTTACCGTCGTTTTAATTGTGTAAATAGTTTCATCAACAATAAACACTTTGTATTATTTTTTCTCTTTGAAAACAAATGTTTTATTTCTTATTTTCTCCGTTTCCTAATAAATAAATATGTTTTATGATCAGCTATGTAATTAAATACACATATCATAAAACATATTTTTAAGTCATTGAATTAAAGAATTTCATAGTGATTTAAAAAAAAAGATTCTAAAACTGATTTTTAATTCAATGATGTAATCATATAACTACATAATAATAATAATGAATTCAAATACTTAATCAGTTATTCTTTCGTAAATTAAATCAAGTATGTGAATTCAATATTATTATTATTATGATAGGACTTTTGTTTTTTAAAATTTTAATATTAATTATTTTAATTCCTTTTTTTTAAAATTAAAAAAAAGTCCTATCATACTTAAGACAATGTTGTATAATAATAATAATAATAATAATTTCAAATACTAATTTTTATTTTAACATTCATTTCAAGAATTTGAATTCATTATGATTATTATTATTATTATTATTATTATTATTATTATACGTATCACTTATAATATACGATGAAAAAAAATATGTTAGGATTTTTTCTTATAAAAAACTTTAAAATCCTAACATATTGAGGTGTATGAAACGAACACAAAACACACACACACACAAATAAAACATTTCACTTTCCACTATATATATTTTTATTACATTTAATATTACGTTGTTTCGTATAAATGAAAAAAAAACAAATCAATTTCTTCTTCTTTATGAAGAGTCGTTCACTTCATTGATACCCTCCGAAGGTTGAGTTTCGGTTTCCCCCCACCATGGCTGTGTCGATACACTATCAAATAAATCAGCCATTATTGAATCTATAAGTTTTTGTTTGCAAAATACTTTCATTTCCAATTTTAATCGTTCACCATCAATGTTCACATCACTGTTCTTATCAAGAGAGACACTTGGAAAACTGATGTTCATACCATTAATAATACTCTGTTCATCTACACAGGTATGGATTCCGGCAAGTCCTCTGCATGTAAGACACTGCAATTGTACATGATTACGAATAGTATCTGTACACAAGTCAAAATATTCACGTAGCACAACACTACAAACTTTACTGTTTTTCACAGCATGTTCAATACATGGTAATATTTCCAAGAAATAAAGCCAATCACTTGAAGATAAGTACACAGTGTTTCGAGGAGCATGAAGTGTTCCTTTCTTCTCTAACATCACTAATTTTTCACCCATTAGTTTTCGCACCACCAGTTCGTTTTTTCGACCAAGAGATTTTATAAATGTAATTTCCACTTGAGAATTTAAATAGTCCGTAACAAATGGGGTTAAATGTACAAGTTTCTCCCACTCTGCCAAATTTAACTCCACTCCAAACACAAGTCCTTTGCCAACACGAATCACTGGTTCAAATGTATCACTATCCAGTCCGATACAAATTAATTTGGTTTTCATTGAATTAAGTCCATATTCAACATTTAACAAGTACTCTTTCTTGGTATCCATAGTTGACGCACAAGCACTCAAAGACATGTTACTCCAGTCGCTGGTCAGTACAGAATAACGACACTATGCATACAGATGACTGCGCATGCATGAAGAGGAGGGGCGAAGAGGAAAATTCATGTTTCATCTTGTTTGTACATGTCACCATACACTTACGCTGAGTAAACCAGTTCAGTAAATTCAAGATCGTGCATGTTACGTCCAGATACATTAATCTTCATTCCTTTATATATTAAACAGACATTCCCACTTTGTAAATACGTTAATAATGCACCATTATCTGCTTCCAATTTTTCAGTACAACGTCCAGGTAAAATCACTTTTTCACCTCCTTCAAATGTCACACATGCCTTCCTACCATATACCGTTGTAATTATCTCACAGTTTACAATACGAAATGGTACTCCAATCTCCAAATCTCGCATTTTTGTAAAGGGTACCATTGATGGCTTATTAAGTTTATCTAATAAACTCATTGACGATGACATCTTTAAAATTTTTGACGTTTCTTCCTTTGCAACAGCTGCTAACAGAATGATCTACACAAGCACATACGTTCCGCTTACGTTCTTCGCAGGAGGGGTGAGGGGTTTGGGGATTCAAATTATTAGCCAATAAACGACAAGAACACGAAAAAGGCATGTTTTATCTTGTTTTTTACATCTGGTAGGCGTCCAAGAGTATACTTCCTTATTCTAGCATAGCAACACACTGGTTTAGGCCAGTTTAGGGCCAAAATTAGGCCAAAATTTTCCCACGCTTATGAAGGCCCTCTATTCTACTGACGTAAGTAACATACGTATATGTTTGTAATATACGCAAGACCGTTAGATGTCAGACATCCTTCAGCGGCATGATGTAAAATCTTGGCGGGGAAAAGGTAGTGCGTATGTAGCATATGGATAACTTATGCTTCGTGCAAATTTCCGTAGTAAACATATGGATTACATATATTTGTACAATATACCGCTGTCCGAATAACGAATTTTCTCAGTGCACGAGGGAGCTCAAAATCTGAGAAGAAATCCATTCTTTGACAAAAGGAATCCAACAGAAAAACTTACATCTTTGTGAATTCAATATAAAACCAGGAAATAGCATTTCTACGTCCAGTTTCAATAGTTTCTTTCTAGTTTAATGGTTCGTCTTAGTTCCAAAGTGTCAAAAAAATGAAATCTTTGAGTTTTACGTCCCACGCTTATGCCGGTTAGGCTAAAGGAGACGGTGATGATGAGTAATGAATGAAATGGTGGAATGAAGAAAGTGGGAGGAAACGGGAGAACGCCGAGAAAACCCACGCACACGGTGTTTGTCCACCACAAAGTTCACTTGACGGGGGCTGGGATCGAACCCGGGACCCCTAGCACCAAAGGTGAACGCTCTACCACTGAGCCACCGCGGCCCCCCCCCCCAAAGTGTCAAACAAAATGTACTTTTTAAAGTCATTTATATTTAACAAATCTGGGTTTATATAACTTTTTTTTTTTAAAAGAAATCTGTTATTAGTCTTGCAGACTTAACGTGGGTTCCTGTCACCACGGGATGGCGCGTCCTCAGGTTGCGGATTGAGGAGAAGGCCTCTAGATATAGAGGTTAGCTGCGAATATACTGAATAAGCAGTCGCGGACAGACGACTAGGAGTGGTCCTCCAGCTTGGGGGTTTGGGTAAGGCTAACACCCTCATCCTGTAAAAAAAGGTACTTGTTCAGAAACATTCACAAAAGCCTCGGACAAGGACTGATAACTTGGCACGACATCAGCAAAAGAAAATGGACATGAGATTTGGAACATGGAATATTAGAAGTCTTTATAGGGCAGGCGCGTTAAAATCTGTAACGAGTGAGTTAGAGAAATACAGGATGGACTTAGTAGGAGTTCAGGAAGTTAGGTGGGAAGGAAATGGATCTGAGAATTCCGGAAATTTTACGTTCTTTTACGGGGAAGGAAATAAAAATCACCAGTTAGGAACAGGGTTTTTCGTTCACAAACGAATATTACCAGCAATTAAACGGGTTGAATTTGTTACTGACAGACTTTCTTTTATTGCTCTTAAGGGACAGTGGTGTGATATTGTTTTAAATGTACATGCTCCAACTGAAGATAAGGGTGACGATATAAAAGATAGTTTTTACGAAGAAGTGGAACGGATATTTGACCAACTCCCGCGATACCATATGAAGATTCTATTAGGGGATTTCAATGCGAAGGTAGGACGAGAGGATATTTTCAAACCGATTATAGGGAACGAAAGTTTGCATAAGGAAAGTAATGACAACGGTATTAGACTCGTGAACTTTGCAACACCCAAAAACCTAATCGTGAAGAGTACAAAATTCCCACATCGCGACGTTCATAAATACACTTGGACATCACCAGACGGAAAAACACATAATCAAATTGATCACGTTTTAGTAGATAGAAGAAGACAATCTAGCATAATTGACGTCCGGTCGTTTAGAGGGGCTGATTGTGACACTGATCACTACCTGGTAGCAGCGATAATACGGGAGAGATTATCGTTGAATAAAGGTAATACTCAATGTCCGAAAACGGAGAGATTTAATTTAAAGAAATTAGAAGAGAGCCAGGTAAGAGAGGAATACCAGATTGAAGTTTCGAATAGATTCTCGGTTTTAGAAGACTCGGAGTGCACTAGTGTTGAGGATACTTGGATTGAAATTAGAGATAGCATTAAAAGTTCAGCAATAGAAAAACTGGGACACGCGGAAATACGTAGGAACAAACCATGGTTCGACCAAGAATGCATTAAACTAGTAGAGAAGAGAAAACAGGAAAAATTACGGTGGCTACAAAATCCGAATGAAATAACTACACAAAATTTCGCAGATATCAGGCGGGAAACTTCCAAAACTTTTAGAACAAAGAAACGGGATTTTTTGAAAGCTAAAATTAAGGAACTTGAAGATAATAGTAAAAATAAAAATATTCGGGACATGTATAAGGGGATCAGCGAATTTAAGAAAGGCTATCAACCTCGTGCTTATATATTAAAGAAATCTGACGGAACAGTTCTCACTGATACGGATAGCCTCTTAAATAGATGGAAAGATTTCTTTGACGATTTGCTGAACACGCAGCCAAAAACTCATGTGCGTGGAGAAAAGGAGATACACACCGCAGAACCGTATATTCCAGAACCCAATCGAATAGAAGTGGAAGCCGCTATAAAGAAATTAAAGAAACACAAATCTCCGGGTGTAGATGAAATTCCGGCTGAGTTAATTTTAGCTGGAGGCGAAAAATTGTGGAACAAGATACACAAACTAATTCTCCTTATGTGGAACAAGGAAGAATTGCCACAAGAGTGGAAGGAGTCAATCATTGTTCCAATTCACAAGAAAGGCGACAAAACTGACTGTAATAATTATCGAGGCATTTCTCTTCTGTCAACATCCTATAAAATCCTTTCAAATATTCTGTTAGCAAGATTGACCCCATACGCAGATGAAATTATTGGAGATTATCAGTGCGGATTTAGACGAAATCGATCAACTATCGACCAAATATTTACCATTCGCCAAATACTCGAAAAGAAGTGGGAATACAATACCCCGGTACATCAACTATTTATTGATTTTAGAAAAGCTAACGTCTCGGTTAGGAGAGAAACATTATACAACGTTCTTACAGTGCTTGGAATACCGAGAAAGCTAATTAGATTAATTAAGATATGTTTAAGTGAATCCCAAAGTAAAGTCCGGATAGGAAAATTTTTGTCCACGAGCTTCCACGTCGAAAATGGCCTGAAACAAGGAGATGCGTTGTCGCCATTATTATTTAACTTTGTGCTGGAATACGCCATAAGGAAAATCAAAGATAGCAACCAGGGCCTAGAGTTGAACGGCATTCACCAGGTTATGGCATATGCTGATGATGTAAATTTAATAGGGGATGATAGGAGAACAGTAGAAATAAATGCAGAGATCTTATTAAACGCTTGCAGGGACATGGGTTTAGAAGTAAATGCAGAGAAAACTAAATACATGGAAGTGCGTCGGGACCGTAATACGGCAAATTGTGGAGGCGTTAAAATATTAAATAATACTTTTGATAAAGTGGATACTTTCAAATATTTAGGATCAATATTAACAGACGAAAATCATATTCACGAAGAAATTAAATGTCGACTAAAAGCAGGGAATTCGTGTTACTATTCGGTTCAAAATCTCTTGTCGTCGCGAATTCTGTCAAAGAATTTGAAGCTTAAAATATACGAAACGATAATCATGCCTGTTGTTCTGTATGGTTGCGAAACATGGTCACTTACTCTGAGGGAAGAACATAGACTGAAAGTATTTGAGAACAGGATCCTGAGACGAATATTTGGACCCAAGAGGAACGGAAATGGGGAATGGCGGAAACTTCATAACGAGGAACTACATAATTTATACGGTTTACCCAACATTGTTAGAGTCGTCAAGTCTAGGAGGCTTAGGTGGGCAGGTCATGTAGCTAGAATGGAAGAAAGTAGAAACGCTTTCAAAGTCTTGACTGGTAGACCCATAGGAAAACGACCATTAGGAAGACCTAGGCGCAGATGGGAGGATAATATTAAGATGGATCTCGCCGAGATAGGAATACAAAGTAGAAACTGGATCCAATTAGCTAAGGATAGAAGTCAGTGGAGGGCTTTTGTGAACGCGGCACTGAACCTCCGGGTTCCATAGGCCATAGAGTTAGTTAGTTAGGTAGGTAGGTAGTCTTGCAGACTATGAATAGGTGACGGAAGTCTTACAGAACTACTACGTTCGTACGTCTGTCTGTCTTTGGGCAGATATCACAGCAAAAACGGTAAGAAATATAGAGAACCAATTTTTTCTAATCAATTCAGCGCTTCAAAAATAGTTTCTACCTTCTATATTTACCTCTCATTCAAAGCTAAAATGATTGAAGTTAGTCATTTTCGGTTTCAACGTTTCTCGCCGCAGAAAAAAAAACAGTAACAAATAACGACAGCGGTTGTTGTTTGGAATCGACTCAGCGTCTCTCAAAGGAACATACTATCACCATCCGCAACACTTTACCAAAACCTGAAGGGGTTGAAATTTACTAGTGGTGGAAACCAATCATTGCGGTTACCACATTTATCAGCAAGTAACTAACTCTGTGACCTATGGATCCCGAAGATTCAATGCCTCGTTGACAAAAGCTTCCCATTGACTTCGGTCCTTAGCCAACTGGATCCAGTTTCTACTTTGTACTTCTAATTCTGCGACATCCATCTTCATATTGTCCTCCCATCTGTGAATAGGTCTTCCTCATGGTCATTTTTTTTAATTGGTTTTCCAGTTAGGATTTTGAAAGCGTTCCTACTTTCTTCCATTCTGGCAACGTTAATTGCCCGTCTGAGCCTCCTATACTTGATGACCCTAACAATGTTTGGTAAACCGTATAAATTATGTAGTTCCTCGTTATGAAGTTTCAGCCATTCCTGTTCCTCCTGGGTCCGAATATTCATCTCAGGATCGGGGCCGCGGTGGCTCAGTGGTAGAGTGTTCACCTCTGGTGCTTGGGGTCCCGGGTTCAATCCCAGCTCCCGCCAAGTGAACTTCGTGGTGGACAAATACCGTGTGCGTGGGTTTTCTCGGGGTTCTCTCGTTTCCTCCCACTTTCTTCATTCCACCATTTCATTCATTACTCATCATCACCGTCTCCTTTAGCCTAACCGGCATAACCGTGGGACGTAAAACTCAAAGATTTCATTTCATTTTCATCTCAGGATCTTCTTCTGAAATACTTTCAGTCTACGTTCTACTCTCAGAGTAAGCGACCCTGTTTCACAACCACGTTTATTACTGTAGAACAAAAATGGTAAGAGTAGCGACAAACTGTTTCTTATAATCGTTTAGTCTTAAGAGAAGATAATGTCACCATCCTAAGCACTGTACTGAAACCGGAGTACTTGCAATCGATTCAGCATCTCAAAAAAATACTTTGTTAACTATACTCTATATTCTATACTAAGGTCTATATTTAGTTGACCTTCTATTCAAACGGAAAGTGATAGAAATCAAAAGTTTCCAGTTTTAACGTAGTTTGCCATAGAACAGAAACGGTTATACGTAGATAGCGACAAGCGGCTTTCTTCTATGGATTGAGTGTGTCAGGAGAACGTTTACCACTTGCAGCACTCTATCTAAACCTGAACTGGTTGAAAGTTACTAGTACTTCCGGTTTTAATACTGATTTCGATATAGCAAAAACTATAAGTTATATGGAGAAACGAATTTGAACACAGATTCAGTGTCCCAAGAGTAACTTTTGTATCAATTTTTATATA
Source organism: Thermobia domestica (assembly GCF_964235325.1). NCBI lineage: Eukaryota > Metazoa > Arthropoda > Insecta > Zygentoma > Lepismatidae > Thermobia > Thermobia domestica. The sequence goes on from NC_137462.1 coordinate 275,385,764, forward strand.
TTTCTTGAAACCAAAAGTGGCGAAAATCAACGATTTTTCGTTTTTTACTGTAATTGCGTAGTAGATGAAACGAAAAGTTAGTGACAAACAGCTTTTCAATATAGATTTAGTGCCAAAAAATATATTTCCTTTAGAGTTTTAATATTGTCACTGTAACCGGAAGTTACAGACGTGAACTAACCTTTCTGGCTTTAATGTTAATTTCCATATAGCAAAAACAGTAACAGAGAGCAAGTAATGGCTCTTTGATATGGAATCAGCGTCCAAGGAACAGGTTCTTTCTATCATCTTATTTCTCTGTTGCAATCAGTACTTATACATGCACTAATTCAAGTTTGAGTAGAATTCAAATCATAATTCAAAAGTCTGCCATAGTTTTACACTGTGAAACAAAACTTACTTTAAATCAGAATAATAATAATAATAATTTGAAAATTAGCATTTGAAAGGCACGACTAAATTCGGTTTGGTTTATATTGAATATAACGTGTCTTTACAGTATCGAGGGTATATGTTGAAAGAAAGGGGTGGTTCTTAAAAGCATTTGCGTGCAGCTAAAGATTGGATCTAAACCACATAAATTACCATCGGGAATCCAATCCAGGTCTTCAGCATCAAACTAGTGAAAGACAATGTTTAATTACAAAGAAGTTTAGAAGGTACAGTATAGATTAATATTGAGCTGATAACTCAAATAGTCTACTCACTTTGAAGTAGCAACCGAAGTATCACTTGTTCTTGATACCCCTATTCAGAGGTTCAATATCTGGTGGTGTAAATAAACTTATGTATTGTTCGCATATCTATATGATATCGGATGTTCGCTAATACAAAACGAATAAGACATTTTTGCATACCTTATTCGTTCACTAAAGGCTCAGCACCAACAGCATAAGTATTCTGTCATCATTTGCAAATCACAATGCACTGTCGTCCATGACGATAACCTCTTATATTTTATGTAATAGTTATGGTCTTTAATATTATACTTCTTCATCTCCTTTTCTCGTGTTCTGCCATGCCTTCTAACGCATTGATAATCAGATATTTTCTTCTCAAATAGTGTCCTAATTAGTTATCTTTTTGCTTCTTAAATGATATATTTGATTATTGTAATATAGTACAATATAATTATGTTCTTTTCCGACTGTTGTAAATATATTTATGATGTTAGGATCATAATCCAACATATTAGAAGAGAAGAAAAGGAACAATTAAAAATCGTTATAAATCACTTGGAGAGTAGAAGACGAAACTTGTTCAAAACATTGATCAGAACATAAACTGAATACAAAATCAAAGGAGAAAGCTTTCTCTTCAACAACTCAATATTAACAAATTATTGAATTAACTTAATCACTGTATTTAAATATACATTCAAAATTTTGAAGCATATGACACGTTTAAATCAAATCCACTTTTACTTTATTCTAAACATTTTTCATCTTTATGGTCTGTGTCTTAGGCTCCTTTCAGAGTTTAAAAAGATCATGTTCACATGATATTATTAACTTTTTCAAATGAATATTATCTTCTCCAAATAAAGCGCACCGTACACACTTGACACAAATTTCTCACAACTTTGGTAATTAGTTTTGCTTTCTTCTAAGTTATGAGCGCTACATTATGTGTATAATTTGACATGATGAGGTACGGATATTGCGTTATTTTCAGTGTATTCAAATGGGTTCTCAAGATGACCAGTGACCTTGATCTGACCGTGACCTCTGACCTTGACACTTGATTGACTAATATTTGGTCGGCTTGCGACATAGAATCATGCCATACAGCGTTTTCTTTGTTATCACTTCGATATACGTCTTTCCAGGCTCTTTCAGAATTTACCATTGCAGTCCCATAAGGAAAAAATTGAAATCTGATCTTTGACCCTATATCTCTTCAATCTTTACTACAAGTGATATGCTTCTATGGCGAAACAAAACTTATGTCCTTCGTCTAAAGTCACACCAAATTGCACGGCATTACCTCATACCACTTTTGCACAAAGAACAAATGAAATTGACACACGAATTAATCAACCCTCTGTATATATATCGCCGAAATGATTACAGAAAAAAGATCTCCTCCAGTTCCTTACCAGAGGGTAGCGTTCCCAAAACTGATGCAATGTTCCCTCTTTGTACTGCCATACTGATGCGTTGTAGTAGAAAAAAGGTTGCTCTAGCGTCTCCTGACGATAAATAAATATATTTTCAGCATTGCTGTTCTTTTCCCATCTTTAGCTAACAATTCGTTATTGATTTTGCATTTAACCAAACAATTTTAAAATTCTTCTCTCAACCCACACTTCGAACAACTGCTGTCGTTTTTTATCGTTTCTCCATAATCCTGTAGATTTGGTCCTGTTTAGCTTAATACAGTTGGGAACAGATTAGGACAAATCCGTATCCATGGTACATTAACAGTAGCGAGCAGATAAAGGAAACCTGAGGATAACTAACTTTTTCTCGAGAGAGAAATATTATGAACGAGAAGTGTAAAGTAAAGGGAAAGACATTTAGATGAACCTGAAAATAGATTGTGAGAAAACAACAAGACAGCAAATTGGAGAACAGTCGGGAAGAATTACTTTAATTTGAAACAAGAATCGGAAACTACGACATGTTTCAAACGAAATGCAACCCAAGCTTTGATCGAGTATATTTTTTGAATTAAAAATGATAGAGACATGACTAAACTTATCGTTGTCTATGGAGATATTTTAAGAATAAAACTAATGAAACAAATCGTAACGTTGAATTATAGTAATTGTTTAAATGACCAGATGTGTAATTCAAAGAATTTGCAAATTGCTTATAATCAATTGCGAGGAACAGAAAAAAAAGAAAGAATTAATCACTGCAACTCTTAATGTAAATGTTTAGTACGCATCAATTGTTATCGGGTGGGACAAAAACTGAATGTTGTTGTTCTGCAGCGTTGACAGTTGTAAAGGCTATGTTTTAGTATTCTAAAAAAAGCACACTTTTTAAAAAATAAAGTATCAGATTCTAGCAACAGTGTACCAGCAAAAATACTTCCACATGTGTAACTCATCCTCGTACATGTTGGGCAATGTGATTTATGAATAAAATAATAAATTGATTAATAATTAAATTGATACAGCAGAAATACAATGTTCCAGCAAAAACGTACTAAATACAAAACAGATCAACATAAATATAATATATAATGGGGACAGTTGCAACATATTTTCCTTCTCTGGACATAAGCTTCATGTATTCATCTGATCGAAGAATTGAGACAATTTTCTGATTACTTTTTAAATGATTATCTAATGCTTTTCCGCCTATTTATGCTATTCCATTAACTTTTCGTTTTGTCCATTTCAATTATAGCTCTTATATACAATAAGCTAATTGATATCGTTTCTGGAAATTAATTTTACTCATGAAGAACCTAATTGCACTACTTAAATCACGATATATGACGTATCCAAGGTTGTTAGAATTTATCAGAATTAAACCATTGATTTTACGCAACAAAACCAAATATTCTAATCATTAACTTTGAGTAAAACGAAGTTCAAAGATTCTGACTGACAGAAATAATAATATCGTCGTTTATTTCTTTCAATGAGGATGTCTTCACTTCTTTTAAAATCAGTGAGAAATTCATGGAAATTATAGAGTTTTACTAACAAGGAACGGGCATGAACGTGTCATCCGGACATTCGAATCAAACCCAGTCCATTCGATAAGCATAACAAAGATCTGTTCATACTAACAGGGTTAATGGTTCCCAGGGTCTTACTCTGTTATCCATGGCACCTAATTTTTTTGTGCATGAACAAATCTTTGTTATGTTTATCGAATGGATTGGGTTTGATTCGGATATCAGGATGACATGTTTATGTCCGTTCTTTGTAAGGAAGATGATGCTCGTACCCAAATTAACTAGTATTCATAGTTCATACCTAGTTGTTTTCGAAATTCATTAAACTTTGAAAGAACATCATTTATGCGTGAATGACCCATATATTTGACAGAACGTTTTGTTTTTAACTTGGTTGCTCCTACCTAGACACCAGGTTCAAAGATATGAGCGAATAGTTCTCTTAAATATTAATTGTCTGAGTTTGTATCTTTGTCAGCTTTCATTGAAACAAAGTTAGTATGTATGATAATAGGAAACGTTTTCAAACCCTATACATCAAATGAAAAACTTGAAATATTTTCAAAAATAATTACTTAATTATCTTGACATAATTATCTGTTTGTATTCTCATTACCCTTGTCATTCGTTAATAATTGTCTTCAGAATGAAGCAATATTTTGAATGATACCGTGCACATGTGTAAAGAATTTCTACATGTGGGAGGCGTTAGAAAACAATTTCATTGTAGTTTTTTTTTAATAATCCTTTTTTTGCAGTTGGGCACCCCTTTTGGAATCCTAAGGTCAGACAATTGTACAGAAGTGTGTTAATGAAAATTGTGTCCCAGACTTTATATCATATTAGTCTAGTACTATTCAAATGTGATTTACACGTATGAAATAAAATTCAAAACATAATTCGATATTTTAGAAGCACATACGTAGTTACATAATTATCTGGAGTTCATGTTTTGCATGCCATTGTTTACAGAATGAGGCAGGCATTTGACTAATATTTGCATGTATCACTATCCATGAACTTGGGAAATTTTGCAGAAAACAGCATTTTTTTAAAAAAAAACTTGGACGACGATATTGCAGTCCCAGGTTTAGTTACCTGCATAAAAAATATCTCACATAATGTTATGTCATCAAGGCTACAAACATGTCAAGTTAGTAGATATGAAAAACATTTTTTTCTGCAACCAAATACTACATATTATAATTAATATAACTTGGAGAGAGAAAAGGAGAGGGTTTTATATGTATATACATTTCAAATATAAACGGTAACACATGACCACATGAGGGTAAAAGGCAGCGATGAAAACACTTAGAATATAATTGCGTAATTTGGTATATAATACTCATTAATTCTTATTAATTGTGTCCACCACTTCATGAGTCTTTAATTCCAAAAGGGATTAGTTTTGACCTTATTTCATTCTCAGTCAGATAAATCCTTTTCCATTATAACTGGGGGAGGCACGGTAGCTCAGTATGGAACGCTTACTTCCGATAAGAGGGTTTTTGTTCTATCCCCAGTCAAGTAAATTTGTGTTGGACGACATGGTTTCCGTAGGTTTTCTCGGCCTATTCCCCTTTCCTTCCACACTCTCATTTCACTCATTATTCCATCATCATTCGCTTGGTTTATTATCGTTTTCTTTAGCCTCCGTTATAACTTCTGTAACTTTGAAAACAAAATATCTTTCACCTAATAGGTTAACATAAGAGAAAAGAAAGTAAAGTGAAAGTATATTTTCACTTCAACTTAGTCCATGTTTCCCTTTTGCCAGCTCGCAAAGAAAAAGCAAGAAAAGAAAAGAAAGTAGTCACTAAACTTCCCCCAAAGTTTTCGTTAGTATTTTTTCTCCAACTTTTTTTCACACGGTATCTATCTCCATTGGCTAAGGGTGTTGAGTGTAATTCCATTATTGTTTCTCTTGTTTGTAAAGATATCGTTACAGCTGTCGGGGACCAACATCCCTTTCATTAAGGAAAGGGGTTGACTAACCTCCAGGCGACCTCTATCTCTGATGTTGGTGTTCTTAGTATAGCGAGTTTCCCTCTGGGACGTGTCCAAGAACTAGAGGATATGATTGTGTAGTCTGGTCTCATCGTGACAAAATCCCGTGCCGTGCTTACTCCCACATCCACTACTTTTGTTTTCTGAGTCGACTTTCTTTTTCTTTCTTTCTTTTATATCATCACATTCTACGAAAAAAAAACGATTGCTCTTTTTTTTATTATTCTGTTTGCCTGCAGCCAGGTGGTTCACTCTGTCACATCTTGTCCAACCAAGCCACTACCTTTTCTCCTTCGAAAATTTGGAGTTCAAACCAATGATACTTTATGGTTCGTTAGATACGAGTTGTCACACAAAACCCTAGGGTATATATATATATATATATATATATATATATATATATATATAAGAATGGAATGGGAACAAAGAAACTCGTATCTAGTGAGTCTGTGTTTGATCAGCTGCTTTTGTGGAAATGATATGAAGTTCCTTAACACGTCTAACTTTTAACTACATATAATTTTATTTATCTTTTTCTGATTTTTCTCCCTTTTTTGTCTATAATTTTTAAAAAGCAGCACGGAATATAAAACGGAGAAAAGGATGCTTGAGAAAGTTTTTGTTAACCTTTGCTTCTAGCAAACTAAAATCGATATACATGCTGAACACGTAGTTATTAATCAAGTACATTTTTATGGGAGGGTCAACATAACAATTCTTTGCACATCTCACGGAGTTTTATATCTATAAAATGCAACGGGATAATTACTTCTCTCATATCGTCGCATGAGAACCAGAGAAACGTAACTCCATTTTCGTAGGTTTACAGGCAAGAGAACAAAAATATTATTTTCTTAGAAACGTGTGTTTTTAATCAGATGGTAATTGAGCTATATTACAACAGATGATCGATAAAGAGGACAGATGGCGTTACGTTTCATTTACAACAACTAGGGCTTCCAAAATTATGTCCAAACATGAAGAAAATTAAAACAAGGAAAGTCTGTAAAATAATTTTTCGATAAACGACAGCATCACTAGACAACATTGATCTGTAAAGTGAAACAGAAAGAGGTTGTTGTATCGATTTCGCTTAGAATAATTCAACATCGAGCTTGAGAAATGCTCAGATAGACCTTTTTCGGTTACTTATTTTGAGAATGTGGACACCCTGTATTATATGTTACTTGAAATCATACCAGGGACTCCGAAAATGTCACAAGATCGGATAGACTAGGTATTCAACAACATACTCCATGTGAGAAATGTTTCGGCCAAATGGACTCCCAAATGCATGAATGTGAGCCGGAAGTATGCATATGTGCAACCATTCTGTAACACTTTGAATGTGATGAAAATTGTAACAATGGAAGAGATCTAGTAAATTTTGCACTACCACAAGACCAAAGTGCAATCGACATTTCGGTTTTACATGACCAAATTAATTCTGAATTCTGACATCTGTTTTTAGGGACAAACAGTTTTGTGTTTATCAATCCTGGAAGAAAGCGACACTATCACAGCGACAATTAATATTTCTCTCTTCAACAAAGCCAGATATGTGCTTGTTGGCGAGGGTATGTTGTTTCTTCTAGACAATGAACCCAGACACAAGCCTAATATCACAATAGAATAACTACGTAATTGATTTAAGATTTGAAATCATGCACCATCCACTTTATTTACAGAATTGTCACCAATTAATATTCACTTAAGCTATCCCGGTGATAGCTCATATGGTTTGGACTCCACGTTAATCAGTAGGTCCCATCTCATATAGCCTCGCTGCTGAAAGAGATGTTGAACTCAAAATTAACTCAACTCACTTAAGCTAAATCTGATGAAACATTTAAAGGAAGTACAAGTTGATGTTCGTGAAGAAGTGACAGCAGCTACAAAGTAGAGATTTTAGACCCAATCGTGAATCTCGACTAGACTTACAATAATGTTTTGACTCTTTCTTTTTTTTTTAGTTGTTCTGATTAAAAAAATATGGCTTCATATATTTAGCAGCATATGCTCCTGGGTTCACCTAACGGAATTCTTTGCATTTGATTTTCAACGCCGTTTGCACTCCTTTTCAGTCACTGTCTACACGATGTCGTATTTTTTAACTAGCAAGCAATGGTGTGAACTAATAGTAACTGAATAACTACTATTCCTGCTTCTCCTCTGCCCCTCATCCTCCTACCACTACTACAAGAAATAATAATAATATAACATGTATGCTCCTTTCATTTATATATTTATTTTTTCATATAGTATACCTATAATATTGCATATAGTACACATGAATTAAACTAACTAACTAACTCTATGGCCTATGGAACCCGGAGGTTCAGTGCCGCGTTCACAAAAGCTCTCCACTGACTTCTATCCTTAGCTAATTGCATCCAGTTTCTACTTTGTATTCCTATCTCTGCAAGATCCATCTTAATATTATCCTCCCATCTGCGCCTAGGTCTTCCTAATGGTCGTTTTCCTATGGGTCTTCCAGTCAAGACTTGAAAGCGTTTCTACTTTCTTCCATTCTAGCTACATGACCTGCCCACCTAAGCCTCCTAGACTTGACGACCCTAACAATGTTCGGCAAACCGTATAAACTATGTAGTTCCTCGTTATGAAGCTTCCGCCATTCCCCATTCTCGTTCCTCTTGGGTCCGAATATTCTTCTCAGGATCCTGTTCTCAAATACTTTCAGTCTATGTGCTTCCCTCAGAGTAAGCGACCATGTTTCGCAACCATACAGAACAACAGGCATGATTATCGTTTTATATATTTTAAGCTTCAAATTCCTCGACAGAATTCGCGACGACAAGAGATTTTGAACCGAATAGTAACACGAATTCCCTGCTTTTAGTCGACATTTAATTTCTTCGTGAATATGATTTTCCTCTGTTAATATTGATCCTAAATATTTGAAAGTATCCACTTTATCAAAAGTATTATTTAATATTTTAACGCCTTCACAATTTGCAGTATTACGGTGTACACATGAATTACATTTTGTTTGTAATAATTACAAGAAAGTTAATATAATCTACCTTAGAATAGTATAGAGTCCAGTAGAAAAATGCACACACTGTTTAAGAAAAAACTAAATATCATATTTCTTAATTACATTTAATTATTGTTCGAACATGTGTTTCAAACCTTCAAGTAAGCATATGTTTACATTAGATGTTCAAAATGTTTTCTGTTGCCTGCCAAACAGCTGACAGAACGACGAGCTGTCACTGCAGCTATGGTGGTCAATGTATCAATAGAGACCGATGCACATGCCCCTGTAATCGTTCCATGTGCCTCAAACTTGTCAACGTTAGGTCTCAAACTTGTCAAACTTGTCAAGGCTGCTCGAACGTCAACCGTGTTTCTGTCATTTTCTTATCTCATTAATAGTGCTAACCAGTGTTGCCACAGTCCTAGCTCTGAAGTGGGCTGAAAAATAGTACCAAATTGAAACAAAAAGGGCTGAATTTTATACCAGTGTAATACACGGCTCTATAACACGAAACTGAAAGATGTAATGTTCTAGAACAAATACCCTCTTCCTAGATCACAAATCAAGGTGTCGATATAGATCTATAAAACGCAGAAATGTTCGCATATCTTTATATTCGTCAATATGGCATTACTAATAAACAACTTAGCCCTCTAAGCCAGCAATTATGTCAATGTATTTTTCGTGCTATTATCTTTGGGTGTAGAATCTTTGCAATGACATAAATTATAGACTTAATTGAGCACACGCTGGTCTTCTTCAGAATATTCAACATTTGATTCAACGTGTTTGTGTGGTTCTATTTCTTTTAAGGTTTGAAGATAATGTTTTCACCACACTACTTCCTTCTCGTCTCCTTCATGCGTGGCGCGCATGCGCCCACCTAGCGTCATTTGTATCCCAGTATAGTTCGAATTACGAATTTTCCTCACAAAGTTCCTAAGTGTTAAGCGGTGCAACGCCACAGGATGCAAGTTCAACAGTGTTTTTAAAGTCCAACACACGGTATAAATAACGTGAGATGCAGGAAAAAACTTATCGACACTTTAGAAAATGTGACAAGTATTTGTTAAATGGTGCTGAATTGGGTGGAACTGTACCAACTTTTTCACAAAAGGGGCTGAAAATGCCAGCGTGGTACCAAGGGGCCGATGAATGACAAAAAGGGCTGAATTTGGTACAATTGTACCAAGTGTGGCAACACTGGTGCTAACAATACCGGCATCTGTTGAGCGATAAACTGTACTAAACACAATTTTAACTGAAAACAATTGACAATGCTGACATCTGTTGGGCGAAAAACCATACTACAACATACTTAAATTTCAGAACAATGTCTACGAAAGTATCTTCATACAGGATGGCAATGACTGTATACATTTTTCTGGCGGGCTCTGTATTATGCAAAAATAATTCGGAATATCACATTTTCATTACTAAAGGGACAACGTAAGTTTTGTGAATAAGCATAAAAATATAATAATTATTCATCTTAATAAATTGAATAGTAGATATATTTTATTTATTACAGCACTAAGTTGTACTTGCAACACAATTTTCGCAAGAATCCCAGGTAAGTAATATAAGTAATATAATATACATCCTTAATATACATCCATAATACATCCATATACATCCTTAATATACAGGTAAGTAATATACATCCTAAATGTTTCAACAGAATCATTGACTAATATACAATCTCATTTCTTGAAAGTTGCTCTCTTTTTAAAATTCCAAAATTTTCTGAAAGACATTAAGTTGTTAATATGAGAGAGAATTCTATCTAGCTAAGACGATAAGAAAAAAAATATATAAGTAATTATTATTATGTTATAATCGACAGAACGAAACTTTCCGATTATACTTCAAACTTTGAAAGAAAGGTGTATTATGTTCTGTTTTTTTTTTTTTTTAAAAAAAAGAACAGATGAAAGTTTATGTTTTACAATAGTAACAAATACAATTTTAAAAAACTGCGTAGAATCTGTTGAGAGTATTCGATAACTCAATTTTATTTGTCAGATAGAAAATGTAGGCTCGGGCACAAGAATCCAGGAAATATATATATTACCCTGGAATCTTGTGTGCCTCTGCCTACTTTCATACAAAACTTCTTTCATCGCTGTAAGACATTCTTTAGTGTCTTGTGATAACAAAAATGAACAAAGAAGAAAAAGCAGAAATCAACGAAGACAGGAAAAGAAATAGTTTTTATAGAACTTTTTTTTAAAAAAAAATATCTAACCATTGGATCGTAATAACAATTACCTTCTTCTTTCTTGTAGAACTTAAATTGAGGAAAAGTTCTGCAAAAGAAAAATAATATAGAAAATGAAACACAAGACTGCAGCATTAGTGAAAGTATGGGAAAAAATGTTTTTCAGAGAACAATAAAAGAAAAAAGAGATACATTTTTCTAGAGAAAGTTTAGAAAGGAAGAAATAAAATATTTAAATCAACCTTGTGTTAGCTTTCGTTTAAAAATACTTAATGATTTCTTTATTTATCATATTCCTACTTCTAATTTGAGAGATGGCGCTGTAAACACTAAATATTGGGAAGCTCTGCTGTCAGTTTTTATTCAATTTTTACTATTTACATTTCAATAATTTTGACAATTTTGTTATTTGTTACAATTTTAATATACAGTGCTTCAATTTCAATATGTTCATGCGCCGCTTATCCTTCCTTATTACATTAACAGTGTAAAAAATAATTATAGTTAAAAAAGGCTAATTCGACCATTTTGGCATGAGCCATCTTAATACATAATCTTATTTCAAACAATTTTCATTTAAAACAAAATTAATGAAACAGTCCAGAGGGCTCTAAGGTCGGGACTTCCTTTATATAAATCTCCCGTAAGGGAGGTAACTGGAACTGGTACTTCTAATTTCTAGCGGCTATAAAAATATGTAATTATAATTTACATAATTTATTATTAGTGAATAGCATGGTTTTATACTTATCAAATGAAATCTTTCCGTTGAACGGAAGACGATGATTAAGGGAAGTAAACGATAATGGAATAATTGATGGAATGAGAAAGTGGGAGGAAACAGGAGTACCCCGAGCAAGATCACGGACACGATGTTGTCCACAACACACTTATACAGAGATCGAACCCTGGACCCTACGCTTCAGAGATAAACGCTCAACCACTGAGTCACTATTTATTTTCAAAACCAATTGGAAAATATCAGAAGAAAAAAGGCATTTTAGCCTAAATTGACCATTTTGGACTAAAAGCGTAAGTATTAATAAATATTATTGGAAATCACCCGTAAGGCATGAATTTAACGTATTTGTCATTTTAAAAGACAATAAAGAACCATAATACAGAAAGGGGTACATAAAATAGCCAAATAAGATTTTTTTAATAAAATTATTATGTGTGTTGCATAACTAGATCATTTTCAAAATTTTAAGGCCGATGCGCACCACTTAAACGACCACCAAAAATTTTGCAAAAAGTCAGGCGTCTTTTTGGTCACAAATGGCCACTTTTCCGCACTACCCACCTTAACATTTCGAAAACAAGTTTTTTTTTTTCGACACTTCCTATTGGACAACATTACGCATAACAAAGACCTGTATCATCTATACTTGCTTAGTTTAACAGCATGTCACAGATTCAGTGTCACATTGTAGGAGGATATTTAAGATCGTATTCTCTCCCTGTCTCGACGTTTTGGAACTACTTGAAACGCCCTTCTTCGATCTACTCTGTTGGTTTTTAACATAAAGTTTCCAAGTGTTGTTATTTAGAATGAAATTCGGTATATTAACTTACTGTTACCAAACGTTGTATGTATCCGGAGGTAAAAGTTAAGGGGAACGCGGGGAACGTCGTTCTTCCACTTCCAAGAAACTATCTATTTTGTCCCTCCACTTTCAAAAAAATACAATGGGCAAAGATAGGCATGAAGGACGTGACGTCATTCGTCTCCCTACTTTTGCAGATCCACTTTTACCCCTGTATGTATCTCCAGATAGTCTTTTCAGGTGTCGAGTTGGATCCATTTTCTTAACAATACTAAAGAATACGCAAACAGTTGTTTGGTTTTTTAAATTAATTGTAGTGGTCATAATTGTTGTTGACACAATACTGCAATAAGTTACATTAAGATTTCCTTGCAGGAATTGGGCCATAAATTTGGTCATAATGACGAATTGTCACTCTTTCTTGTATTGGCATGGTAAAATTCGACGGAAGAACAAAAAATTCAAGACAACATGAGGATCTGCATTCAGGAATTATATGATTCACAACGCAAAGTAAACAGCAAAACAAACTTTGACGTAATGATTTAGAGAGACATCTTAATCTAGATTTAATATCAAATAGAGAATAAGTTTGGAAGATTACAATTACATTTAAATCATCTTTATCAGTAAATTTTTACTATAAGTGACACATTATAATATCACAGGAAATAGTTGATTACATTCTTATTCAAACACTTTGTATCAGTCAACTCTGAATACATAAAACTTATTTAAATTATTGTAGACTGTATAAATTCTTATAGTCTATGGAAGGTCTTGAAATACTTGCCGAAACTTCATAATCGTATCGTTCTTTCTCCGAGTTAAAATGGTAACTACTTTTGCTTTCTGGTAAGAAACTTCTAACTAAATGTACTTAGGCATTATTTTCATTACTTTAATATTAATAATTTTCTTGCATTTATACTTACTCGAATGTTATAGTTTATGGTTTCCATTAAAGAACATCATAATTATCCATTCAATTACTCTTTCAGAACAATTCGCTTCATTAATAATTCAATTCATAAATATTGAATGCCTTTGTACTATATCAGACTTTTTAATTATCTCCGTAAACGTTTCATTCTGTACAAAATCTATCCCAACATACATATGACATGAATATTCCATTCTTCCTCATAGCAATTCATTGTCATTCTCATTGAGTAAATGCATTTTAAAATTGTAATTAACTAGCAATCATATAAGTAAATAGTGACTAATGATATATTATTCTGAATATAGAGATTAAATATTTTAGCTAAATTGAAGATTTTATCATACAAATAGAATTTTGGAGTAATTTCGTTTTCTTGATATTTTGAAGCACATTAGTTAAATGGTGGGAAATGGTTTAGAAAGAGAGATAAAGTCCTTCCCTCCTTCCCCCCCGAGCTAAACTCAGAATGAATACTGCATGTTTGGTTTTCCTTCCTTGCCACAAAATACATTAACAATCCCTTATTTCTATGTATTACCAGTAGTTATTTTCTTTCTATACCCAGAAATCCGGACACTGACTTTATGCATATACCCACATTTAGCTCAGATATTGATGATCTTTCCTACTTATGGGGACAATTGAGTATATGCTCATAATGAACTTCACCATTTAGCTCAGATAATTTCAGATATTGCGTCAAGTTGGTAATGACTGAATTTATTAAATAAAACTAGAGACACCAGATTTAGTTAAATATCCAAAACCGATGGAATTTGGCTTATCTTTTTGGTAAAGTCTAATCATACTCAAATCATGGAGTGGAAATTTAAGAGAAGAAAAGATTACCAATTATGGTCGTATATAATAATACGCTTATCAAGTCATGGACCAGCTCTGTACTCACCAAATTCTTTCTGGGAGGATGGCGGAGTAGATCTTTCCTATTCTTTAGTCACTAGTTTGCTATATCGAGTTCTCTACCAATTTTGTCCATCTACCTTCTCTTCCTAATTTTTGGTGGGGCCGTAATTCTTCCGCTTGCCTTAACATTGTGAAAATTTCCTGGTTACTCGAAATAGGAAGTGTTTCTTTTAAACTAACACATTGTTACGTAACATGAATATTATTTCTTATAGGAGTAAATGTTTCATCTGCACATAGTTTCTAAGTTGCTGCATGATTTCCTTAATTGTTCTGACGATATGTGAATGACCTACAACACCAGTTTGGGAGTTTAATTTTATTCTCCATTTAAAAAACGAGTAATTTACAAAACGTTTAAATCATAGTTGATTAAAAACAATTTCCCCAAATAATTTCTGTCATGTTACATTATTATATAAGATTATCTAGATACATAGTCTTATAGACACTTTCCAAATACATGAAGTAGCAAAAGTTCAAAAACTATAACGAACCTTAGAGTTAAATATTGCACAAACTACTGAGCGTAGACGTGATGCGGCATGATATCATCAAAGTATCCTAACCTGATCTATCCAAATTTGCAGTTTTCAGATTTGTGAAGTGGCGGCGCAAGTGATTCCCCAAAGGACGTTACGGATTCCCGGACATTTTATGACGTAAATTGAGTTGACAAGAGATTGTAAAAGACGTATCACAACCTGGAAATAATACCACGTGGCAAGCCACTGTACGTGGTTGCATACCTCCTTAAATAGTACTATCAAAGACATTATGCAAGATTTCACTGGAAACGTCACTTCGCCACAATGTAAAAATACGTACAACACAAGCCGATTGGTAACAGAAAATGAAGAAATTGAGATTACTATTCTGCCCATATTAATGACATCCGAATTCTTTTCAGGACAATCTGTTATTCATTGAGAAAAAGAAAGTATTCTAGTCTCACTTGTGTGATGTACTGATCGAAATGAATGCACTTAAACAGTTGTGAGTATTATTATTATTATTATTATTATTATTATTATTATTATTATTATTACGCGTTCTTTGTTTGTCTCTTAATAGTAGTTCTTGTTCAATTCATGTAATGTTAAAGGTACACGCGTTCTCAAAAGTGTTACGATATCATTAATATGAGCAAATTAGGAATCGGAACTTCTTTATTTTTTGTTACCTATCTTCTTGTATTGTACATATTTTTACATTGTAGCGATGTGGGATTTCCAGGGAAATCTTGTGCAACGTCTTTGCTAGTACTTTTTGAGAAGGTATGCAACCACTCACAGTGATCATTATCTTATTCGCCATCTTTTATGTGCGTGTATGTGTATTGACCTGCTACGTGGTATTATTTCTAGGTAGTGAGACGTCTTTTACATACTCTTTTCAACTCAATTTACGTCATAAAATGTCCGAGAATCCCTAACGTCCTTTGGGGAATCCTTTGCGCCGTCATTGCACAAATCTGAAAACAGCAAATTTGGATAGAGCAGGTTAGGATCCTTTGATGATATCATGCCACATCACGTCTACCCTCAGTAATTTGTGCAATATTTACCTCTAAAGTTCGTTTTCCCACCCTTTCGGCACCTTAAAACACGGCAGCAGTAAACGACGCGGTTTTCGCCCTATGTTTATTAGAACTTTTTTGTTTGTTTTGTTCTCAGGAATCACCCTTCTACTTTGGACAACGAATTTAGCGCCATACTGCATACAACGTTTGGACAACACGAACAATATCGATCAATTTTCAACATAGATGAGGTTCTGGCCTGCAATGGATTTTATCATTTCACTTTTGCGGTTAAACTTAGGAGAGGGGATAGATATATAAAAAATAAAAATGAGAGTGACTGTCTTCGTGAGTTAATGACACTTGATCCACTCGGTGGATCTTGATGAAATTTTCAAGATAGATAAGGTTCAGGCCCGGGATGGTTCTTATATGTTTACATTAAGTTCGCAACTTAAGGGCGGGTTGGATATTTAAAAATGATCGAAAATGACAGATATTAGTGTCGAATCTGTAGTTTCCGGGTTGCTGAAATGGACAGTTACACTTCTGATGCCGTTTAAATCCAAATTAAGCGCCGCAACTTGGGAGGGAAGAAGTTTTATATATGTTCCCAAAGTCCTGGAACCATTTGAAAGAAATAGCTCATAAATTATAACAGGTAAAACATTCTGTTACCTGCAACATGTTCTACAACTCTCCAAGTCTTATTAAGTTATGATAGTTGAGTAGTTTTTTTTTTATTATTCTGATCACTGTAATAAAATTAATGGTTTACCTGTTTTAAGCATACTTGCAGATTATGTTGTGAGCTACAATAACAACAACACAGGAGAAGTTCCAATGTGTATGGTGGTATGCTGAGTCTGGTAAATCACCAGTAACTGTGTAGCGAAAATTCAAACATACAAGGATGAGATCCGCCATCAAAACAATTAGATGGGCCGCAAAGTTTTTAGAGACAGGTAGCGTAATGGATTTGCCGCGGAGTGGACGACCAGGTGTGGCTCAAGAAGTAATAGATAACGTGCAAGCGTCATTTCTGCACAGCCCTCAGAAATCGGTTTCACGTGAATTGCATATCCAGAGATCAACAATTCATAAAGTTCCTCACAAGCGGTTACAGCCGCATCCCTACAAAGTGACAATTACACAAGCTTTATAGTCAACTGACTTTTCTCAGCGGGCTGACTTTGCTGCTCACATTCTGGCCTTAATCAACGAAAACAATCAGTACCTGCTACTGGCCATGTTCTCAGACGAAGCCACGTTCCACCTGTCTGGATATGTTAACCGACACAACTTCGGATATGGGGTTCTGAATCTCCTCACGTAATTCGTAAACATGTTCGATCTAGCCTAAAAACTAAACGTTTACTGTGCTGTAATGTATAATCGGATACTTGGTCCATTTTTTGCTTAGGACACCGTTACAGGGCCTATTTACTACGAATGATTAATGAATACCTACTCCCTCAGGTGTTGGAAATGCAGCCACACATAATCTTCCACCATGACGGAGCGCCTCCTCATTAGCCTCTAGATGTGGGGGACCTTTTGGATAGACATTTCCCTGGGAAATTGATTGGTCGCAATGGACAAATCTGCTGGCCAAGACACTCTCCTTATATCACCCTCTTTGATTTTTTCCTTTAAGGGTACGTCAAGGATCGGTTTACGAAACCTCTGTTCCAGACATTGCCACACTTCGTACTCGAATTACCAACGTTATCTAACAGATTGATGCTGATACGCTGCAGGATGTGTGGATGGAGATTGAATATCGTCTTGACTACCTGAGAGCAACTAACGGGGAGCGAGGTAAAATATTGTAAAAAAAATAATTGTAAATAAAACTTGGAGAGTTGTAGAACACATTGCAAGAAAACACATTTCTTTATTTGCTATAGTTTACGAGTAATGTTTCGTTACGAGTGAGGTACTAACGTTTTGTAGACCTTAAATATTTACAAGAACTTATTTTACTGACTCCAAGTTTAGAAGAGTCCATTTGAATCGCGTTGCCATAAACAGAAGAGAAAAATAGAGTTTGAAAAATGTACAATAACTGGAAAATAGTCACTACTGCAGCATGGTTTAAAACCTATAATGCAAGGCGGTAGAACACGAGGAGCAGTACCGTGGTTATGTAAGTTTGATAATTCACTTTTGACATCATCATCGCTATCAGCGACCTCGAAAACTCATGAAACCCACGATAACCCGAAAACACATGCAAATTGAGCTGTTTATATTTTGACCAAGTTGTTAGGATTCCATCCCACTGTGCAGCGTTTCCATCTTTTACAGACCTTACTTCTCCGCCTTAACAAGATATCGAATATCTCGGTCAGTACCTACTGATATCACATTACCACGGTACTGCTCCTCATGTTCTGTCGTCTTGCATTATAGGTTTTAAACCATACTGCACTAGTGACCTTTTCCGAGTTATCGCATCTTTCTCAAACTCAACTTTTCTCTTCCGCTAATGGCAACACCGTTCAACTTGCCCTTCTAGACTTGAAGTAAACGTAAACAGTTCTTGTAAATGTTTAATTTAAGGTCTACGAAACGTTAGTACCTCATTCCCTGTGTGCGTCATATCGTTTGTATTTAAAACATGTTTCAGGTTATTTCGCGTAAAGTTTGCAACACTGATCTGCCTTTGCCATGCCTTTTGTCTTTATTTTCATTGCTGCTTCCAATAATGATATGCAATTTAGGTCATTCGATTTACTAAAACACATCTTCCTCTTGAGTTGGCAACACTGTTCATCTGATGATGTTCGTCAATACACGGGCAGATGTCGTCCTTTCTCTAGTTGCAAAGTTTCGTTTCTCTGTCTCTTTTAGTTTCTCCGTTATCACGGTTGGATATTCTAAATTTGTATTGTAATTTGGAAACGTCATTTCATGAATTTGTCGTTAAGTCGGTAAGAGGTAACGTTCTCGTTCTCGTTAACGTATTTCACTAATGCGTGTTGAAGGTCACATTTAAATACATTCAGCAGGTGTGCGTATCGCAACGCGAAATTACCCTAATAAGGGACACAGTAATATATATAGGGTGTTTGAAAACAACACCGACAATGATTGGGAGGTGATTCCTGACACCAAGTTAAGATCAAAAGTATAGACCAACCCGGGTACACAAATGCTTCGTTTCAGAGTTACAGGCTACCGAAAACGGAAAATGAACTTTAAGGGCCCATAGATCCAGACCTACGGGACCTACCGTAATCTGGCCAAGACTTCACTTAGGAAGTAATATGAGCCCTATCCAAAAATACACTAATAAATTTTGAGGTATTCACAAAACAATTTTTATAAAGACTCCGGTCATATAATTTGAAGTTCTCACAGCTACCACTGTAAAAATCTTTGCGGAAGTACAGCAGGATTGTGAAACTTGGATATTATGATAGGGCACATATTGGATCCTAAGTGAAGTCTTGACCTGACTACGATAGGTCCCACAGTTTTGGAACTATGGACCTTTAAAGTTCATTTTTTTTTATGTTTTCGCTAACTTTTAACTCCGGAAGGAAGCATTTGTGCACTCATGTTGGTCTATATACTTTCTTTCTTATCTTGATGTCAGGAACCACCTCCCAAACGTTGTCGATGTTGTTTTGAAACATTCTATATACATGGTTTAAAATGACCAATATTAGTGTCGAATCCATAGTTTTCGGGTCGCTGAGATTACAACGACTCACCAAAGGTAGTCGTCAACCCTGGTTCGGCTAATAATATAAGTAAATCTTTAGTGGCAATAATTATTTACACCTTAAAATATCTTCCGTAATTATATCCACTAGTATTATCACCTTTTCTACTGAAATTACAAGTCGATGATGAGTATTAAATAATTTATTCGTTGATTCTCTTTTAACGTATATTCACACAAACTGTCTTGCAATCATACATGTTAGTTAGGTATCCATAAACAACTACATAGCAACCAACTATACAATAATGTATATTTCTTACATATATTAAAACATTCTTCTTTTGTTATTTTTAATTAACATCACTCTAGATTCCGATTGCAGTGGATTTACGACTTTTAATTCGTTATACGTATTTACAACAAAATCAACAACAGATTTGTGCAAGCGAGGATTAAAAGGTTGGTTTCTAATCGTGGCATCTCTGTTTGCAAGTAAAAAGTCGTTTTCGTAATTTGCAATCAGCGCTGCTTTGAATTCCTCATATGTATTGACGTGATCCCGTACTGTTTTAAACCATAAAGAACATGGTGGGAGTAATAAATGAGGGATTAGTTTCATATATTGGGATTTATTTATACACATTATACTGCACTCATCCTGAAATTTTTCTAGGAAAGAAGTAGCATTTTCATTACATTTACCACTAAACTTACTCATAGCACTATTTCGCTCATCTTTACACTTAACTTTACATTCCTTTCACCATTTCGTGTTCGTGTTGAGTGACAATTTCCACCTACTGCGTTATGCGTGGTTCCACCATCTCTTTTCCGCCCATCTGTATTCCTTGGAAGCATTCTTTCCAAAATAATGTCCTCATCGGATGGATTACTTGAAGAAGAGATAACGTAAGGTCCACGTTGTTCTGCTGCGGGTGAATGCGAGGTCATCTCTTGTGAACAAGGGAACTCCAAACGATCATTAACCATGTTGTTGGGATATGCGTTGTCCTTAATCTGTAACGTCCTAATTTCCTCTTGTAAGGTAGATATCAATTGAGTATTTGCACGTATTTGGTTAGAATTATCTGTGACCTGAATCTTTTGCTGACGAACAGAAGATTCTATTACTTCCAAATCCTTTTTTACACAATTGACTTCTTGGATTACATGGTTGTAATTATCCTGGCAATCTTCAGATAATCTTTTTAGCTTTTCATCAAACTGTAATGTGATGTCTCTCACAGCCTGGATAACAGATTGTTTCGTCTCTTCTGATTTTTGATCTATTTGTTCTAATCCTCTACGCAATTCTTCTGACTTTTGATCTATGTGCTCCAATCGTCTACTTAATTCTTCATATTGTCTACTTGATTCTTCGGATTTCTGCTGGACCGTTTGTTTTAATTCTTCCGACATCTGTTTCATGACTTCTAAATCGTCTTTTCGGCTTTGTTCCTGTCGTTGTTCTTGTCGCTGTAATGCTAGTATAATTCTGTCTTCTAATGTCAACATTTCAGGTGCAATAGGAGCTGTATTTTGTTCGTTGTTAACACGGTCAAAAGTTTCTTTCTCCACTGCCTCACCAATCATGCTTGTTCTTGTGATTACTCTGCCACTTCTAAGAATAGTTGTGTTCGTATTCATGAACCTTCTTACTGAGGTAAATTCACCCTTACTTTAGACTTCAGGATATGAATTTACAAGAATCCCGGGTTTCGGCACCAAAAATTTTACAACGACTCAACAAAGGTAGTCGTCAACCCTGGTTCGGCTAATAATATAAGTAAATCTTTAGTGGCAATAATTATTTACACCTTAAAATATCTTCCGTAATTATATCCACTAGTATTATCACCTTTTCTACTGAAATTACAAGTCGATGATGAGTATTAAATAATTTATTCGTTGATTCTCTTTTAACGTATATTCACACAAACTGTCTTGCAATCATACATGTTAGTTAGGTATCCATAAACAACTACATAGCAACCAACTATACAATAATGTATATTTCTTACATATATTAAAACATTCTTCTTTTGTTATTTTTAATTAACATTATATCAGGTATAGTTCTTGTGTAGAAGCACTTTCTGCCCAAGATACAGGTAATTATCAACCAATACAAAGTATCTCGTTGTAAGATAAACAGTGACAGATGCAATGCCACTTAAATCCAAATTGAGCCCCCCATTCCCCTTGAAACGTATTCTCCACGTGCAAAGAAGCAGCAACCTGTTAATAGTGTATATTTTAGATATATCTTATTAAGTCCAATTTCAAATTATTCACATGAAAATAAAAGCTTTGTTTGTGAGAGAACTGATTATTTTGGAGAAGGATGTTACATTTCCTGTACGGAAAAATAGCAAAATAATATGACAAGGTAGATACAAAAGCATGTATGTACATGAAACACTAACACCAAAGAAACAGAATGCATAGATGTACAAATGATTGTTCAAAACGGAGAGGAAATGAAATGGGCTTCTGTAAGGAAACATTGGGGAAATGGAAAATACACTTAAATTTCCAGTGCAAGAACAAGACAAAAGAAATAAATGTTCTGCTCTGATGAATTCACACGGAATATTTCTTTTGATCAGTCACACTTAAATAATGGAAAAGAATTTGTTTCTCTTTCTACATTCCTATTGCATCTTTCCATAGTTGTTTTCTCCTGAATTCCCTTTTTGTATTCCTTTCTGCGGAACTTTTAGCAGTTTTATTATGTTTGTTTCTGTCGTAGTTGCAGGGTCTATTCAGTTTCTATCAACGTCTCTAGTTGTGTTATTTCATTTCCATTTTTACGTTTCAATGTTCTCTTGTAAGTAATAACATAGATACTATCTATTTTACCTATCTACCTATATTTTTATTATATTCAATCAATCTTATATAAAACGTACTCCACAACAAACGTTGTGAGGGTGCATTTATTTTTTAATTTAGGAGGCACTGTGGCCCAGTACACTGAGAAAAATCCGTTCTCCGAACAGCGGTATATTGTACAAATATACGGAATCCTCTTGGTTACTACAGAAATCAGTACCGAGCATAAATTATCCATATGCTACAACGGCACTGCCCTCAGGTGTTACATCATGCCATTGTAGGATGTTTGACATCCAACAGTTTTCCGTATATCACATGCATATACTTAGGTTACATTTCTCAGTTATATGTTATATACGTCCATTTGTCCGTGAGATCCTGACCGCCTATATTGTTTCATATGAAAATACGTAAGATGGAAAACTTATACAGAAAGTATTATAAAAGATGCGTTTTCAGTTATACGTTTGTTGTACGTTAAGTCCAAAAACTACATTAATTACGCATGTAACCTACCTTTTTAAGTACACCACCTACATATTTTTTCTCAGTGTTGTAGAGAGCTTACCTTTGGTGTGTGGAGTCTCTGATTCGAATAAGTTTACGGCGAACAATATCGTGTCCGTGGGTTTCCTCGGAGTACTCCCGTTTCCTCCGTCCCGCATTTTCATTCCGCCAATTCTTCCATAACCTTCACTTGCCTTCATCATCCGTCTCCCTTAGTATAAAGGGCATAATTGTGGGACGTTAACCTAAAAGATTTCGTTTCATTTTTTATTTGTAGCTTTAGTCAATATCAATAAAAGTTTTCGATTTAAAGTTTGGAGGAACGTAACATAAAGGAAGATAAATCAAGAGCATCTTTAACTTGTTTTTTTGTCTTACATTTAATTATACACAGTCTTAATTTAAGTCTCTAAATTCGAGACATGATATTTTGATGAAAATTATAAGATTATACGAGGAGGACCAAGAAAATTCAAGTATTTCAGCAAGTTATGAGCTTGTAATTATTAATTTTGCTTTAAAAGAATGTAAGAAGTTGAGAAAGATGGAGATTCCATGTGTAATCAGGACAATGACAGGCGTCTGGTGATATGTTGAGACCTCCATGTCTACACTATCTGGTCATTTGTTGTGTGGAACTAAACGAGAATTGTCTTCACAACATGTACTTAACGTTCGTATCTATTGAGTGACAGACTCTTATAAACACTCAGAAAATAGTTTGCATTTCCTTATTAACAATAAATGAGCGAATTTAAAATAATACTAGTATTTACCACGTTGTCGTCATTTATTCAGTAAGTATGAAAATACGTATTTATCTCTTTACTTCTGTTTTGTTTTTTTACAGATATAAGCTTTATGTGAAGAAATATTTTACGAAAGTACTGGGTATTTCCTTCTTTTAAGGATCTCAAGTGCAAGGTGTCCCATAATAATGTCTATGATCTTTCAAAGACTAGCAACATCATATACATAATTAAATATATATAAACTAGCAACTAGTGGTAAAGAAACTAGCAATATAACTTGAACATAAAGCTGAACATAAATATCTGCATTACTCCCATACCTTTCCTTTCAAAAATTTTAATCTCCGTTCTTCATGGCATGGTTCAGCAATGCACTATCCATATTGATACGAGGGCCATCCGGAAAGTGGTACCCATTTGTGTAATAAAGACACAGTAGTACATATTAACAAGTATACACATTTTTATTGGAAAGAGCATACTTTACACTATTTCTCCACATAATCACCAAGCAAATGGAGGCATTTCTCATACTGTGTGACGAGTTTTTGTATTCCAGCGTCATAGTCCTCCGCCGCCAGCGTATTGAGATACGTAGTCACACCTCGTTTAAGTTCTTCATCGTTGTCAAATCTTTTTCCCGCCAGAAAGTCTTTAAGCTTTGTAAAGAGATGAAAATCCAATTGTGACGCGCCGATCGTTCCTCGCGCATTCGTCTACGACCTCAGCAGTTCGTCTGTAATGACAGATGGTCTCCCTGAACGCTCCTCGTCGTGTGTACTCCCTCTCCCCAGGTTGAAGTTGCGACACCAGCGCCGAACAGACGACTCGTCCATTACATTGTCTCCATACACCTCCTTTAATTGGCGATGAATTTCACAAGGTCGAACGTTTCGTGCATTAAGAAATTTAATCACGGCCCTCACTTCACAACTGGCGGGCTTCTCAATTCGTTTAATCATTATAAACGATCACAGACACAACACAGGCACTGCTAGCGTAACGCAACCTCGCACAGAACAGGTAGACATGCCACTGACGCGGTCTGACCTTGCCCAGCGGCTCCCCGAGTCGTCAGCGCTTCATGCGGCGCAAACGGGTACTACTTTCCGGATGGCCCTCGTACATGCCTGGAAACGAAGAGCAACGTTGTCACAAGCAGGTTCACAGACCAGTACTGGCATCCTGTGGAAATCTTCTGTGATAGCTTCCCTTAGTTCGGATAAATTGCGTATGTGGTGTTGGTACATTTTGTTCTTTAAAACAACCCATAAGAAAAAGTTAGATGGTGCTAAATCGGGAGATCAAGCGGCCACAACATAGACCTACGTCAACCGGTCCAGCGGTTCGGGAGAGTTTCATTCAGCCATTCTCGCACTTGTATGACATAAAGATGGTTCTAAATCCAGTGACCAATATCTCGACTCTCAGACTACACAATGTTGCCAGAATTACAAATACTACAGTCAGTCAAATATGATATACTGTACATAATTATGGGTCACCCGTATAAGATGACAGAAAAGGACTTTCTTTTACAGGAACCTGAGAAGTAATGTGGCTTTTTTTACCCAGCTTCCATCTACTATCTAATACCTCCATTCTTGCTCCCTAACATCCATTCTTTTATGTATTCTCAAAGCACAAAGGAGAAACACCGTATAATCTAATGTTCAATAGTTGTATTAGTGATTCCGCCTTTTCCTACTACCAATTGAACTACAAACTTTTTTCAAGCAGAAGAGACATACATACACACAGAGCCCGAAACGACTCAAAACGACACAAAAATGCATTTTTTTCAAATTTGGACATACTTTAATGTGTACAAATGAATTATCTTCTAATGGTGGACATAAGGAAATATGTCGATTTTTTGACATTACGGATATGTCCGTCATAAACATAAAAAAATGTGAGCAATTATAGCATGCCAAAATGATCTACTGCCTTGTTTTCATTAGTTTTGACAGATTAGTATGTTATGTTTTGATCACTGGGGCAATGTTTGAGATGATATAATTGTACGTCAAAAATTTATACACTGGGTGGAAACGTGAGGCTTTTGTCGTTTGTCTCTTGTTATCAGTGTTACCAATGTAACACTTTGTCGCTTGTTCTAGAAATTTTTAAGGATATTTTTATCAAAAACAATTGGTTCATTTATATTGTTAAAATAGAAATTTAGCATCTTTTAAATGTTGTCTAGTGACTAAACTAGCATTATTTCCACTAAAATTAATATTTCTAGCGTCTTCTTGCAGTGTGTTTAGTGACAATATTATTCACGTTATTGGCAGTGTGTTTAGTAACATTACGATATGTGTGTGTGCCCTATTACGGACAGGTTTAACATATATTTTGTGTGCCATACCTTGTCCTTCGGGCTCTGTGTGTACGTTTACTTTTTATATGTCAAATTATATTATGTGATAATTTTGAACAAAATATGAGTTCTTGAATTTATTTATGAATTAACATTAAGGTTGTCTTGATGTAAAGATACGTAGGCTTTTAGGAATTCTAGATTTTTTCTTCTGATTATGCTTGTATAAACTTCAGGCAAACAGTTTTTCCGATACTGACTAATTTTTTTTTAAAATGTCAAAATTTCCTTAAGTATAGCATATATGATTTCTTCAACAAGATGCTGTCTCAATACAATTTTTTTTTAATAACGTGTTTCTGATATATTGCTATTAAGTTCAGTAAATTTTCGAGAGAATAACTTTTATTGTCAAACCTCAAGAATTTCATTAACAATATGAAACATTCTTTTTTAAATTACTATTAATTTTTTTAAGGACTTTTCTCGAAGACATATTCCTGTCAATTTAGTAGAGACACTACACCAGTAGGTAAGAGGTTTCGAGGCCAGTTGATTTTCCTTGTAATTCAAATTAGTGTTTAAAAACAGGCAATTAGAGGTAGAAGTAAACAAGTAGGCTCAATTATAGCAAATAAGTAATTGTACTACTAAATCAGATGTATTAATACTAATTACTATTTTCCGGCATAAGACATTCTGACTTTCTTCAGTATGAAGAAAATAGATACTTATGGTTTAACATTTTAATGATATTTCCCTTAGTTAGTGAGACAATTATAAGAAAAATTTTCTATATTAAGTGATAAAAAGTCGTGTACTGTGAATCATATATTGGGCACCAGACAGGAAGAAGAAAAGACAAATTGTTATTAGGAAACAAGCTTATTATTATTATTATTATTATTATTATTATTATTATTATTATTATTATTATTATTATTATTATTATTATTATTATTATTATTATTATTATTATTATTATTATTACTACTGAATAAGACAGGAGAAAACAAATATGGTTTGGAATGGCATGTTCAATTGCATCACAGATTAAGGAAACTATGCATTGGGATGATTAATAAATTAATGTACATATGGTTCAGCATTTCTTTTATTCAGTGCCATTATACATCAAAGAATAAACACATTACATATTATTAAAAATGAATTATTATGAGGCCTTATGAAAAAGAGAGTGCATGTAAGATGCGTTTTATAGATGAGTTTATCGCATCAGAAACAGGATTTATTCTTGAAGTCCTATCGAATTGGATCACTAATACAATATCGAGTGATATTAACGTACATAACGTAATTCTTGCTTAGGGAAAGTAATTACTGAATTTAGTTCATTTGTTGCATGTCTATCCTCGGGACCCAAATCAAGAAGAGCCTTGTTTGTCGGTTGAGAAACACTTTCACCTTCTGAGTTGCAGTCATGGACAACCAAGATGTTGGACATCGACCGTTTCAGGGCATTTATGTTAATTGGTTACTTCTACGTCACAATTCTCGAGTTTTAAGAGAGAAGATGTGTTTTTGCACTGTCCGGATAATAGTCTTGACTCCCGAATTCCATCTTAAAAACAGTATGTGGGCGTTTCCTGCCACATGTCAAAAAATGCAATTAATACAAAGTAATGAATAATTAGGAGAAAGCTATCCACACTTGACACAACCAGGAGTCATAAAGCGTATAGAATTATTAGCAACGACACCAGGAAATGGTACTTTGAGTTCTTGCAGCACTCGCATCACTACGATATATCTTGTACTATCAATAGGTGAAAGTTGGCAGTATCTCCATAAGCAGGAAAAGTTACCAATTCTACTAATGGTGTTATACATGCTAATAGCTTATAAGCTTCAATAATATTTAGTGTTTTTTTTAAATATTGATTTTTGAAGAGTTTGGTTTACCGAAACTCCCTAAGTTATTTACTATGTCCATTTGAAAGGGAGACAAAATATTTCGAGAACTATTTGAAGGATCTGGATGAAACTTTTCCAAAACATAGGGGCTAATAGTTAGGAATTAGCTGGTTGGTGGACATGATATTCAAACAGGATGTAGTGCAAGTCAACTATTTCCGGTTTTAACGTTAATCACTATAGAGCAAAAAAAGTAATAGATAAAGAGTTGTGTTTTCTGCAATCGATTAAGCATTTCAATAATTTATTTCATTTGCATCCTCCACTCTTTAGTAAAAGCGGAAGTGATAGAAATCAACGACAACGTCCGGTTTCAATATTGATGTACATGGAGCAATAATAATAAGATATAGCAAGAAACGTTCTTTTATTTTTTTGTAATTGATACCACCTTCTCTCTTAACTTTTTGTTATAATCAGAAGTGGGAAAAATTAGTCTCTTAACGTTAATCACTATTAAAGAAAACCGGTAATAGATAGCGATAAGTGTTACTTTTTCTGGTATGGAATCGACGTTCTAAAAAAAAAATAACTATCTCTCTCAACACTTTATTTAAACTGGAAGTGATAGAAATCTACTACTTCCGGTTTTAACTTTGATTACCATGTAGTAATCAAAGCCAGAAACTGTTTTCTGCAACGATTAATGGTCCCAAGAATATATTCCATCTTTCACTGCAATATCCCTACTAAAACCGGAAGTGTTTCAATTCTGGAAGTAGTAGATGAGGGCCAGGGAAGTGATCATTAAGATTTCGAGATTTCACGCACCTGATCACTTATCTGAAGGAACACGTAAAGCCCTTGTGTACTGGGGCAAAATCAACCGCATCCGTAAACTCCAGCACCTCATAACACATAACTGTGTCAATGTGAATCCTGAAAAGTAATGAAGAGAATCTCAGGACACCACATTTGTTCCAAGAGGACTTCAGAGCAAATGCTGACGTTTGCCTTGAAGTTTTGAAAGAGTTACGTAGTAGTACCGTGGGTGAAGATGGTGCACCAGAACATGACGCGAAATAAAAAGGAGGCAATATTTCTGAATTCTAGTCAAAGAGAATCTTGCCACCTAGTTCACCAAATACACATTTTTAGGCTATTATGAATGGTGCATTTGTAATAGAGAAGTTAATAGACAACCTAG
The DNA here is from genome assembly GCF_964235325.1 of Thermobia domestica. Lineage (NCBI taxonomy): Eukaryota > Metazoa > Arthropoda > Insecta > Zygentoma > Lepismatidae > Thermobia > Thermobia domestica. The sequence continues at coordinate 275,414,752 of NC_137462.1, forward strand.
TTCCAATAGATAGGCTCTTAAAATTACGAGTGAAAACAATATGGTGTCTATGAGTAAAAAGAAGTTAATTAAAGCATACTGAACATTCCGAAGTCAAATTGTGTCTATTATAGAAATTAAAAGGGAATTTCTTTGAACTATTTTAAAGATAATACATTGCAATACTTTTGTGGCACTATTTATTTTAATAAATGTTTGTCAATTCATTGTGGCCATGCTATATAGTTGAGCCTGGCAAAAAGTTAAGTAACTAAAACAAAAGTTACTTTTTAAATTTCATATTTTGAACTTGAGGAAATTACTTTGAGGGTTTTTTGTTCGATCTCAGGCTGTCTGAGGTTGTGGTGAACATTTTTCTACAAAGAAAGAATTAGCTATAAAATGTGAAGCTTTTACATTTTTCTAAAAATTTGTTAATGATTTTTTTTCTAAAGTTAATTTTTAAACTATTCAAATTCTGAACCTTGTAATACAATTCACTAACATGGAATCATTGCTACAAAAGCATGTTGGTAACATCACAAGCAACACATTTAACACTGCTGTTGTCCGGGTTGCATAACCAGAAGGCATGCCAAAACTAACTATACTGAACTCAGCGTAGAAGGGATTTTTAAAGGGATCTTACGAAGGTCACTATCAAACATGACTAGCGAGCAACAAATAGACAAATTATGTCAATCGGTATTGATCCACTGCAAAATAAAGTTCCCACTAATTCTTTTTCCTTGGGTAACTCTTTACACGTTAATCACCAGTGTTTTTCTTCGCATGAGCTTAATATGCTATAAACAATACAAAATTTACCATTTTTCATTTGCTTGTTTTTCATGAGTGAAAGAAGATAATAAAATACAACTTACCACAATCATAGATAACATGTTTTTCTCCAACAAAATATATGCACCTGAAGAATTTTTAGTGTTGCCATCCACAGAAATTACAGTGTTGCCATAATAACATTTCCCCTAAAATGTAAGTTAAGACAGCGACAAGAGGAACGAATTCACTGCATTTGATTACGTATCATGTTGTTTTGGTATTCTGTGAACTACCTTTCAGGATACATTATTAATTTTAATAACTGTATGCTAAAATTATTTTGTTTATTACGAACTAAATTAAAGTATTATTTAAAAAGTAGTTCATAGGATTCCAAGACAACATGGTACGTAATCAAATGCAATTGAGTTCTTTTCTTTAGTCCCTGCCTTATTTTAGATTTTCGGGCAAATGTTATTCTGGCAATACTGTAATTTCTATTGATGGCAACACTAAAAATACTGAGGTTCATATTTTCTGTTGTAGAATAACATTATCTATGATTGTGGTAAGTAATATTTAATTATATTCTTTCATTCATGGAAAACAAGCAAAAGAAAAATGGTAAATTTTGTTTTATTTTTAGTGTCAGGCTTTTAATTTTACAAATTATTTTGTACAAGACTGCTTCTTAGTTCTCTTCATAGCTCTTAATATTCAGTCAAGGATTGCTTTTGCCCATATCTTTTATTCTTTTTATTATATTCGGCCCATGTCACCTGAATATTCTTCCTTTCACAATATATCCATCATTAGTCCTCCTGCCTTCGTTTATATTGCTTTACTTATCTTTTCCGGTAATTTCTAACATATTTCTCGCCATGTTGTCTGGTATGTGGTCAGAAAATATTTGATTTCGTGAGAGTCAGCGTCAGCGTGTTTATTTTTAAAAACCCGCTTCGAACACATCGATATTTAACTGTAATACGAAACTCTTGCTTTCGAATGTATTTTAGCCTAGAATATAGCTTAGTTAATTAATATCTTATTAAATGTAGTATTCGTTTCTGCAAGCTAAATATACTGTAAGTAATTTACTTAGTACAATTCTGTATTTTTAACTTCTATCCTAGACTTTCTTGTAAAGCATGATTTTCGTATTTTCCATATTCTCTTTCAACCCAACCTTCTAGCTCTTGAAATATTTTTTTTTCTGTAAACGAAACGAAAATGGGTGAGATGTTTCTTGTTAATATTTAATATTTTTTTTCGAAGTTTCTTCGTGACTGTATACTTGTAGAGGGATGAAGACGTATTCAGAGAGAGGGACCAGAGTTCGATTCTCAATGGGAGCACATGTAATTTGAATTCCACGTTAATCTATACGTTTTCCTGACACATCGATCTTGATGCTGAAAACAGACAATAAATTCTAAATCAATTAATACTAAATTCAAACTCAGAAACCGTAACAAATGTTAATGTTCGTTCGTAAAAATATTGGCATGTTTATACGTATAATTCATTCTTGATTTTTAAATTCTGGAATACACATACAGTTGATATGGGATTTCATCAAGTTTTTAGACTTCCAAACTGCGTTATACATAAGTCTCTGAAATCTTATAGAAATGCTTTATCCGTCCGTCTGTCCATCGGCGTACAGGTATCACAGCAAAAACGAAAACAGGTATCGAGATGCAGTTTTGTTGCAAACAATTCAACTTACCAAGGATCTTCCTTTGCTTTCTCACCTCAACTATAGGTTGATGGGCAACATGGAATTTTAAAACTTTTCTCTTCCTTGAGAGAGTTATCTCATACTTTGATAAGGATATGTTGTCCTAATTAAGACCGGAAGCTGTTTAAATAAGTCATTTCCAGTTTCAACGTTTATCGTCAGAGAACGAAAACGGTACTAGATATCAAGATGTGGTTTTTCGGCAAACGACTCTCCAACTAAAGGCAACATACCATGATTATCCTGAACGTTATTCCAAAACCGAAAGTGTTCCAAGTTAATATTGCTTCCGTTTTCAATACCGATTTCCACAAACCAACAAAAACGGTAAGAGATATAGAGAAGATGTTTCCTGCAATGGATCCAGCTTCCCAACGATAGATTCCATCTTCTCCTTTAACCCTCTATTCAAAACGGAAATGGTTCAAATTATTCATTGAACCATTTCCGGTTTCAACGATATCGCAATAGACCAAAATCGGAAACATATAGCTAGAAACAGTTTTTCAAACGATTCATCATCTCAAGGCAATGTGTCATGACTATCCTGAATACTCTAACAGAATCGGAAATGGTTCAAATGTTATATTACTTCCGATTTCAGTACTAATTTATAGTGATCAAAATCGGTAAGAGACATGGAGATGTGGTTTACAGCAATCGAATCAGGGCCTCAAAGCTACATACCATCACAATCCACAACACTGTACCGAAACCGAACATTGTTGAAATTTACTACTCCTTCCGGTTTCAATTCTGATTTCCCACGATCAAAAACAGTAATATATATATATATTTGGTCTAGGAATTAATTCGTGCGGTTGGTACGCACACATTGAAGCTGTAGTACAAACACAAAATACATAAATACCTAAAGAAAAATATTGTCCATCGCTAGCCACCACTTTCGCCCATCTGTCAGGCAATGTACGGATTCCGTGGCGAAAGAAGTCCTCATCCTTGGAAGCGATCCAGTCAGAGACCCATGTTTCGATATCTTCTGAAGAAGTAAACCGCTGTCCAATCAAATCGTTGTTCATGCAATCGAACAAGTAGTAGTCCGAAGGAGCAACGTCTGGTGAATACGGTGGGTGGGATAAAACTTCCCATCCGACATTTTCTAAATAGGTTTTGACCGGTTTTGCGACATGTGGGCGAGCGTTATCATGTTGAACAATAAGTTTATCATGTCTGTTCTCCCATTCTGGTCGTGTTCTGGCCAGAGCTTGCTTCAAACGCATTAATTGTCGTCGATAAAGTTCTCCATTCATAGTTTCACCCGGTTGCAGCAGCTCATAGTACACCACACCTTTCATATCCCACCATATGCACAGCATAACCTTTGCACAGTGAATATATCGTTTTGGTTGTGATGGACCTGGTTCACCTGGTTTCACCCAGGCCTTTTTTCGTTTAGGGTTCTCGTAATGGATCCACTTCTCATCACCCGTAATAATTCGATGCAGAAACCCCTTTCTGCTTTGTCGTTGAAGCAGCAATTCGCAAATGGTTTTTCGTCTTTCAACGTCTCTGTCTTTCAATTCATGTGGAACCCAATGTGACATCTTTTGAATCATTCCCATGGCTTTCAAGCGTTTGGAGACTGTTGTTTGATCAACGCCTAATGCTGCTGCAAGTTGTTCCTGCGTTTGACACGAATCCTGCTCGAGCAATTCTGTCAATTCTTCGTCTTGAAATTTTTTTGGCTGTCCAGCTCGCTCTTGGTCTGCCAAGCCGAAATCACCACTTCTAAACCGTGCAAACCACTTCTGACACGTTCGCTCAGCTAGAGCATGGTCACCATACACTTCCACCAAAATACGATGACTTTCAGTCGCACTTTTCTGCATGTTAAAGTAATGCAGCAGGACACATCGCAAAAACACTTTATCAGGCACAAATTGCGCCATGTTCACTTAACTGCAGACTGGTGTTGTTGACGCTTTAATCCACTGCCCTATACTACGAACGATACGCGATGACAGGGGTTTGCAACTCATGTGTGGATACACGGAACTGTGGGACGCTCCGTTCGTTGCGCCATCTCTTGTCCACCCGCACGAATTAATTCCTAGACCAAATATATATATATTACTGTTTTTGATATTGAAAACCGATTCTACTTCCCAAAGGCTGGTTTAATTTCCTTTCTTAACTTTCTACTCAATACGGAAGTGGTTAAAATTGACCATTTCCTCTTTCAACCTTTATCGTAATGGGGCAAAAACAGTAAAGTATAGCGAGTAATGGCTTTCTGATATGGATACAGCGTCCAAGGAATGGGTTCTATATTTGATCTTATTAATTTATTGCAAACAGTAGTCAAAGATGTAGTAATTCAAATATGAGTATTGAAGTCCCATAGTATGGAAGTATTGAAGTATGGAAATATGGAAGTATTGAAACGAAACTCATTTGTTTTAATCTACAGAAATTGTACTACAGGTTTTGGAGTTCGTTTCTTCTCTATTGTGTTCCTAGTTGAATTCATAATCTATTAATGTCATAACGTGCTTTTGTTGATTTAAATTTTTAGTTGAGTTTTCAAAGCTTATATTTATTTTGGGGTTCCCTGATACCCCATGTGAATATTGCTGAGCGTGTTCTTTATTTGAAGTTTTGAAGTAACTGTAAACGTTTAAAAATTAAGTCAGAGTGGATCGTTTGGACGAAACAAATGATGATTTAGGAGATACAACACGGAAATGCTGAAGACACAAAAGACTGTCTGAGTTTTAAATACCTAATTGAAAAGAATGTCGAAATTCAGTTCATGTTGACATTATTCCGTATATATAAAAATTAAATGTAAGAAATTGTTCCTTATCTATATATAATAGAAGGCACACAATCTTGTTTGTATTTCAGAGTTAAATTTATGCAGAACCAAATTGAAACAAAGAGTTGGATATTTTCATAGTCTGCTTATAAATGCTATAAAGTATATTTGGTATAGACTCCTTTGATACTTTTAACACTTTCGAGGTCATGATGGCAGGAAAGGGGAGGAGGGAGAGAAGGAAGCTACAATTTGTACAGAACATCAAAACAGAAAAAGCGTACGTTTAGAAGAACGAGGTTGGCTGAAGACTGTGCAGCACGGAAGCTTTTCAGTTGAGGCAAGTGACCTGCCAATATTGGCAGAAAAACTATGATGATAATGATGATCTAAGTCTGAGAAGAATTCTGGTTTATAATTACAACGAAGGAAGTCACTAATATTGCATAAATTTCACAAAACAATAGAAATAATTACTGTAATCATCTTAAAGTAGAATATCTAAAGATTTATTTACCATGTATTTCGCGTGCACTCTACTACATAATACACACACTAAACTGAGGAAGCTGAAATTTTTTACGTCACCCCAGGAGCAAAAGTGTTAGGACAATTAATGTAAGCTTATTCTACCTTGATAATTCCTGACGCCTTCAACAAATAGAATGATTTTCCACTATAGACAAATATATTATCAGGTATTAATGGAACATGCAACTGTGAAAATATTATTCCTTGCAATATTACAGTCACAGGAATTACTGTGAGTCACTATATAAGCTCATATGCAATTTGCTGGTGTTTGAAACTTGTTTTTTTTTTTAGTGAAACTTTTTTTTACAGTTCGCTTGGTTTCAATCCATAAAAATTAAGTTGTATGTGCAGAACCTAAAATAAATGGTTTGGCATGTTTATTTTTTAAATTTATTTATTTTAGGGTCACAGGCAAATGCGAGATTATTAAACATTACAGGTGTATACAGTGAGCATTTTCCGCCTCCCTCGCCCTGAATAAAAGAGTGTTTTTTTTTTTTTTTTCAGGAGAGCAGGCAAACTTACAGTGGAGTCCACAGTATGGGCTGAACCCATGCAGTGTTTTATCGAGTGTGAGATATCGTTGACAAGCGGAGAGAGAGGGGACTATATTCTCTGGTGCCACGAGGGATGATTCAGTGCCCCTCCAGTTCCTAACCAAAATTTTCTACCCCACTCTCACTTTCCATAAACCTTTCTCCCGCTCTGATTCTCACTGCCAGCCCGCACCACCGTGATTTACGGCGATACACAGGAACCAAAATTTTCAGTCACTACAGCATTGGATGTGCAATTTTGCTCACTCGTTCCAGCACATCCTTTGTGTATAGCGAGCGTAGAACACGTGGGAAGCAGCTCAACCATCTGGTGCGCCTACATACACAGAGACAGAATATTCTGCGCTGCTCCCCAAAATATAAGAGTGTAATACCATCCATCATGATTAATGTCACTTTATATATGAAACAATTAAAAAGAGCAAACTAACAGAATCATATGTTGGGATTCTATCATTGTGTTGTCAACGCAATGTACGTACACTCTGAAAAACTTTGCGGTGAATAAAGTCAGATTCTTTTTGTAATTTTTTTTTTCGTTTGTCAGAAGCAGGAATTTCCACAAAATTTTAATATGCATCAGAGCAAACGTGCGTATTCATGAATCTTTTCACATAAAATAAGTATTTATACCTTTTTATTTTTACATTATTAAAATAATACAATGTTACCTCACGACAAAGAGTTCAAAAAGTATTTATACGATTCTTCTGTATTTTCTAGTTAAACTCAAGCAAACATGTTAAATTTCGAATTTGTCACTATTGTGAAGATTTACGTAAGAAAAAGGTTTTAGTGAGGATACAATGCATGAGAATTTGCTACATATAAAATTTTAAAAATGTAAAAATACTTAGACAGAGAACAAGAACTACTTGCTACCAAATAGTACTAAGCAATACTACACAGCATAAACTAATACATAACATAGCAGCGAGAAGTTCTTTATTCACATATGTGAACATTTTCATTTTTCTTATTTCATAACTTTCTGATTTCCATATATCATATCCACATTTTAATCCTTTCTTACCTCTGTGTTGACCAGTGGCAGCTCTTGAGGGAAATCGTATAGTCAAAATTCAAAGTTTATCACTAGAAGTTACAACAAGAAAACATATCTAATGTAGTAATTCTTCTAACCAAGTTTTAAAGCAATATTAAGCTTTATTTCCTTCGCATGTAGCGATCAATTTTACTTTTTACTGACGTGATTTCCTTCAAGAGCTTCCAACGGTCTTGCAAATGAAGGAAGCTGTAAGAAAAAAATCCATCTGTAACAGTTTGTTTGAAGTTTACATTAGGATAGAAAATAGTAAGTTAAGTACACTTCGAATATATTGAAGTTATTGTTCTTCCTACGATTTACGTCATAAGCTAAAAGAAGCTTTTAAAACACTGAAGTCTCGGGTGCTACAGTAAACAAACATTTAATTGGAATTGAAATTAGCCTCCCGTTCAGCAGCGGAGCTATATGAGACCTAGACCTACAATCTAACGTGGGATAAGAACTACATGAAGTCATACCAGATATCAAGCCCGTGTCTCTCGTACCAAAAGCACGTTATCCACATAAAGACAAGAGAGATTAGGATACAAAGAGGCATGACAAAATCACATATCATAAAAATTAAGCGCATTAGCTCTCAACAGTAGTACTTATGGCTTTATAGACCTAGGCCAAATTTTACTATTTTTTTTTAATTAAAGTTGCTTTTCTAGATGGTAAATTCCCTAATGATTGCAGATAAACACCACATTTAAATGTCTTTATAAACATCAACTCCAAGATGACATGCACAAAAGGTACAAAATATCTATCCGGACGCTATCACGCGTAATTTTCCTTAATAGCGAGCAACAATTTTCACATTAAGTCAAATGTGAGGGAAGCGGAACTAACATGTAACTTTCTCACAAAAAGAGAAAACATTTGCCCAGTATATTACGACATGTAATCAGAAAATACAGTGAATAATTTTATTAGAGACAAAGAAATAAACTTACATGGAATTTCGTTTAATGTTCTTCAAAGTACTGTCTTTGGCAAACAATGCACTTCTCTAAACATTGAATCCATGACTGGAATCATTTCTGGAAGATTTCATTTGGAAGGGTGTTCATCTGCTCTGTTGAGACTTTCTCAATGTCAGAAAGAGTATCAAAACATTTTTTTAAAGCACAGTTTCAACTTTTGGTAGGAGCCAGAAGTCACATGGTGTTATATACAAAGAGGACAGTGGATGTGCACAGACAGGAATATTTTTTCGGCCAAAAACTCCTGATTCAAAAGTGGGTATGGGAAACGAATTATGCACTCACCCTTCTCATTTCCAAAATGTTGGTTAAAATGCTTTGCATGCACTGAGAAAAAATTGTAGGTGGCGTACTTAAAAAGATAGGTTACATGCGTAATTGTTGTAGTTTTTGGACTTAACGTACAGCAGACGTATAACTGAAAACGCATGTTTTATAATACTTTCTGTATAAGTGTTCCATCTATACGTACTTTCCGTATGAAGCAATGTAGGCAATCAGGGTCTCACATACAAATGGATGTATATACCATATAGCTGACAAAGGTAAAATAAGTATATGCATGTGATATACGGAAAACTGTTAGATATCAGACATCCTGCAACGGCATGATGTAACATTTAAGGGCAGTGCCTTTGTAGCATACGGATAACGTATGCTTCGTACTGATTTCTATAGTAAGCAAGAGGATACTGTATATTTGTACAATATACCGCTGCCCGAAAAACGAATTTTTCTCTGTGTGGTCCCGTAAGTAAAGCTAAGTTCTTCGGTTGTTTATTCGCCTGTTTGAAAGAAAAATATTTGCAACTTTCTGCACGTTTTCTTCTGTTTTTGAGGTTAATGGATGTTCCAAACATTGCTCGTCTTCTACCGAATTATTCCTCCTTTTAAATCGCTTATACCAGTTGTAAAGAATCTTCAGCATTACAGCATTATCGCCATACACAAATTTCAACGTCTCACTAGTTTCTTTGATTTTTTTTTTTTTGCAAACTTAAAACAAAACTTAATATTCGCGTGTTGTCCGAAATCCATGATGCGCAACAGACGCAGTAAACACAACCTTACTCTAATGGCTCTGGACGCTGATTCACATACCAGAATGTGTTCCAACTTTAAGCTGCCTATCTCAAGGGAAACTGATGCTGAAGTATATCCTCATGAATCATAAAACTGATATTGAGTATCTCATCATCACGCATGAAACCGATACTGAAATACACCGCCATCCAGCATGAAACTCGTACAGAAGTATTCTCTCATCAAGTATGAAACTAATACTGAAGTATACTCTCATCAAGCATGAAACTAATACTGAAGTATACTCTCATCAAGCATGAAACTAATACTGAAGTATACCCTCATCAAGCATGAAACTAATACCGAAGTATACCCTCATTAAGCATGAAACTAATACTGAAGTATACCCTCATCAAGCATGAAACTAATACTGAAGTATACTCTCATCAAGCATGAAACTAATACTGAAGTATACTCTCATCAAGCATTAAACTAATACTGAAGTATACCCTCATCAAGCATGAAACTGATACCGAAGTATACCCTCATTAAGCATGAAACTAATACTGAAGTATACCCTCATTAAGCATAAAACTAATACTGAAGTATACCCTCATCAAGCATGAAACTAATACTAAAGTATACTCTCATCAAGCATGAAACTAATACTGAAGTATACCCTCATCAAGCATTAAACTAATACTGAAGTATACCCTCATCAAGCATGAAACTAATACTGAAGTATACCCTCATCAAGCATGAAACTCATACTGAAATATATCCTCATCAAGCATGAAATTGATACTGAAATATATCCTCATGAAGCACAAAACTCGTACAGAAGTATTCTCTCATCAAGCATTAAACTAATACTGAAGTATACCCTCATCAAGCATGAAACTAATACCGAAGTATACCCTCATCAAGCATGAAACTAATACTGAAGTATACCCTCATTAAGCATGAAACTAATACTGAGGTATACTCTCATCAAGCATGAAACTAATACTGAAGTATACCCTCATCAAGCATGGAACTAATACTGAAGTATACCCTCATCAATCATTAAACTAATACTGAAGTATACCCTCATCAAGCATGAAACTAATACTGAAGTATACCCTCATCAAGCATGAAACTCATACTGAAATATATCCTCATCAAGCATGAAATTGATACTGAGTATCCCATCATTAAGCATGGAACTGATACTGAAATATACCTTCATCAAGCATGAAACTGATATTGAAGTATACCGTCATCAAGCATGAAACTTATACTGGAGCAAGTCTTCATCAAGCATAAAACTAATACTGAAGGAGATATTTGTACAAGACAATAGTACCAACAAAAGTGCTAAAAATCAGAAAAAAATAAAGGCGATAATTCATAAAATAGAAGTAAACATTTTAAAAGCAGAAAACAGTAGAGGAAAAATTCTCAAAACAATGAAGCGTTTTAAAGTAGAAAACAATTAAGGGAAAGTTCATAAATTAATAATATGCTTTAAAAAGCAGAAAACAATGAAGGCGAACATTCATAAAATAACAGTAAAGCATTTACAAGTAGAAAACAATAAAGGCGAAAATTCATAAAATAACAATAAAGCGTTTAAAAGTTGTTACGTGCGGAAAACTTTTTCCACATTAAAAAAAATATATATCTTGGAATATATTGCCTAAGAAGTATGCAACGTGAAATAAAGATGTATATTTTCAGCGTCTCTGGCGGAAAGTTTTGAATTTCGTACATACGAATGTGCTTGGCTAGGACGGCTTAGCCATTTGATGACTGCTGTGAAAGTGGGTACTATCTGTTCTATTATAATCAACTGTAACGTAATTGCATATCACAATTGTCAGGATTAGATTCTTCTTCAGTGGAAATATATATAATTTCAAAAGCATTTTTATATAATTACATAAAAGTGTTAATCTTGTTTATGATACTGTGCAGTTAGAATACTGTGGTGCTGTATAAAATATTCAAATTCGGAAGTGAATATGGTTCTAAATAAGTTTTTGGCAGTAGAAGAGTTTTTATATTTGTATGTTATTTTTCGGATGTAGTATATATCAAGCATGAAATATTTGGCAAAACCCTATCTGAAAGTTCTTAAATATAAATTTATGAAAAGTAAAATAAAATTAGTGCAGTGTATTAGGGCATATTTTGCTGATGGGTTAAACTTCTCAATTAGACTTACTGCAAGAACGCGTTTTAAGTATATGTACTGTATATACGTATTTTTGAATATCAATGCACAGATAATTATAAATTACTATTCTATAAATCAATTTCCACTTTATATTATTTCATTGCATTATTGTTATAAAATTTTCAGTTGATAGATACAGCTTTATATTACTTATTTGATTATTGAAACATAGGTTTCTCTTTTGCTAGTCTGAAATACGCGTTGATACGATACAACAAGAATTATTAGAGAGAATGTGTCTAATTTTGCTATGGAATGAACTTCGATTATGTTCCTTCATTTAACAATTATAATTTTAATGCTTGTCTCCCAGTTTAAATACTTGTCCTGTCATTAAAGATCGGTAGCCCACGACGGAACTATGCGAAGGCATGTTCAAAGTATCAAACAATAAAGGCCAAAATTCATGAAATAACAATAAAGCATTTAACAGCAGAAAAGAATAAAGGCGAAAATTCATAAAATAACAATAATAAAGCATTTAAAAGCAGAAAAGAATAAAGGCGAAAATTCATAAAATAACAATAAAGCGTTTAAAAGCAAGAAATAATAAAGGAACAAAATTCATAAAATAACAATAAAGCGTTTAAAAGCAGAAAACAATAAAGAGAAAAATTCATAAAATAACAATAAACCGTTTAAAAGGAGGAAAGAATAAAGGTTAAAATTCATAAAGTAACAATAAAGCGTTTAAAAGCAGAAAAGAATAAAGGTGAAAATTCATAAAATAAGAATAAAGCGTTTAAAATCATAAAGGAATAAAGGTGAAAATTCATAAAGTAACAATAAAGCGTTTAAAAGCAGAAAAGAATAAAGGCGAAAATTAATAAAATAACAATAAAGCGTTTAAAAGCAGAAAAGAATAAAGGTGAAAATTCATGAAATAACAATAAAGCGTTTAAAACAGGAACTAATTCATTACTGTTACCTATAAAAATTTTGAAGTCTATGCTAAGCTAAACAAATTAGTACTTAATATAAAATTAGTTTGGACTGTAATTTTTTGATTCATTAGTTGGTTCCGCTTGGTATAGACTTAAAAATGTTTATAAGAAATCATCATCATCAATATAGGTATTCTGCCGTTATTGGCAAGTCACTTGCTGTTAGCTTTCAAAAATGAAATGATACTACTTTCTTAAAGGGTATTTGGCTAGTGTTGATACATCAAATAATAATCTTATACTATCTCAAATTGTACTGCGACAGTAATCAAACTCATGTATTCATTCTTACATAAATCTGGATTCTTTATTCTTAATTTAATCGTACCTTTGTCTCTAAATCTTCTTAACAATAGTATTCTTTGAATCTTACGAATTCATACCATTACATAATCTTTCTAACCTTTGTCCCTACGACATATACTTATAATCTTCAACGCATCTCGTTTCTTGCTAATCATGTTTTATCTTCACAATCACAGTATCTAACATAAAACTTAGACTACAGTATGTGTACTCTTTTGTGACACTTCTTGCCAACCTGCCAACACTGCTTCAACTGAGAAGTTTCCATGTTCCACGTCTTCCAATAACATAAAGAATAGTAATGAATTATTTTCCCGTTTTGAACCCTTAGTTATTATAATTAGTATTATTATATGTTTTTTAAATTTCCATTATTTTATGATTTTAGCGCTTTCACTGAAGTCAGTTATTAATATTTTTAAAAGATTTTTTCATAAACCTTCCATTACCAAACTTGGATTGAGAAAAAATCAATTTCTTTGGGAAATATATATATATACAAGATGTGTTCAAAAAGAATCGAAACACTGGTTTGCAAAAAAGATAAATTTATTGATTTGGAAATCGGAAAAATAAATTTATTGATTTGGAAATCGGAAAAATAAATTTATTGATTTGGAAACCGGAAAAATAAATTTATTGATTTGGAAATCGGAAAAATAAATTTATTGATTTGGAAATCGGAAAAATAAATTTATTGATTTGAAAACCGGAAAAATAAATTTATTGATTTGGAAACCGGAAAAATAAATTTATTGATTTGGAAATCGGAAAAATAAATCTATTGATTTGGAAATCGGAAAAATAAATTTATTGATTTGGAAATCAGGGTAGTCTCCTTGGTAACGCACATACTTCTCCCAGCGCTTCCGCCATTGATGGAAACACTTCTGCAATGTAATTTTTTTAGTATGGTGAGCAACCGTGCCACAGCATCACGCATGATGCCTTCTCTTGACTCCAATCAGCTTCTCTTTAGTGGCATTTTCAGCTTGGGAAATAACCAAAAGTCACACGGATCCTTGTCGGGTAAGTAGGAAGCCTGACGACATACAGGAATGTTGTGTTTGGCGATGAAAACCTCAATCAAATTTCGCGGGCACTCTCCTCAAGCTCAAATTCTCGTTGAAAATTAAATGTACCGATCCGATTGAATGGTTTCCGTTTGAGTATCGCCAAGCTTTTGGCAAAATTTGATGCAATATCGCCGCTCGAATTTTTCTGTCATTTTACAAAAAGCTGAAATGCGACGACCGCTCACTACACGTCTTCACACGTTGACCGACTGCAAGCGACTGACACTCTGTGCAAGCAAAAAAATCACGACCGAGCATTAGTGTTTCCTCTACATAAACATTGAAGAAAGTCAACCGTGCTTCATTAGTTTATTAAAATAATGAACTTATTTGCTTTGGTTTATTCCGAGCTTAAGGTATAAGTGAAAGTAAATTAAAAATAGATAAGGGAGAAACTATGTTAATCCCTGTATGAACAACAATAAGTAAATGATATAAAATGTCATGGCCGATCAGTATGGGACTGTATACCTACTTTTGTGCCACCCTGTATAATGGTACACAATATCTTGCTTGTAACACTTTTTAAATACCACACATCCCAGCATATGAGATAAATTTAAGAAACAAATTAACCATATATATTCCAGAGTTTCATACACAAGAAGGAAATGTATCGGTATACTAATAACATCTTCTGATAGAATTTGGATCTAAAATGAATTAAGAGGTTTTAACATAAATGAGACTCCATGTGGAAAATAATCCTTCACATCGCATGAACGGCTTTGGCTGAGTGATGTGTGATAGCCCGCTGTTGTGATTTTTCCAGACAACGGTTCGTTACCTTTTAATTCAAGTAGCTCTTCTGTCGCTTCAATACAATAGATAAACACTACAAATTCGCTACCGTAACGTTAATCAAACTCAGGAGTACTACAAAATATTTTTCCTGCATCAAATGTTGGTTGTTTGTTTCCAGATGTGCAAGGGTTACATTAGTAGAACATAGTACATTGATGTTCTTTGAATTCTCAAATTAAGGTCTGCAATTATGAAAAGCGTTAATATATGAGATTCATATCAAAATTGCGATTTTTTCCATAACTTTTGTAGTTTTCAATTTTAAAGATACATATTTCTTCACTTTTGAATATAATTTTCGTCCATATCTACACATAATTGTGATATTTGTGTTCTACTTCAAAATTGCCTGTGAGAGGTATACTGCTAAGTATCACTGGACTCGAAACATCTGCCTCACAATGAGTCCTTCAGTTTTGATAATGAGCAGAGGTTTCTGGGTAAGATTCTTGCATTGAGGAATGGATAATGAACCACTTTGATGCTGTTATCCCAACTTTCTTCTTAAGCGGGAGATCATTTTTCTTTTAACCAGGTGTCGAGGGATCTAACATCAACCGATTTTGGACAAATTTCAAGTCATATTTGAAAATTATATTCACAATACAAGGAAAGAATCCTGTAAAGGTACAAACATCCTCAGCAGTAGCCTTTTATTTTTCATGACAAAAACCTGAACAGTAATATTGTTATCTGTGATAGTTACAGAAACTTGGCTTCCGGATCTTGGCAGATCTTCAGTTGACTCCCATGAATACGTGTACATACTTCCAGATAGCACAGTAAGCAAGGGCTGTTTCCCTACAAACTTTCTACGACAGCGATGAATATAAAAGTCATTTTTAACAGTGTGTTGACAAAAACTACTTATTAGGCAATTTTACAATAAAATCCGTCATTTCAGGTCAGTACCTAAAAGTGACTTCTTTCGCAGAAGAATTTATTAAAAACGAACATATTTAGAGGCTGGAAGTTTTGTACAGTTGAGTCTTAATACCTAAAATAAATGCAATTTAATTATAATTGTGTACCCTTATTAGGTTTTGAAGAATAGCGGAATGGCACGTAATTTTGCTATGTACCTCGTGGTACTCTCATTACTCTCATTCCATTTGCTACAAGTTAGAAGCTTCTAATATTATTGTTAAAACAACCTGTAGGTCTATTTCTATAGGAAGAAAACTTCCCCATTATGTCATATCATGTGCCAAGCCAATCAAGCCTGATTTGTTAATACAGTCCTCCCTAGACTTCACTTCACCCTTACATCTTTCCTTACTTTCCCAAAGGCATTTCCCTTGCATTTCCCCGACTATACTGAATGTATCTCATGCGTATTGTCCAGACATTGTTTCTCCGTAAATATACACTATAATATCTATTGAATACGAATTTTTTTATTTTAATTAATCACTTATTATACGAATAGTTCAGAGTTGCTAACATGTTTGACAACCAATTAATGTGTGAAGAAAGGTTAAATGGGAATGCTTAATCTGATCTACTGAACAAAAGGCTGATAGACGGGTGAGGTAGTGTTATGGTGGTGGGAAGAATAAATTCCTACTATATTAGGGTAGGTATAATTTCTTGCTGTAAACAATACACTGCTATATATAAAATTTGCAACTTCAAGAAGAACTGAGGGAATGCTCCCAAACTCATTGAAATTACATGCAAAAAATAGGTACAAACTATTAAAATTTCAGAGGGATGATATATGTGTGGGATCAAAAAGAGTCCTTTGGTTTGGTATGCGATGTAGTATTGTGAGAAATCTGTTTAGTCTGCATTCAAGAAGTAGATTGCCAAAAGAAAAAAATATTAAAATGACTATACACAAATTATTACAATTTCAGAACTGTACAATATATTTACCCTTGGTAAATTATATAGCGTATAGTCATCACGTACTGCAATCAGAGGCTCAATACCTCTGAGAATAGAATTAAGCAGACGTTGAATATGTTTCTACGAAAATTCCTGTTCCACTGCTTTATGAGAATCAAAAATACTGTCTGCGTAGGAGACTTTGAAAAACGAAGTGAGTGCTAGATCAACCATATCCCAGACATATTTGATGGACGATATGCCAAGTAAGCCTGCAGGTCACGGAAGTATTATAGACGTCGTTTCTCGAAGAGTACTTGTACATTCAGGACTACGTACTTCGGTACATTGTTCAGCTGAAATATGGTGTTCGGAGCTATCTGAAGGGCGGTTATAACTTCCGCCTCGGATGTAGAAGTTACTGGTGGATACTCGCAATGTATAATAGCTATGATGATATTCTCAGACGTTGTACTCAATGGTATTCTTCACCATCACACCTGCTATTTGCAAGCATGACGCTCAGGTATGCACATTGGCACATCATGTCATCGCCATAATGCCTAATTCGTATGCTGGAGAACAATTTGAAGTCGTCAGAAAACACGATTATGTGCCAATCATAGCCTCTTGAGCTCATAACGTCTTGTGTGATTTGTGGTTCTTAGACAGTGGAAGACGACGCGAAAACGTTCGAGTCAAAATTACATCACTCATTATTCACAGTCCATCCATCAACGTAGACAAGCACACATCGCTCACTCTGCTATAACATGGAATTTGCACTACGAACAACATTGTACATTGTGCTGCAGCATGCGCACAAGATATCTGCTAGTGCTGTGCGGTCACGTTTAGGAGTCCACACCATTCATGGTTGAGTGTGGTTCTCTTGTATCATTCGCTTTCACACATACGTTACAGGCGTAGGGACACCTTCTATCCGTGCATCAATTTCTTGGTGCCAGAATCCGAATTCAATATAATCCCAATTGAAACGCAGTCTGAATATAAGATCCTCTGACATCGACCATCCGCAATGACACCCCCATATACTACTTATCTGTGATATAAATGCCATGCCACTTACGAGTGCCTTTTTTTAGTGCTGGAGTAGGGTATTTGGCAGTGATTTGTGAAAGGAAAATTAATCATAGAAGTACTTGTATATTTATAATACCCCATTCAGTGTACATCACATTTTAATTCGGAATTCTTAATTACGCGCATTTCTGCTTTTCTATTTTTTTATTATTTAAGGAATCTTCAATTGCACCCCATTTTTATCTAGCAGATGTTTTATGTTTATATTTTCACTTTAGGCGGGATAGTCATTAGCTAGAAGAAAATGACAACATGTAGTGCAGTAACTGATTCTTTCCAATGGCTGATTGTAAACTGGAACTGTTGGACATACGTCACAAATCTCAGCAAGGTGACAATCAAATTTTGTCACTGAATGTAAGGCAGTAGTTTCCTAAACAATCAGAAAGCACGGACTCCTAGCTAAGAAAAAAACAATATGATAGCTAATGTTTTAAGCTTATTTTTTTATGGATATATCCCTTCGTTGTTTATCACATGCTACGAGAGATGATAAAAAAGATTACACAGCATAAATTTTTTATCACTTTATCTTAATGAAATTTTATTTTTAATAATTAACATTTCTTGTAGGTTTGAGGACTTTGAATTCTGTTGGCATAGTGATTTATCTGTAAAATTGATCAAGAGTTGAATTGAAGTTAGTGGTGCTGTTCCTGTGAGCCAAAAACAAAAATGCTGGAATTCACAGGGAGTCTGTTTAGGTGTATGGGAAGGGCTCAATTTCAATGCAATGGTTAGCAAAGTGGTGTCGTACCATCAAAGAAGGGCCGACCATTATTGCTAATGACAACCTTGTATATAGTGCTGAATCCTGTACCTCAACCACGTGTCGTGACGTGAAGTGTGCGTGAAGTGACATGAAGTGTACGTGTGTGGATGAGTCTATTCGTGAGGACAGAAGAACGACATTGTGTTCAAAATTAGTTGAATGGAATGGCCACATTATGTTGTGCAGAATATTGTGATTAATGTCCTTAAGTATAGGAAAGTTTGTTCAAATGGATGCCACTGGTACTATCCAAGAATCATAAGACGACCATAGTGGCGACGTCACTGAATATCCTGCAACGTTACGAACAGGGTAGGAACAGTTTTCTTCAGCAGGCAGTGAAGTGACTGGTGACGAAACAATATTACATCTGTTCACTACATCAAACAAAAAAAAAGGAAAAGAAAAACGAAAATAGGCATCCGGGTAATAAAAGCATACATTGTCTCCACGAGGAAATAAATCAAAATGGTTGCTTCGTCGAAGAAAAGTTTTTGTATTGTGCTCTGCGTCTTGTTAGGTGTGTTGTTGATCAATTATTTGGACGCAGTGAACACTGAGAGGTATTGTAGAATACTTCTGACGTTCAAGAATTCCATCAGATGAAAATATCTTGGTCTCATCCACAGCGCATTGATTGTTCTGGATTATAATGTAAGACCCCATTCATTATACACACACACAAAAGAAAAATCACTTGAGGATATTCAACGTGTACGCTAGGAATGATTAGAACACTTCCCTACTGCCCTGATCTAGCCCCCAGTGACTTTCACCTTTTCTCTCCTCTAAACTAGAACATGGCTGACCACCATTATCTGACATGTGATGATGTCAAAACAGTTGCCTCACAGTGGCTACTAACATGAGAGAATTTCTCTGCAACCAGTGTGTAACTTTTGCTTGAAGAAGAAACGTGATTACATCGAGGATAAGTGAAGAATGTCCTCTATCATCAAGTGTGTTCATCTTCCAGCTATGTTTTACACATAAACTGTAATAGGCTTTGTAATATTTTCGATCATCCCTCGTACATAATTTTATAATACTACAAACATATATTGTAATAGGATTTCTTCTTAATAATAGATTCCTGATTACCTAGACATTTTATATTTGTAAACTAGCTAAGCATGTTGTTATCATAGCGTTTTCTTGAAAATACCCCATAAGCGTATAATGTAAAATACAACATTACACCCGTTATTAAAATTCTTGCTATACCATCTTGCTCTATATAAGCCTAGTTATAGCAGAGATATTTCTTTTCAAAATCGCCCAGAAAATTTCATCTGATATTCTTTTTCTAGTTCTTATTTCCTCGTCGGTTCTTTCTTGGTAGAGAATTGCATGCGAAGCATAATATTCCCAAGAAATCGTTAAGGAAAATTGGATAGCACAGGGCGAATATTTATTTCGTACAAAGCATGCGGCAAGTTGGTAATTTACAACCTCAACTGGGTTTTTGTTAGTGCACTGGCTGGGCGCTTTTATCAGCAGCGAAAATACAATTAGTAGCTCTTTCTTAAGCCTGAATATTCAGAGTGGCCATCTGCGACACACGCTCTCTTTTGTTTTAGAGATGAGGTTACTTTTTCCTGTCTTTCTTTCGGATTTTAAAATGATATGTTGCCTTCATTTTTGGCTACTCAGCTGTAATAGTTATAGCCCTAAATTCAACGCATTAAAATTCCTTTTCAAGTATTAATAGTTGTACAGTTTAATACTAAAGGTTTAGAGATATTTTGCGTAATGTAACGTATAGAAGGATGTTTCTTTTAAGTACGAATATTATGTATTTTCATTTATATTTTATCTAATGGAAATAGTTGTCAACAGAAACAAACAAACTGATGTCTTAGATTTAAATCACACGGTTATACCATGAGACGCTGATAATGAAAATGAATGAAATGAAGAAAGTGGGAGAAAATGGGAGAGCCCCGAGGAAACCCACGTACTCGGTGTTCTCCCACCACAATACGAACTTACTGTGAACTGGAATCGAACCAGGGATCCGTGTACCAAAGGTGAACGCTCTGCCACTACCACCGTGACCCAAACAGAGACGCTTGGAAAATGGAAAAAAATCCGGGGGGATCAATATTCTTCTAATCAGATTAGATTGTAATATTTCTTGGTAGAGCCAGTTATAATCCGAGTTTATCCCTTCACCAATTTTGTTATAAAATAATTCTTTATAGAATAAATTACGAAGCTTTTATAATATATAGAATGAGTGTTTTCAATATCTGTCCTTGATACACATAAGTAACCTTGGATGATGAAGGAAGTGAACTAGTTTTGAACCGGAACATCTTTGCTCATGGCAGCCTCCAGAGACAAGTAAGGTAAGAACTCCCTTGTCCAGTGCGAACTCAGGAGCGGCTAGTGTAGGTTAAGCAATCAGTGGTCAACTAATAATATGGTCCTCTTCTAGTCTTCTTTTAAAGGTGAAATCACAAATAACCATAAATCAAAAGTTTGAAATCCAAAGTTAGACGTTGGAGTTCATCCGTTTTTGTACGGCAGTATAAATTTATAAACTATGGATACCATTTTCTTATTTCTCAATATCCGCTCTCTTCTTAAAAACAAAGTACTCTTTGAGACTTTCTTACTGAAAGAAAACGTTAGAGCATTTCTGTTAAACGAAACCTTTCTAAAGCACACTACCTCTTGCACTATCCCTCGATATGCCTTATTCCGTCATGATAGTCACATCGAAGCACTTAGAGCCAACGGAGGTGTTCCGATAGGTTTTCGTCATTCACTTCCATTCCGATCACACCAACGTCCTCTCTTACATATCCCCGAATATGTCATCAGTACCTTGTACTCCAAAAATATTGTTCTTACTCTAGCAATAATCTATATCCGCTCCGGCCTTCCCATTCCTCACGACCTTTTTCAACACATCTCTCAATCATATAAACACTTTATTATTCTCGCCGACGTCAACCTTCATAGTCGTTCTCAAACAGAGCGAGATGACTTTACGGACTTCATTACGGTTCATACCACAGACACTCTGCTTGTACTACTGTCCCCAACTGGTCCTATCAGTAATACTAAACCCGATATAGCATTGGTCTCCAACACTATCATCAGTCGTACGGCAACTGTTCTGGACTTAATTGGGAGCGACAATGCGCCCATTAAGCTCACTTATCATTCCGGTCTCACTTCTCCGTCATCACCTTCGCCACGCATATCACCACGTTACGATAAAGCAGATTGGCCCTCATATCGCTCCTATATATCAAACGCACTGGCAGATTACGAATCTCCAACTACACACGACGAACTAACGCACCAGGTCGATACTATCACAACTAAAATTCAACAGGCTTCTTCTCTATTTATTCCACAGTCTGAATCCATCCGTACCGGCCTAAACTCCCACCACAATATCTAGCTCTTGTCCCCCAGTCATATCGAGAATTCTTGCGCACCCGAAATCCTGAAGCACTTCGCCTTCATCGTCAACTCCAAAGAACAGTTCGTAACTACATTTCAGGGTATAAATTACGCCAGTGAGTGAAAACCTGCAATCATCTTTCCGACACAGCACATCCTTCCCTGTACTGGAAGCACTTCAATGCACTCTGTGGCAAACACACCTGGACCCCATACCCCCTTCTACTACATGATGTCCCACTTAATTCAGACACAGATAAAGCAAAAGCTTTTCCTGACTATTTGCAGGGTATATTCACCCCATCCGAGTCGGACAACACGGACATACCTCATCCAGTCGATCAAGTGAATCATAACTCTAGATTTTTGCAACCAAACATCACTCATGTACTTCCCGACCATGTTCTTACGAGTCCTATCACAGTTTCCGAAATTACATCTGTCATCCAGCGTAAACGAAACACTGCACCTGACTTCGATTCTATTACTTACTGACACATTAAAGAAAGTCCTATAGCACTACTTACCCTTTTGCCATTTATATATACGTTTATACTCCGAACGGGATTTTTCCTACTCACTGGGAAGTGTCTAAAACACTTATTTTTCCCAAACCTAATAAACCTCCATCGAATGTCTCATCATATCGCCCCATACAGTTAACCTATACATTCAGCAATACATTCGAATGAATACCTGTAAAACGCCTACATCCTTATTTACTCGACCGCCATCTACTACCTACACACCAAGCCGGTTTTCGACCATCCTTTTCAAAAAACTATCAACTACTCCGTCTCATCACTCTGATAACCAATAATTACAACTCCAATCAACCCTCCTGTCTTCTCCTATTCGATTTTGAGAAGGCATTTGACAAGGTTTGGCACCTAGCACTCATACACAAGCTAATCAAATTTAAGTTTCCGATAACCTATATTCATCTTATTTATCACTTCCTAGCATTGCCGTTTATGAGCAGCTTTCACATCCTATTTTTCTTATGTGTGGGGTACCCCAAGGTTTTGCTCTTTCCCCTCTCTTATACATCCTGCTTGTTGCAGATCTTCCGCAGCTGCCGGCTGACGTTCACGTCTTCCAGTATGCTGACGACACTGCTTTCCTATATCTTTGCAAAACCATCCAAGCCATAAATATTTCATTACAAGCAGCTATAAATAGTTTCACCCACTGGTGTTCTAAATGGAAGCTCAAAATTGATGCCTCCAAAACTCAAGCCATTGTTTTTATTCCGTCCCGTAAACGTACCAAAGTTCATTACAATCCATCCCTTTTAAGGCTCACTATCCACGATACACTCATCACTCCAACACGTTCTGTCACATACTTAGGCATTATCTTCAATACCCATCTCACCTGGAAATCACACCTCCAATGTATCAAAACTAAAGCCTACAACCGTCTAAACTTGCTAAAACGGCTAACCGGTACTACCTGGGGCCTTACAGCCAACGTCATACTAAGCACCTACAAAGTCTTCCTCAGGCCAGTTCTTACGTATGGTTTTCCGGCTTGGATTTCCGCTTCATCCTCCTATTATGACAAACTAGCCATCTTTGAAAGACATGCTTTTCGCATTGCCTTCCGAATCTCTCTACCAAGTCCGATCCGTGATCTCTATTCCTTGATCTGATTTCCTACCCTCCGCTATCACCTTGAAGCACTCTGTTTAAAGTTTATCACTCAGCGTTACACACACACCATCAACCTCTCCTCTTTGAAATCATGCATCATTTTGCACTTCACTCCTCTCCCGCACGATACCATTATACTGCACTTCACCTTCTGTTTACATTATACTGCTACGCTATACTACCAGACCACATCGATCGTCAACCCCCTGAAGAATATCGCCTGCATGTTCATCTCTCTCATATTTTCCCGTCATTTTCTGCACAGTAATTCCATATTTTACTAACAGGACTCACCACGTCCTCATTAGCCTAGAGCAGCCCCTAGGCAGAAGATAACCTATTTGTCCTACTAACAGTCCTCATGATGTGTTGTGGCGTCAAGTGCACCTCACTTCATCTCTCATCTCCATCAGTGCTTTGATTTCTAATTGTACGTTAGTTTATACTCTATTTTCGTTAGTTTTTCATTTATTGTTTCTTGTTATGAGTTCATTTATTCACTATGTTATTTTCCGTTATTATGTACTCTTCATTCGATAGTTTGGTATTTCTCGTTTTGTTTTGTATTCTTTCATTTCATATATTTTTTCGTTATGTCGATATTTATGTAAAATGTGTAGTTTCTTCTACCTTGTTGTATGTTTATGATCGCAAAGATCATAAAGGCCTCAAAATAAAAGATGATCAAATAAAGTTGTCAATAAAATAGCTCATAGCTCATCCATCAATTTCTCACTCCTACTATACCTTCATCTTTCCTTCCCTAAAAGAGGGTATAGCCCTCTGAAAGGTTGCTAGCCGATGGCTAGCCTTTAAAAAATAAAATAAAAAACGTTTTTGTAGTGCTTGTAGCATTTTAATAGATAGATTATTTCAGATTATTTAGTGTAAGCTGAAAATTTTTAGTTCCAGTGTTAGTAGTAAAGAGGATGTGGAATAAGTAAAAGAAGTACCAACGTTGATCGTATTCATTATTGAAAAAAAAAAAAGATCGACTTCCAGTCATTTTATTTCTTCTTCTTTTCTTTCCCTTTTCATCGTTCATTCGCATTTCTTAGTAATTATTCATAGCCTGTCTTCCATATTTTTTTCCTGTAGTATCTTTCTCATCCTCCCACTCTTTTGCGTCGATCTATTCATTCTCAAGATTAACCATCTTAATTAGGAAACTTGATGGTTTGTTTTCTTCACAAACAGGAAAGAGAAAAAGAATCAACATCCGTCATTCAAAACGAGCACAAGGACTGTGATGGAAGAAAAGAAACAAAAGAAAGAATATAAAAAGTGGATTTTTGAAAAAAAAAGAAAGAAAAGAAATGATGAATTTATAATGAATGAATATCTGAAAAAGAAAATCGTAACTGAAGGCTTCAATTTTCCAAATGACACTAACTATTCGCCAATGAATGAAAGTGAAATAAACCTTCTGTCACACACACACACATATACATAAAGATATATTAGACAAAAAATTGAATATTAATTATTATTATTTTCTTTCTAGTATTTTCCGGTCTGATTGTGTAATAGTGATGCTACGTATCTCTCTCTACCTGAGTCTTTGACGAATGAAAGTGAAGTCCAAAATGAAAAGGAAACTTAAATTGGAAGAAGGGGGAGTTGTACAGAAAGAATGAGAGACGATCTATTGGGTTGCTTAAAAAAGAAAGAAATGAAGAGAATAGAAAAAATTACAAAAGAATGAGGTCCATTGATTTCGTTCTTTACAGAAACTTCTTTTTAAAATAATGAAGTCATCAAGAATTCCAGGGAAAAGCTTTGTGTAGCCTCTGTTCCCCACAATTCCCTATTTCAACGCAACCTGGGTGTGAATAAAAGGGAGTTCAAACTAAGAGATACTGTTTCCTCAATCGTTCCTTCGTTCTCACACTCTCTTTTTTCCTAACTTCTTTTCCTTTGTTTCATTCTTCTTACTTTCTTACCCTCGAGGAAGATGAGGTGCAGTAGAAAAGGCTCTTAATAACAGAATGAACTTAGGTGTAGAAGAAAAAAACAAGTATTTCTCGTTAATTTTTTTTTCTTCAAGTTTTTTTTCCTGTGGGTGCTAGATTGAGTAGTTGTTCTAAAACTGGAGCAAAAGTCTATCTTTTATTTTGTTTGTCCTAGAATTTATAGAAATTGTCAAATTGACCTTAGAGTTCTCACATAAGCGTTTCCGCAAGATTTGTTTCACCAAAACGTTTGTTCTTCATTTGAGCAGACATAAAATACTTTCTTCTCTCTAAATACTTCTACCAGCCAGTGACGCAAGTATGCTAATTGTCGCACAGAGCAAAAACTCGCCTTAGCGCCCCTCCCCCTTGACTAGCCATACTAAAACGCTCCCCGACTACACCTAATATTGGTATCACACAGTAATTCTCCTATTCCATTTTTTCTTCAAGTGGTAAATCTTGATTTCCAAATTGAACTGCATAATTTAATTTTTACTATAAGATAAAACACCAAATTAATTAGTATTTGATTGCCAAATAAGCTGAGAGTAGCATACTTGACATGTTCTTGTAGTCTTATCATAATAACTGCAAAATCTCAATGGAATGTGCATGAATGAACAGTCTGTTGCTTTAGAATAGAATACGTAATTATGACAAACAGTCAAGGTGTTGTCACGAGTATTATACTCGGACATTTTCTAAATCTCTTAAATCGATGTAAGTTACATGAAAACACAAAAATTGGAACTAAAATTTAACTTTGCGGGTTCTTTTGGCTGCAAAGGTTTTTACAATGTCCTCAAAAGATAGCTTTGAAACTAACTTATGCTCTATAGATATGATTTTATACTTGATACTCACCTCGTCGTTCCAACCTTCATTACCTTTGCCTTTTTGAAATTTATTTTCACTACATATGTTTTGCATCTTTTCAATGCAATATTTCTAACATCATACTATTACTGGGATAAATGGCTTATTTAGGATTTTGTTTCGGGGGGCTCTGCACAACACAGGGAAGCAGGAGGCAATTGCTCACCTGAGTTTGAGAATTAAATATTGTCTACTAATATGCTAAGAAGAAAACATGAAACTTGTATGTTGGTGGAGGATCTTACCACCACCACCCCCGGCTGCAATTCTGAAATGACGCTTTTGCAAACACACGTTGAATACTATTTGTAATCTCGTTTCAACTTAACTGGTTTCATTTTAGAAAAAATGGAAATATTCAGTTTTATCTGTGTACGTTTTTCTCCTGAAAGAAAATGTTGAGACAACTTGAAGCTGAAATATACTGATTGCAGTTTTAATGACAAGAATTGCAGACTGGTGAATTTTATGTGATATGATACACACAAATATTTAATAGTGAATGTAACCTTTTGTTCTATTTATAGAAGAAAAATGAAGCATCCTCTTGACCTACCTAACTTTCAGGGCTACTTATTCCTGCCTCTTGATTTCCTTTAATTCAAATATTTACCTTTCTTTATAACTAAACAATATAAATATTTCTTTGCTATAATAACTAAAGTTCCGTTATATTGATATTCGTGCAAGTTGATGTACATCAGTTTCGCTTATCTGCTCGTCTTAGTTTTGGTGTTAAGGACGACGGCCGACTTAAAAAATAACTAACAACGGTCGAAAGTATGATAGGAAAAACGAAAGAAAGTAGCAACTAAGAAAAAGAAACAGAAGAGTAGAATGGACGAAAGAAAGAAAGAAAAAGGAACGCAGTTCTTACATGGAATGAAATTTAATAAATACAGTATTATTTATGAACAAAGAACATAATAAGATAGAAAGTCAATGAAGTTCTTAGAAATAGTAAGAAGAATTATTGTTGTACATGGAATGAGAAAAACTAACAAATTTATTTCGAGTGCTTGAGCCCAATAGCCCTCCTAAATATTGCACTGATTGCGATCACATTTCACAGTAAGTGCCATATCATCTACAAATGATATACTTCTAATTCAGTCCTACATCATTCAGGATCAATGATGTAGGAACGTCTTTGAAGTCTGAGAAAAGCAAAAAGAAGCACAATGAAGAAAGGAGGACAGAGGATGAGAATAATAATCCATGTGTTGCTAGTGTGAATGTTGTCATGAAGCCACAATCTTTTTAGTTCAACGTCCCAAACTTACCCTCTTTGGGCTAAAAGAAAAAGAATAATTAATGAAAATGAGTGATATTGACATTAATGGTTTTCTGCTCTTCCACCACGAATCGAGCCTGGAACCACGTGCACCAATGGGACACGCTCTAGCCACTAAACAACCTTTAAGGGTTATGGATTCACCGGCTAAATACCTGCAAAACTATTGACTGCGCTGTTGATATTCTATGTAATTTTATGTAACCCTATCTTTCGTCGAGGTCATATTTCCTTTCCTTCTTCCCTGTTTCTTGATTTTACCCTGTAGTTTACCGAAGTGGGACCTACAAACTGTGACGTCACACAACATCCAGATGGATATTTACCTAATCACTCCAACCTTCCCATAAAAGTAGCACCTTTTCTATATAAACATTGCGCCACGATTCCCTCAAGAACATCCATGCCAAGCTCTCTTTCCAATTGCGCTCTGCTCTGTTGTTTATTTTCTTATTCTCACATCATCTTATTTATTTGCGTATAAATGTTTCTTATGAGTTCTCGCTTCCTTCATTCCAATTTAACCTTCTTTTAAAAATTAATAAACAATTGTAAGTACTCCTGGTCAAATGCATTTTCTAGATCAATAATCAGAACGTACAAATCTTTTTTCTTTCTATAGAAAGTTGATCAATTTCCATTAAAGAATCAATAGCATCTAACCTTCACTTACTCTTCCTTAACCATTTTTTCTCACACACTTTACCATTTATTCTCCCACAGACTTCAGGGCGTAACTTTGCTGCATACTATAATTGGCCTGGAAATACTATATAAAGAATCAACTGTCAATATGATGAATATGATTCCATTCGTACCTATAAAAATAACCAAAAACGTTCTGTCACTTTTTGTGAAGGTCTGAGTTCAATTAGTCTTCACACCGTGAGTTGAATGCGAATGGAGATAAGGCAAAGCTCAGTTTTTGGTTTTTGATTTATCCACCACACTAAATGGTTGTGGAAGTTCAGTTACACCGTGAACTTGCGTAAGGGCAGAATGAACATGGAACCTCTACAGAGTGCCAAAAGGGCGTGTATGCTGTTCGAGTTCAAACTGGAGTTAAACGCCGCTTCAGCGAGGTGGAAGTTATGCCAGGCCTTTGATAAGAGTGTCGTGACTACGCAGACAGTGCAGGATTGGTTTAACAAGTTTAGGGACGTTGACGAAAGACGCATCACTTGCTGGAAGACTAACACGTGTACAAAATTAAGATCTTCAGGCAGCAATTGGGGCGAACAGTTTCCAGACATGTGAGAAACTAGGACTACAATTCAGAGTGAGTGGGGAAACCACTTGGCAGCACCTCCATTAACTTAGGTCGATGGGTCCCACATGATCTGACTGACCTGACTCGAGGCCAGAAGACAACGCGAACAGACACCTTTATTTTTTTGCTGTCTCGTCTGAGGAAGGATTCATTTCTAGACAGGGTGTTGACATGTGATGAGAAGTGAGTCCTGTACAATGCTCCACCATTCCGTCATTATCGGTTAGCATCCCTTGAACCGGTTCCAAAACATTCGAATCCAGCACTGCACCAAAAGAAGGTCCTCCTGTGTTTCTGGTGGACTGCTCGCGGCACTGTGCATCGCGAACTGCTACCAGCAGGTCAGAGCATCAACGCAGCTGTGTACTGGCAGCAATGGCTACCAGTGTTCAAGAAAAACTCAAACCTCTTGAGCCAGCACTTCTGAATATCAAAGGGTCATTACTAAGCCCAACGTGGCTAGGATGACGCGGGACACCATCTACGCCTTGGGTGGGAAACACTATTGCATCCACCATACTCTACGAACATTGCACAGATCCATCATTGGACACCTGTTCCATTCATTGGGCAATCACCTTAGAAGACGCCAGTTCAATTTCCTAGTAGAGGTTCAACACACACTTAATACCTTCTTCGCTTCACGGCCCATCAACTTCTACCGCGATGGAATCCATGGCCTTCCAAAACGTTGACAGAAGATCGTCGATGCTGGTGGGGACTTTTTTTTATCTTCCAGGTACGTCTTACGTGATATGTTGATGTTCGAAGGTTGTGGGTGATTTATTTTTTTTTATTTTTTTTTATTCAACACAACAGGCTCTATGCCCAGTTACAGTGTTGTTCCTTACAAATACATTTACCCTTAGTTATATATATATTTAAACAAGGTTATACATTTATATATTTTCATTATTACATATTTTTAAGGCTATTCTTGTATACTGTCTCCGACATTCCAAAAACATCTATAGAAGTTATCCTTTCAATTGCATTGTAGGAAGAACTCATTCTCCATATAGGAGACTTAGCGAGGATATTTGTTCTTGCCTTTCTGCAGTAAAATGTACTGGTATTTCCTACGCGGGTTTTACCTGATGGGACATGCAATTGAACCTTCGAAGTAAGACTAGGACAGTCAATTTTACCATGTAGTAATTTGTGTAAAAATAAAAGATCCGTATGTTCTCTCCGTTGTTTCAACGTGTTCATATTGAAGTTTTGTACTATTTCTGAATATGACTCGTATTTTGGATACATACCAGTTTTTCTATAAGCAAGTAATCTCAAGAATTTTGATTGTATTCTTTCAATCATATCTATGTGTTTTTGTACTTTTGGTGACCAAGACAGAGTCGCATATTCTAATTGCGATCTCACAAAACAAAAGTAGAGTTTCATTAACGTAGCATCGTTTTGAAACTCCTTACCTATTCTCATAACAAAGTCAAGATTTCTGTATGAATTATTAACAATTGTTTCAATATGATGAGTAAAACTTAGTTTAGAATCAAATAGCACTCATAGATCTTTAATAAAAGTAGGTTTCTCTAAAATAGTTCCTTCAATAGAATAGTCATATTTAATGGTGTTTTCTTTGCGGGTAAAGGAAAGAGTTTTGCATTTATTTATGTTCAACTTAAACTTGTTATTTTCACACCAGTTCTTAATATTATATAAGTCTATTTGTAGTTTTGCACAGTCTTCAAGCGAATTGATTTTGGAGAATATCTTAAGGTCGTCAGCGAATAGAAGAGTGTTAGAATAATGAATATAAGACGGTAGGTCATTTATCACTAATAGAAATAAGAGTGGACCAAGATTTGAACCTTGAGGAACTCCTGATAAGGCTGTGAATTTTTTAGATACATATCCTTTGTACATGACGGCCTGTTGACGATTTTGCAGATAGGATGCGAAAAAACTTTTTGCTTGCATAGAGAAATTATAAGTCGTTAGTTTTTGCAACAGTACATCATGGTCCACCAAATCAAAGGCTTTTGAAAAGTCAGTATAGATCACATCCACTTGACCCCCTCTATCCAATTCATTTGCAATAAAATCTGTTATAATGGCTAAATTAGTAGATGTTGATCTATTCTTTAAGAAGCCATGCTGATATACTGACATGACGGGTTTTACATGGCACATTATCCTCTTAAATATTACTTGCTCAAAGACCTTGGCAAATTCTGATAAAAAAGAAATAGACCTAAAATTCTGTATATTCTTCGCATCACAAGATTTAGGGATAGGACAAACTATGGCTTCTTTCCACTTGTCTGGAAACACGCTTGTGTTTAATGACTTATTTATAATTGTATGTAGAGGATGCTTGAGAGTGTCTATACAACCCTTAAGAATGTACGGTGGTATGCCATCCGATCCGCACGATCTTTTGGGTTTCAACATTCTTATGGCTTCCTCAACATCCTCTAGAGCGATTTCATTTAAGAAAAACATATCTAATGTTTCGTAAGCTGTCCCATCAGGCATGAATCCATTTGTATCATAATGCGCTCTGTCATTACCATAAACCGAATTAAAGTAGCTAGCAAATTCCTCTGCAATATCATTATTGTTTCTCAGTTCCTTACCATTATACGTAAGGAAGCCTGTAGAAAGATGCCTATTTTTACTTTTTATAAAATTCCAGAATTGACTAAGATCCCTCTCTACCATGTGTTCCGATTCAAAAACGAAAGATTTATACGCTAACGCTATTTCTGTTTTCAATTCTTTCCGGAGTTTACAAAATTCCCATTTGTGAAACAAAACATCACCCATACCGCTTCTCCATTTTTTATAGTGATAGGACTTACATTTAATTTTTTTAATAATATTGGACGTAAACCAACAGGGATAATTTTTGTTCAGAAATTTCTTAGAGGGAACACTTACATGTATCGCATTATAAATAATTTCATAAAACTTATCAACAATCACGTTAATATCATTCAGATCTTTGAGGCAGTCCCAGTGATAAAGTGACTGAGCTTTCTTGGTTACCTTTATATATTTAAAAATGGTAAGCGTAAAATCTTTTGTACCTCCCATGTACCCAATATCCCTATGTAATGTTGTACCAATCCACTTTTAGTTCCTAGTACCGTGTGTTAAAACATATACGAGTTCATGTCTTCTAATTGGTTGGATGTTACTTATTCTAGTTTCGATTGAGGAGTGAAAGACGTGCTACCAAGTTGGCTGGTTACTACGCTATTCTCTTTGGTGTGGAGAGTATGTAGTCCCAATGGAAGCACATATATGGTTTGAATTGCACCTTAATCTGAGATTACCATACTTTACGGCAAAACATACCCTACACCCCTTTGTACTGTTTCAGAAATTACATTAAACAGATGGTTCATATAACCAATTTCATAAGTTGTTTGTATATATAAATTTTTGTAGTAAGAGTTTTGAATTCATTTTAGCATTTCCTAAAATTTAACTTCATTTATATTTGCTAATTTTCTGTGATATCAATTTTTTTTAAGAAAATTATTTTCTTGTTGAAAAGAAAGATACCCTAAGTTCTACATGAATTAAATTTTACATGTGTCAATGGAACGTTTTCGTCTTTTATTTGATTAATTGCATAGTCTTAGCAATTTACCAATTTGAATTCTACTAATAAAAGATCTTTTAAGCTTCTAAGCAAACGTACACTCAGGTCCAAAATGATGGTCGCATATCTATAACTGTCTTCTTGTAAGAATATAATTTGCCAATGAAGCTGCAGGGCATTTCTAATACTGATACTATGTGTATAATCGAGAAATGTATATTTGTGGTAAATTTCATAGGGAAAGAATTATAAATACGAAAACTAGAATGAGTAAAACAAAATCTTGCTCAATGGAGACGAAAGTTTTATTTTCGTTTTATTGTTCTTATTTAATCCTCTTTTGACATGAAATTTGACGCATACATGTCTTTGCCGATTATACACATACTAACATTATAAGAAATACCGGGCGAATTCGTTATCAAATTATATTCCTAGAACAACATATTTATAGACAAGCGACAATAATTTTGGACATGAGTGTACATTGTTCTTTTTCTTTATTTTCGTTTTACGAGAATACTAACTCTAAACCTATTCTTACCTTTCGAGTAAATTGGTCTCTTCTTCTTGATTGAAGTTCGGAAGTCTGTAAGAAACCATGTATATCTGATAAAAGTCGGACTTTTCTAAATTTATTATTAACATTTTTCCATAGCAGGATGATTTCACTCTTTTGTCTGTGTCTAATTTATACACCAAGTAGTAGGTGTAAGTGTCTTATCTTAAATAAAATAAGCATTATATGTTTTTTTTTTTTAAATCCGAGGACTTATAAACATCTGCGAAATATATTTCTTTAAGTAAAAGGGAGTGGATTATTTTCCTCAGTATTGACTGATTTTAAACTCAAGAAGGAAGTACAATTGGAATATCTCTAAAAATATGCGCCGTAATGTGTAAAAGTTGAATATAACTTTTATGAAAACTATCCTTCAAGATTTTTAAGTTTCGAAATGGGCAATATTCACTCATTTTCACTCTAAAATTTTTGAGTAATTTCAATTCTATTGTCGGGATTGTTTGCTTACTTTCAAATAAATCATACATTATATTGGATCAAATTGAATATACTGTTCAAAGAAAATTGCCGTATTTTTTTTTTAAAATAGAGACAGGTTAAAGTTAGTTTGTTCAACTAGGAGAAGCGTTTCCTTGCATTACTGTAATAATTAATAAATTATATGTATCTCATTCTCGAGAAATGAGTAAGATACTGCACAGAGAAAAAACCGTTATCCGAACAGCGGTATATTGAACAAATCCAAATGTTTACTACGGAAATCTGTACGGATCATACATTATCCATATGCTACACACGTACAGCCTTTTTCCCGCCTAGACGTTACGCCATTCCGCTGCAGGATGTCTGACATTTCACAGTCTTCCGTATATTACATATGTATACGCATGTTACATACTTCAGCTATATGTTACATACGTCCATCTGTATTGGAGACCCTTACCGAATATACATAGTTCTTTCTGTCACAAGAAAAGCACGTTTCGATGGAACTTATACGGAAAGTAATATAAAACATATATTTTTAGTTATAAGTTTGCAGCAGGATACTTTATGTTCATAAACTATAGGATTTACTCATGTAACCTACGTTTCTACGTACACCACATATGTTTTATTCTCTGTGTAATGAATTTGAATAATGTGTTGTTTCTTAGCCTTGACACGAACTTCGGTTACTTTTTTGTAATCACAAGGAATGTTAACACTTCACCTTCTAGTAAGTACTTCAATTAATGAAAGCAGATTCAAATATGTTTATTTTCATCTACAGATAAGAATAGCGAGTTTTACGAAAATGTATGGATCGGTAAGTTTTCTTTGAACACGACTGTACATACTAATCTAATTTTTGATACTAGTCATTCTTTATTTCGAATGACCGAGCAAATATAAAATAACGCAGATTTGGCATCCCGTTATACGGTTTTCATTACACACATAAAACAGAAGGAAGCAAAAACGAGCTGTGTGAAAATGATGTTCCTCTTTTCATACGATTCTATACGTTACAGAGACAAGGGAACGGGGGAGGGGCTGGACTGAATGTTGGAAACACATTAAAATGTACATTATAAGGTCGTTTGTCTCTGCACAATTCAGATCAGTATAAACACCTTAAGCTATACCCAGTTCTTGTCAGTTTATTGTCAGTTTTTATTGCGCCATGTTGAAAACGGATTGTATAGTAAAGTTTACAACACCATATATATATATATATATATATATATATATACATATATATGCGAAACATTTTTGAAGTACATACATAGACTTGGCGCTGTCTCATTATTTGTTACATTCATATACCCACCTTCCCACATAATTAGTAACTATGGAATATTTCCCCCATTCTTGCCAGAAAAAAGAAATAACATAAAAACTGCTTAGTTTCTCATAAATGTGTGTAATATATGTTGTATAATACGTTTCTGTGTTTCTCTGTGTGTGCTAGTGTGTGTGTGTGTGTGTGTGAGAGAGAGAGAGAGAGAGAGAGAGAGAGAGGAAGTATAATTTGAAATTCTGAGGGATGGAAGCCTTTATGTAAATTTAAAACCGAGCCCTCCTATGTTACTTAAAGGTAGTAATTGCCGTGTGATGGCGCATTGTATATATATACAAGAAAACGGAGAGGGGAGGAACTCAGAAATAGAGCATCCATGTGCTACTTTAGTAGTTTTCTTTATTACGCCATTCATTGTACGAGTAAATTGTGTTCTTGTTTCATATTATACAGCTATAATCAATGTAAAAAAAAAAAAAGAGTATAGAATTCCGTTGTCTTCGTTTTTATTTCCCTTATTGTGATTATTTTTTATTGAATCTCCCAACTCTTATTAATTAAAATTGTACAGGGTATTTCTCTGACCTTAGAACAAACTCAGAGTAATGATTAAAAAAAGTAATTTGAGAATAGGAACAAAAGTCCGAAAGTGTCGTTTCGGAGATAGAGACCACAGAAAATTTCTCACATCGGGACAAAAATGGGCAAAATTTGAGAACAAAATGTCGGATTGAGTTTCAGACAATGGCATTAAGCATTATTCATACCTGAGATGTGATTATTCAAGGAGCATATTGCAAGCAGCAGGGGCGCAGCGGTACCCCAAAAAATAGTTTAATTCGTTCATTGTCCTAAAAATCTTCCATTGTACGCAAGAAAAGTTGTTTCGGGTAGTTAGATGTCCAATATCTGAATGAAATTAGGTAAAAAAAGAAAAGAAACATGGGTCTGCGAAAGTATGGGCTACTGATTGGATATGAATTATGACCACGAGAAATATTGATAGGAATGGTGGGCGATCATGAAAGAAGAAATCTTGGTCACAAGACAGTGCATTCACTCGAAATATGTCTTTTCCGACTATGGCCAGCCTAAACATGTCGTGAACAAACAATAACTGAAATTAAAATGTCGGAATCTGGTTCACTCAAGCAAAATTTTTATGAAGCTCTTGTCATCTTCTCCACGAGACCAAAGGTGCGTTTTCTTGTCTCGTCTCTAATACTAGTCACTTATGTTTCTCAGTAGCCCTTTATGATTTGTATGAGTTCTTTCTCGTCTCAATGTGTTCAAAGCCAAAGATGTGTGCAGCATTTCTATTCCATAGCAGTGAACACATTTTCTGTTTCAAACAAGAGAAATACATGAAGTGTCAGGAAACGGCCAGTGCATGGAGCGCAAGTTAGAACTAATGATAGAATGTCATCACGCTCTCTAGACTACAGTAGACTAGTAGCTCGTGGTAATCACTTGTCTCACGTATCAATTATCACTTCCCTATGAGGAGTGTTGTCTCATCCAGTTGCTAAGGCTTGTTGGCAGTCGTCTTGTAATTGCAGACAGACTAGTGTAGTGCAGTTATTCCGTGTGTCGTTTCTGAGCAAAGAAATTTGTAATTGAAGGGCTTGCAGATATGGCGTTTAACTATGGAATGCTTACACGGGAAGGTCCCATAAATTGTAGCTCAAATCCGATTGCCACATAGCACATCTGAGAAATGAAAATGAGCAAAATTTAAGGTGATATGCAGCGGAAGAATGGAAGCTACGGGGCTTCAACATTTAAATATCCAAAATAATGTATAATGGAATTATGGACGTTTAAAGTAAATATTTAGATAACCGTTAAAGCAATCAAAACAAAAGTTGCACAGTATAATGAGAACAAAATGCATTATCGAAAACCGCAAACGGTATTGCCATAGGTGAAACACTCTTGCCAACTCAGCATAAAATATTTTGTTTGTAATAGCGCCATATAGAAATGTGAACAGATTTAAAATGCACTATTATTGCTAAACATAACAGTGGAGTTTAGTGGTACAGTGATGCATACTCTTGGAGCCACGTGTGCTGGAAATGTACAGCGAAGAAGTCTGATATGTGGCAGCAGGGGATAATAAAAGAATGCATTAGAAAAAGTGAAGGTTTTGCATTATACTTCTGTAGCCTCGGTGACTAAGCAGACAAATCGCGAATACAAAATGATACACGCGAGGAAAGAAACACGTGTTTTCTAATTCTGTAAACTGGTTCTCCAGATTATCTTATCAATATTTGGAAGAGTATCTTCTTGGTTTATGTCTTTCGTGTTAAGTAACATATTCATTTATTTCCTCTCCTACATAACATATGATTATGTTTGTACACTGTAATATTACCATGTTCACATTGGAAATATAATTATTTTATTACTACCTCATTTCGTTTTTGGTCATCCCGGATAGCTGTGTGGTCTAGAAGGCTAGACAACTGACATATTAGGGATCGCGGGTTCCAATTCCGCTTAGGACATGTTTTTATTGTACTTTTCACCTTACATTTCCTTGTTATCTTTCTCTTTCGTAGTGGTTTGGATCCCACTATAGGATCCATTCTATATAGCTTCGGTGCTGACACAGAACGTAAAAATGGCATCAGTCAATTTCGTTTTTCAAATGCATTATTTTGTGGCAATGCTGACATTTTGCTATGTTATACTATCGGTGTTATGGATTTGAACTAAATTCATAGTATGAGACCCAGATTCTTTTATTACCATCTGTCGCCAAATATCAGACTTCTCCATTATATATTTTCAGCACACGTAGCTCCAACAATACGCAGCAGTGACACACTACACTACAGTGTTACGTTTAGTGATAATAGCGCATTTTAAATTTGTGCACATTTGCATATAGTGCTATTTCAAACAAAATATTTTTATGCTGAGTTGGCAACACTACTTCACTTTTGGCAACACTGTTTGTTTTTTTAGGTAGAGCATTTTGCTCTCATTATATTGTGCATTTTTTGATTGCTTTAACGGTTTTAAAGACGTTTACTTTAAAGGTACAGTACATAATTCCATTATATATTTATAATATTTTGGATATTCAAATTTTGTAGCTTCTTTCCTTCTAGTTCATGTCACCTTAAATTTTGCTAATTTTCATTTCTCATGATGTTTTATCAGATGTGCTATGTAGCAATTAGATTTGAGCCACAACTTGTGGGACCTTCCCGTGTTAGTAAAACGGCAAGTTTATATCGTGAAAGTCTTCCACAAAGAAAACGTCTAATGCATTCAATGTTTGCGCTCCTGTTCCAACGCTGCGGGGAACGGAACACCTTCCACCATAGCTTCAAGACTGAGGGGGCTTCCGAACTGCTAGGACTCCCACTAATGAAGAAGTGGTGCTAGATTATATGGATAAACAAGCTTCGACAAGCATAAGAACTGTAGCACATAAAATGATTGTGGAGCACGATACTATGTATAAAATACTACATGAGCAGCAGTTGCAACCATGCCATCCACAAAGAGTACAAAATCTGAGTCAGCCCATAGCCACCGATATACAGACCTGTGCACAAAAATGTGACGTCATCATCGGTAGGGCTTTCGTGTTAAATTGGAGGAAAGATTGAAAGCCCATTATATTGAAGACGATTGTAACAATTTATATGAAATTTGGTGGTGAAACGTTTTTTGATACGGGAAATCGATCTAGCTAGATCTCAACTTTCGAAAAGCTTGTTCAGTGGCGTTTTAGGATGCATCAAATTGGGGACACCTCACTTGTATTACAAACTCAACAAAGAATGTTCTCAAAATTTTCTTGTACAAGAAACGGATTTAGGTATGGATCAATTACCTACAATTAGTTTAGTGGTGTTTTCGCTCGCTTCATTTTAGGGAAGCGTCAATTATACTTCAAAAAACAACAAACTATGTAAACGAAATTTTTCGCAAATGTATTTTCGAAAGCGTTTTAGCTAAATTTCAAGTTCCTCAAATTAGTTCAGTGGAGTTTCCGGGACTTCATTTCGGGGTGGAAAAACTTTAGCTTAAAAGAGTTCTTACGATCATCATGAAATTTAGTAAAACTATATTTTTCGAGTACAGTAAAGAGATTTAGCTTAGTCTCAACTTTCGACAAAACTTGCTTAGCGGCATTTTTGAGTGCATCTCTGGGGCACCTCCCTTATATTTCAAAAAAATCAAAGGATCTTCAGAGAATTTTGTACAAATGCGTTGCAGCGTACAAGAAAAAAAATAACTACGACTCAAATACTTCCAATTAGTGCAGCGGCTTTATTTGTAGACGACTATATTTCAAATTAAGATAGCTCGTACGATCATTATGAAATTTTGTAGAATCTCTTCGAGTACAAGAAATAGTTTTAGCTTAGTCCCACCCAACTTTCGAAAAATTAACTTGGCGACATTTTAGAACTTCATCATGGCGGTACTAAAATTTTAACTTGGAAACCAGCAAACGATCTTCGTGAAAAAAAAAATAATTCTTTTTTGCCTGTAAGCTATTCGAAAGGTCAAAGTATATAAATTATCTGTCTAGAATAGTTCGGCATATAACACTGCCTGTAGGACCCACCCCTGCGTACGTCTCTGCTGTATTGTATAGAATCTAATACAATATAGAATTTAATTTACTCTTCAGGCCCTTCCACACACTGAGCGAATTGAGAGCGGTATGCCAGCAATTCCCCCCTTTAGCAAAACTTCATCCTCCCTCTGGAGAAGACAATGTTTATCCTTAGCAGGAATAACTTTTTTTCCCATCTTCTCTGTATAGTTTACATGTAATGATTGGGTGCGTGTGTGGATGAAAGTCATCCCCTTTCTGGGAAAAATGTTCAATTCACATACTATGTTCACAGATATAGAAAATAGTACTTACAGCCAGTGGTGTTATAGAAACAATTTAGACTCTAATGATTAGTAAATAACAACATGTACTGTGATTAGTATTTAACAACCCTTATGTTCTATGGTTAGTATAATGACTTACTATTAGTAAGATTACTATGTATTATTACTATATTATTATGTATTTTTATATAAGTATTGTTGTTTATTCCAGTGATACTATAGCATTAATAAGTAGTTCGGCAGCAGTACATTGAATTAGCTTAGGTTCTGTTATGTTAAATAATAGAGGGTACTATTTCATCACGGAAAGTAATCCGGGGAACCAGCAACGGAATTTTACCCAAAGTGATTACCTACCACAGGTTCGTAGGGTTTTTTTTTTTTTTTTTTTTTTTTTTGCATAAAAGCGATTTTTTTAAAGTAATAAAGCTTATGTCTTCCTGAAGGAATTTGTATTAAGGAATGCAACACCACATATTAAACACGATCTTAGGTACTAACTACTAAGAGTGTTTCTTGGTGAAAAAGGAAGGATAGGTAATTAAAGTCAATTTGGAACCAGAATTTATATCTGCAGCCAACTTAATGAACACTACCAAGTCATTCATGAGAAAAATCAAACTAAATACGCACTCAAAAATTTAAATAACCATCATACTGATGCTCTACGTTAAGGCTACTTTCCGACAACTTAAATGTAATTTTAAATTGATTCATTTCAAACCATTTACAAAATTGAGTGGAACAGGTATTGTACAAGGTGTAGCTGTACGCACTATTCATAATGCACCTTATACACTAAAAATTCTACACAAATTCTTTGCAGTGTTTCATTGTGCACAATCCTTGAAAACAGTTTTCTTATAAGTGTATGGACTATTAAATTAAAGCCTATTTAAAAACTCTTGATTCATATTGGCTGCTTACAGTCTATAGTAATGAAGTTGTCGTATCCTTCCAGGCTATAGAACACATGTCATTTACTCTTTTATTGTTCCGGTGCAGGAATAAATAATTTATGCATCACTTATGATTTTTACGATCCTTATCGATAAATCACAACAAAGGCAAGACAGTCATTAAAATTAATCACTTCTATTTATACTGAAGCTATGAAATCAAAGATGCTGCTGGAGTTATAAATTTTATATTATATTCAATGATTAAGCTAAGTGTATTGACTGTCCTTTTATTTTTAACGTTATCTTTTAGTGCTTTTGTCACAATTGCTACACAATTTACAATAGAACATCAAACAAGCAAGAGTGCCATATTAATAAAACTTGGCCCTACCGGTTATGACGTATGAGCTTCGTGACGTCAGAGCTCTCAGGTCTGTATAACGATGGCTGTGGTCAAGCTGGCTTCAACTTTTGTGTTGTATTTTGTAAATGGCTCATGCTTTCTTTGACTCATGTTTCTTTTTCCTGATTTAATTTAGGTATTGAACTTCGAACCACCCTAAGCCACTTCACTGCATACAGGTACAATGGATGATTTATCGTCTGTGTTTTTGTTTCAGATGTACGAATTACTATTTTATTTTTGGCTACCCTCGCACCGCCACTGCTTCCAATCCATTTTTACGGTAATGAAATTTCAGGTAGGGATAATGCATAATGCCTTTGACCCGGTCTTAATAGGAAATTTTGTTGTGAAGTTAGCTATTTCTGCTCCGTTACGACATTTTTGTTGTTGTTGTTGTGGTTATAATAGTTATAACATTACATTTTTATATTAAAATATAATTTGTTTCTGATACACTATTGCAAAGAAATATTAATATCATTTTGTAGTTCATGCAGATCATTATTCACTTTTAAAACTTTAAATATTTTCATGTCATCCACATATAATAAACAATTACTATACAAAGTTACTTGGCCGGGAATCGATCCAAGGATGCCATGCACGAGGGGTAATTGCTCAATTACTGAGCCATCGTGCCCTCATCGATGAGTTCGTATTTGGCATTTGAAAATAGTACAAAAGTGATCAATTGGCCTAAGATTGGGTGAGTTTGGGGTCCATTGTAGCAATTGAAATTCCTAACTGTGCTCCTCGAACCACTGCAAACTCACTGTTCCCGTGTGCTAAGCAATGTAGTACTACGGAAAGATATCACTCCCAGCTGAAAATACTGCCCAGTGTAGAGATACTGTTTCTACCTTTTATGCCGAATCTACACATAAACCACATTAAAGTGGCAAATATCAAATAACGCATTGTTGACTGAAGTTATGATTCCTAATTTCAGTTTTCTTACCTTCTTTATGTTTACGAAAATGAGGGTATATTCATAACTATAGCAACTTCCTTTCTTTCTTTCTCTCTCTCTCTCTCTCTCTCTCTCTCTCTCTCTCTCTCTCGAACTATAAACGACATGATAAAGGTGAGGTATAAATTTTGAATTATGTGTCATAAGTGGAGTATTAATGGAGGAGACTCTTGTAAGGAAAATGCAAAACACAGGGCATAATCATACATTTGACAATCATGTCAAAATGGCCATAACCATCCAGAAATGTCAGAACCTTCATTGTGAGGCTGATTGTCAGTTGACATTCTACTTCGGTTGAAGGCCTCCACCGATCTTGCTATTCTTCTGTAGGGAAGATCAAATTCAATTGCTGCTTCTTGTTGCTCTGAGTGACAGTCCTTTGCAGTTCTACTATAGATATTGCCATGCAAGTAATATGACGACCTTGCTAGTAATTTTTCGTATCCACTTAACACTGTTACTCAACGAGTGAATTTCGGTATTTGCACACATCCACGGTTTTGCCCACGTACTCCATCTAATGGAAGAGGTATCTTGTAGCTATAGTTAATGTATGCGTCTTTGATGTGGGAGACCGTAATTCATGTGGTTCGGATTCCATACTAAGCTATAGTTCTATTTTTCATACAGCCTTGCTCCTGAAAGTAATGCTAAATTCAAATTCAACCAATTTATTGGATAATAACATTCAGAATCTCAAGCAACACGCTCTCAAATGTATATCTTAGATTTCTCGTGTCTCAATTAACGAGGGGAAAAAAGAGTTGCTATGACTTTTAAATCAGTCTTAGTATTTTATAGTTCCTACTCCTTAATTTCTTTTTAGTAGTTTCTGTTGTGAATGATCACTCGCAATCAGACTTGTTTCATAGTCAATTCACACTACCAATCATTATTTTCCACACCATTGGCAGTTGTTGACATTCTCCAAATTGCATTTTGTTACTGTCTGCAATCATGAGGGGGGTTAGATTGCATTTGCCGCCTTATAAACATTTATTATCTCAATATCATTTAGATTAGGTTAGTTCATTCAGGGACATCTAACTGCAGTGCATATCATACTATCTAGTGAAAACCCACTTAATTACAATTGAGTTTCTACACTCATAAATACAATTATTATTTGATATGTTAGATTTGCTTTCATTCGTTACAGAGATCGTGATAATATAGTTATGTAGGATACAAACGCATATGAAGTCTGGTCATGCAATCTTATATTTTCTTACAGATTTGAAATTCTCATCCTGAAAAATATGTTTGAGTTAAATTCTGA
Organism: Thermobia domestica; assembly: GCF_964235325.1. Taxonomy (NCBI): domain Eukaryota; kingdom Metazoa; phylum Arthropoda; class Insecta; order Zygentoma; family Lepismatidae; genus Thermobia; species Thermobia domestica. The sequence continues at coordinate 275,458,021 of NC_137462.1, forward strand.
ATTTAATATAACACAAATACAACGTAAAACATATACAAAAAAGATGTACAGAATTAACGAAAATAGAATTTGGAAACATATATCAAGTTTTAAATGAAAAACAGGCACAACTAACTTATTATCAATTTTTAAAATGTGATCTAACTTATTATTGAAGTTAGGCAAAATGTAGTTACTCGAATACAATGCTCACTGTTCTCGGCTAAACTTTGAGGCCAGAATTAAAATGAGCATTATAATCGATCACAAGAATACAAAAATTTCTAATAATTTGGTGCTTCCTTGCAATGCTTATACATTATAAAACCACAAATATTCAGCGAAACCTAATAAATCATTGCATTCTATACCAAGGCGTTTCCGACTACACCTCAATTAAAGATAGGCTGTCATCATTAATACGAACTTGGTCTTGGTGTGAGCGGACCCGGGTACGATTCCAATGGGGAGACTTGGTCAAAAAAGTGTGAAAACTTTTTCAGGGCAGCCACCCTGAGTGAGGTTTTTCTGGATTTTCCTCATTCATACCAGGCAAATGACGGGATGGTACCTAACGTACAAGCCTCAGTCCGCTTTCTTTCTTCCCAAATCCTTTCTTCCTTCCATTTCAACGGACAGTGTTATCGCCGAGAGACGTCACCTCTCATACTTGACGAGCTAATATGGCAAAAAGATGCCAAAAGCCCAGAAATCTAAACAAATTTGATATATAAAACACAGTGGCGTATTTACGATTTTTTCTGGAATAGCTTTGCTAACTTTATTAGTGAAAATGTGAAAATTCTGCAAGATATTTCATTTACTGTAATATATTAAATAAAATTTTTGTGGAGCTTAAGCCCAAAAGTCCCCTCTTAAATACGCCACTGATAAAATGTATGCATTTTCTTGCGTATTACACTCGTCTGATCGAAGATCTTTCAAGGTGTTGAAGTCTTGGTTGGCTATTAGAATTTATTATAAAACAACTTCGACTATTGATATTTAATTTTTCAATAATATGTTAAAATGTTCTTGCCATCATTTTACTTGACAGTGCAAAGTATACATTTCAGGAACGACATATTTCACAAATCTAACATTTGAATTGAAAATCTACCTCGTATTGCATACATGAATTATTCCTCTTTCAACAAGTAACTCAACTGATAAAAAAACAAAACGACATATTGAGGATGACAAATGCCATCATATATTACTTATCTGCTATATCTGATATCATAAAGCCGCAATTAAAGCAGTTGCTGTCAAAATTACCAACTATGCCTAAGGATATTAGGGCAATTATACAGGTACAAAAACTATAATGTATAATAACAAGATTTTAGGCAGAAGCATATCGAGTCTGTAATTACTTGTAATAAAATTTGACATTTATGTACCTTGTTTAGTGCTGCTAGTATTGTCCTATAACCTCGTAAAGACTTAATGTTTACGCGTCACGGAAACTGATAGAAACTACATTGTTCCTAAATACGGTAGAAAAAGAAAACGCATTTGCACATTTATTTATATAGTTCCTAGACACAGGCACAAAAAAACAAACCGCTCTGTTTTGTTATCTATGTGATTTATTTCGGTGCTTAACTGTGAAAGCGTAGAGGTAATAAATCCCACAGCGGGACATGTTCACCTAAAACGAAAGTAGAGAAAAATAGTTGTAATTGGATTCATGTTTATGGAAAATATAGTTAAAACTCTTAAGTGGAATTTTGGTCATTCAAGTAGACGGGTAAGAAAGTTATCGCTGAATATAACTTTACTCCAGAAGCGTGTTTACCTAAGAAAAACATTAAGCAAGAATATTTTGAACTATACTAATTACATTCTAAAGAATCCGTTATGACAAATATTCACATTCCCAATTCTCAAACTAAATATTTTGCGCAAAAACTTTCGAACTTAAAAAATTAAACAAAGGTATGAATATGATCAACCAATCAAATTAAGAATAATTTTGAACCAATGACCTTATAATAGTAGTAGTATTTATATTAACAAGGATTAAAAATTTTCAACCGAAAGTTTAAAACCAGAAACGTTCTGACAGCGATCAAAAATTTAAAAGAAATTCAAGAAAACTTGGAAAAATTTAAACAGAGATGAGAATGTTATCACCCAATCAAACTGAACTAAGAGTAACTTTTCACCAATGAGCTTAGACTATTATTTGTAATTAAAGCTCAAAGTACCAAATTATTGTTGTTTTATATTAATCAGTTATAATAGTTACGTATTAGGTACTACGAAAACATTTAATTTAAGAGCTCAAAATTCTTCAGCAAAAAAGACATTGGCAGTCAGAAATATTGTAATAAGAAAAACATTCCACTGTTAACTGTCAAATCTGGTTTTCAACTTTTTGATGAACAAATAAACGGTTTTCAAGTATTCGGATTAAGCAATAAACGATCTTCAACTACTCGATTGCATCTAATATTAATCTATGTCTCAATTTAACGACAATTGAGATATGACCCTACAGCTTAGAGTGAAATGCTTACCACCGTAATGTATTCAAATTTCATGACTCCCTCACCAGGAATCGATCATAGGATCCTACTATAGAAAAAACATAATACTTAGACCAAGTATTTTCCCTAAGATATGTATCGTTTCCCCACCTTAAATCGAACCCTGGGCTATGTGCTGATTGATTTCCGAAAAACAAAGATATCTGAATAGCTTTGTGGGGAAAGGGGTATTCAAATATGTGTGTTTCATTTTCATAGCACACAGATCCATATCCTAAGGGTCCAGGAAACTTAGTGGGACCCGTAATCCCTAGACCCTCAAGATTGCCGAATTTGGCCTCACAGTTCGGCTTTCAAAGGAAAGCTAACTTCTAACCGACCAGACAAACACTTGTCTATTCGCATCCCTTTGCATTGAACCTTACATTACAAGTTCTTCATTAATTACATGATATGTAAAAAATGATTCATCTACTGCTATATTGAAATTGCGTAACAAAAATTACGTGTAAAGGTAACAATTCTTGAATGGTAAACAAAAGCTTATGTGAGAGGTGAGAGAGAGGGATTTTTCATTACTTTCTACACTAGTTTCGTAAAGAGATGCAATGAATAATTTTTCATTGATTTCATTAAAAATGTTCATTTCTTTCTCATACATTATTTGTCAGAGGAAAAGAATGCAATATTTGCAATTTTTCTGCAATACTTGATATATGACATCATTAGTTAAGAATAAACACTCATACATGTAATCATTCAGACAGAATCTATACTTGGTCATCTTTCATTCTCTTTAAAATGTGCTAGTGGTATTTGGTTACCAACATATGAGTCCAGTATTTGTGACATTCAACTTGTAATTAACTTTGTACCATGCACTATTTATGCAGTAATAATTTCTTACTGCGTCCTAATAGGGTCAATCCAAATTAAATCGACCAACTTCTAGGTCAAAGGTTGCTAACAAAATTTATTTATTTTTGAATATTTTCTTTTACCTAAAATTGTACCACATTTAGGGAGTTGAAAACGGGTATTCATTTATTTTTTAGCCGAGCAGGTTTGTTTGTGGCGGCCATCTTGTATAGACGCCTGAGTGTATTTTGCATTTTTCAGAGGATTTCGTTAAGTGCTGTAACTTTTAAGGTTTTAAAGATAATGAGCTCAAACCAAAACCATGTGAAAGGTAATGGAATGGACAACATTCTGTGTTCTGTGCACATTGAGAAGTACTTTAGAACATCAAGAAAAGAAGCTCTTAACATTGAGGTTGGAAATCTAGAAATGGTCATTTTATAATGTACATTTTGAAACAAAATAAATAAGACTCACCTTCAATCCTTTGTCTACGTATAGACTAGATAGTAAAGAACGTCCACAACAAGATTCAGATCTAAGAATCTTATACTTGATTTTTTGGAAACTTTTAAACTTTGCGAATTTTCGAAAATCTTGTATTTACACCATCAAATATCTCAGGAAGGACAGAAGTGAAAAATCTCAAATTTGCAAAAACAGAGGATAGTTATGCAGTAACAAGTGAGTAGAATTGCATCACTGAGACTTGAGTAGTTTGTGAGTTATAAGTTGTTGCACTGATGTGAAATTCACGATTTTAAAAACTGAATAGATGTGCAACTTTTGGGTTGATATACTATTTCAGACATGTTTCATCAGGAGAAGTGCAGTCAAGCAGCAAGAAATTCGAGATTTGCTACTTGTAAAAGAATTATTAATACCAGATCATATCTTAGATTTGTACCCCTAAAACACAAATCAGATGTTATGAATGCTCACAATCAGATGAATTTACTGATTGCAATGCTTCAATACTTCCAAAACATAGCATGTTGTCATTTGCACCTAATGATACTGTAGCCTGTATTTATGATAGAAATGGTGGATTAGGGAATTGAAGACATCAGTCAGGAAAATAACGATCTTTTTGATCACTTTTACCGTGCCCATGGCCCAAGAACCTCTTTTAAACTATGTACGAATGACAAAGTGTGGGTGACAATCACTAAAGTTCGCCGGAAACTCCCACCTACAGATTTTACAACTCCTGCAGGTGGTACTTTCAATATGAGTGCCAAACTCTGTACACAAATTAGTCAACTATTTGCCTCACTCGTGTCTTAACAGCATCGCTATAGGCAGAAAAGATATAACAGACGACTTTCGTTTTTTGTACAAGATATGATTCATAAATTTTGCACACTTTACCCATTTAAAATTACATTCGTGTGATATTGACTTTTGCTACAAAATTTATATTCACTCCAATGGCGCTTCATGATATTAAGTCTCAGTTAAGAGAATCCTTATAACTCAGAAACTGCTTAAATCTCAGTGATGCAATTTTACCCAGTTGTTACTGCACAACTATCGTCGATTTTGTGCAAATTTTGGATTTTTCACTTCTGTCCTTTCTGAGATATTTGATGGTGTAAGTACACGATTTTCGAAAATTAGCAAAGTTTATAAATTTCCAAAAAATCAAGTATATAGTTCTCAGATCTGAAACTTGTTTAGGACGTTGTCTATTATCTAGTCTCTATGTAGGCAAAGAATTGACGTGAGTGTCATTTATTTTGTTTCAAAATGTACATTCCAAAATTGCAATTTCTAGGTTTCCAATCTCAATGTTCAGAGCTTGTTTCCTCGACGTTCTGAAGGACGTCTCAATGTTCACAGAACATAGAATGTTGTCCATTCCATTATGCAATTAATTCAATGGGAAATGGCGCAATGAATTCATTTCACTCTGGTTCAAGTTCCAGTTCGATTCATTTATTGTTAATTAAGAAGGTTTATTTTTTTCTCATCATAACACATCGGCTTCTAAGTTACCATGGTCGAACTTTACCTTTTATTAACCCGGTAAAGGAAGTGAACGATTTAGGGTCCTTAATTCGGTTTGTAATGTGGTATATTTATATTATAATACGAGTGATGAGTGTGTATTTCTATTAAATATCACATACAATAAACATGTTTCTAACGTACGTGGTCGAGAGATCATTTCCGCCTGAACAAATGTTGCTTTATAAACAGTAAGAATAAACAAATAAAATAACAAATGTAAGGATGTGCATGCAGTTCTAAGAGGATTACAGTTTGATCCTGCTGAAGTTAATTTTTTTCAAAGTCAAGTTTTATAAGATAAAAATATACCTTATTATTACATAAACAGTGCAAATTTTCTGAAAACAAAAAATCTCATGATATATTTCGAACATGTCTACCGCTTAAACTTTTTTGCTTGGTTCTTGTGACTTGATTCCTGAACAATATTTTTCATTGAAAACAATACAAGTAATCCATTTTGTACTACAAATGTGTCAATATGTAATAAACGACATTTTGTATTTGTGTGTGTGTTATTAGCTTATTATTATTATTATTATTATTATTATTATTATTATTATTATTATTATTATTATTATTATTATTATTATTATTATTATTATTATTATTATTATTATTATACAACCTTTCCGTGAATTGGTCCTAAAACTTATCGTAACATCCTCATTGTATATTCTCAGTCTAAGAGTAAGCAGAAACAGCTTACAAAATGTGCTGAAGTTTGCAGAAATTAGCTTTCTCGACACAGTGATCTTACTTGTTTCATAACTTCGAACTGTTGTTCAAACTACTGTGTATTACATTTTCTTTTGCCATAAAGATCAAACACTATTTTTCCGTTTTATCTATAAGATCGGTCGATTGAATTTTCATGTCCCTTTCAGGACCTAAGCTACATAGGATATGAACATACAGTTTAAAGTGAAACTTAAACCATCAAATGTTTCATGCACTTTCTCCGGACTAAATTCTGAGGTTTGATGTTCTAAAGATGCATGTGTTCAAATTTGTAAGCGATTGTTTATCATTAATATTACAATTTTACTTACATTTACCAGTATTATTTCATTTATAAACATTTTGACTTTATATGTACGAGTTGTCAACAAATTTGTATGATAGTGTGATATACTATACATTTCTGGGGGTGTCCTCCCACTTGCGTACATTCCCATTTCCGTGCATGTCAAAATTCTTCCCAGTTGCGTATAAGTGCCAGATGCAATGAAATGTCATGATTTAAAAGCGAGATAATAATTCCCACTTCCGTACATTTTCAATAGCTGCCACAATTTCTGTGAATTTTTGTTAGATTTTGAGCAGAGGGGGGTATGGAATCTAAAGGTTTCGTTTCGAGTAGCAGCCACAGCGAATAAGAATCATTGAATAGTTTCGTTTTGTAGACTGCCTAGCAGGCCAGCACGACCTTCTTTATTGACGGCACGTTTAAGAGCTATAACAAAGTTTTCTCCCAAATTTTTGTACTTCATGCAAATATTGGAAGTTCAATAGAGGACACTAATGTGATTCCAGTGCTTTTTAGCCTTCTCCCGAACAAGAGAAAGCATATAAATGAAAGGTTGAAGTCCTCACTTGGAATCCTGAAGTTGTAAGGTTAGGCTTCAAGGAAGCAGTAATAAGTTCTTTTAAGGCAATTTTTCCTTCAGCTTCCATAAGTGCGTGCAATTTTCACTTTAACCAGTGTTTGGCGTAAGATACAGAATTTGCTCTTGATTACAGACTACAAAAACAATAATGATATAAGACTTCAAGTTCAAACGTTTGCGTCATTAATTTTTATTCCACTAGAAATGGTCGACAGTGGTTGGCTGTCTATTCAAGAAGATATCTCCTAAGCTTGAGCATTTCTATGACTATTTCATTAAACAGTAGCTAGAAAATTCTACAGTCCCAATAAGCATGTGGAATTGTCATGAAAAACACCATAGAACAAATAATTCCGCAGAGGGTTGGAATAACAGATTAAATACTCGGGTAAACAAGCAAAATCCTCATGTCACCGAATTTTTCGGTTTCCTCAAGTTAGAAGCCAGGACAAATGACCATGCTTACGACAGAAAGTATCTCAAGTTGCAAGGTAAAAGAGGAAAGTATATTTGCTGCTTGACAAAAAAAAATGGCTAGTTTTGATGTTTCAAAAGATGTTAGATGATTTTTGGTTGCACTTTCATATGTTCATAAGTTGTCATAAACTGTAAATCGTATTTATATACTGATAAGCATTACTTATAGGTGTTGGTAACAACGGTAAACGGCCTACTGCATATGGACCAAGATCATTGAAGATCCAGATATTAGTTCGACGAAAACTCTTTAAAAAAGCTGACTTCTATATCCCTTTTATGTGATTTGTGAATTCTTATCACACACATTTCGGGATACATTAGTCGAATTTGAATTCAACGTGAAGAGGTGAGTCGAAAATAAAGCTTAAAACAGTACGGAAAGTATGTATGCATCTTTTCGTATTTCCATGTCCTCCTCTGCTCAAACTTTATTAAAAATACATAGAAACAGTGTCAGTATAAAATGTGTACGGAAGTGGGAAAACTCTTATCAATATCAAAATATATCATGTCATCACTTTTATGCAACTGGGAAGGATTTCGACATGTACACATCTGGGAAGTAATCTTTCTGGGTTAGGTTAGCACTATCTTACCATAAATTATCGCTGTTTGTTCTGATTTCCCGTTGTCATTTCTTTATATCGATGTCTTCAATAACCTGTTTTATAACCTTTTCTACGGTTCCTTCCCCAGAGGGCTACTATAGGCTTACTGATTCAACTTTCGATGAAGGTTGCCTATCGCATCTATAAAGAAGCTAATCTTTTATTATCGTTGTATTGTATTACGTGATATCCTATAGGTCACCGACTGATGAACACGATCACGACTAAAGAGACGCCCATCGACAAGGAAGGAAAAGAGATGAGTTACAACCCTAGGATATGGGGCTAATTTTGAGTTCCCCGCAGGAAGGTGATCTAATTTCACATGAAATCTAACAACCAACCATAGCGTGATCAAAATCAACCCATCACCTAGGAGTGAACTATTACGTTGTTCGTACTATGCACTTTCTAACTATTAATACACTAGATTCAAGTCATGGAATGATTTCTCTGAAATTTAACTGTATAATTACTTTTATTGGTCAAATAATTTTGAAACACTACAAATAGAAGAGTGCCTCTTTAAAGGTCTAAAAACATTCTTTAACACGCTGATAAAGAAAACGTTTTAATATAAATACGTTACAATATGTTGTGGATTTTTTTTACCAATATATCCAAATAAATAAGCAGTTTGTCTTTATATGAAATACTAAATGATTTTAAAGAACATAGAAAGCAAACGTATATGCATAGAAATGTATAAAGACATGTAGCTGTACGATGAATCAATGTAAGCGCCATTTTCATGACTATTCGTTATCTGCAATTTGTACATTGAAAGCCTATTAAACAATGAATGGAATAGCAACATTGCATACGCGTTTTCTGTAATTTTTGAATCTCGTCGATAAACATATAAATTTTTTTTACATGATTTCCAGTACTAGTCGGAGCAACAGTGCCAGTCTGGTAGAATGGTTGATTTTGACAGGCCAAATATGTGTGTTCTTATTTGTTGTGTCCTGTGATTTTTTTTTTTTTTTTTTTTTTTTGACGTGATAAGAAGGAGCAGAGAGTGTGTATCAGTTACATTTCTCGTTTTGGAAACAGCATCTGAGATCATTGTTTTGCTACGTCAAGCCTTTAAAGATAATAATTTAAGTAAATCAGAACTACAAGAGTGTTTTATTATTATTTTTAAGTCAGAAATTACGACAGTAAAGCTGAAGACCTACACAGTCTGGTCATCCATCGACAAGCAGAAAGTGGGATAACATTGAGAAGTGATACAGAATAGTTATGAAGATTGTAGGAAAACAATAGATCAGACTTCAGTTGATAAAAATGTCTTTTAATATCAGCCTTTTTTTTAGTTTTAATAACGAGCTTGCTGACATAGGAACAGAGAAACAAACCTCGAAGCTTTTGACAGTATTGAATCAGGAACTACGTATCAAATGGTTGAAATTTGTTGACAAAGATCGTGACTGAAAATAAGTCTTGGTATTATAGGAACAATCCAAAAGCCGAACACCATCAAGGATTAAGAGAAAATACTTAAATTCACCAAGAAATAAGAAAGTGTGCCAAAACCGATCAAATAGTACAAAAGAAAATAATTATTTGTTTTCTGTATAAGGATTGGATTGTTTACAAGAATTTCTTCCTCAGGTACAACACCGGAAAGATATTTTCATAATAATCTTCTGCAACGATTTTCGAGAGAAGCTGCTGAGAGTTATGGTAAGTACGGATTGTTTTCTCACCACATCAATACTCCAGACCAGAGGAATCTAACCGTCCGACAATTAAGGGCAGAGAACAACATAGCAAACATAGTATTTGTATGTTACCCACTCTATTTACACTATCTCGCTCCGGAGACCTTTTTCTATTACTATGGGTGAAGTAATTTTTAAAGGAATGCTTCAGTGACGAATAAAGTGCAAGAAACATACTTAGGCCAATGAATAGCATTTTAGGTCAAGTTTCAGAACTGTTTCGATCAGGAAGTCAAGCATTGAGAAAAGTATAATGATACCGTCGGACAGTAACCTAAAAACAAAACATGTAAGAATAAAGGCTGATATAACTGCTTTTAGTATCCCTCCTATACATAAACATATTGTAACAGCCTTAATTATCGCTAGTACATTAGTTACTACTCAATTAGTTTAAAGAATCTACATTAATTTAAAACTATTATTGATCAACATTATAATGTGATACAAGACTGGGACTATATTCACTCGAAATACGAGAAATCTCAGTTTGTTTTACTAGAGCTACATACTGATTATTGCCTCAAGGTTTGAGCGAAAACAAGCGTATCAAAATGTTAAATATTGGATTTGTTTGCCGAATGAAACAAAAACAATGCACTGAAGGCATGAACAAAATGTAGTTCCGTCAACAGAACAGAAATGTATTCAATATAATTGTATGTGTAATCCATTAGTATGGAAACGAACAGAATTGGAACTTCCTATTAGAATTTCAAACACAGTGAAGTGAAATACAGATGTGTTTCGTGTGTTTTATTAGTAACTCAAAACGATTTCGGGGAAATTTTTAATATGAGCGGAAGTTGCAATGAGGAAGAGGAAACGGAAACATAACATGTTTCACAATTAAAAAGGTCATTAATTTTATTTCTAGAAGATGGTGATTCTTTATTTTAAAAAAATATTGTTTGCTTTACCAAATGTATCAACATGCACGGCAGTGCAAGATAGCCAAATTCCGCGATGAAATTGAAACTGGCCTGCACTGCCGTAAGCATGTTATACAAGAACAAGAGTTTTGGGTAAAATCGCCGATTACAAGGCTCTATAGAAACGATTCTATTAAGTGTAGAAATATGAGATTTAGAATTTAGGGAGATATCCAAGGGATGTGCTCATATACCCAATCTTCCGTTAACAGCTTCAACCATATTTGAGTACTGGTTCCTAAACTTATGCAGTTTTCAGGCATTCACTGACTCATTACTGATTCACTGACTCAGTCATCAAGTTGTTTAGGTACTTCCCAATGAGATAGAGACGTGCAACTTTGCATAAAAGTACCCTATAATGGCTTGGGTATGGAAAAAGTCCGAAATATGAGGAATGTTTTGGGAAATTTTTATGGCTTAGAGAAACAAAGAATCATTTCAATCACTCACTCATCACATTGATTAAGTACTTCCCAACGTGAAACTCCGCATAAAGATACCTTATAATGACTTGAGTAGGTGAAAAGTCCGAAATGTGAGTAATGTGGCTACGGGAATTTTTGCATGGGTGGAAAACTGTCCTTAACCAAACAGAAATCGGTTCATTCACTCACCCATCGAGTTGATTAGGTACTTCCCAATGAGATAAAGACGTGAAACTTTGCATAAAGGAACCTTATAATGAAAGCCTGGAATTAGTGCGTTTGCACACGGCAACGATAATATCGGCGGAAGCACCGATAATGTCGGCGGTGAAATCGAGTTCAATGTATTTAAATCGTAGCTTGAACACGTCACCGATATTATCGGCCGATCCTCCGACACGCAGATGCTGTCGGCCAAGCCCCCGATACTGTCGGCGGTATCGCCGACACCGATTTTGTCGGGGGCAATGTTTTCTTATGATTGGATGCACACGCCACCGATAATGTCGGCCGGCCAGCGGGTTAGATGAAGAGAGTGAGTGACAAGGCGCTGTGTATTTTTGTTTCGTTTCTTGTCTTTGGAATTTTGTTGTTTCCATTTTTTTCCATTACAATTGTATAATATTATTATTATTATCTTGTCCTATAAACAACTTCAAAACAGCTTTTTATTTTTTTACAGTCACTGTTTTGGAGTAGCTAATTCCCTTTATTAAATAAATATAAAATGTGGGAAGTCTGAAGAGTACTGGTTTCCCTCTAAATAGCTATTACCAAATAGAATATAGGAAATTTAGATAACCAATTTCTTGATTATTTTCCACTCCTTTTTTTTATTTGTGTTCTTTCTCTCTCTCTCACACACACACACACTCTTTGATGGTATATTTTTTTAATCTATTAATGCTTTTAAATTTTAATACATTCTGGAAATTATTTTAAGCGTAATTTTCAAAGTTTGATACACTGTGAACATAAGCATATGAGAAAAAATCCTGATTATTATTTCTTTCTTTTATTTTCATCAGAATTGTGTGCAGATTACTTTTCCCCGTTCCACTCAATAAGCAATGATTGAATAGAATATTTGTTGACAAGTCAAAGTAGAATTATTATTATTTTGAAACGAAACCAGCATAATCAAACATTTTCCAAAGCTCCAAGGACAAGTTACTCATTTGGCATTTTCTTGATTGTGATCTCAACAATAGGGATGTGACTTCATGCTTCACTTGTTGCAGATTTTTTCTCTCATTTCCAAAACTATCCCAAATTCCCCCTTTTTAAAAATAATTTGTGGAATGGCAATTTAAAGCAAAGATCAAAGCTATATATCCAAGTTTTCTCTCTCCCCTTTGTACCGGGATCGACCCCCTGATAGAGTTCTGCAGTTTAGCTACAGTGAATGAATGAAAAGGTTGTGTATTATTGCATTCGTATCTTCCTAGTTTTGCTTAGATTTTTAGAGATGGCAGGAATTTTTCCATTCGATATTTTAGCTCTTATTGAACTTGTGGAATGTAGACCTTGCATATGGGATAAGATAACAGACTCTTTCAAGGACAGAATTGAAAAGCAAAATGCATGGCGAAAAGTTTATGCAAACCTTGCCCAGGATTTTGAATTCATGGACAAAAAGAAACGAGAAACGACAGGTATGTATTCAACAGCGCAAATCTGTCTTCAACATTGGGGGGGGGGGGGGGTAAGATCGTTTCCACATTATATATATAGTGATGTTCAAACGATTTCTGTTCAAACAAAAATTAAAACTAATATAGTTTGCAATGTACAGCAGCATCAATTCTCATCGAAACGAAAATGATATGTTTACAGCACCTATTTAAAACGGTACTGTTAAATCTAAACATGTTTAGGCATAGGGCTATTTTTTCTAAGTTTTGTACCGTCCTTCACACCTCTTCAGAACAGTTTTTGTAGTCCTTGTTTTAAAAAATAATTTTCCCAATTATTATTTTTTTGTTTTTTTCATATATGGAGAAGATTTTTTTGTGTGTCTCGCTTACTTCGCTCATCACCGGCAACGATATTGTCGGGGCTTGCACCGATATTGTCGGCGACGTGTGCAAAGTACGCCGACACCGACACCGATATTATCGGGGCTTCCACCGATATTATCGTTGCCGTGTGCAAACGCACTTAATAGCTAAATAAAAGCCCGAAAATGTCTGGAAAAATTGCAAAATAAACACTCAAAAATGGCAGGTAAAATGGCAGAATAAAATAAACAAGCAATCACGAACTTTTGGGGGAAAATAGATACTAAAATATGTAAAAGCTATAATAGGCTACAATTCATTTATTAATCGAATAAAATGTTTCATTTTGCACTTTGTGCTTACCACTTAAAATTCTGGAGACTTGCGCAGCCTGTGAAGGGACATCTAACAATTCATTCGCCTTTCTTCAGTAGTAACCATGAAACAATAACTTAAAAACACTATCACATTTCATTTACACGCGGTTGCATTAGCACAAACATTCAAAGCACAAAAAATACTAAAGCTAAGTCATTTTACACTACACTAGCAGTTTATTTTCCCTTCATGTTTTTGTTTTCTGAAATTATTAACATCTTTTTAAGATTTTCAAAGAAAAGACTTTGTCTCCTGTCAGAAAGAATTCGCTTTAGATGTGAAAATGATCTTTCCACATCTACAGATGTCACTGGAGCGTACTTGAAACATGTAATTTTAATTTAGGAAGGATACATGTCACTGTCACAGTTGAATCAGCATCACCTTCCATAACACTAGCAATGTCCTTCAATTTTCCCAAATCTGGATTAGCATTTACAACATGATCACCAGGGCCCGGATTTTGTTGACAAGTCAACTTTTTTCTGTTACGCATAAGACAAGGCAAATTCTAATAAAAACGTTATCCATCAACTCTAGGTTCTAAAAATATATATTTTTAGGGTCAACTTTTGGTCACTTTTTGCCGTTTTGAAGTTTCAGGTCATTTTTTATTATCTTAAGGTAACTTTTAGGTCACTTATGGTCTTTTTATTCTTTTTTCTTCTACATAAGGAAAGCTTTAAATGAACACGGTTTACAGTTGTGGAAAAGACGAAGTTGAATAATCTCTTTTCTTGCTTCCTGACTATTGGGTGTGGAAAAACTGCACTCTTAACAAGCTAATGAAAACTAAACTGTAACTGGTTAACGAAAGGTAGGTTGGTAGGTGTCCAAACAGATAGTTTTGGGTTGTTGACCACAAAGGATGTGATCACGTGAATAACTAAAAATGGATTAGAAGGCGTACAAGGATTTTAAACGGGTTTTTATCTATTATTTTCACGTAGTCTGCACTTGCGAACTTTTATTGTTTAAGAGTGTTTCCTAGTTTCAACTCGGGAGTGAATTGACGCTTTCAATACTTACAATGCCGTACAATGGACTGATCAACGGACATAAAATATTAATGGACTGCAACTAACTGAAACAAAACTTTCTGAATATGAGCGACAAACGTTAATTAAAATCCAATGGATATTTGAAAAATGTCAATGTTTTACGAAATAAACATTTAAGAAAACGCAAGTTTTAGGTCAATTTTTGTGAATTTTAGGGGCATTTTACAGGAATTTTAGTGTCATTTTATAGGTCACTTTCTAGAAAATTTTAGGTCAACAAGATCCGGGCCCTGATGATCACACTTACGGCGAATGTACTCGCCCTTGTCACCAGGCACAACACTCAGATAGTTGAGAGTATAATTGAAGATTTTCAGAGAACTAGCGAGAGTATGTTCCTTTTTTTAAGCTTTGCGATAGTATCTAGTAACTTTTCGAAGTGTGTTGCAATGAAGACCAAGTTCTTTTTCAAGGAATTCTTCTTTAAACAAACTTTGAGCAACCTTAATTGAAGACGCATCATCCTCATCAAAAGTACCGGTATCAATGATTCTTTTGATGGGTTCAAAGTTGTTAGCATAATAGAGGACAGCTGTAATCCATGTTCCCCATCTTGTTAAGACAGGCTGTGGTTGAAACGGAAGTTCAAAAGCTAATTCGCGAAACGCACTTGTTCGCGAGGAAGCTTTCAGAAATACCATTTTCACATTTGACACAAGAAGGTCAACGTCAGGAAAATGAGAACGAACTTCCTCTGCAATTCTATGTGGCGCATGTGCCAGACAGATGATATGCAGCATACGTGGGAATAGAATCTTAAGGACTTTTGCTGCACTTTTCATGTATGCAGCTCCGTCTGTGTCAAAAAGGACCTTATCGTATTTTACGCATTCTGGCTACAGAATGAATACTTAGCTATTTTGTAAAAACCTGTGCAATTGCCGTGCCATTTACTTTTTCCGGAACTTCTGATGCAATCAAAAATGTTTGCCTCCCTTCCCAAAGTTTCAATTACGTCGTTGGTAATGGAACGTCCTAGAATATCGCAAGTTTCGTAAATTGAAGTCCATAATTTTTGTCAGCGACACTTTTACGGATATAGTCAATAGTTCTGCTGTACGCGCTATCAACGTAAGTCTTTCTTAAAGATGATTAACTTGGAACTTTTTGTTTTGTGTATTTCTCGAGAAAGTTTCTAAAGGAAACATTTTCTATCTTCCATAAAGGAATGTTCGCGTTAATTAGAGCTTCACACAGATTAATCGCAAAACTGTTAGTACGCGAAGCAAGATTTATGACTGTTCCAAGAAGATTGTGAACCTTTTCACCAGCTGAGTTGCGTGTCCTTGCACAATTGTGTTTTGCAGTGCTTATATGGTGTGTTACAAAATAACGCTTTTCAGCGGAAACCACAGTTACAAAACAGTACAGAACCGTATGTTGAAAACACAGTACGCCCGAACTCACTCACAATTTTTTCCAACTTCTGTTGCCTAGAAATGCCAACTTTCGGCATCTTGAAATACTGAAACGCACATAAATACAAGTTCTGTATCACTCACGCCTAAGATTCACAATAACTGACACCTGGCTACTTCTTGAAAGTAAGCATCTTCGTTTGTCATTTCAAGAACCGAACACTGCTTCAAAATTCCAAGAACTGAATACGCACTAGCATCCTTGCCCTTCCACTTGTCACATTCCAACGGGAATAGACCAGTTATTATCAGACACCGAGATGGCTTGGACAGATAAGAGCGACTCGGATCTGTGGTATGCTGTCATTCATGAGTAAATAAAGAGTAGTGGAAGAGAAAACCTGTGACAATGGCTACAAATTGCTTCTAAATTGTGAAATTGCACTTTTCCTGAAAAATATCGTGAAAATTGCAATAATGGCACTTATGGCACTTTACCATTAATTCTGGGCTTTACTTATAATAACTTTAGTATGGAAAAAGTCCGAAATGAGAGGAAGGTGCTATGAGAGTTTTTATGGGCAAAAAACTGTCCTTAGTCAAACAAAAATCGGTTCATTCTCTCATTCATCAAATTGATTAGGTATTTCCAAATGAAATAGAGACGTGAAACTTTGCATAAAGGTACCCTGTAATGATTTGAGTACGAAAAAGGTCTGAAATGTGAGGAATGTGTTATGGGAAATTTTTAATGGGCAAAAATCTGTCTTTAGCCAAGTAGAAATCGATTCATTCAGTCACTCATCACATTTATTAGGTACTTCCTAAGAAGATAGAAACGTGAAACTCTGCATAAAGATACCTTATAATGACTTGAGTAGAAAAAAGTCCGAAACGTGAGAATTGTCACTATGGGAATTTATGTATGGGTGAAAAACTGTCCTTAACCAAACAGAAATCTGTTCATTCACTCACTCATCACATTGATTAAGAACTTCTTTATGAGATAGAGACTTGAAATTTTGTATTTGTGTACCCAAATAATTACTTGAGTATGGAAAAGGTATAAACTATAAGGAATGAGCTATAGGAATTTTTCATGGGTGAAAACTGTTCTTATCCAAGCAAAAATTTGTTCACTCACTGACTAATTTGCTCATAGCATTGATTAAGCACTTTCCAATGAAATAGAGACGCGAATCTCTGCTTAAATGTACCTTATAATGACTTGAGTATGGGAAAGTTCCGTAATTTATGGAATGTGCTATAGGATTTTTTATGGGTAAAAACTGTCCTTAGCCAAGCAGAAATAGGTTCGCTCACTCACTCATTACATTGATTTGGTGATTTCCAATTAGATAAGACGTAAATCTCTGTATGAAGGTACTTTATAATGGAAAAAGTAAGAAATTTAAGGAATGTACTATGGAAAAATTTTATAGGTTGAAATTTTTCTATGCCATTAGGTACTTCCCAATGAGATAAAGATGTAAATGTCTAAATAAAGGTACCTTATAATGGATTTAATATGAGAAATGTCCGAAATACTGTATAAGGAATATTCTATGGATTTTTTTATTGGCAAAAAACTGTCCTTACCTAAAAAGAGATCAGTTCATTCACTCACTCACCATTGATTAGGTACTTCCTAAAGAGATAGAAACGTGAAGTTCTGAATAATGGTTCAGTCCGCAGCAAGAAAACCTGAAACATGAGCATGCAAGTTTATTGTCATACGACGAAGTCTTTTGTTCCAAAATAAATGTGCAGGGGAGGACGCCGAGATTTCTCCTGGCGAGATTTGTGCCACTTGGACGTTATGTTGATTCCCTACGCTGTTAGGCGTAGTTTCACAATAAACTTACATGCTCATGTTGCAGTTTTTTTGTTTTTTTTTGCTGCAGTCTGTACCTACCTAACGTAATGACTTCTGTATGGAAAATGTTCGAAATTTAAGGAATGTACTATGTAATTTTTTTATGGGCGGAAAACTTTCCGTAGCCATTAGGTACTTGTTAATGAAATAAAGATGTAAAAGGTATCTTATAAAGATATCTTATAACGGCTTGGGTATGAAATTTGAGGAATTTGCTATGGGAAATTTTTCATTGGCAAAAGAAAAAGAAAAAACTGTGCTTACAGTCAGAAATCGGGAGCGATTCCGTTATTCAACACATTAATGTGCATAGTGATAATGTTGCCAATCGTCCGAGTGGTCGAGCGGGTGCCCTCCCCGCTGCTCTATTGGCTATCACGTATGCCTTTGGTGTACGTGGTCCCAGGTTCGATTTCCGGTGGGAGAACCTTTGGAATTTTAACTGTCCTCGATGTTTCTTTGTTCCTGTCCCTGTCGCTGTAAGTTAAATAGTAAAACAAGTTAAGTGAGTAAAACAAGTGAAAACCGAGTAATTAGTTAAATTAAGCAAGATAATGAGGCAATTGCGGTGAATCACTTAACTATTAAAAACAGTGGTAGAGCGTTCACCTCCTGGGTTCGATACCAGATCACTCCAAGTAAACTTCGTGGTGGACAAACACCGTGTGAGTTAGATTTCTCGGGGCTCTTCCACTACTTCCCACTCTCTTCATTCCATCATTTCATTCATTTCTCATTCTCACCGTCTCATTTACCCTAGCCGGCATAATCATGGGACGTAAAATTTAAAGATTTCGTTTCAGTCTTGATTGAAGTCAGAGTCAAATTGGAGCAACAGAAAAACGTTAATTATATCAACAATAATAATACACTTTGAATCTTAGTCGCAATCGGATATCAAGATTTAGATTCAAGCAATTATAAAGTTATTTAAATTAACTAATTGTGTGTACATCGGAAATAGCTGCACTCAACTAGTAAACTTCCTGATTTTGATCGTCATCATCATCTACGTCAGCTAAAATCCAGTTAACCTCTCCTCATTTCACTTTAGAGTACTTAACCAGTATTTGCTACTCACACATATACTTATACACTTTAAAAATATACCAAAATACATGTTAATTACTCATTTGAATCTTTGTTGTATAAGTACTTCAGTTTATTTTGTGACAGTCAGTCTTGGTGGGCCAAGGTGGCTCAGTGTATCCTTCGTGCTGGTCTAGTGGCTAGCATGTGCGCATTTTTATACGGGGTCCGAGTTCGATTCCCGGTGGGAGTGCACTTAGAATTATAACTGTCCTCGATGTTTCTGTATTCGTGTCCCTGTCGTTCTTGGTTAATAGGAAAACGAGCTAAGCTCATTGAGAAAATTCCGTTATCCGGACAGCTGTATATTGTGCAAATATACAGAATCCTTACGTTTACTACAGAAATCAGTACTTAACACACGTTAACACGGACTGCCCTCTTTCCTGCTTAGATGTTGCAGGATGTTTGGCATCTAACAGTTTTCCGTACATTACATACGTGTACGTATGTTGCGTACGTCAGCTGTAAGTTACAGACGTATGTGTATGTGAGGTCCTGACCGCCAATATACAGCGCGGTCCGGAAGTAGGCGTGCCCCTAATTGGTGTTTTCTTCGACGATAATGTTAAGGGACATTCTTACCTGGAGATACTTAATGAGTGGTTGGTGCCTCAACTGGAAGAAAATGGTATCAAAGACACTGTTGTGGTACAGCAGGATATAGCAAAAGCGCATTTTACTCTTCACGGACGCAATTACTTGAATCAGACATTTCCTGGCTGTTGGATTGAAAGAGGTTGTGCACTTCACCAGCTCCCTTTTCCTGGCCTCAAAGAAGTCCCGAGATGACAATACCAGACAATGCTCCCTCGGGTTTCATAAAGCAACAAGTAAGAAACACTGGATATCACACAACGCAGGAATTACGAGAAGCTGTGGAACACGCCTTCATCCTCGGACTCCGGAGTATCTCCGCAAAACATCTGCGAGAACTTGGCTCAGAATTCAGCTGTGTCACGATATGGATGGTGATCACATCGATGGGTGTGACTCTTAAGATTCTTAAAACTTCAAGGTAACTGTATACAGACATTCTACTATACTGTTGAAACTAAAGGGACGTATTTCCACTTCCGGATCACCCTGTATAGTGCCTTCGTTCGTACGGAAAGTACGTTTATTCGTAACACTTATACGGAAAGTACTTATAAAATATACTTTTTCAGTTATACGTTTAGTGTACATTAAATCCAAAAACTAGAGAATTTACACATGTGAGCTACGTTTTTATGAACGCCATATACTTTTTATTTCTCAGTGTGCGAGTAAAACAAGTGAAACCTAGAAATAAGTAGTTAAGCAAGTTAATGAGGCATGTTAGGTAAATGTTAACTTTTTTTTTAAAGTGGGCTAAGGTGCATACATACTGCCGTAAATTTCGTGATTGAAAACCCAGACAAGGAAAGCTAATATTTTTTTTTCCTTTTTCGGTGAATATTTTTCCTTTATTGCAGCCATTGTTATTAAATACATATAGTAATTAAATTGATAAGTAAGAAAATGTAGAGGTGGGGATATTTAGAATTAATGAAGTTTTCCAAGAAATAGGAAATCAAATTGTTTGACTGTTATATAAGGTATGTTGGGAGCAAATATAATTAAGTTTACAAGCTATTCAAAAGATTTATATCATTGGAAAGAAAATCCGAGATATGCGCGTCATGTGAGTCTGTACAACATGCGCGTCATGTAATGAACTCCGTAATTTCGAAACACGGAAGGGTAGAGAACAACTAAGTATATTGAAACACCAGCCATGTCTAATGATGTAGCATCGAGGATTCAGCATCAAGGGTTTGGGGCGCTGTTGATACTCTTCGTATTTAAGTAATGAAAAATGAGATGTTAGTGATCGTGATTTTGTAGCTCGGGTAAACGAATTCGGATCTCGTTTGGACATAACTCTCTGACAGATATTTAATAGAAGAAATCCTCCCGGCTGGTCTAGTGGCTAGTATGTAAGCCTTTGTTGCACATGGTCCTGGGTTCGATTTCCGCTGGGAGAGCCCTTGGAAACTAATGTTGCATGTGACACATTATAACTCATTTAAAATATAAAATTTTAAATTTAAATCCAACAATATGTCACAATTGAGAATCCCAATATATGATATTGATATAGTGAACTACAAAAGGAAGTGAAATCTGAACAAAAACACCAGAGGTGCAAAAAGTGCAGCCAAGTTCGTCAGCCTCAAAAAGTGCTGGATCTAAATTTGGATCTGTTATGATTGATTGAGATCTTACTGTTATACGTACGCCATGGATGGTTGTTTTGACAGGTTTGAAGTGTCATACCTACCTACACATACAACTGATGTTAAACCAGTGATCTTAGTACAGATGCTTTAGCTTCCGTTAATTATCACAGTGCTGTCTTTTCAAATTAAATTAAACAGCGAAATTAAATGTCGACTAAAAGAAGAGAATCCGGGTTGTCACTCAGTCCACACTAATTGTATCCACAAATTATATCGAAGAATTTGAAGCTTAAAATATTGTAAGGATCCACACATCACGACAAAAGCATATCTCAACACAACACGTGTTATTGATTGTAAACAGCGCAGCAGACGAGAAGCCGACACGAAAGACACCGAGGAACGCCGAAAGAAGACGGACCTCACGAAAGGACCCGAAGAGGATAGATATAAGCCCGATCACCGAGGGACCTGGCATCAGTCGACCAACTGATCAACTAACCAACACCTGCCCTGAGGTCGCATTGGAGTAGGGATCCTTACTACAACCAAGACTCGCTAAGCTGCCTTGGGCTGAGGGGGCTATCCTTCAAGACTCACAAGAACCAGCAGATACCTTGGAGAATGCCTTGAGAGAAGGGGCACCGTGCAAAACACCAATTTCCTCTCATCTGGTCAATAACAAGATAGACACTATTTTACTCTTTGTATTCAAAAGACAATGGTATTTAACAAATTTTATAATAAATTGGTGAAGGGGAAAAGACTAGCTCGGACCGTTATTTAGCCCCTACCTATAAAATCATTACAATATATATAAAAGGATAAGTATACCTGTTGTGTAGTATGACTACGAAACATGGTTGTGAGAGGAGAATGCAGACTTAAAGTATTTGGGTGTAAAATAATGAAGCAATTATTGGAATACAAGAAGTACAGTAATGGAAAATGGCGGAGACGTCATAACAAGGAACTACATAATTTATACCGTTTACCAAACATTGTTAGTGTCATAAAGTCTAGGAGGCTCAGATGGGGATGTATTGTATTCAGAATGGAAGAAAATAGAAACGCTTTCAAAATTTTAACTATAAACTCAATCAAAACAACCAATAGGAAGACCTAGCCGACAGGCGGACAATATTAAAATGTACCTCTCAGAAATAGGAATACAAGTATAAACTGGACCTGGTTGACTAAGAACAGAAGTCAATATAGAACTTCTGTGAATGCAGCATAGAATCTCCGCGCTCCGTAGGCCATAGAGTAGTCCACTTCTTTCGACTGGTCTTTACTGCTCATCCAATGCAAAGGAATCAAAATAAGTTTAAGTGTTTATGACCAAAGAAACTACAAATTGGTAAAAATTTGTTTGACATTATTAAAACGTTAGGATTCAACAGACAGAACTTATTGACCGATTTCAGTACAAGAAATAAAATATTTCAAAAATATATTAACCAACTTCAAGACACAAAACCGTTAATAAGTAGAAAATAATAAAACCGCTGAATAGCAGAAAATAATAACAACAAAGCACTTAAAAGCAGAAAATAAATAATTACTATTATCTATAAGAACTTTGAAGTTTGCCAAGCCAAACAATAATTTATCCCTAATATAAAATGGATCTGGCCGGTAGTTTTGTTAGACATTATCTTTTTTCCTCAGCTTTATATATATATATATATATATATATATATATATATATATATATATATATATATATATATATATATATATATATATATATATATATATATATATTGTATATCAAAGCAGTATACTGTACATCACGACTTCACAGGTATGGTTCTACTCATAATAAGATTTGCTAGATGTTATAATTTGTGTTTCGTCCAGTTTAACAAAACTTCATTTTGTGCTCAGCTGGCAACTCTACATTACATATGATGTTATTGAGCATGCCTGTAGGTACAATGTTTCCTTACTATATTATTGTGTAAACGTCATTTTAATTACTTTAATCATTTTGAAGTTCTTTCTGTGTCTGTGTATCTTTTGCATCGCTATCTTCACAGGATTCTAGATCCTTCTTTCCTCAGTATCTCCTGTGTTTTTGGGTGTCGGCCCGTAAAAATTTGAATTTCTCACTTTTCTCCATCCCTCTATTGATTGCACATTGTTTTATTGGGCAATGCTACTATCAATATAAGATATTTCCTTGTGAGCAGGGATATAATTTTGATCGCTTTCATTCATGGATAATTCACTGATACGGGAATAAGCTATAAAAGAAACTACAGCCATTTATCATTGCAGTTGCAATATTTTAGGCACTCTGTTTCAAAATTTGAAATGTATCCATCGATAGCTGTCAGCATACTAGCAATGTTTAGTCTTTATGTTATCAAATTGATACAGCAATAATATTTCACTTAGAGGAGTAGGTTTATATGTTGTTTATGTGAGGTTTACAATTGTTTATACTAATAGTTTTCATGTTTGTCTCAAATACCTTAACTTACATTTTCTTCGACTAAAACAGTCGCACCGCTATATTTTGAAGTACTGTTGATTTGGATAGGTAAAATAGTAAAATCACAAACATTATTAACAAGACATAGGCTACATACTTTCATTACAAATATTAGTATCATTACGAAAATGTAAAAAATCAAGAAATTTTTTTATGTCAATAATTTAAAAAGAGGCATTTAGATAAAATATAGCAGGTATATGAAACTATATATATAAGTATCCTACTCCAAGACGTACTCAGTCTAGTTTTTTCTGGTATAACACTAAAACAATTGATTGGGTCCGGATAAGTTCATTGCTATACGATTCACAACTCACGGTTTCCTTATTTGTTTTGTTTCCATATAACACAACATGTCCACCAAAACGCTTTCCGATATCTTTCGTAAGTTTAACTCTGCTGTCAAGCTTTGGTTCTCTCGGTCCAGTAAATTGTCTTTCAGAACTCTTTCTGGATAGTAAAACACAATTTCTGTACTCGACTGTACTCGACTGAAAGCTCAACGTTCATCTGATTTTTACGTTCGTGCAATAGCTCGGTAAACGTTAATGTAAGTCGGTGTGCTCCGGCTCCCTTTGGAAGCTTACAATTATAAGGACATCTCGAACAGTTACAATTATAAGGAGGGTGTGCATACAAATAGTGTCATAATTTATTGGCAGTTTTTCAAGTTCAAATTGTACACATGTACACTTTAACAGAACGTAGAAGTGAGACAGTTAGTTTCCGACATTTCTGCCCATTAAAAATTTTAATTAAGTGAAACAAAATGTCTGAGGAAAATTCGTGATAAATGAAAGTAAATAGTTATGAAAAATGCTGTAAAGATATTATGGGAAGAAATAGAAGGACAGCGAGATTATTCACGTGGCCTGGGATCGAACCAGGAATACTTGACACTAAAGATCAACATTCTAACTCTGAGAACCTTGCAGCCAATTTTGATCAAAAAGCTACAACCTAAAGAACATATTAACTTTATGGAATCTCACCTGAACATATTTTTGTAAGAAAATTGCAGAGTCCTGTAATAACAAAAGATGACATACTGTGAATATATAGAAAATGACACTAGTATTGACGGAGAAACTTTCTTTTATCCCCTTGGCTTTTCCCTCGTTCTTCAATTTCTTGAAAAAAGGGATTTTGTGTTCGTCCTTCGTGTTTTTCCCCGTCGGCAGCACGCTCTTCTCAAGTTCCCAAAAGGATGACCCCACACCGACTTGAGCAAGCAATCAAGAGGGTTCCTTCAGAAGCTAATGTACCACGAAATGGCTGAGAACGAAGGACTGGTCTACCAACAGCGGATTACAACAGAGCCGTCGTAGCCAGACTGGTCAAAGGAATAGGATCGGTGGATGTCATAGAGAAAAGAAGGGAGGAGACGTTACACACTTAACAAGAAAAAAAGTGGGATGTTCGGGACGATAATAGGGATTTCAGATTGACTATTCAAGTATCAACCTCATCTCTTTGTAAGCACAAAAAAGTTTTCTTTATTTTTATGTTTTTTGCTGTTCTCTATCTGATAATACATGGCAACTTATGTTGTACAGACTCCAAAAAATCTGTAAATATTAGTTTCAACATAATGACATAATGACATTTCACTAAGTTGAATTCCAATTTGAATGGCCAGTAACTCAGGTATCAAAGGTTTGCAGACCAAGATATTTCACATGTGTAATAAGCTGTTAAAATTAAATCATCACCTCAATTTTGCCCAAGTTTGTATGAGTTCCATGAATCGCTTGCGATGTGCACTATCCTTGTGATAGTTTTTTTTTAAGAAAAAAAGAAAAACATCAAACGAAGGATAATCAAAATAAAAGTTGACTAAATCAAACTCTTAATATTGCTAAACTCCGTTGGAATTTAGGCAATATGTTAATGTATTCATCAGATAATAACATAGATTCTGAACATAGAAGAGTCAATAAGCTCCATTATTGCTATATGCTTTGTGTACCCGCCTTTGGCGTGGGAAATCCAGATTCGATTTTCGGATAAATTAATGTGGTTCGGATCCAATATTAGGATTTAAGTCTATGTCTCATATAGCCTCGCCGGTGGAAGTGATGCTAAACTATTATCAAGCTACCAACCAACAGAATACTAATAAGTGTTTTATTTAGTCAAAGGGTCTTTCCCAGTAAGATAGTGAAATCGGCCCTTGATCCAAATTGGGTTGCTATTGACCCAAAAGGTTACCCTTGAACTAAAACTACCTCAAAAAAAAGTTTTGAGCTCCCACCCAATCCCTTACCGAATTATCGTATCATACATGCTCAAAATTAAATATTTTTTTAAAAATTTTGGTGGGGGTGGTCCAAGAATTTTGAAAGTTTTACAGACTGTAGATACTATATAGATACAAATGTGTATTTTTTTCAAAACTATCGATATGTATTTTCTTTCTTTTTTTCTTTTTTTTTCTTTCTTTCTTTATTTCTTTCTTTGTTTGCGTGTTGAAAATTTCAATAAAATGTAGAAAAAACTTTTGGAGGGGACACGTTCCTGATTTTTTGGTTAAAAACTTTGTTATACTCTTAGGTACAACATATGTTTTTTTTTCGAGGCCTGAAAGTGATGGCAACATTGTCAAAAGGAAATAAAACTGAAAACAAACGTGTTTTTCACACAGTTTTTCCACTATTTTAGGACCCTCAAAGTGAGGGCCACTTCAAACAATTATTTGCCAAAGTTCAAAATTTTCCTTTCTCTTGCGCCCCTTCTGCTTCTGTCACTCATTGGATGCTTTGGTTGTGTCCGTTTCGGAATAGAAACATCAAATATATATCCGTTACAGTGCTTCAACTTCCACCGACTTTTCCAAAGTTAAACATACCTCGCGTCGATTCCTCGTATGTATCAGTGTTTGCTTCAGTGGCCGCACACAGTGGTGCTCTCTACCGACAGCGCTTCCTACCGCGAGTTGTGTGTAACTTTGCTGTGCAAGAGTCGGTTGAAATGGAAGCAATGTTGCGGAGATATATTTGATGTTTCTGTATCGAAATGGACACAATAGAAGCAGCCGAAAAACGACAGAAACGGAAGGGACGAAAGAGAAATAAAAATTATGAACTTTGGCAAAGAATTGTTTTTAGAGGCTCTCACCTTGAGGGCCCTAAAATGGTGGGAAAACTGTGCGAAAAACACGTTTGTTTTAACTTTTGTTTCTTTTTGACATTGTTGCCACCACTTTCAGGCCCCGAAAAAAATATATGTTGTACCTAAGGGTATAAGAAAGTTTTTAACCAGAAAATCAGGAACGTGTCCCTCCCAATTTTTTCTGCTTTTTTTTTTAATTTTCAACACGCAAAAGAATAAAGAAAATACACATCGATAGTTTTGGGAAAAATTGCACATTTGCATCTATATAGTATCTACAATCTATGAAACTTTCGAAATTTTTGTACCACCCCCACCAAAATTTAAAAGTATTCTAATTTGATCATGTATGATATTTGTAACGGGAGGGGATAGGGGTAGGGGGTCAAATTTTTTTTTGAGGTAATCTTAGGGCAAGGGCAGTGTTGGGTAAGTTATTTGTAAAAATGTAACGCGTTACAAGTTACTTTCCTTTCTCTTAAAATGTAACGCGTTAGTAACGCGTTACTTGCAACAAAAAGTAACTGTTACTTTACTTCGAAAGTAACGCGTTACTATCGCGTTACTTTTAGGTCCGAAACTTTAAAAATGTGAAAAAAATATGACTTCAATTTTCCGTACTACTATTACTATCGCTATTATTATTATTATTATTATTATTATTATTATTATTATTATTATTATTATTATTATTATTATTATTATTATTATTATTATTATTATTATTATTATTATTATTGCACGTTCTGAATCGCTTTATGTAAATGCAAGGACAAATTTTTACTTGATATATGAACATTTTCATATAATGTAACATTGATAAAA
Source organism: Thermobia domestica (assembly GCF_964235325.1). NCBI lineage: Eukaryota > Metazoa > Arthropoda > Insecta > Zygentoma > Lepismatidae > Thermobia > Thermobia domestica. The sequence goes on from NC_137462.1 coordinate 275,485,556, forward strand.
TGCCATACTGCGTTACTCGTAGGGATGGACACGAGCAAGTTCGAGCGAGTTTTCTTTGAAACTCGTCTCGACTAGAAACAGACATCTTTGAGCTCGAACCGAGTACTAGGTTCGAAAAATTTCCTCCAACTCGACTCGAATTGGGGCGAGTTTCGAGTCGAGTCGAGCCAAATCCGGTGTGTAGTTTCGAGTACATTCTTGAAGTATATTACATACACAGTATAATTATTATAAATAACACTACTACTACTAATACAACTTATGAAAGATAGACGGTTTGTATTTGAATACTAAAAAACTAGTTGATTGCCAACCTCGGTAGTCGTGAAGTCTAGGAGTCAAGGACATTGTACACGAGCTTCTGAATTTGGGTTGAGGGTCTAGGTTGAGTATTCGGGCTCGAGCCAAACACCTAAAAGTTATAGGGCACTGGCCAAATATCTTCAAAACTGCTCGGCCCAGGTTTAGAATTGTCAACGACTCAAGCAGCTCGGTGACTGTCGGTCACTGTCATACGTAGTTCATGCTCGATTTTTTCATTCTGAGAAATTCACTTACAAGAAACAAACATTTGTTTCCAAAAAAAAAATACATATATTGTAGTTACTCATCCGAAATGTAACGCAAACTAGGTACGTTATTTAAAAATTTGTAACGCGTTACCGTTACAGTTACTTTGGAAAAAATGTAACGCGTTACTAGGAAACGTTACTTAAAAAGTAACGCGTTACTTGCGTTACGTTACTTCCCAAGACTGGTCAAGGGTAACCTTTTGGATCAATAGCGATCCAATTTGGATCAAGGGACGATTTCACTATCTTACCAGGAAAAACCCTTTCTCTTTTGTTAAGGTTAGTATGACGTAATTACACATGTGATCTACAAGTCTACGAATATATAATTAAAATAAAAGATTGTTTGATGTTTGTGCTGTTCTATTTTAGAACTTAAGATATGATAATCTAAAATGATTTGCAATTATACAAGATGCTTGGCACGACTTAATGCGATATATTGAAATGAATAGCGGATTGAAAGGTAGAATCCTCTTGTGTACTTACAAGCAAAGGGCGCGATATCGAGACTCGAATTGCGCAATAAGAGTTACATATACTGAAAGAGCATCAGGTAGTTAGTAAGTTACCAAATTATTAACTGCAGTCCGCTGTGGCTAACCTCATGGTTATTCGCTTTCCCACAATTGTTTTTACTGTTAGTTTTATTTAATTTAAAATAATTTTTCTATTTTTCCTGTTATGATGACGTCATGTGATTTAATACCATGCCAGAAGTAGGAATACAATCAATTCAAATTCATTTAGATTTAATTTACCAAATTTTTTGCAGACTAATCAATTTTCTCTATTTTGAAAGAATTATTTATATAATTTTGTAACTAATTTTTATTTATAACAGCTAAATCAACCTCTCGAACTAAATGAAATATGAAATTATTTATTTAACCATATTCCATATGTTGCAGTGGGCGTTCCCTTGTTTATACAGTTGTAACCCCTTTAGCACCAGAATTAGTAAATATTGCGTTTAGGATTACCGACTAATTCAGCATATTTTAAATGGATCAGACACTTAAGTTTTAACGGTATGTGGAAAATTTGAATTTTTCCCATTTTAGCTTCGACTTTGATATAAATACATATATATACGTGCTGAAGAAGTGTTTCCTTATTTTAGGCATAAGTTATTGCCTAATATATGACAATTTACACAGTATGACGAGATAAACTAAGTGACTGAGTGTTCTACGTATGATCCATCTTTAACGGTAAGATTAGAACAATAGAAGCATTGATATTAAGAAGTTACTTAATTACATTTTAATGGTTGATAATTATCGGTGGTGTTGACAGTATACTTTTCTTCAAATATGGAAAATACATTTACAGTATGTTTTCCTGATATTTACGTAGTGAACACAATGCTCGTGTAAGGAAATTTACAGCCTCCCGCTTTCAAACCTAATACCGATTACTTGCATATTTCGTAATAGTATATCCGATTAATTGTGTAGTACGAATTTTGCAATATGTTTTCGATTAGTTAAACTAACCTAATAAGCAATGTGAAACAGAGAGATCTTGGCTATTTCAAAATTTTCTGTAAAATATATCTTAAGAGCATGAGTATTTACTAGTTGATTTTTGCATGTCGTTTTATTTCAAATTAGTATCGTATTCCAAATTATCTGAAATGTTAATGATTCAGCAAATACATACAGTCAAATCATTTCTTACGATTTCGAATCGCAGTTCTCTTTTGCTTAATGTTTTTCCTGATCAAATCTATATAGCAGAATAATTCTTCGATAATAATATTTTTTTTCTATTTCTGATTACCGGTAAAAATATGAACTTTGCAAGATATGTGGCCTACGATTATTTTATTGATATAATTGTGTTTATAAAAACAATAAGAATAATTAAAGAATTTCTTCGTGAAATAAAAATGTAATTAATTTTTAATGTATTAAAAATGAATAATTTATTAAAGAAAAGAATTATGATAACCTAACATAAGACAATTTTCCTAAAGGTATGTATGAAACATGTTGTTAATAATTTAATGGCCACTGCAAAGTAAATCTGTACCTATAATTAGTATAAATTTTACTTCTTGCTCACATGATTATCTGTACAATTGAATAATACGTAAATTCTATGAATTTTGAATATTATATCAAAAGACATAACTGTTCTGTGTTTCGACTACATTATTTGGCAATAATTTTAAATCCCTTGAAAATTGTGCATGCTTAAAAATCTCATTTATTTTTCCCTTTTGGAAATCTATAAACTAATAATTTCTGTAACTTCTGTTATGAAGTAGCAAAAGCAGAATTTACTGATTTTAATGAATTTCGACTGTCATAATAAAATGGTATTTGAAAAAAAAAAGAATTATATTATTTCTTAAACAGCATTGATTCAGTTATAATATAACAAATTGACTTTCTTAAACAGCTATAGAGTACCCACTAAGATGTGAGAGTGCCTAGATAGGTAATTGAACATTGTAATCAATTTTGTCTTATTTTTTTTTATTTAGTCAGATTGCACAATTATTTTCCTTTTGCGGTAGTTTTTTTCCGTTGCCGCTGGCGACCTATTTCTTGTAATCAATTATTAGTATTATTTTTCGATAGTAGAAAGTAACTATTACAATAAGTGGCTCTCCTTTAGCCAGGATCGTCTCATATCTTATGATGCTGTGCTCTATTGTTGTTATTATTAGATAAAGAAAGAAGTCAGCCAAGATCAAATGCAGGTAAATATTGCGAAGTAGCAGGTTTTAGGTTGGGTTCTTGGAAGCGGGATAGGCTGTGTTTCCATGAAATAAAGCTTAACAAAGCTAGTGTTAGTAAAGTGAAGAACTTGAATTTAGCAAACAGAAGTTTATCTACTACATTTAATGTTTTAGATATTTTCTTAGTGTGTGTATTGAATAACACAATGCGACGTACTAGGAAAGCTAAAGTTAACGAAGAAATAGCATTAAAGTGCTGTTCCGATAATAAAAAGGATGATTCGGTGCTTGAGTGCAAAAGCTGTTCAAGTGCTTATCACAGTACTTGTATTGTGATTAGTGATGAAGAGTTTGACAAGTACAGGGCTGGAAATTTAATTTGGTTTTGTGAGTTTTGTAGAGAAAAAGCGGCACCTATTAGCGACGACAATACTGAGAATGAATCTTTTGCGGATTCAGAAAATCTGCTACGTTTAGTGGCGACAGTGAACGGAAATCCTACTTCAATTAATGCAACTGTTAATACAAGAAGTATTGTAACTTCTGAAGGAGGTAGTGATAAAGTACGCCAAAACACTGGTAATTTCACTATTGATGGTGATGCTTTTCAGGTGTTGATGAATAAACTGTCGGAAATAGGAATAGCGCAAACTGAATTAGAAAAAGGAATGAAAGAACAGGTAGACAAACTGGAACAAAATGTAAACAATAAAATCGAACAAAGTCAAGCTAGGTTAGAGAATCAAATGGAAAAGTTACAAAACGATTTCAACCATTTTAAAGGGGAAGTACAAATGAAAATAGACAAAGTACATTCTGATTTGATTGAACGGGTTCAAATTGTACAAAAGAATACCACGGAAGCATTGTCTCAATTTGATGTACAATTTGGTAGTGTGAATGCCGAATTAATTTCTCATAGTTCGGTAATAGATAAATTAAAGAACACTGTAAAAGAGACTAGCGATAGCATGACGGTATTAGATACTAAGGTAAATCAGATAACAGATATTGTAAAAGATGTACTTAATGCCGATCAGAAATGGAAAGAACCGGTATCGAATCTAATTCGGGATGTTACTAAGCATAAGACCGACTTAAGTAGGATAGAACGAGCGATTCAATCCGGAGAGGTGAAATCTGCTAGTTTGGAAGAGCGTATGTCCAAGCTAGAGGATAGACTAGAAGAGGTAGATGCTAATAAGGCAAAAGATTCAGATAATTTGAATACACGCGAGACGAATCATGCTCGATCGGTAAAACGCAAACGAACAACTTTTGATATGTATAGCCAAGATCCATTTGTTTTCATGGGGGGAGATAATCACTCAGAGAATGAGGATGAGATTAAAGAAATTCCTACAAGTAATGCAGTTAAAACTTCGACAATTAAACAGACAATTTTCCCTACCTTTAATACTTGTTTTAATCGGTTATCTGATAAATTTCAACCGCAATTTCCACGTTTAGTAGATGAAAGGAACGTAAGTCAGAACGATAGTTTCAGAATGCCAATGGAAGATTATCATAGTAATAATAATCCTTATTTCCGAAATCCGTATCATGTCATGATTCCCAATAGTTGTAGAACAGATAAAGTCAGTGGAATTTCAGAGACCGTTCCTAGACTTAAAGCTAGTGATTTAAGAGCTTTTCCACATTTTTCAGGAAATTCTAGTAAGGAATCCGCTAGAAATTATTTAAGAGATCTAGAGCAAAGCCTGGATTATTTTCAAATTACAGAAAAACGAGATTTAATGTTTGTATTAAATCAAACTTTAACTGGAGCAGCTAAGATCTGGTTTCTTTCGGCGGAAAACCGAATAAATAATTTTTATGATTTTGCCCAGTGTTTCACACAAAATTTCTGCTCAGATTATAAGGAGCGTTGGGAGTTGAAACAGCTAAAGAACGAGAAATATGATAAATCTAGGCATGGGTCGTTGATCAATTACGTGTGGAATTTAATAGGTAGATATCAAAATGCAGTCAACAATCCTACAGAGAGAGAAATAGTGGACATTGTCTTAGATGCAATTCCTGACGAGAGATTTGGATTCTTAAAGATAGTAACACCTAAATCAGTAGATGACTTAATTTGCCATCTGACTAAGTTGCAACCGCAGAAAGAAAATAGTTCTAGTTTCAATGATACGATTAAGCCTAGAAATAAGTTTAATGTGCGTCAGGTAAAATCCACGTCCACTAAGGAAAGAAAACCTGATCGTATGAATAGTAGTTGTCAGACAGAGACTAGATTTGTAAATGCATCTGTTAACAATAGCACAGACAATAGATTTATTGGCAAGAGTAGTAGTGACAGATTCGTAAGTGATAGAAATAAATATTTTAATGGGAATTTAGCCAATAATTATAGAATCTTAAATGACAGAAATAGTACTGAGAATTTCAATAATTGTAATAGAAACACAGAAAATGGACAGGATAGAGATGGTAGATATAAATGGAATAATTCTTTTAACAGAAATGGCCCATTTGCACATCCTTTTCCACCATTTCCTTGGTTCCCAATGGGAGTAAACAGGTGGAAATTTCCTCAATCTAGATTTAGGGGTAATAATCCTAATTATTTCAGTGACTTCAGGAGAAATAGAGGGAATAATCAGGAAACAACTCAGAATGAAAATCCGGAAATCCCGCAAAATTTGGAAAATGCCTCCGGCAGTCAGTGAGCTCTGATGGGGATCCTGTCTGCCTAAATATGATTTCCCCATCGAACATAATTTCTGATAGGGAACTACATGAGGCTAATATGGTGGATGAGAATGAAACTTTAATTAAAACTAAGATGTCGGACAATAGTATGGCTTTGAATATTCATTTTGTAATTGATGATGAAGAAAAACAAACGAATGTGATAGAAACCTACCCTTCACCAATCATACATTGCAATATAGCAGATATTAAATTAAAAGCCATCCTTGATAGCGGAAGTGATTTAAATATTCTCAATTACAATATTTGGAAGAAAATTAACGAAAAATTTCCATCTGCTAAGTTAAAACCAATGACTTCTTTATCACTTAAAGGTTTTGCAGGACAAGAAGAGGTACAAGTAAAGGGATTTTTAGTTTTGAACATTGAAATTAAGGGAAGCATTTTTGAGGTACCTGTTTATATCGTAAAAAGTTTGAAAGTAGATTTTTTGCTCGGATATCCATTTTTTATACGTCATCATGCAATATTGAATTGCAAAAATAAAACATTAGATATTACAGACAATTTCAACAAAAGCATTATCATTAATCTAGACGAAGATCATACCTTGTATATAAAGTCGGTCACTACTGAAATAAAATATGATAAATTGCAAGACGATGAGAGTATAACTTCAGAAAAAGAAATCAGGGAGAGTATTGGAAGTAGAGAGGATTTGACGCCAACTATTAAAGCTAAACTATTAGAATTGCTTTTACGTTATCGACATTTATTTTCGAGTGATCCCAGATTGATAAAGACAGACCCGTACGAAATTAAATTAACTGATAATGAACCAGTTGTAGACAAAATATACCCAATTCCTCAGGCGTTACAACCAGCTTTTGAAAAGGAGCTAGAAAAATGGTTAAAATTGGGAATCGCTGTTGAAAAGAGCAGTCCGTACAGAAACCCCATTCATTGCGTGAAAAAATCTAATGGTTCTCTAAGACCAGTGATTGACTTAAGATTACTCAATGTTAAGGTAATAAGCCCAAAGGTACAAGTAGAACCAGTGCAAGAGTTACTTATGAGATTAGCAGGATCGAAATACTATAGCAGTATCGATATAACCCAAGCCTATTATGGAATAGCCTTAACTCCTTCTTCTTATGAGTGTACAAGCTTCGTATACTTAAATAGACAGTATTGTCTTTGTCGTTTACCTATGGGACTAAAATCTAGTGCTGCAGTATATCAAGAGGTTATGAACAAATATTTTGGGCCAAGATTTAAATCATATGTTATTAATTTCTTAGACGATCAACTTATATTCAGTAAATCCATAGAAGAACATTTTCTACATTTGGAAACCGTATTGCAAATTTTTGACTCAGCAAATTTTGCTTTAAACTTTAAAAAATGCGATTTCATTAAGACAGAGATAAAGTTTTTGGGCCATATTGTGACTGCAGAAAAAATACAAGTTAATCCAAAACTTAATGAACCGATTAGATATTTTCCATTGCCAAAAACAAAGAAACAAATTAGACAGTTCTTAGGTTTGATCTCTTGGAGAAGGAGACATATAAAGGGGTTTGCTGAGCTTACTGCGCCTTTGTTTGATCTCCTAAAGAAACAGCAGAGAGTAGGATTTACACTTGAACTATTAGAAAGATTTGAACAATTACGAATATTAGCCAGTGAAGTGCCCTCGTTAGCTCAACCGAATTTTGATTTACCATTCCATTTATATGCAGATGCCTGTGCTCAGAGTTTATCCTCATATTTGGCACAATTTCCACAAGGTAAAGAGGAGAAGGAACCAGAAGTAATAGCCTACGCAAGCAGGAGAATAAAAGCGCATGAATATTCCTTAAATATATACCAACTGGAAACGCTTGCAATATTATATGCATGTGAACAATTTTCACAGTTTATTTTAGGCAGAAGAGTTATAGTTCATACGGACAACATGGCAGTAACTCATTCGCTAAAGGTACAAAACTTAGATCCACGAACTACAAAAATGTTGTTAAGATTACAACGTTTTGATATAGAATATCACCATATTTCGACACAAGACAATAAAATAGCTGACATTTTGAGCAGAAATCCTCCAGAACCGCCACTAGATACAGAAGAACATTTAATTAATTTTATAACAGTCAGTGATTACAATATGCTTAATTGGGAGGAACTAAAAGTAGAGCAACAAAAGGATGAATACTGTAATAAGTTAAGGAGATTACAGTTAGATAAGACATGTTTACATGAAGGAATATTATTCCTTAAAGATGATAGTAACAATAGCTGGTTGTTGGTAGTACCGAAAACTATGACTAAACAAATAATAGAAACAGTTCACAACAAAGCTCATTTCGGTTTGAATAAATGTTTAAATTTTATAAGGAGATTATTTAAGTGGAAAAATATCAGGGCAGATTTACGTCGTTATATAAATGATTGCATTGAATGTTCAAGAATAAAACATACTAATATAGTTATTTCAAAGGAGGAATGTCATATTACAGCCGTCAATAGCCACGAAAAGCTCTGCATTGATATTGTAGGTAAATTGCCTAAAAGCGGGAATTATAATTATATTTTATCCGTAATAGATGTCTACTCCAGATTTTTAGTTTTCTTGCCATTGAGGAAAGCAAATTCTAAAGAAATAATTACAGTACTAAAAAATAGATATTTTCACATAGTGCCATATCCAATGATGATAATCTCAGACAAAGGAGGACAATTTTCTTCTAAGAATTGGAAAGAATTTTGTAAAATCACTGGTATGAAACATATAATGACATCTCCTTATTCTCCTTTCTCTAATGGAATACTAGAGAGAGCTCATAAGAATTTGAATCAATTGATAAGACTTCGATGCCACAGTGATCATACAACCTGGTCTAAATTTTTACAAGAGATTCAAGATATGTTAAATTATTCTATGTGTGAAACTACGGGAAAATGCCCGTCTGAGTTATTTTACTCCTACTCGACGGATATGCATCTGAGAAAAAAATATCCATGGCCAAAAGTTTTAGAACAAACACCATTGCAGGACAGACATTTTCAAGCAGAAATACATGTTCCAAACTTACAGGGAAGTAAGAAAAATAAAAATAAAAGAGAGGTAACCTTAAATGAAAATGATCTCGTGCTAATAAAAACGCACGAATTATCTTCTGCACTGAAACAAAAAACACATAAATATTGTTACTGTTATTGTGGTCCATTTATTGTATATAGAATACTAAGGAATAGAGCCATTCTCAAAGATCTCAAAGGAAATGAAATAGGAACACAGAATTTTACAAACTTGAAGCTTTTTAACTGCTCAGAAGAGAAGAAGAATGAATTACTGAAAGATTATAAGCCCTGATTTAGACAGATAAGCTATTGTATTATTGAGGAAAAGTAAGATAATTCTAGCTTTATAGGAATGCTGCTCTGAATAAAAAAAATAATTATTAGAAACATTAGTTTAGATTAGTTGTGTTTAAGATTACATTTATCGTGTATTCAGCGTTTGACAAATAGATGCGGTTAATGTTAGAAGAATTTAAAATAATTTCATCATTTCACTAATTATGTTAGATTGCACGTGAAATTATTTTTTCCCCAGCGGGGGCTTTGTGGCTAACCTCATGGTTATTCGCTTTCCCACAATTGTTTTTACTATTAGTTTTATTTAATTTAAAATAATTTTTCTATTTTTCCTGTTATGATGACGTCATGTGATTTAATACCATGCCAGAAGTAGGAATACAATCAATTCAAATTCATTTAGATTTAATTTACCAAATTTTTTGCAGACTAATCAATTTTCTCTATTTTGAAAGAATTATTTATATAATTTTGTAACTAATTTTTATTTATAACAGCTAAATCAACCTCTCGAACTAAATGAAATATGAAATTATTTATTTAACCATATTCCATATGTTGCAGTGGGCGTTCCCTTGTTTATACAGTTGTAACCCCTTTAGCACCAGAATTAGTAAATATTGCGTTTAGGATTACCGACTAATTCAGCATATTTTAAATGGATCAGACACTTAAGTTTTAACGGTATGTGGAAAATTTGAATTTTTCCCATTTTAGCTTCGACTTTGATATAAATACATATATATACGTGCTGAAGAAGTGTTTCCTTATTTTAGGCATAAGTTATTGCCTAATATATGACAATTTACACAGTATGACGAGATAAACTAAGTGACTGAGTGTTCTACGTATGATCCATCTTTAACGGTAAGATTAGAACAATAGAAGCATTGATATTAAGAAGTTACTTAATTACATTTTAATGGTTGATAATTATCGGTGGTGTTGACAGTATACTTTTCTTCAAATATGGAAAATACATTTACAGTATGTTTTCCTGATATTTACGTAGTGAACACAATGCTCGTGTAAGGAAATTTACAGCCTCCCGCTTTCAAACCTAATACCGATTACTTGCATATTTCGTAATAGTATATCCGATTAATTGTGTAGTACGAATTTTGCAATATGTTTTCGATTAGTTAAACTAACCTAATAAGCAATGTGAAACAGAGAGATCTTGGCTATTTCAAAATTTTCTGTAAAATATATCTTAAGAGCATGAGTATTTACTAGTTGATTTTTGCATGTCGTTTTATTTCAAATTAGTATCGTATTCCAAATTATCTGAAATGTTAATGATTCAGCAAATACATACAGTCAAATCATTTCTTACGATTTCGAATCGCAGTTCTCTTTTGCTTAATGTTTTTCCTGATCAAATCTATATAGCAGAATAATTCTTCGATAATAATATTTTTTTTCTATTTCTGATTACCGGTAAAAATATGAACTTTGCAAGATATGTGGCCTACGATTATTTTATTGATATAATTGTGTTTATAAAAACAATAAGAATAATTAAAGAATTTCTTCGTGAAATAAAAATGTAATTAATTTTTAATGTATTAAAAATGAATAATTTATTAAAGAAAAGAATTATGATAACCTAACATAAGACAATTTTCCTAAAGGTATGTATGAAACATGTTGTTAATAATTTAATGGCCACTGCAAAGTAAATCTGTACCTATAATTAGTATAAATTTTACTTCTTGCTCACATGATTATCTGTACAATTGAATAATACGTAAATTCTATGAATTTTGAATATTATATCAAAAGACATAACTGTTCTGTGTTTCGACTACATTATTTGGCAATAATTTTAAATCCCTTGAAAATTGTGCATGCTTAAAAATCTCATTTATTTTTCCCTTTTGGAAATCTATAAACTAATAATTTCTGTAACTTCTGTTATGAAGTAGCAAAAGCAGAATTTACTGATTTTAATGAATTTCGACTGTCATAATAAAATGGTATTTGAAAAAAAAAAAAGAATTATATTATTTCTTAAACAGCATTGATTCAGTTATAATATAACAAATTGACTTTCTTAAACAGCTATAGAGTACCCACTAAGATGTGAGAGTGCCTAGATAGGTAATTGAACATTGTAATCAATTTTGTCTTATTTTTTTTTATTTAGTCAGATTGCACAATTATTTTCCTTTTGCGGTAGTTTTTTTCCGTTGCCGCTGGCGACCTATTTCTTGTAATCAATTATTAGTATTATTTTTCGATAGTAGAAAGTAACTATTACACCGCCAGTAGGGAAAAAGTTATGGGATTGTAAAGTTCAGAGCCTGGCGTACGAAAACCACACAAAACTTAGCATTTGGCTTGCTCCTCTTTGTACTGACAAGATATAATGAACTCTAACGTATTCCCATCACAGAACATGATATTTGACATAAGAAAATCTGTATGAGAAGAATTGTCAGTGTTGCCATCCATAGAAATTACAGTGTTGCCAGAATAAGAATACCTCGAAAAACTTGCAAGCAAATAGTAGGCCCTACATGATCGGGACTTGCGTTGCACAATACGGGTTATAAAGTATGTTCTGAAAGAGCATCAATCATGAAGTGACCACATTATTAGCTGCAGTCCGCCAGTAGGGCAAAATTATGGGGCTGCAAAGTGAACATGAGAGACTATGGCAAACAGAAGGAATAACCTGTTTGTGTGTGCAATAGCAAATGGTATTTGTTTGGGAAGGGGAGATAGCTATGTAAATGACATTGTTAAGCCACACAATTGATATGAAGAGCAGAAAGTATCGAGTGATCCAAACAAAAACAGTTAGTACAATATGCACATCCGACGATAGCCAGCGACGCGCAGTGATAACACATTTCTGTGGTAAGGGAGTCAAAACAGTACTGAATTGGTGTCTGGAATGCTTCCGGATATCCAGGTATCCCGCTTTATAGAAAGCAAAGCGAATCATGTTACGGAACAGGGGAGCGCAGAATTGGTACAGCGTGAACGACTGGAGAGGCAGGAAATTGTCACGGTGCACTTCTATTTAAATAATATTCTATAATGTTAATACAAGTATATTATAACTACTTTGATTCTTACAAACTAAATAACGTATTATGTAAAACGTAATTCCGTGCGAACCACGAAAACATGATGTCACAAAACACCGTTGTGTTCACTCTTTCATTCGCTGCAAACCAAGCTTTTCGCGGTATTCTTATTCGGGCAACACTGCAATTTCTATGGATGGCAACACTGACAATTCTTCTCATACAGATTTTATTATGTCAAACATCATGTTCTGTGATGGGAGTACGTTAGAGTTCATTATATCTTGTCAGTACAAAGAGGAGCAAGCCAAATGCTAAGTTTTGTGTGGTTTTCGTACGCCAGGCTCTGAACTTTACAGTCCCATAACTTTTTCCCTACTGGCGGACTGCAGCTAATAATTTGGTAACTTACTAACTACCTGATGCTCTTTCAGTATATGTAACTCTTATTGCGCAATTCGAGTCTCGATATCGCGCCCCTTGCTTGTTAGCACTGAACTGAAACATTTTATACTAAATGGTTCCCGACATCTTCGAAAATTGAAACCACTCTGCGTAGCTTTTACTAATGAAATATAATTCTAAAATAAATATCTTATAGTTTAGGGAGTCATCGGTGATCTTATTGAGTGTAAAACTTGAAAAAGAAATTCTTCACTGACGGCAATTTTGTTTCAGATAATAGAGATGAGTTATACCTGAGGAGATATTCTACCGCGGAAGGGGAGGGAGAGATCCATTCCACTTACAAATTAGAAGATTGCATAAGTCATTGTTTACGACACCGTATCTCATCCCTTATCTGAAGTAGGAAGGGCTGGAATTGTAGCGTCTCTCCATTTTGAAACGGTTTCCAGAAATTAGTTGGGTCATGCCGAGTTGTGGTCATACTGTGTGATTTAGTACTTGAGTTGTCGGGATCCCTCCTGGCACTAACAGGGGAGGGTGCACTGGTCTTAACACTCAGGTGTCGATACTGAATATGTCGGTTGGCTCCCACTTTCTATTCGAGCTCCCACCACCAGTAAGTATATCTGATAGATGAGTTTTGGTCAATCGTAGTAATGAGGTTATTGTTTTTCCCTTCTCCACAAAATTATTTCTTTTTTAAAATTTTTAGTTTAGTCTTGTTTTAAAGCAGTGAGACTATATGGTATGTTAATCAACAGTTTAAGATGGAACGTTCAATGTTTTTCAGTCAGAATCACTCCTGGGACCCTCATTATCCTTCAGACTAGAATAGTGGATTGATTGATTTTTAGTTTAGCGTCCCTTTCAGCAGCGAGGCTATATGAGACGTGGACTTACTGATTAACGTGGAATCCGAACAGCATGAGCTCCCGCGAACCCAAGAATCCCACGTCAAAGGCACGTACTCTAACCGCTTAGCAACGAGGGAACTCTCAGACCAGAACAAAGGGCTTTTTCTCTAGAAGATTATTTTTGTACTTGAACGTTTAAATGTAGCACATTACTATCGATGAACAACTATGTCTATATCAAGAGAACCCCTGATTCACCCATCAGAGTTAAATATAACATTGCAATGTTCATCTAATTGCCCTTATTAAATTCTTCTCATACTTACAAATGAATGACTGACCAGATGGTATAACCTCCTGGAAGTTGCCAAACTAATGTGACAATGAAAATCCTTTGTAATAAATATAAATCTGGGACACGCAAAGATAATTAGTAATTTCATTTATACATCTGTTGTAAGTATGTGTATGAATTTTCTAAGTAACATTGAATTTGATTACGTTTGTGTAAAACTGAATCCACAGTATTAACCATCGCTTCTTTCTTTGTTTTTGTCTACCTGTTACAATCTTTATGCTTTGTTTCTTTGTATGAAATTCATTATACACTAGTACACTATCACTCATCGAATCTCGTTTTCACCTTCGGATATCCAACCTGCTAATATGATTATTTTCAGAATTCAACTCACTGATTAGGATGCATTTGATTATATTTTTGCTTTGATCAGTGCCAATCCAAATCTAATAACCAATACAGAGAAATGGATCACCTGATCAAATTAATTTTCAGAGGAATGCAGACACATAGAAAGGAGTTGGTTGGGCTTAATATAGTCACGTAAAAGAAATGTGGAAAATTGCATGTACTGTATCAGCTTTAACGTTGGGTCAACAGTGGCTTCCTTTGGATTTGTGTCGCCCAGGGTTCTATATCATGGTGTCACTTGTTTTGATTTTAGAATCCCTTTCAGCAGCGAGCTTATATGATACATACATGAGCTGTGGACATACAGCTTACTGTGGGATCCAAACCACATAAGTTACCGTCAGGAATCGATCTCGGATCTCTCACGTCAAAGACGCGTACGCTAATCGCTTAGCCACATGGGAAGCTCTGTATCAGCTGTTATCTCTTCTCAATATGTTAATGAAATGGTTCAATTATCAGTTCATTCTTAACCTTATAGATTTTCTCTGCTTTGCATAGGCATTAGAAATAAAATGAAATCGTCATCAAATAACTCCTATAAAAGTTACGAGTATATTATTCACTTACTGGGTCATATTCGGAGAATTACTAAAGTATCTGCTTTAACCCTTGAAAGACGAATTCTTTGTGGATTTCAGTATATGCTAAGGAGGACTGAAAAATATCCACTGCAGTATTTTACTCAAATGAGATTATATTGTTGCTAGATTTATTTTAAATTTTTTCCTTAAAACAATATTGCTTTTCATAGCATATATTAATTGTTGCAATTATATGTTTAGTGTATATGTATGCGCATGTATATTTATATTTACAGTTCTTATGAGTTTATTCACTGTAAAGAATTTGCAGAAAATATGCTGCTTAGTGCAGAAACTTCTCGATATATTTTAGTCTGAACAAATACTAGATGCATATACATGCCTCCCAATGGCTTTAATGTACTAATTTTGTATTAATAACTGTTTACTAACACATTCTCGTGCTTATTTTGATATAACTGTGCTTATACTATCAGTGGGAGTGTTTTTTACCAAGTCAACTTGTTGCGATGTACGCACAATCTAAATAATCATGTTGGTTATGTTCTTATTCAGTAAGGAAATGGAGGCAAATGATTTGTCCCATGGAAACAAGTATTCTAAGAATTTACTGACACAAAACGAAAACGTGGAGAGAGAGAGAGAGAGAGAGAGAGAGAGAGAGAGAGAGATCACATCTTCATAATTAAAAATCTGACTTTCAAAACTGCGGATAATTCATACTCCTTTCTTAGTCCTGCAAGCTTTAAACTATCTCTAGAATAAGTATATGACACTGGAAATTTTAGTACTTAATTGATAATTCCTTTATAAATCATTGTTGTGTTTGCTCTGTAAGCTAAAGGACACGATCCAACATTAAAGAAGATCGTCAAAGATCAATACGGTGCAATCATTCCCTATGTCTGATCTGAATTCAAATCCGAATCCTTGATATAGTCGGATCAGAATCCTTGATATAGGACAATGCTTTATACTGCACAACCATGTCAACTAAGTACTACTTGATAATCCGTGTATTTTCAGACAGCTAATCTACCTGAAAATGAGTTGTGGCATTTCTGTAACAACCAACATTTTGAAAGAATGTCATGCTTCAACTCTCCTTATCCCCATAAAACTGAACAAATGAGCTACATTAAAGCATTTTTGTAAACAAAATGGACAACATGAATTTAAAATTAGCCCCTTTTTCTTGAGTGTGACTGTTTTGTCTAGTGACTAATACTTTACTTGTATTACATTTGGATCTCTGAATGTTCAATGTATAGTGTGTTTGAAAAAGAACTCCCTAGTTTTAATGTATCCTAGAATCTGTACAAAGTGACATACCCTATTCTACTTTGTTGTGTTTGATTCATGAACTCTCCAAGTTTGCTTCCCCGTCCTGCAGTTGTCAGGTCTACTTGAGGTTAAAACGGCACCAATGCTGCTTTTTTCCTCAGCTTCCTCACTTCAGTCCAGACAGGCGTGCAGTGCAGAGCAACTCAACAACAATGTGTACTCCGAAACAGAAAGCGCAGTGTGTTCTTTGGCTTGCGAAAACTGAGTCAGTTATTACAGTGCAATGTAATTTTAGACGTCAGAATGGTAGTGAACCTCCTACAGCAAAAACTATCCGTCATCGGCTAAAGTCTTTCAAGGAAACCGGTAGTATTACACCTGAAATATTGGTGAATACGTGGCGAGAAGTGGAATATCGTCTCGATGTGTGCAGGGCCACAAATGAATCCCACTTTGAAGTCTACCAACATTAAATAAAACTTGAAGGAATTCTCTTTCATGATATGTACTCATTGATGTAAGTTTTCATTCATTTCCCAATTAAATTTATAATTACAACTAGGGAGTTCTTTTTCAAACACGAATGTTCAATGTCTGGTTACCTAATCCTCACCACTATACTCATGTAATCCCAGTTCTCACTCTTGATATCTGAGCATTTGAGATTAAGAAATAAACGCTTATATTTTATTCTGAGAGATCATATGGTTAACTCTGTACCTGTAAGAATTTCTGAAGCAAAGATAGTTAAACTAAATTTTAGTGTCCTTGGGTATAACTGGGTAAAATATACTGTTGGGTCTGGGTCTAACAAACGGTTCTGAGAACTCGAAATATTTTAACTGGTTTTAGCTACTGGCGCGAAAGGGCTGCATAACACACTGATTTCATGTGAAAGTACAGAAGTGTATTAAAGTGCACTTTTAGTATTTGGTAATTCGTATTTATTTATTTATTTATTTATTTGCTACTCATTATTTCTATATGGTGATGTTTCGGTGTCGTTAGACCTAAAAAAAAATAAGCCTAACGTTATAAGTGGACGATACTATGCAAGTAACATATAAAGTTGAACCTATGAAGTAACATCCAGCAGCAGTAACCTATGAAGTTAATACAAGAAACACAATCCATAAACGACATCGAGCTGAAGAGAATGAAATGTTTGCCGGGTAAATGCTCATGAGTACTTTTTGAGAAATGTATGTCGTTTGTTGCCAAATATAACTAACAAATTTTATTTTGCTAGAACAAATTGTTTTTATTTAATATTATGTACGAGGGTCATTCATTAAATAAAATTGTTTAATTATACAAAACGAAAAACACAATATTTATTTAAAACAAACAGTCTTGTTACATACCTGAAGCTTCCTTCACTTCTTTCGTACTTACCACTTTTATTTAAGCATTTATCGTATCTGTTTACGAGTCTCTAATTTTCATGTTATACTTTGCTGTCACCTGTACACCAAGCCAAGTGGTCACTGCATTTAAATAAAATACTTATATCACAGGAATGGAGACGCCTTTCTTGATCGAATTGTGACAGGTGATGAGACTTGGGTGTTCTATGTTACTCCAGAGATTAACTACCAATCACTTGGGTGGCATCATCCAGAAAACCGAGAAAATTCAGACACTCACAACACGAAAGTTTATGGAAAACCTTTTTTTGTGATTGTAAAATAGATTTCTTTCAAAAGGCACTACGATCAATGAGAGTCGTTCTTGTGAGACTTTAAGATAACTAGCGCAAGCCATCGAAATCACGAAGCGAGGAATACTTTATGGAGGAATTGTGCTTCTTCACGAGAATGCCCACCCTCACACTTTTGTTCTATCTCAAAATTGCTGGTTCAATACGAATGGGAATTTTTGATCATCCACTCTATAATACGGACCTTGCTCCTAGCGATTTTCATCTCTTCCCTAGACTGAATAAGTTGGTGGGCGGTAAACATTTTAGAAGTGATTAAGAGTTGAAGAATTCAATGACAAGTCTCTTAATGAATTGGCGACAGAAGAGTATACCACGGGAGTTCTGAAGCTTGTGAACAGACACGACAAATGTTTGAATGTATGAGGTGATTATGTATAGCAGTGAAGGAAACTTCAGGTATGTAACAGAATCGTTTTATCCAATAAATATTGTGTTTATCATTTTCTATAACTAAACGTTTTATTTCTGTATCACCCTCGAACACACACGAGGTGTGTTCGAAAAGTAATGAACTTTTGGATGGTAAAAATACATTTATTGATTTGGGAATCCCAATCACTAATCCCCTTCAAAGTAGTTTTCTTGGTAATGCACACACTTCTCCCACCGTTGTTGTCATTGTTGGAAACACTTCTGGAACATAGCTTTTAGAATGGTGAGCAATCGTGCCGTGGCATTCCG
The DNA here is from genome assembly GCF_964235325.1 of Thermobia domestica. Taxonomy (NCBI): domain Eukaryota; kingdom Metazoa; phylum Arthropoda; class Insecta; order Zygentoma; family Lepismatidae; genus Thermobia; species Thermobia domestica. The sequence continues at coordinate 275,504,116 of NC_137462.1, forward strand.
CATGATGTCTTTTCTTGACTCAAATCTGGTCCCATTTAGTGGCATTTTCAGCTTGGGAAATAACCAAAAGTAGTACGGAGCCATGTCGGGTGAGTAGGGACCTGACGCAAGACAGGAATGTTGCGTTTGAAAGATGAAAACCTAAATAAATATCTTGTGCAATGTCCAGACGTCACTGCTTCTGCTCCATTGTTAGCAGCTTCGGTGTAAATTACGGGGACATTCTATTCATGTCAAATTCTCGTTCAAAATTGAATGTACTGATCCTATGTTTACACCTATGCCGTTCGCAATTTCTCGGACTGTGATACAATGATCCTGCAAGACCACAAACGGCACCTACTCAATGTGCCATTCCGGCTTGTTGAGGGCCTACCAGAACGTGGCTCACTGTTCACTGATGTCCGGCCATCTTTAAAGCGATCGTGCCACTTCTGTATGCAAAAGGTGCTCATGGCATCGCCCCCGAATGCTTCTTGAATTTTGCGAATAGTTTGTGCTTGAATATTGCCAAGCTTTTGCCAAAATTTAATGCAATATTTCTGCTCAAGTTTTCCTGTCATTTTACAAAAATGAAATACGATGATAGCTCACTACATGGCTTTATTCGTTGGCCGACTGTCAGTGACTGACGTTTTCTGAGTGGCGGGAATAAATTCACAACTGCCGGGAACCGGGGAACACTAACATGTCGTAAAATTTACGACGGCGACCTAATACTTGGCGACTTCAACCAGTTCTACGCATGCGTTGAAATTGGCGTCTCGGCTAATCTCATTTGTGAGTAACTGTTGCTATAGGCAGATTGAGTTTACCAGTGCTCTCGTGTAAGTGTGCCATAGAGAGGCAATTCGTAGATTTTACGAGGTATTAGTTGTAACGTTACAATTTTGAAAGTAACTTTCATTGTTGTGTATTTTTTTCTGAAATAGGAATTTGAAAGCCAGTTCCTATTGAAGTGACTCAAAATAACTTCACAAGTGTTATTTTGGATCACCTTTCGGTTTAGCATAGTAAAAGCGGGTTCATTGAAAGTAATGTTAATTTTTGGAAGTAGACTTATGATAAAATTATAATAGCAATCTATGCATATATTAAACCAACAACGTTTAGTTAAAAATCTAGAAATTGGTCACTCTCAATGTATCCTATAAAGTAAATAAATAAACATTAATTATTATTTTACAAAATTTATTTAATTTATTAATTGTCATTTATAATATCATAAATATTTATTTATTAAATATTTATAACATTTAAAACACAGTTCTGACCAGAACAAAATGAATTATATTAATAACTATACGTTTTTTTGTAACAGTTTCAAGGACCTAACGTCCTCTTCATCAGACATTTAGAAAAGACGGATGACAGCAAATCGTATATCTTCCTCAGCCGTTAGTTAGCATATTCATTTATAACGTCAGCATAGTTATAAATGAATGTGCTAACTAACGGCTGAGGAAGATATAAGATTTGCTGTCATCTGTCTTTTCTAAATGTCTGATGAAGAGGACGTTAGGTCCTTGAAACTGTAACAAAAAAAGTATAGTTATTAATATAATTCATTTTGTTCTGGCCAGAACTGTTTTAAATGTTATTGTGATTATCCAGAACCATGGAGATTGTTTATTAAATATTTATATATTAGAAAAAATATATTAGAAAAAAGTTTATGGCAAGGAAACAATGAGTTTTCCTTCAAATCGTAAAATTTACGGATGTTTAATAATAGTGTACTATAAAAACATATTAGTGTTCCCGGGTTAATGTACCTGTACATCTATACTGAAGAAAGGCTACCACGTGTCATTGGTTTACGTGGGAAAAGCTTAGTTTTCGATACTTTTCGAATACACCTCGTATAAAAGAATAAGCTTTATGTAGCAGAATGTATGTACAATATTGTTCTTTGCCTTCTAATGATGGTACACATACTCCTAACAGTGACGCATCTGCTATTAGTATGTAAACTACAATACTAATTAACTAGAATATAAAATTTCAGCTTATTTTTGATGCGTGTTCTTTTCATAAGAAGAAAAATGAAGAAGTAGAGTAGCTACTCTTATGATGTTATCGATAGAGACTCCAATAAAAAAATATTAATTTTCAGGATGTAACTCTTGAAGAAGGGTTTAGCTCATTAGCTTTACTCTAGAAGATTGGGCTTCTGGTGGATAGGTTTCTCAACACCAGCGTCAGCACATTGCTTCTTATAATTGAATCGACTTCTTTATATTTAGCTTTCGATTTTTCCTTCACCTCTCATTCCATCGTCGTTCCAGCATTTTTTTCTCTTGTGTATTTTTCTTTCTTTTTTCTGTATTTTTGATTTTTCCCATTGTTTTTTAGTTTCTGGTGAGTTTAAAAATATTAAAGAGGAGGAAAATGTAATGTTGAAATTGGAAACACACTTTTGGCTTAAAGTTAGAATAATATGACAAAAGATACTGTATGTACCCAAATACTTTGCATAACGTGGTTAATTATTTCCAACCAACTTCCATGTTTGCAAATTGGCATTTTCGGAATCACTTTACAATGAGTGAAACTTGATTCTGCTCATCACTTAAATTAAAAATATAATAAACAAGTTTAACAATTTAAAATATAAATTAATCTAAATAACGCAGAAATTATATAAAATTATAAGTATATTTTTCTTCAGCTGTAAATTAGAAGAGAAATCTTTCAGATTAACGTTTGGCAGTTATGTCCTCTAGGTCAAAGAAGACACATGATTAGCCAAAGTGTATGATTATGAAAGACATTGATGGAACAAAAAATACAAGATGTGATCGAAAAGTACGGTGAATGTGGTTGGACACAGGCCCGTATCCACGGGGGGCTAGGGTGGGCAGGGTCCCCCTAAATTTTCACTGCCCCCCTAAAATTTTCACTGTAGGCTTACAAATGAACTATAATATGATGATGAACTATAATATGGTTGGGTCTCACCCTCTAACTTCTACCGCCCCCCTACATTTTTGGGCTAGCTACGGGCCTGGACATTGCATGTATCGATGTTGTATCTATTTCAAGTAGTAAGCCTAGTAGCCTAAATTTTTGATAAGTAACTGTCTAGTTTGAACGACTTGTGAAGAATCATGTTAGTTGGCTTCCAGAGGCAGATGAGTGATGACGTGGTAAGAGTATTTGTCACGTGTCAATATTAAGTTTTGTTCTAGCTCCAAAAAGGTACCGAAAAGCTCACGAAATGTCAAAATCAGTGTATGGCTATTGCATTGAAGACTGTTTACAAGTGGTACGTATGAGCAATTAAAAAGTAGCAATGAGTCGGTTGAAACAAGCAACGGTCGAGACGTCATTTGACATCAAAAACCGACAAAAAATGTACAAAAAGTGGCATAAATGATTTGTTCAAGCAGTCAAATGACTATTCAAGACCATGCCGAAGAACTAAACATCTCGTATGGGTCCGCGAAAAGCATTTTAACCTCCGATTAAATGGGCAAATGGCTTTCTTATTCATCATGAAAACGTGCCGCGAGTTTTTGGTCGAAAAAAATATTTCTGTCTGTCCATATTCGCTCTGCTCTCGAGATATAGCACCATGCGGCTTCTGCTTCTTCCCGAACATTAAAACCGTGCTTAAAAGAAAACGTTTTGACACCATTCCTGTCATTGAGAAGGCGCCGACAGAACAGCTGAAAGTCCTTCCAAAAGAAACCTTCCGGTAAAGCTACCAGTCATGGATTCAACGTTGGGATAAGTACATTGTTAGCTAAGGACAGTACTTTAAAGGGGTATACGGACAAAATCTCGCGGCCGAAACATCGCCGCCCAGAATCTCGCCGGCCAAAACCTCGCGGGACAAAATCTCGCCGGGCCAAAACCTCGCCGCGAATGAAACTTTTCTTTAAAATTAACCCAATGTGTTTCCTAATATTCAATTCCACATTACAAATAATAATAATAATAATAATAATAATAATAATAATAATAATAATAATAATAATAATAATAATAATAATATACAAATCATCGGGCTTTCTCGGGTTATTCCCGTTTCCTCCCACTTTCTTTATTCGATCATTTCCTTCATCCTTGTCATCTACGTCTCCTTTAACCTATAGGACATAATCAAGGGACGTCGTAAAAACTCATATATTGTTTCATATTTTCAAAAATATTATTAGATTTTTGTTAAAATTTTAAGTTTTTGGATGTTCCAAAGTTCACGAAACTAACCTCGTTAGTTGTCATTACTTTCCTTATGCAGACTTTCTTTCCCTATAACCAGTTTAAAAACATCCTGTCGCCCTACCTTCACATTGTAATCCTCTAATACAGAAATAGAATTTTCATATGGTATTGCGGGACTTGGTCAAATACCCGTGATACTTCTTCTGAAACAGCGTCTTTTATACCGTCATCCTTATCATCTGTTGGAACATTTACATTTTGGTCAGGCGAGATTTTGAGTATGGCGATATTTTGGGGCGCGAGGTTTTGGCCCGGCGAGATTTTGGCCCGCGAGGTTTTGGGTGGCGAGGTTTTGGCCAGGCAAGGTTTTGGCCCCGCGAGATTTTGGCCCGCGAGGTTTTGGCCAGGCGGGGTTTTGGTCCGGCGAGATTTTGTCCCGCGAGGTTTTGGGCGGCGAGGTTTTGGCCAGGCGAGGTTTCGGCCTGGCGAGATTTTGGGCCGCGAGGTTTTGGGAGGCGAGGTTTTGGTCCGCGAGGTTGTCGCCGCGAGGTTCTGGCCGCGAGGTTTTGTACCCAAACCCTTTAAAGGAGATTAAACCAAATTCCATGTAAGCTTATTATTTTGTTTTTAATAAAATTACCCACGATACTTTTCGATCACACTTCGTATATTGGAAGAGACGAGAAAACCCACTGAGAGGAAGTTAGTTATCCACCTAAAACCTACATGCCCTGGGATCAAATTAATGATCCCTCGCTCCAGAAGAAAACTGTTTTATCATTGAGTTACTTTATCCCTGAAAGTAAGAAAGAGGGTAATATTATCGTTACTGAGTAAATATAATTCTCAATAAAATAACTCCAAATTATACAACCTTTTTTATAACAATCATGATAAACAATATGAAATAATAATAGTAATAATGATGATGATTTATTGTTGAGTTTTACTAAAGACAACTAACTTGTTGTACGATACTTTGATTTTACAGTAATTTTAGCTTTCTTTATATCTCCCTATGAAGAAGCAATAAACATGAACCCCTGTTGTGGTCAAGTGAATCATATCTAATACTTTCCCGTTTAGAATACTGTACAGACATTTTCATGGTGGTAGTTTTTATGGTTTTGCTATCGTTGCACCATCATAGTAGCTAATAAAAATATAAAGAATACAATAAACCATAAGAAGGGAGTTCGTCTCTTAGAGAAATACAGTTTCCATTATTTCATCCCCTACCTCTTCGTCTATGTTCCTTGGTAAAAAGTGAGTTGACTCTAGGGTGAATCTGCTTCAGTGACAGAATCATGTATGATCGAATGGTTTTTCAGTCAACAAAACACACACAATCCAAGGAATAACAATTTGTATTTAATCTATAGCTTTAACCCATTTCGTTTCAGTATTTCACAGTTCATAAAGTCATTTTAAAGGAAGATTCCCCCCTTAGAACCCTCCTTTATGCCTCCATATTCAGCAATTTTCCGCCTCCCTCCCTTTTAAATTGCAAATGTGGTTGCTTCTCTTTGAAGATTTGCTAGTAACAAAACTGTTTCTTTATTCATCCCTTTCTCCTCTTGTTTATTATTCTTATGTTTTTCCTTTGTTTCCACTTCAGTTTTTCTCCCGCACTTTCTTAGCGTCACTTTGCTTGTCTGTTCTTATTCCTCTTCTTTTTGGTGTATTTTGTGTTTTTGAATGTTCTGGAGTTCCCTCTATCCATTAGTCAAACTCAAGTGCAGGGTAGGCAGACACACAAAAGCAGAAACTTCAGATTTGTTTTACAACTTTTGTCTTCTTAAACTTTCTCTGCAACTGTGTTTATTTCGTTCCTCTGAAAGTATACAAAAAGGAAATGGAGTATTTATTATCCACCTGGTCTCAGTTACAAAGATTTTACTTTATCCACTCCTCATGCCAAAGGTAGATTTGACTCCTACTGAAAGTACTTTTTATTGTTTATACTAGTGTTTGTTGCGGGTTGCAAACGTACTATAAAAAAAAAAATCTTCAGGTTTTACGTCCCACGGTTAAGCCGGCTAGGCTAAAGGAGACGATGATGATGAGAAATGAATGAAATGGTGGAATGAAGAAAGTAGAAGGAAACAGGAGAATCCTGAGAAAAGCCACACACAGGATGTTTGTCCGCCAAAAAGTTCACTTGGCGCGAGCTGAGATCGAACGAAGGACCCCATACACCAGAGGTGAACGCTCTACCACTGAGCCATCCTTGCCCTAGCCAGCTTACTACTTCTGGCATACCATATCTCGGTATTGCTCGGATGCTCACTGGAAACGTTTACAGAGTCATAGGCAACAAACGATAATCGTAGCAGATAATTATAACTTGGATCTTTAATGGACGTCAGTTTTGGTGTACTAGGATATCGATGGGATGTCTTACTTTTTCAAGTGGACGCACCTGAAGACCCTATCAAAATCCACATGTCCACTTATGTACCATAAACGGGATTCCTGCGTAGTATTTCTAGGCTTCACGTAGGATATTAATGGAAAATCTTTCCTACACCCTGATATTGCACTCTGACAATCATATTATATTGGATTTCGAGGAAACCTCTGACATTAGTTCTATTACCCTTATAGTTTCACTCCAGTCCAGAATATCCTTTGAAATGTCCCGTTAATATGTTCAATCTGAATTTGAAACAGTTTTAGTTTCCAGGCCTCTGGAAAATCAGTACACTTAATTCAACGAGCTTCGAGAATGTTTTCCATTTATTTAATGATTTTAGAAAATGGTTTTACAAACTATAATTCGTAGGTATTTATCGAAAATATTTCTCCCACCAACATTTTATTATCCTTATTATTAGGTTAATATACCATGATTATGATCCGAGGACAAAGCAGATAGTGCTTATGATGACAGTGAGCAAAATGGTGGAATGAAGAAAGTGGAATAAATGGAAGAACATGTGCACACGCAATTTGTTCACCACAAAATCTACTTGGTGCGATTTTGGATGGAACTAGTGACCCTATACAGAAGAGGTGAGCGCTCTTCCATTGAATGCCGTATCTCTCATTTCAAACAAAATGTCTGCTGATTCCGTATCTCCTATCAGAACAAAAACGGACGTGATTTTGGTTCAATGTTTAATAATATGAGCTGGCTATCTCTTTCGCAGTTTTCCAAAATACAATATACTGGTAATCGAACTCAAAACCTCCTGACACCCCACGTAGAGCCGGCTCTACAAAAATTACGATTTCCCCGTTCGTTCCTGCTCGAGCTTTGCTGAGTTGAAACCTTTTGTAGGGTAATTTCTACACTTCAAATTTTGCTTCCGTCAGACGAACACTAGCAGAAGCGCCTTATGTTATGCAATTGCACAGCAGTTAAAATTCCTCGTGCTTCATGTTGCGATTCTGTCTGGGCGTCAGGAGGATAAATAACTTAATCTGCCCAATTAAACAATAGAATATAGAAATATGTTTTTTTGGTAATCTTTCACAATGTGACGAATGATGCGAGCAGCTTCTTTATGAAGAATTCCTTTAAAGAACATCTCAATTCAAATAAGAATTATTGAAACAATCTCCCGCATTGTTTTCTCTCCACGCACTGTTTTCTTGCAAAAATTTTGTCCACGTACATTTCTTTGAGCAGTAATGTATTCCTAGCAAATATATCAAACAAATAATACCTTCTTTGATCATTGAAGATACCTACTTAAAGCTAAACTAACTACTAGTAGAGGCATTCTAAAGAGGATGGTATGTGGCTACGATTTTGGGAAGTTTACCTTAGCAATTCCAGAGTTACAGTTTTAATTAGCCACTTTCAGGTTAAGTTCCAATTAAATTATCTATTTACTCTACATTCTTACACTTACTTTAATCTCACGCCTAATAAAGATGTAGTTAATCTAGGGTTATCCATGAATTATTTTGAATAATAGCCATCATCACTTTATCATTTCCTATTTATCATTTCAGCAGCCCATTATAAAGGAATTCGTGAAACAGTTTAGCAATGAGCAAAGGGTTTGTGATATTCAGAAGTTTTGGGAACCATTGCCCTGAAACTTATCACTAAACAACAATAACTTTGTTGTTGTTGTTGTTGACTGCGAGACTATTAATGTTTCCTACATGATAATAGAAATTAAAACTCGATTCAAGTACCTAGGGACCGCGCTGGCTCCGTGGTAGAGCGTTCACCTCTGGTGCATGGGGTCCTGGGTTCACACCGTGTTCCCGCAAAGTGAACTTTGTGGTGGACAAACACCGTGTGTGTGGGTTTCCTCGTTGTTCTCCCGTTTCCTCCCACTTTATTCATTCCGCCATTTCATTCATTCCTCATCATCACCGTCTTCTGTAGCCTAGCAGGCATAATCGTAGAACGTAAAACTCAAAAATTTTCATTTTCTTTCATTCTTCGATTCAAGTACCATTATATACACAGATTTTGGTAGATACAGCTTTACAAACTAAAAGATATCCTGGCAGGATTGTGATAACAAATTGGAGAAATAAAATCTCTACCGTAAGTGCGCCATTTCCAAAGTCTAAAAAACGAATACTCTAATACTTTACTAATCACAATTATTGCCGTCTGCAATTATAGTTTTCTTTTTTCATCACTCAGCTCGTAGAAACACAAGATCCTGAGCAAATCTAGTTTTGAAGAAAGAAGGCGAAAACACATGAATAGGCCGAGTAAACTAGATACGTCGATATGGGATCTTACTACGTTAGAGGTCTAGTCAATACCTCACAAAAAGTATTGTTTTGAATTAAGGTGTTCTATATAAGGAAGGCATATAACAATCTTGCAAAAAATGCATCATATCAATACAGAAACAGACTAATCCATTATACAGAGGGTAATATTATTGTTACTGAGTAAATATAATAGGTGGTCCAGCCAGTAATGGGCACAGGTCCAGTAATGAGCTCTAGCTATAGTTTTTCGATGAGAAGTTTTCTATTTCAACAAGTGCACGGAAAGCAATGCTCGGAATTTGAACATTGATTAGTCAGTTCTGCTCCATCTTTTTATTTAGCACGTCTATCATTCGATTGTGTGTTGGTGCGAGAGAGAAGAAAGTGACCTGGAACAATTTGCATGTTTTGCTTGTTTTCGGAAATTTTTCAAGTTCGAAGAAGATTATTTCAGAAAAATATTAAAGTTACTATTGTTAAAGGTAGGTGAAATACATTGTTTTACTTTATTTATGAAAGTCTTAATATGTGATTAAACGTAGAATTTCAAGTGTAGAACCATTCGTGTACCGTCTGACCTGGGGTGCTCATTACTGGATGGCTATTTTATCTCCTGACAAGAAATGAGCCCCCCATGCTCACTTCTAGTTCAAATGCTTGGCATGCTAATAAGGCACAGAATTGTTTGAAAAATGCATCATAATGTGATCCTTATTTGCCTACAAAATATCAAGGAAATAACCTAACTCCTTCCAGTATTGGGCATGGGGATGCTCATTTCTGGTCGAGAGGTGCCCATTACTGGTTTTCACTTATACTGAAGACGCAGGAGTTTTCTATTTCGAAACTTTAGGCCTAGAATAATATAGGCTAAATGTTTTGTTTTCCTTGTATTATCATTACTAATTGTGGGTAATAGCTTTTCGCATAGCGCTGCAAGACCCAACTCATAGTCATAATTTTTTCTGTATAAAACTCTTTTTTCTCTCGTTATTTTGTAGAGCATATTCATTACTATGGCTAATGTGCACAGAAAACTAAAAGATTAATTTGTTTTTAATTATTCATATCTTTAACTAGTTGTCATAAAGTGCCCATGTAATTGAAATAAGAATAGCTTTTATTAGTATGTAAATAAATCCTAAATTGTTTTCTTAATTTTTTTCCAGGATTATTTTGGATCCCCAACTTTGACGATGGAAGGCACTAAGAAACGTAAATCCTTAAATTACACCATTGAGCAATTACAATCAGCGTTATCAGCTATCGATTTAGGAATGAGATTTTAAAAACATAGCACAGAATTAAATGTTCCTAGTGCAACGTTACAGAAGAAATTAAGCAGCCTACCGAAAATTAGTTAGAAAGATGGGTCCTTACACATGCTGAAGAGGCAGCTTTAGAAAAGTGGATTTTAAAGATGGCAATTTTTGTGTTCCCAATCAGAAAAGAAGAACTTCTTGACATAGTTAAAAGTCTTAGATGATGATGGAAGAGAAAATCCTTTCAACAACAACAGACTTAGTTATAAGGCGGCAGGTATATTTCCCTTTGATGCAAATGCCGTAGATTATACTAAGTGCATGGATGTAAGCCAAAATCTTCAGGAAAATCCAGAACAGGAAACACAGTTCGTGCCCAAGGACTTAAAGCACTCATTTCTTCACGAACTGGAGAGTAAAATTGATATGGAACTATTGGAGCAGTTATATGCAGAGAAGGAAAATACCGGTACTGAATGGAAAGGACGTGTTGGTTGTGTGGAAATCATTCTACAATAACGTGAAGCGCCAGGAAGACAAGAATGAACAGTCGATACTTGGTCCTGATCCTGATGTTCCAAGTTGTTCATCAATGCTAGTGTTAAGAAGTAATTCCTAAAGAACAATCCGAAAGTTCCCCGAACACAGAAGATCCTATGCGTGTTAATATTGATAATAGGATGTCTCAAAGCAACAACGGAAAATTCACATTCTCAGAGAGCAAGAAGAAATTATCGGAACACCAAGCGAGTGGTGCCTTTGCAGTCCATCTTTTCTGGAAGGACTTGAAGAAAGAAACTTCTCAGAAAACAAAGGCGCATAGGAGAGTTCCAATGCCTAGTGCTGCGAGTTCTGAGAAGTGGCAGCAATACTACAAAGAAAAAGAATAGAATAAAAAAGCTAAAAGTAACAAACCTCAAACTAAGAGTCATTCCAGTGTCATTTGCAATTCCGCATATAAAGTGTTGATTGAAAGTGTAAAAGTTCGAGCCCTTCTCAAAAGAAATCACAGAAGTCGCTGTCAGAATGTGATTCGGAGACACAAATCTCGAAGTTGACCGTGTTCAAGATATTGGGCCAGATGAAGATACCGAAAACTTGGTTAATATTAATGACTTTGTACTGGTTAGTGTTGACTGTGGTCACTCCAAGCAAGCAAGTGTTTCGTAGTGTCGGTAAATTCACGAGCATTGCAACCGTTAAAGATAATAACAAAACAGGAAACACATTATTCCAATTCCAAGTAAAACTTCTGCGCTATGAGGCTGGTAATACGTTCAAATGGTCTGATCCTCAAGAAACAATAGAAGTGAAAGATTGTGATATTGAATTTACTTTGAAACAGCAATTTATTGATAAAAGGGGTAAATGTGTGTTTGGAACGGAATTCCATGGGATTTACAATCATAAATAAAGCATCATTGATGATGCTCTTTTTCATACAATATTTCCAAAGGTTAGTTACTTCTATTTTATACAATTGTAGTGTTCTTTCCTTTAGCTTTTTGATAAGGGAAAAACTTTGGTGGAGAAACTGAAAAATATCCAAGCAGAACCTGTTTTTTTCTACTCCACGCTATACTTAAATGAGTAATATTTTGTCAGCTCTAGTAAAACAATTTAGGAACCTTTACAGAAATATATAAATCTACATTAAATTGACAGGTGCTCATTACTGGCATTGAACGTGTCCATTACTGGTATATGCAGTGCCCATTACTGGACTTTTAGTAGTTCTTTGGCTTTAGTTTCTATTGTGTCCAAATTACTTTCAAGAAACAAATCTTAAATAGCTGATCGTGAAGAGGGATCACCAATATATGCGCAAGAAAACTTTTGTTGAAATACATTCAATATTTATGTCTATAGAGCTAAATAATTTTATACCTTTCGAAAAAGTGCCCATTACTGGATGGGTCACCCTATATTAGATTTATTTTATTTCAGATTAATTTCTTTGACTAATTATCAGTAGTTATTTTGTAATAAACAGACACTAATATATTAATAATTCTATTCAATCCTATAAAACTGATTTTCTAAAACTTGCCTTTTTGTGTGTGAATCCTTGTTGGGGCTTACTCCTCAATTACCTAGGTACAATTTACGGTGAACACGATTCCAAGTATTCCAATTAGGAGCGATTTGCGCAAGTGAAGAATTACGAACTCAAATCACCGTAACGGAGAAGTGAATTGGACCAATCCAATAATATAAACTAGTAACAGCCAATTTATAATGTAATGCGGGCCAGGACGATATAAATAGCGTACTTGGAGGCAATTATCTACTTTCCTTGCACTTCTTTCCTGAGACAATGTTTTACTACCTGTTGTTGTATTCTGAATATTTTGCTGCTTGTTTTAAGTGTCTACGTTAATTAGGCCTAACCTAAGAACACTTGAAAGTAACATTAAACAGTGTGTTTCAAAACAACACCGAATACGTTTGGGAGGTGATTCCTGATACCAAGATAAGCCAAAACGTGTAGACCAACCTGGGTGCACAAATGTTTTCTTTCGGAATTATAGGCTGCCGAAAACATGAAAAAAATGAGCTTTAATGGTCCATAGCCCGGAAACTATGGGCTTACCGTAGTCGTGTTAAGACTTCACATAGGAACTAATATGTGGGCTATCCAAAAATACAGGTTCCTGCGGTACTTACACAAAAATATTTATGGAGGGAATTTGGCTACAGGAATATAATTTGAAATACTCACGAACTACCTCTATAAAAACTGTTGCGGAAATACCGCAAGGTTCTGAAATTTGGATATTTGAATAGGGCACATACAAGTTCTTAAGTGAAGTCTTGACTCGACTACGGTAGGTGCCGTAGTTTTGGAGCTGTGAACCTTTAAAGTTTATTTTTTTATGTTTTTGGCAAACATAAAACTTCCTATAACTTCAAAAGGAAGCATTCGTGCACCCAAGTTGGTTTGCACTTTTTGTCATCTTGGTGTCAGGAATCACCTCCCAAACGTTGTCGGTGTTGTTTCGAAACACCCTGTATATATGCAAAATCCTTGAAACATCCATAATTCCATAAGAGTTCTTCTGCAAAATTAACACACACAATTTAAATATATCACGGCAAACAAGTTGAGTAAATGATGCTTTATTTAATACGTTACCATAAAAACACCAACAAAAACTTCCTATTAATAGGCTACTCATTCTAATATATTATGCATCAATCATGTTTAAGTTTTTACACAGATTTGGAGAAACTGTGTACAGTAATTAAATTTCAAGTTATATAAAGCTTAATATAAGGTAACTAGAACAGAAACTGTGGGACAAAAAATATATGTGAATGAACGGAACAGTGTTTGACAAACATTTTAATTAAGCCGTTTTTTGAACCTTTAAAAATATTCAAAACACAGGTGTTGTGTTTTAATGAATGTTGAATACTTTAACTAAACAATATTAATGCTTAGAAACTATTTTCAATTTCCTTTAAAAACTTTGATCTACAAAACTTCAAGCGTTTTGACATTCAGCTTAAAGTCAAATACTAAGCGTACTTATAATTATAAAATTTCACTTAAAAAAATACAACTGTGCCGAAGTTATATACATACTTTTCAAGGTTTAGGATAATCAGTTAATCTACGGCAATGCTATATAACCTTTTCATTTTCTCGCGTATACCCCTAAGCACAGTTCGCCATTCAACTGTGTACTCCTGAAGCTGTTTAAAAGAAATTAAATCGAAATGACCTTATTAAACTTAATACACATGTTCTTTTGATTAAAAGGGGGGAAGCAAAGAGAGACCCAACAAAAGGAAAATCAGAGTGCTAATCAAAAGACTATTTAGAAGGGGATAAAGTGCACATCTCAAAAAATTAACTTGGGAAATTTCAAAACATATGGCAGACATCCAGTTCTACTGAGAGGTTTTCTCCCCTCCTCCTCCCTGATAATTCTCAAACTCACGACAATGTTAAAAATTCAAAAAGTAACTTTAGAACAAATTGACAAGTTATCGAATTTTATTTGCAGTGAACTGTCAAGAAAAAAGAAATTCTTCAACTATGATCACTAACAAATATTGGAAACATTCTTATTTTAGAATTACGTACCCCCAGAAACATATTCGCATACCCCTGGTTGAATAGCACTGACCTACGGAAAGTGATGTGCCACATACTTTTATTTAAATTTTGAATAGCAGTTATAGTGCCAGTATAAATAGAAACAGCTAATGCGACTTATAAAAAGGGGAGAATTTATCACAATAATTTCAAATTTAGGAAATACTTAAGAAATATCTTTTGAAGAATTGTGTGTACTTAGATAAATAATATTTAAAATGTTCATAAATATTTTCATTTCAAGTAATATTAGCTAAAACACGTAACATCATCCTGGGTGGGATTTCAAATTCAGGAACCCAGCCCTTCTCTACATCACCAACTTTGTATTACTTTTAACCGTTCGTAAGTATGGTACGGTCTTAGATTCCAGCTGGTGTTCACTTGTTTATTATTTCTCTCTCGCAACAGGTAGCGGGAGTTGAACCTCTTAACACCTTTCTCTCCTGCAACGTGCTTTAATATAATGTGTGTGTCAGTGAGTTCCTCATGATCGTTGGTGACTGGAAGTCAGTACACGCTCTCTGCGTATTATGTCTATTTGGTCATATTTCTAATTGAAATATTCACGGGTTCTATGGAACAAAAATTAAAAAGATTTCTATAAAATGTTCATAAGAACGTGAGTCATAAAAGGAATGTAAGAAAATAATTTTAAAAACAGCCTGACGGTTCACGAATCGAAGGAATTCCTGCCGTTGTGAGGGCTCGCAAAATTATGTCATTAACAGATGAATGTCTGGTGTTTCTGCCAATACCAAAGAGTAAAAGTGATTTCAGAAAATTCTTGGAACATAATCCGAAACAAATATGCTCAATTTTATCTATATTTCAAGATATTCCATTATGTTATTTCTATTTCTAAAGTCTATTTATTGTGCCACTAAGATTTTGCATCTACTACTAGAAAGAAGAAATTAAATATTATTGTATGTTTCTGTTAAATTAGCATGACTATATCTGTTTGTCGAAATATAAAATATATCGCAATTCCTAAACTTTTAACAATGAAATATTGTTTCAAATTACAGTTTGATTCAAATTTTTTTAAAAATGTTAGTTTCATTGTAATTATTTTGTATATCCAACCCTTATCCAAAATTTGATGCTTTTCGGTGTATAGTCTATTTCATTTACGGCTCAAAAAGTATTTTCATGGTTAATAATTTAATTGATCATAGTTGTTTATTGATAAAGATGATGGTAATATAATACTACCATATTTAGCTTTAATAATGAGAAAGAATTCAGAGAAGAAAAAAGTTACGGTCTCTGAGACCAGTCGCACTAAAGATGTTCCAGAAATTCACCACACTTACGAAGTGTTAATATTTCTTGTTTCCAAAATTGCTTCAAATGTTTGCACCTCTTTAAATGTAACAATTCTTTCCACTTAAAGACAAGGAAATGACTTTTAAATTAAATTAAATGAAATAAAAATTAATATATACATGAATAGTACAGCAATGGTTTGGAGATGTACTTAATAAGAATATTGGGGCACAGTGGCTCAGTGTTAGTTCACTTACTTCTGGTCTGTGGAATCCTTGATTCGGTCCCCAGCCGAGTAAGTTCGTGGTGGACAACATCTTGTCTATGGGTTTTCTAGAATTACTCCCGTTTCCTCCCACTTCCTCATTACACCGATTTTTTCGTCATTATTCACCTGCATCAATCATCGTCTTCCTAAGCCTAAAGAGCAGAATCGTGGGACGTTAAACTGAAATATTTCGTTTCGTTTTTATTCTTAATATAAATATAAACAAAATACGCCAATACTTCTTTGACGCTGTGTCTCCTTCACTGGACACACTCGCATACCACCAAAGTTGTTAGGGTTGCATCCAATTCAACCAATTAAATAGGCTTTAAAACTAAATGAGGCTGAAGCATGTATATTTTAAGTTTTTAAAATGATTCTTTTGCAAATACAATGTTACGTAAATACGAAAAGTATTTTGAATTATTATAATTTAGAAATTAAGATAAAATAAATTCGCATTGTCAGTTTGTTTTGATATTTAGTTTAATTCTTCTTTTTACCAAATCCCTACGATTCTTTCCTACTTTTCTTTTTTCAAAAAATAGTCTAAGGTTTTTTCTCCTGGGAGTTAATGCCCAATTATGATAATAAAGACATTAAAAGATCCAAAAGTGGCCAAATAAGTGACTATAATCATGTATTCAGATATTAGTCCTTTCTCAATGCTTTATCCATTTATAACAAGGAGTGTTAATACAACATTCTAAGAAGTGGCGAAAGATATCCCAGCAGGTTGTGATAGTTTCTGATGCATTACTGTGAAAACATCAATCCAGTGCTGGTAAAGGTAAGCAGTTTAAATTATTTAGCTTCGGTGCAGTTCAGTAGTCGTGAATTCGTGGCCAGTGGAGCAATCCTGAGGTTGTACTTTTTCAAGAATATTACAGTTATTGTAACTTCAAGACAATTAGAGACAATTAAGCATTTTGTACCAGCTGAAATGTGATGATTGAGAATAAAAATTAACGATTTTTGATTCGAACATAATATAAAGGACACCTCCTAATAAATCAGTATCATAGGTTAGGGTACTACATACAGCTATTCGGAATTTTCAAGTCCGCAACTTCCATCTTCTTCAAATAAGTATGTATCTAAGATTTCTCTCTGACAAGCAAGGGGCGCGATATCGAGACTCGAATTGCGCAATAATAGTTACATATACTGAAAGAGCATCAGGTAGTTAGTAAGTTACCAAATTATTATCTGCAGTCCGCCAGTAGGGAAAAAGTTATGGGACTTTAAAGTTCAGAGCCTGGCGTACTAAAACCACACAAAACTTAGCATTTGGCTTGTTCGTCTTTGTATTGACAAGAGATAGTGAACTCTAACGTATTTCCATCACAGAACATGATGTTTGACATAAGAAAATCTGTATGAGAAGAATTGTCAGTGTTGCCATCCATAGAAATTACAGTGTTGCCAGAATAAGAATACCTCGAAAAGCTTACAAGGAAATAGTTCGCGATCGGGACTTTCGTTGCACAGTACGGGTTATAAAGTATATTCTGAAAGAGCACCAATCATGAAGTGACCACGTTATTAGCTCCAGTCCGCCAGTAGGGCAAAATTATGGGGGTGCAAAGTGAACATGAGAGTCTGTGGGAAACACAAGGAATAACCTGTTTGTGTGTGCAATAGCAAATGGTATTTGTTTGGTAAGGGGAGATAGCTATGTAAATGACAGTGTTAAGCCACACAATTGATATGAAGAGCAGAAAGTATCGAGTGATCCAAACAAAAACAGTTAGTACAATATTCACATCGGACGATAGCCAGCGACGCGCAGTAATAACACATTTCTGTGGTAAGAGAGTCAAAACAGTACTGAATTGGTGTCTGGAATGCTTCCGGTGCGATGTCCATGTATCCCGCTTGGATGATATATCACAGCGTTGGATGATATATCACTGACAACAAGAACCGAGTTTTACGATTCGCGATGCTCTTCATTTGTGTTGTCTGTCTGTCGGTATGCCTCACGATAAATGCCCAACGAACAAACCGATGCGAACCCGAATGACATTTTCACAGGTTTATCATGAGGTCTACTTTGTGAAGCACCTTCATACTAGTGTTCTCTTGGTAGCTTTTGCACTTCTGTTGAAATAATATTCTGGAATGTTAATAGAAGTATAACTACTTTGATTCTTACAAACTAAATAACGTATTATGTAAAACGTAGTTCCGTGCAAACCACGAAAACATGATGTCACAAAAGACCGTTGTGTTCACTCTTTCATTCGCTGCAAACCAAGCTTTTCGCGGTATTCTTATTCAGGCAACACTGTAATTTCTATGGATGGCAACACTGACAATTCTTCTCATACAGATTTTCTTATGTCAAACACCATGTTCGGCGATGGGAATACGTTAGAGTTCATTATCTCTTGTCAATACAAATAGGAACAAGCCAAATGCTATGTTTGGTGTGGTTTTCGTACGCCAGGCTCTGAACTTTAAAGTCCCATAACTTTTTCCCTACTGGCGGACTGCAGCTAATAATTTGGTAACTTACTAACTATCTGATGCTCTTTCAGTATATGTAACTCTTATTGCGCAATTCGAGTCTCGATATCGCGCCCCTTGCTTGTGAGACTGCCGAGAATGTTCAGTATTTTAAGTTGGAAAACTTCCTTCCCTACACATTCATGTTTCTACAATGGCATATCCAAAATCATCACAATTCACTGGGACATATTATATAATTATATACCGTCAAACAGTTAAGTAATGGAACTGATTTTATTGTGACGAAACAATGAACGCAATCCATAAATCAATATATGCATTCGAAAGAGCAATCCCACGTCTATAATCTGGCAACACTGCATTGTCAAACGTAAAGCATGATGGGAAATAAGACGCCATTACCAGTAGTCTCTGCTAAAATCAAATTCTGTGTTAAACTGGGTAAAAATTCTACAGACACTGTTGATTTGATGCGGAGAATGTATAGAGATACGTGTACGTCTCATGCAGAAATCTTAAGATGGGTTAACGTTTTGTACGTGGTGTGGAATCGATTGAAGATGAACTGGACAGGGTAGTCCAATGCCTGTTTGTAACGAAGAACTCATGCAAAGTCCTTGAACGTGTGAAAGATCATTGCGTGACTGTGAGAATGATAGCAGATGAGTTTAGCGTTAAAAGAGAGACAGTTCGTAAGATCTTAGTGGAATATTTGGCCAAGAAGAAGATCGTATGGCGGTTTGTGCCGCATCCATTTTCTGAAGAACAAAACACCAGATCGTTTTACTTACGCCCATGACATCGTGGCAATGGTCCGTAGGAATAAAAGTTTCCTACTTTCGATTGTGGTGGAGGACGAATGTTGGTGTTATCATTATGATCCAACTACTAAACGTC
Organism: Thermobia domestica; assembly: GCF_964235325.1. Classification (NCBI taxonomy): domain Eukaryota; kingdom Metazoa; phylum Arthropoda; class Insecta; order Zygentoma; family Lepismatidae; genus Thermobia; species Thermobia domestica. The sequence continues at coordinate 275,523,257 of NC_137462.1, forward strand.
TGAGTTTCGAATGGAAGTGCCCAGGATCTCCAAAAGGCAACAAGCTTCGACTTCAGAAATCAAAACTGAATAGAATGAATCTGTTTCTACGGCAGTAATAGTATCATTAATCATGGATTTGTAAAAGAATGTCACACAGTAAATGCTCAGTTTTATTTAAGTGTTTTGGTACGTTTCATAACGAGAATTCGTCATGTTCGGCCTAAATACTCAGCCTCAGGTAGCTGGTTCCTTATGCATGACAATGCACCCGCTCACTCGGCAGTACTTGTTCAACCATTAAAAGGACGACTTCTTAATAATGTTGAAGACATCCAGGCAGCAGACAACGGCATTTTGGAACATTCCACAAACTGAGTAAGAGAGGTCATTCCACTTCTTCCGTAATCGTGTCACTAGCTGTATTGACGCAGGAGGGATGTACTTTGAACAATAAACAGGTATTATTACATTATCTCTGTTTTCTGCTCACAATGAAATCAGTCCCATTACTTAGTTGTCGGACAGTGTATATAGACTTCCGAAGTGCCTTAAGTTCGAGACAAAGATTGGTTGTATTTGAGTTGAGCATCTCTTTCAGTATCGAGGCTATATGAGACGTGGACCTAGAGCTCAACGTGAGATCCGAACCACATGAGCCCCACCCATAAATCGAACTCAGGTATGCTAGTCCAAGGCGATTGCGCTAATCATTAACCAGAAAGGAGTTTTCTAGACAGAGGATAGGGACACTCAAGAACTGATATAGATGGCCTACTCTTTAATGCAACGAGAGGGGCGCGGTGGTTCAGTGGTAGAGCGCTCACCTCTGGTGCTTGGGGTCCCGGGCTCGATCCCAGCCACCGCCAAGTGAACTTTGTGGTGGAAAAAACACCGTGCTCGTGGGTTTTCTCGGAGTTCTCCCGTTTCCTCCCACTTTCTTCATTCCACCATTTCATTCATCTCTCTCAACATCTCCTTTAGCCTAACCGGTATAACTGTGGGACATAACACTCAAAGATTTCATTTTTCTATAATGCAGCGATACAGAGAATCTATTCCACAAACCTAAATTCACATAAGATGGAATGGTCCTCAAATCCAACTCTAGGAGGTAAGAAAGTCTGGTGTGGAACGAACGGCTTGTGTGTTCATCTTGTGTAGGTTAATCTTGTATGACCGTTTGTGACTTCGTCAACTTTACTAATTCAAGATTCGGAGAACGTGTTGATAGTATCCTTTGTCCTTCCTAATCCCAATATTACTTAACGATATAAAATACATAATTTCAAACGAAATAAACTAAGATCTATCCTCTTCATAATATTGGTGTAATGTATCTGGAATCTAATATAATACAGTAAGAATATATTGTGTTCTGGAAACCCTGTTATATTTTTTTCGAACTCACCCTGTGACGTCATTTCTCTCATAACTATTCATTGTTATGTTGCTTTTCTCCCCTTTTATCGTATCTATGATTTTTCGTTCATTCAAGAACACTCTTCATCTCTCAAAGATCAACTGAAGCAAATAGAGACAATGGTTGACACATGACGATACCAAAAGCAAGAAACAATGATAAAATGGAGAGATAAAGATCCATGAACGTTCCCAAGGGAATTCCCACATATAGAGTGAAAAGAACATAAACAATTTACTCCCTCAAAAAGATCTTCCCCCATTCTCTTTGTAGCTGTTACTTTTAGAAATAGCGAGTGACTGATCTTCCCCCGAGGAAGTCAATGTCTAGAATTCGCAAATATAACAATCTTGATCTCCTGAATGGAACTGTTACTGTCACGTTTCATGTAAAACATAATCATTTTTCGACTCTTTGCTCACTGGATTTGGTTCATATCATGGATTGAAGTTCTACAACTGACTGATTCCAAATTCATAATTTCAAGAGAAATTTTTGAAAATTTCAACATAAATTAGATGATGTATACTTAGTTTTACATTGTTCAACTTACGTAAATTCTTATTCAGCATTTTCCTGGATAAATAATGGAAATTGTGTTTATTGTCTTAATGTTTCCTATTTTTAACTTTTTGGAGTACAATTTTCAAAAATGCTGATGCATTCATTCTTTCACTTTTAAATAAAAGTTTATATATCCATTTCACATAACTTAGTAAATACTTACATGCGACTTTTTATAAATGAAGAAAGTAAAATATAGATTATAGAAATTAGCCTCTTTCTCTCCTCAAGAATGGAATTTTTGGGAACACTGAAACACGTATTCCCTTATAGTTGATTATGAATTTATATACCGAATATTACATCATTAACTTAAGTAAATCCCCGCATTGGACACTTTTTGAATAAAGATTTTTTTTATATTATAGAAATGATCCCCTTTGTCGTATAAACAGTACAGTAAACTTATAAACAGTATTTTTGAAAACTGAATAAATTAAGAGATGAAACATCGAATTTTACATCAAAATCTTAATAGGACCCTATATTTGACACTTACTGAATCAAGAATGGGGGATTTGATTATTACAAAAATGATTATTACCTCTTTTCCCACATTAGGTGAGAAACATATGTTTTCTTATTTTTAACTTACAGAATATCCGTTCATTATGGAACAAAGATCTGAATTTGGTTTAAAATAATATCGGAAGTGTCACTCTATTTTTATATATCTCCCTTCTCCTCCTCCCCTACGTTGAACCGTCAAATTGAAAAGATAAAAGCCATCCCTGGCACGAACTTCATCTATGTTGAAAATTTGATCGGGATTGATCAGTGGTTCAAGAGACATGAAGTAGTCACTTTCATTTAGATAGATAGATAGATAGATAGATAGATAGATAGATAGATAGATAGATAGATAGATAGATAGATAGATAGATAGATAGATAGATAGATAGATAGATAGATAGAGATAGAGAGAGTGAGAGAGAGAGAGAGAGAGAAAGAGAGATGAAGAGCCTACGCGCCGAGTTTCGTCTTTCTAAATGCAGGGATTGATGTGATACTCAATTTTTGGGATGAGATTTAACCCCTTCTTTAATCTCGTTAGAATAAGAGTTTTGTAAAATATTTTCGTACCGTTTCCTTCTATGACAAATGGAGAATTCTGGCCACATTTTGCGTTTTATAGTATGATACTATGCCATGGGCGATTATGAGTGAATAGCTTTAATCTTCTTTACAATAATACAGATGTATGCATGTCACTGATGTACATGAACTGGTGATGTCTTACATATAATTTAACACATTGACTTAAATTGGAAATGTATATCTTTGTTGTTGATATTAGTATGAATAAATGAATAAACTTTGTTACTCTGTATCTAATGTCAGGCGCAACGCAAAGTTCAATTACCTCGCAGAAATGAGAACATTACCATATTTCTTCAAAATAGTACTGGTTAATTGCCCCAGAGGTTTAGGATAATTGCGCACCGGAAATATGTAACATGAAACACGTTCTCTTTCAAATATTCTACTTACGAAACTCAAAAGTGTTTTTCTGTTTCAGTAATCATTTATTCTGCTGAAAAGCTAGGAAAAATTAGCACTTCGCACTTAAAATATACCAATAAAAAGAGAAATATTGACTAATCTAACGCTATTTTTGTAGAATATAATGAACCAGTATATTTTGGTAACTACATACTTTGCTACAGAACATTGAACGTAATGGATAATACATTATCCAGTATTACTACTTAGTGCAGCGTATCTATCTATAAACACACATACATATATTAACATAGTTAGAAACTTCTGGTTTCCGTGCAAGTGCATAATGTATACTGTTACCCTTGCTATAGTTCACTCAATAGGTATTGTTGTTAGCAGTTTCTGTCATTAATGCGACTCCTGGCAATTACAGCAATATGGTTCCAGCAGGTGGTATGGATTTCAACAATTGCATCGTCGGATAGAAGGCATTAACAGGACATTAGCGTTGCATTATACTTTGAAGCAACAAGAACCCGTCACTACACATATATATGTATATAATATGCATGCATGTGTATATATATCCGTACAAAACAAAACAGCAACCTGTTACAGGAAAAGCAACAGTAGAGTTGGTGATTGTAATAACTTATCTCCAAAATTAAACATAATTGGATTTCCAGCGTTTAACAAGTCTAATTTTCCTCTAAGTCTGTTCTCAGTAAAATTAAAGGTAAGGTAATATTTGCTCAAGAATTAGAGAGAAAAAAGAAAAAAACTTTGTGATCAAAAACTTCAACAGAACAGCAGTCTATTGTTTTTGACACTCACAAATCAACAATTTTCAACAATTCTTGATCTTTGGTAAATATATAAAGTGTCAAGCAAAAGTTAATGCCGCAATATTCATTGCTTTCACACACGTTTAGAGCTAGCACACGTGAAGACACACGTGAAGACACACGTGAAGACATCTGAAATAATTCTTAAAAATTATCCTGATTTAAGTGGAACATAATACATATTTTACAACATAATAGCATCTTCTATTTTGGAGATTAAAACTAAAATGCTTCTGAGAAATTCAACAAGTATTTTCGTAAATATATATTTTAAGGAAGTTAATCTATAAAATGTGTGACATGGGATTTTTTTATTATATACTAGCGAACATACTGAATACAAGACAGATACTGAACAGTAAACACATATTTGTTGACTGACCATTACCTATGACGTTTGTTCTATTTATTTTTACTTTTCAAAAAGGATAAAGAAGTGAACAATCTTGTTAGCAATAAGACGCAAGAAACTTCTTAATTTTTAAAAAAGTATAACTGACGTTTTGCAAGTTTATTTGAAAATCCACTTATTTTATTTTTATTATTGTAAACAATTTCCTTCTTAAGTTTCAGACTGTTTCATAATTGAAGAAAGAAAATGAAAACGTAACACGAGAAGAAAAAAAGTATCGTTGGAAAAAGATATATAAACAAACAAACTTTTGAAAATATTAGATCATTGGAAAAAGCTATTATATAAACAAACAAGTTAAAACACTGTTTGATCATTGGATGAAATATTATATAAACAAACAAAATGATAAAAATAATAGATCGTTGGAAAGAACTGTTATAAACAAACAAATTAAAATAATATTAGATCATTAGAAAAACTAGTATACACTAGGTAATCAAAAGTATCCGGACATCCCCAAAACATACGTTTTTCATATTAGGTGCATTGTGCTGCCATCTACTGCTAGGTACTCATTATCAGCGACCTCAGTAGTCATTAGACGTCGTGGGAAAGCAGAATGGGCCGTCCGCGGAACTCACGGACTTCGAAAGTGGTCAGGTGATTGACTGTCACTTGTGTCAGAAGTCTGTACGCAAGATTTCCACACTCCTAAACATCCCTAGGCCCACTGTGTCTGATGTGATAGTGAAGTGGAAACGTGAAGGGACACGTACAGCACAAAAGCGCACAGGCCGACCTTATCTGTTGATTGACAGAGACCGCCGACAGTTGAAGAGGGTCGTAAAGTGTAACAGGCAGACATCTTTCCAGACCATCACACAGGAATTCCAAACTGCATCAGGATCCACTCCAAGTACTATGACAGTTAGGTGTGAGGTGAGAAAACTTGAATTTCATGGTCGAGCGGCTGCTCATAAGTCACGCATCACGCAGGTAAATGCCAAACGACGCCTCGCTTGGTGTAAGGAGCGTAAATATTGGACGATTGAACAGTGGAAAAACGTTGTGTGGAGTGGCAAATCACGATAGACAATGTGTCGATCCGACGGCAAGGTGTGGGTATGGCGAATGCCCGGTGAACGTCATCTGTCAGCGTGTGTAGTGCCAACAGTAAAATTCGGAGGTGGTGGTGTTATGGTGTGGTCGTGTTTTTCTTGGAGGGGGCTTGCTCCCCTTGTTGTTTTGCGTGGCACTCTCACAGCGCAGATCTACATTGATGTTTTAAGCACCTTCCCACTGTTTGCTTCCCACTGTTGAAGAGCAATTAGGGGATGGCGATTGCATCTTTCAACAGGATCGAGCATTTGTTCATATTGCAAGGTATGTGGGGGAGTGGTTACACTACCATAAAATTCCTGTAATGGTCTGGCCTGCACAGATTCCTCACTTGAATCCTATAGAATACCTTTGGGATGTTTTGGAACCCCGAATTGGTGCCAGGCCTCACAAACCTACATCGATATCTCTCCTTAGTTCAACACTCCGTGAAGAATGTTGTGCCATTTCCCAAGAAACCTTCCAGCACCTGATTGAAAGTATGCCTGCGAGAGTGGAAACTATCATCAAGGTTAAGGGTGGGCCGACACCATATTGAATTCCAGCAGTACCGATTGAGGGTGCCACGAACTTTGAAGTCATTTTCAGCCAGTTGTCCGGCTACTTTTGATCATATAGTGTATAACAAACAAATTAATTATATAAACAAATAAATTGAAAAAATATTAGGTCATTCAAAAAAGGCTACTATATAAACAAACAAAATATATAAACAAATAAATTAAAATAATGCTAGATCATTGAAAAAACTATTATAAACAAACAAATTAAAATACTATTAGATCCAAGGATGTTATAAATAGAGGATCTGCCCATATCTATCTTCATCCTATTAAATCGATGAAGCCAAAAAATAACGGAGCATCGGCACGTCTGATTGGCTACTCTCGTTTCTGCCATCGTCTGATTGGGTACTTTCGTTTCCGCCATGATTGTTGGCTCAAAACATTGCGATCCTATTGGGCGGAGTGAGCAGAGTAGGGGTGGCGAAACTATGACGTATGGCTTCAAGATTTTGTTGTAAGGGCAGATCCTCTATTTTATAAGATCCTTGATTAGATCATTTGAAAAAGTTATTATATAACCAAACAAATTTTTAAAATATTAAATAATCGAAAAATCTATTTCATAGAAGATTTTTTTTAAAAAAAAATATTAGATCACTGGAAAAAGAATTGTTATATAAAGTAGCAAGTTAATAAAATTTTAAATCATTGGAAAAAGGTATTATGTAAACAAACAAATCAAAATAATATAACATCACTGAAAAAATATTATATATATATATATATATATATATATATATATATATATATATATATATATATATATATATATATATACAAACACATTTAAAACAAATACAAACTTGTGAAGTGTAAACCTAATGCTGCAATTTATATATATGCGTTTTGGGTTCTGTTCTTTTTCAACGAACCAATTATTTTTTTTAAATAGCCATATTCTTCAGTTATGTATGTACAGTAGTTAGATTAAATTGTATTTTACCCAAATATGCATTTGTATATAACGTAGTTTAATATTTTAACATATAGATACAGAAATCACAATATTTTGCAAAGAAGATACCGAATGTTGAACGATATATAAACTCAAAACTATTTAAAATATAGGAAATACATAAATTTATAGGTAAAAGAAGTTTGGTTTCACTGCTGGAGTAAAGTGCGTGAACATGTTCAGGATTCGCGTATACATGAAAAGCATTCGTTTGTATTTATTAATAAATCACATTGCATAAAACGTGAACATGAAATCATGGTTCTTCAGTGGTATGGTGTTACCTCTGGTGCTCAGTCCGTGCTTCGATCCCAGGCAAATAAGTTTCTAGTGGACAGCATCATATTTGTAGATTCGTTTCCATTAATCTAACGTGCTTGAACGTGGGATTTAAAACTAAATGATTTCGTTTCTTTCCATTTTTCCGGAAACAAATTCCCAATCTGTGCTTTAAAAGAGAAGAATATATTTAAATTTAGAAGGAACAATCCCTCTCACAAGTTACATTTGCTGTCTGCTGTAGTGGCGCTCGTTTTCTCTCTCAATACTTTGTTTTGAATGTGTTTGTATGACTGACTGATAAATATGTTTCTGCCTTTTTTATAAGTAAGTATTTCTGACTGTGTCCTTCAACAGTGAATATGAATGTCTATATTTAAGATTATTTCTTTCATCAGATCCGGGTTCGATGGACACGTACTTCGCACCAAGGGCGCCCATGTTGTGGTTTCCAAGGGGGCAAGTATAAGCGACACTTCAAATATATTTTCAAATTTTGCTGTAACTAATGTAAAAATTCTATTGGTTTTTCAATATTCTCAAGTCAATTTCCTCTTAGGGGGCGAGCTTCCCCCTTGCCCCCCCTCATGGGCGCCCTTGCTTCCCACACTTTTCTGTTTACATTTTACCTTTTGAAACTAAAACTGAAAATCGATTTTGAAGTGCGAGACAGAATTTCGGTTTTTAAGACCTAAAACCGAAACCAAAAATTGGTTTTAAAAACCAAAATCGAATTATTAATCGAAAATCGATTTTGAAAACCTAACATCAATTCTGAAAACCTACAATGGAAAAACATCTCTTTTTTAAAAAAAATAATAAATAACTTTGAAAATCGATTTTGACGAGACCACAATGTGTACTTATGTCGTTATTGAACTTATGTTCTATCCCAGACTTACTTTTGTTCCGTTTATGGTTAACACAGCTTAAGATGGTTCCCTTGGAAGGTTTCTCATTTTCTCAACCTTTTGTATTTCACCACTTGTTTTATTTTTTGATTAGATTTATCATTCGTCTTTATCCTGCACACAGAATAACGAGGAAGATTGAGAAACTAAAACTATATTTCATATTACATACATTATGTATCTGTACTGCATATCACTACAGGAAATATATTTCATGGGATTTCTAGAGTTAAATATCTTCATCAGTCATTGAGTTCTGTTTTATTGGACTTATTCTTATGTTTATATTTTTGGTTTTATTTATAACGTGAAATGAATGGTTTCTTATTCGTTTACAGTCATAAATGTAGTCAAGTCGATGTAACCTAATTGGTTAACTCTTGTGGTTACAGCTGGAAATCTAACAGCCACTGGAAACTGGCAGAGCATGTGAAATTTGCGATATAAATGTGAAAGTAACGTTGAATGAAATATATGCTCTGTATTAGACACTCTAACTGCAAACCAAAGAGTAAAACGAAATAAATTGTTTTAAAGGTTATCCGTTTGTAATATATACCAAATTCACGTGGCATTATATTAAATACATCATTTACCGTTTTTACATGCAAACACTATGTTCATTTATTTTAGAGATATCATTTGTATTATTTGCACTGCACATAATAACATTGAGATTTTAGTGCAATATACTAAACCAAAGACAATTTCTTCGTGCATTATGATGCCTGACGAACAGGATTTAACCGCATCACTGACTTAGATGGCTTGCGTCAGTAACAACGTACGTACACGATCGCGGTCGGAACATTTCCGCGGATCTAAATCTCGAATTGACAAAACCGTCTTATTCTTCTAAGCCTTTTCTCAGTTAGCTGCGGTCAGCTTTTCGGATTGCTGCCCTCCATTTGTTTCTATTTTGTATCATATTCACTGTGACACTATACTGTACCATATCGTTTTTCATACAATCTTCCTATTTCTTCTTTGGCCGGCCTCGCCCTTGTTTCTCCACTTAGCTCTCTAGCATCCACTTGGCGAGCTGCGTATTCTAAAGGTTTTCTTCTTACACGTCCAAACCATCTCACTCTACATTTTTTCGTAGCTTTCCTACTATTGGTCACACTTTTACTGTTCCCTGAATCACTTCTTTCTTAATTCTGTTCTTCCACGTCACTCCACATATCCACCACAGCATCTTCAACATCCAACATTTAACTTCTGTTCTTCTGTCTTCTTCGGCGTCCTACATTCCGCTCCGTATAACATGGCAGGTCTCACTACTGTTTTATATACTTTTCGTATATGGCGTAGTGGTGCCCTACGGTCACACCATACTCCTGCCACTTCTCTCCATTTTCTCCAACCGCTGCTAATTCTACAGTTTACATCTTCATCTATTACTACATTTACCTTGGCTCTTGGTCCCAAATACTTGAATTTCTTCGTCATTACCATCTCTTCTTTGTCCAGTCATATTCTTGCTTTCTCGATTACATTTTCCCCGATAATATAAATTTTTTGCCTTAGTTTTACTAATTCCAGGCTCTTTGCTTTCCAATACTTCTTTTCTCTTGCAGTGCGGCCTTTGATGCACGAGCATGATGTTTACCTCAAATACCATGTTCAAAGGTACTAACTCTTGGATATCCTTTATAAGCTCGTTCATCACAGCTGCGAAAAGGTATGGACTAAGACTAGATCCTCATTACGTCCCACTTTTACTATAAATGCTACACGAAGTGATATTTAGAACATTCTACACTGAAGAAGTCGCTATAGTGAAATTTCGTCCGTTGGTATTTTGGATGGAGGCCTTTTGTCTCAGGCAAGATTTCGTCCGGTGAGGTTCTGGCTAGGTGAGATTTTAGCGTCCCCCCTCCACTCAGGAGGGATTGTGGTTTATAAGGCTTTGACCGAGAGGTTTTGTATCCAAAGTCGCCTAATTGGACCTTATCATTACGTCCTGCCATTAATATAAAGCTGCATATCATGCAGTTTAAATATATAGTTAGTTTTAACTTAAATATAGTAAGCAACTTGTGATTGACGTGTGTTTGAATGTAACTTAATATTGTTAATCGTTTCTCTTTCAACTCAAACAGTTATTCAAATTCGAATAAGGTTTTGTAATAATAAGGGTAACAAGTATAAAATCTGATCAAATGTTTTGCTTGTTATCGATCTACAGTTGTGCCACGTGGTATAAATTAGCTTTGAATGACCTTGCTTCTGCTTTACGAACAGTTACTACATAAATGTGTAGATGGCGGTAGTGTGCTACCAGGTGAAGTGCTATTGTAGCAAAGTAAGAACTTCATGTTTAGTAGATGGCAACCAGGGAGTGCCTATTTAATATTTCAGATGATATAAGAGATAGTGATTCGTTTTAATTAACTGTATTCCCATGAGATAGTGATTAGCAAGATTTAAAGTAGGTGAACCAAATTGAGGTAAAGGATGATTTAAAGTATTACAGATCACAAAACAGGTATTAATATTAAGTTAGTGAGAATGAAATGTCTCTTTTGACGTCTTATAGGATACTCAGCAACACAAGACAGATATGAACAAGTGCCATGCATTTAACAACACAAAATCAATACACGCCCAGCAAACAGACTGGACAATTTATGGTCCGATATCAACGTTGAGAAGATTTTCTAAATCATCTATCCATTGAGAAAAGATGATGCTGTTATGATCTATATTAGGAAAGATCCATCATGTCTTTCAAAGGCAAGAAGAAACACTCAGTATAGATTATACCAGGGATGCAAATAACCATTTGTCCACCTGCTAGGGGGAGTGGTTCATCGGTGCGGGCGAGGTTTTAAATCACTACTAAAATATTGGCATATGGACTAGTAGCTTTTTTCTTGAGCTAGTAAAATGTTGTTACTTATTTACATCCCAGGATTATACAGTTTAAAACTCCATAAAATGCATCCCTAGTGTATTTGGAATTATCTAGAAATGATCAAAAGATATTGAGTTCTCATGTTGCACATTAACGCTGCCACGCATTAGACTGTCCAATCTCTGTATAATTTAAAGTATCAAACACTTTCTTACCTACCATATTTAAAGGATATAAGTAGTAATTGCGTGACCTGGCCGAACTTTTGGCACCATCCTAGTGGCGCCGGCCCCCCAAAAAAATGTGCCCCGGGCACCCAGATCAATGACCTAGGGGTATCTATGACCACCCCTTAAATTTTGGAAAATGCCAAATCTCAAAATTTGGTACGGTAGCTTAGGACCAAACTATGTACCCCTATCAGTACCGTCCTTTTAAGAGTAAAAAATTGCCAAAAATTCAAATTTCGGGCTTTTTGACCTAATTTATTCCCTTTGATCAGGTCTTATTACCTTATATGGTTATATGGGCGTATACAAGAGTCCATTTCCTTTCATAAGATATGGGTACATTGATGCACCCCTTTAAAATTTTGACAGGGCTAAGTCCACCCCTTTTATTTTGGAAATTGCCAAATTTAAGCATTTAGTATAATAGTATATGACCCTAATACGTATTACTATAAATTTGGGTGGTCCACCTCGTTCTCTTTCATGGGTAAAAATTGCCAAAATATAAACATAAACAATACGTTGTACCACGTGTTTGGTTTTTGCCCCAATTTATTTCCTTGGAGAGGTCCTATTACCTTATATGGTTATAAGGGATGTATAGGGTCCATATTTGATGGATTCTTATTACTTTATATATGATTATATGGGCATGAATAGGAGTCTATTTTAAGTCATAAGATATAGGTACATTGATGCATCTCTTTGAAAATTTGGGAGTAGTGCATTAACCCCACCTTGAATTTTGGAAATTGCCAAATTTACAATTTTAATATAGTACTATAGGACCCTAATATGTATTAGTATAAATTTGGGTGGTCCATTTTGTTTCCTTTTATGGATAAAAAATTACCGAAAATTAGTACGATCACGTGTTCGGTTATTGACCCATTTTATTCCTTTGATGAGGTATTATTACCCTATATAGTTATGTGGACATATACAGTGGTCTATTTTATTTCTTAAGGCATAGGTACATTGAAAATTTGCAAGAGGTACATTGGCGAACCCTTAAAGTTTAGAAATAGCCCAATTCGGTATAATAGTACAGGACCCTAACAAATATCATTAGAAATTTCGGTCTCTTTAATGGGTAAAAAATTGTCAAAAATATACATTTTGGAAATAATTGAACACCTTTGATAGGGATTTAACACGCTATATTGATGTGTGCAGGGATTTATTACCTTTATACTTTGATGCTCACTTTTAAAAATCTGTTGGGTACATAGGACCATTTCTTAAATGTGGGAATTACCAAATAACAAACTTAGGTAAGTGTTTTCTAGAACCCATTGTAAATGTTGGTGTCCCTCTTATGGCGAAATATTCAAATTTTGAAGGTTATTAACCAATTTTATGTTCTTCGATATGGTTTTATTATTAAATGAGTAGAGGATTTATTACTTTTTCATAAGACAGGTACATTTGTGCACCAATCTTAAATTTTGAGAGGGGTACATTTCTTATTGTCAAATCAATAATTAGTAATTGTTCTTAGAATATGAATATAAAAATTGGCTGGAATCCCATTCTTTATGTAAATCATTGTCAATATTAGTATGGTCACGTGGTCAGTTATTGACCTATGATGAGATTATGAGTCCAGAACATTGGTACATTGATAAGTTTCTCTTAAACTTTATGGAATCACTCTGGTTAAATTTTTGAATTGTCAAATGAAATTACGTCATTGGTCTTGATTATTCCTGCCTATGGGCCAAAATATAAACGTAAGCAACATGATGTACCACGTGGAAGGTGTTATTCACCTTAATGAGGTAGTGCACAGGGATTCATTTCATTTCCAAAATTCGTGGGAGTCAACACACTTCTAGACAACAGTTGATTCTGCTTATTTCTTTTTAAGGTAAAAAATTGACGAAGGTTATTCACTTAATTGAACATATAATTATACGCTTAATTCTAGGACTTAGGCATATTGAGAGAGATACATAGGACCATTCTTTAAATTTGGGAATTGTGATAAACAAAACTTTAGTATGAGGCCCGATGTTTGAATGTTCAATACCTGATTGATATGAAACAATACTTTGAATTTTAGTCATAACTCATAGTCTAAAATCATTGGTGGGGGTTGATTTTTACCCCAAGCTTTAGAAATCTGATAGGTAATCTTATTGAATTTTATGACAGTCTCATGCTACAACACTTTGAAACTTAATCACAACTTACTGTCTAACGTGACGTAATCTGATTGGTTAAAACACTAGCAAAGTTATTATTGATGCAATTTGATTGGCTGATTACTATCTTTCGTGCAATCTGATTGGGTGATGATTTTCAAATCTTTGCTGCATTCAGTTTTAAGTTTTGTTTAACATTTATCGATTAATGTTTAGAAATCCTGGTTTGAAAATTTTCATTAAAAATTTTGCACTCACTGATAAATATGATCAAAACCGTTTAATTGTGACTCGAATAGTTAAAAACTGGATAAAGTGTGACGGTTAACTGTAAAACGTGAAATTATTTTAGTTGAAAATTTTTTGAAATTTTTTCCTTTCAACAAATTTTTTTGCAAAATCTTTGTTTGTATTTTTTTGTTTCAAAATCGTTTGAAAATTTTGTTCGAAAATTTTGTTTGAAATTTTTGTTTGATTTTTTTCAAATGTTTGAATTTTTAAAATTTTTTTTGTAAAATTTTTGTTTTAGAATTTTTGTTTGAAATTTTTTGCTTGAAAATTTTTGTTTTGACAAATTTTAGTTTGAAAATTTTGTTGGAAAATTTTGTCTGAAATTTTTTCGTTTCAAAATTGTGTTTGTAATATTTTTGTTTCAAAAGTTTTGTTTGAAATCTTTGCTTGAATTTTTTTAATTTTTAGTTTGAAAATATTGTTTGGAAAATATTTTGTTTCAAAATTCTTTTAAGTTTGAGCACTTATTGGTAAAGAACTGTAATGTTTAAAACAAAAACATCTGGGAACACTGTTTATCCTGATGCAATAACACACAACAGAACATAGGGTTGTACTTGATATGGAAAACACAAATCATTGAAATTGATTAATTTATCACAATTTACTGGTTAATCACACATCCATACCAGATAAAGAATCTGGATATTCGATACACGTATTCTGATTGTTTAAAACACTAGCAATGCTATTGTTGATGCAATTTGAATGGCTGATCACTATCTTTCATGCAATCCTATTGGTTGATGAGTTTCATATCTTTGCGATTTGGTTAATTACTACCTTTTGTGCCATCTGATTCGTCGAAGATTTTCAAATCTTTGCTGCATTCAGTGCAAAGTTTCGTTTAACATTTCTTGATTACTGTTTAAAAATCTTCGTTTGAACATTTTTGCTCAACATTTTGCACTGACTGATAAATATGATCAAAACCGTTTATTTTTAATCGAATATTTAAAAGCCGGCTAAAGCTTGATGGTTAACCGTAAAACGTGAAATTATTTTGCTTGAAAAATTTGTTTTGAATTTTTTCTTTTCAATATTTTGGCTTGTAAAACCTTTATTTGAAATTTTTCGTTTCAAATAGTTTGATTTTATTCAAATTTTTGTTTGATTTTTTCAAATTTTTGTAAAATTTTGTTTTAAATAATTTGTTTGTAATATTTTAATTGAAAATGTATTTTTGAAATTTTTGTTTAAAAATATTATTTCGTTTCAGAATTCTGTTTGCCAATTTTTTTTCAAAATTTTTGTTTGAAATTTTTTGATTGCAAATTTTTGTTTTGAAAATTTTTAGTTTGAAAATGTTGTTTGCAAAATGTTTTGTTTCAAAATTCTTTTAATTTTGTGTACTCATTGGTAAAGAACCGGAACTGTTTAGACCAGAACACATGGCAACACTATTTATCATGATGCAATAGTACACGTCGGAACATGGGTTTGTGCTTGACGTGAAAAACACAAATCATTGAAATTGATTATTTTATTACACTGCACTGGTTAATCACATACGTCCATATCAGATAAAGGATCTGCATATTGTCGATACAACGTATTTTGTACTTCTTGCACTAGTTTGCCTTTAGCTATATTTTAATTCCAATTGTCTTCTAAGGTCTATTGCAATATCAATAGGTGGAAACTGAATGTCCATATGATCACAAATAAACTGTTTATCAATACAGGTATGCATGCACCCATGAGCAATGTTGAGAACCATCACACCATTTATACACATGTACAATATGCATGAGACATTTTTCAAAATAGTACTTTTTTTTAGGAATATACTTGTTTTGTTGCACACTTCCACTGCATATTTTACACACTGGAATACATTGATGAATTCAGGCCATTCCGTTTGCGTTACACCACATTGCCGGGTTCATGCAATGTACTCTCTTTACGTAAAAGCACTATCTTCTCGATGACTATACGTAGCACCACTTCATGATTTGAGCCTGATGATTTGACTATAGTCACATTTAGCTCATGATGAAAATAATAATTCATTTGGTCGATTCGTGTACATAATATCTGCCACTCTTCAAAGTTCAGTTGTACACCAAATTGTTTTGGTTTGCCCAACCGAAAAACAGGATTTTTAAAAATTTTTCGTAACACTTCTTCCATTAAAATAAGATGAAAACAATACTCTAAAAAGGATTTACTTATTTTTGTGCTAATAAATAGAAGCAGCAGCAGCAGCAGCAGCAGCAGTAGTAGTAGTAGTAGTAGTAGTAGTAGTAGTAGTAGTAGCAACGGGTTAGAAGACCCGTTTTGTTCCACATTGACCCCCAGCGTAAAAATTTTGTGATCAACTTAAAACGATTGGCTAGGATAGCGCGTTAAAGAAGAAACAGTAAAACGTATTCAGTTGTTTTTAACTTAGAGTTATTTTAGTAACTGTTTTTTTTTTTCAAGGTGAGTTTCATGTTGGATTTCACATTCCTAACTTAACAGGTTCGTGAGATACCTACTTTTGACCAAAGAAATGAATCTCTTTACCCCCTTATGACACGTAGTTTCGAAACTCCTTCTTTATCCTTTGATTTTGTGGTATTTTGTCCATGTTTCAAGTCTCTCCCTATACCTGTGTAGTAGTACGGCCTAAGCGATCTCGAATAACTCGCTTCTACTCCTTCATATTGTTTAGATTAATTGTTCCTTAAACTAATTGTTTCTTAAAATTGGTACAATTCTAACTATAAATTTACTGTTGCGTTTATCTTACCATCGTAAAATAACGTAATGAATTAGTACAGTATTAGTGATCACGTTCAGCTGACCTTCTAGTACTAATATCGCTCAGTGGTATAGGTACAGAGATGGTAACGAAGTTTGTGTGGACTTCATGTTACAGTGTACTCAAGGACTATCTGGAATAGCCGTTCCGAACTAAGAACAATGTGGTCTTTGTCAGATGCTCCCAGCAAGGGTCATCCTTTCATGTCCATGTCATAGGAAAATGCCAGATTGGTTCAAGAGATGCTTCCGTGAAATTCATAGTAAGGACACCAGAGAAATTTAACTAACTTATCTTTTTGCTCGAGTTGGTCTGACGATGAAGTTAAATATTCGTGCTTGAAAGTCATATTGTTGTCACGAATTACCTGGGCAAGACTGACCGTCGAGTGGAGTATGAGAGATCGTGCTGGGTTGATACAAAACTTATCTAAAGTTGTTTGACAGCCTAATTTACTCATATCTCCGACTTCTTTTCGTGAGACTGTGTACATTAAAGGTTTGTCATACCCACATCATGCCAGTAAGTTAGACAATAGCACTAGACATGTGCTCACCAACATACCAATTAAATTTTCATCATTCTGAAGCGTTTATTGCTAAACATTTGCTAATGCTTAGGACAAATTTTGCTGAATATATGGAAAACTTGTGTTTGTGAATACGTAAAAATCTCTATCAATAGTTGTTTTACTAAAACTTATTAAATAAAAAAAGAACGTAAATATTTTTCAATAAGCACTTCCCAGTATACGTCAGTTTTGAGTTGTAATAATTCAGGCTATTGGTGATGTATTCCACAACCATTTGCTTCAAAAGAATGGACTTTCAGTGGCATGAAATAATGGAATATTTGAAAGGAACCAGACGCAATTCAGCGGAATCAAAAGACGTATTTACTTTGTATATCTGACGGATCAATTCTATAAATTAAAACCATAAATTAATAGGAATAAACACTAGACAAGTGTACTCAATTAATGGATTAAGATAAATAGAATCTCAGAAACATAATGCTTAAAAACAGGGGCAATTCACAGAACAGTGGAAAAAATAGTGTTAATCCTGCACAATATGTAAGAAAAATAATGGAACTTTTTAAATTAGGCAAAACGAACTAGGTATTTTAACAACTGTAGTTCGTTTGATTCAAAATTCATCCCTTCCGCATTAATACACTGCTGGGCACGTTCAACCAATGTTAGCATAGAGTTTTCAATATCCTTTTTTGGAATTGCCTCAGTGACTCTCATCATGGCAGACTGGACTTGTGTAACATTGTCATGCAATGTTCCTTTCATGGCCAATTTTAATTTTGGGAATATAAAATAGTTACACAGCGATAAATCAGGCGAACACGGAGGATTCTGAAGCATACAGATTTGTCTTTTAGCCAAAAAGTCACGAACTACGATGGTTCTGTGGCATGATGCATTGTCGTGCAATAAAGATCAACTGCCTGGCGCTCAATCTCGGGCCTTACACGAACGATTCGCTTCCACAAACGCTCTATAACACCAAGATAATATTCAACATTCATAGTTCGACCCTGTGAAACGAATTCTCGAAGCATAACACATTTGGAATCATAAAAGCAAATCAACATTGTCTTCTCTTGTGACTTTTGAAAACGCCATTTTTTCGTTTTCGGAGAACCTGGAAACTTCCAAGTAGCACTTTGGCGTTTTGTTTGCGGGTCATAACTGAAGCACCAAGTCTCACCATCAGTTACAATCGATTGCAGGCATGTTCTGTTCCGTGTGGATCTTTTAATCAGGTCTTTGTTATGTTGAACGGGAGCAAGTTTTTGATCGTCAGTTAAGGTGAGCGGAACAAATCAAACACAGACTTTCCGTTCCTTTAATCCTTTGTCAAAGTTTTGAAAATAATGTCTTTCGTCGTATTTAATTACTCCGCCATCCATGTCACAGTCGAATTCGCATCATGGACGATCATTTCATGCTTTTGTTCCACCAACTCTCGCGATTTTTTTTTGTTTGTTTTTTTGTTTTTCGGTCTCTCTGGCTTTGGGTCTTCTTCCAAGGACTCACGACTGTCCCGAAAATGTCACGTATACCAGTTGAACACACGCATAGAAGAGGAGCACTAATTGGGCCATGTACTAGTTCAATCAAATTTAATGTTTGTGTAAATGCTTTACCTAGCTTCAAACAATATTTAATATTGGCTCTATGATCCGTAGTGTTAATGTGACGAAGCGACACTAGATACACTCACTTTTCTTGCTATAACTTGGTACTCCGTTAATATTGGCTCTATGATCCATCGTGTTTCTGTGACGAAGTGACACAAGATACACTCACTTTTCTTGCTATAACTTGACAATTCGTTAATCGGTTCACATGATTGAAGTCTAGTTTTGTTGAGGAGATATTCAGCTTTCCGATGATCTGTTGTTTCAATAGATGGAGCTAGTGGTTATCTTTAAAGAAACTAATTTGGTTACTTTTCTGACATTCTGTGTATGTGTCCCACTTTCCAATAAGCTTTCCACCGAAGGAAGTAATTGAATTAGTAACCATTATAACAACTTGCTGTTATTCTACTCCGCAGAACTAGAAGCACGAATCCTTGTGTGGAATAGATTGAAACGAGTTGCTTCCAGAAAATTAATCAAACTCCCTGTCACTGATACAGACTATGTGGTAGAATAGCTTTAATAAAGAAAAATATTTAACTATCTTGTTTCTATTGTTATGTGTGCTATCCATGTACCTACGTATCTAAATAAATTTATTGATAGATGTTCCCAGAAGTTGTATGTTCAATTTTTTCCTATCCAATTTATATTACATAAAACTATTGTGTATCTATATCTATTCCTATTCATATTTCAGTTTGACTTATCGAAAACAAAGTTTTACGATGCTTTATATTCTCTCTTGGCAACAATAATATAGCACCACAAAAAGAAGAATAAAAGCGCGTCCAATGAAGGATTATACGATTGGTGGCATCAAATTGTCATCTAGGGAGGGTAAACCTAGTCACAACAGTATCGCTTGCATGTTACGATTAGATAACTCAACCCTGCAAACTAATTGCACATAGCTTTTTATTAGTTTTTCATTTTTCTGTGACGCATCGTCTCAATATGCCATAAAATAATGCGGTTGATATAGCGTGTCATTCTTTCCGTCAGTCTATTGACGTACAATATTATCTAGAAGAGCTTAGAAACATTTTATGGTTTGAAAAACATACTAGTAATTAGTATTTTTTTTTCGTGTTTGTCTGTATTCACTATTGTGTAATTTATTCCAGATAACTTTTACATAGTATGTTACTTTGAAAAAAAAACTCTGTTCGGTTTGCCTTGCTGAAATTATCAAAATAATTTTCTTTCTGTTTTATTCGTGGTAGAACTAATATTAATATTTGCGTGCAAAAGCTCAGTTGATGTTTTGGGACATTTTTTGTCTGTGAAGGCAATGCATAATTGAGTGAAATGTTTAATTTATACCTATATCATGATATACCTTGAACTTTTCTGTAATATTCATAAGATCAACTCATAGCATGTATGAGGGTAGCACGGTGGCTCAGTTGTAGAACGTTTACCTCTGGGTGTGTGGGGTCCATGGTTTGATCCCCGGCGAAGTAAGCTTGTAGTGGACAACATCGTGAGAGTAGTTTTCACGGGGTACTTCTTCCACATTATCATTCAACAATTCCTCGATCATTATTCACTTGCCTTAACCATCATCTCCTTTAGATTAATGGGCATGTTCTTGGGAAGTAAAACTGAATTTTTTTTTTCATTTTCATAGCACCTAGGAAACACGTATGGCAAGATAGCCCCCCCACTTTAAAAAATTGAAACAATGACTAGGTCATTCGTTTGTACTACGTTTGTACCGTTTGTACCGAAAATATTTTCGTTTGTACCATTTTCCTTATAGGGTAACTTGAGAGGTCAACTGGGGGGGCTATCTTGGCGCCAAGATAGCCCCCCATATCACAGCACAAAAATTTGAAATACACCATTCGAAAGCAAATCGTTTGTACCGTTTGTACCGAAAAAAGTTTTATTTGTAACCTGACAGTTTTCGAGAAACAGGGTATGATATTTTGGGCGGGGGGCTATCTTCGCACCAAGATAACTCCCCTATCACACCACAAAAAATTGGAATACACCATTCGAAAGCAAATCGTTTGTACCGTTTGTACCGAAAAATGCTGTATTTGTACCCTGATAGTTTTCGAGAAACAGGGGATGACATTTGGGGGGGCTATCTTGGCGCCAAGATAGCACCCCCGTATCACAGCACAAAAATTTGAAATACACCATTCGAAAGCAAATCGTTTGTACTGTTTGTACCGAAAACGGTTTTGTTTGTACCCTGATAGTTTTCGAGAAACAAGGGATGACATTTGGGGGGGCTATCTTGGCGCCAAGATAGCCCCCCCGTATCACAGCACAAAAATTTGAAATACACCATTCGAAAGCAAATCGTTTGTACCGTTTGTACCGAAAAAAGTTTTATTTGTACCCTGACAGTTTTCGAGAAACAGGGTATGATATTTTGGGCGGGGGGCTTTCATGGTGTGAAGATAGCACCTCGTATCACACCACAAAAAATTGGAATACACCATTCGAAAGCAAATCGTTTGTACCCTTTGTACCGAAAAATGTTGTATTTGTACCCTGACAGTTTTCGAGAAACAGGGGATAACATTTGGGGGGGGGTATCTTGGCGCCAAGATAGCACCCCCGTATCACAGCACAAAAATTTGAAATACACCATTCGAAAGCAAATCGTTTGTACCGTTTGTACCGAAAAAGGTTTTGTTTGTACCCTGATAGTTTTCGAGAAACAGGGGATGACATTTGGGGAGAGGGCTATCTTGGCGCCAAGATAGCGCCCGCGTATCACAGGACAAAAATTTGAAATGCACCATTCGAAAGCAAATCGTTTGTACCAATTGTACCGAAAAAAGTTTTGTTTGTGCCCTGATAATTTTCGAGAAAGACTGAATGGCATTTGGGAGGCTATCTTGTACGCAAGATAGGCCCTCTAATATGTACTTTTTCCATGCCCATTGATAAGTATTATGTCTATTCATGTGAATTTATGTGTATTTAGAACTCTTGTTGTACATATCCAAATAAAAAAAAGACTTGTTGGGAATAACGCAACGTTAAAATTGAATCGGCGAGTGGGAAAACAGTGTGAGTTCAAAATAAGCCATTTTGAGTTAAAGACGAAAATAACACTAAAAATGTAGAACAACAAGTTGTAATGAAGAGCAGTACAATTTGGAAGACCTCGCACGTTATAACAGAATGCTATAATGTCGACTGTACATTTGTGGCCTTAACAAACGAAGGTTCTTTCTTCAAATATCTCAAAATGTGTTTTGTGCACTAGTTTTGTGATACGGGGGGGGGGCTATCTTGGCACCAAGATAGCCCCCCCCAAATGTCATCCCCTGTTTCTCGAAAGCTATCAGCGTACAAACTAAACCTTTTTCGGTACAAACGGTACAAACGATTTGCTTTCGAATGGTGTATTCCAATTTTTTGTGCTGTGATACGGGGGGCTATCTTGGCGCCAAGATAGCCCCCCCAAATGTCATCCCCTGTTTTTCGAAAACTATCAGGGTACAAACAAAACTTCGGTACAAACGGTACAAACGATTTGCTTTCGAATGGTGTATTCCAATTTTCTGTGCTGTGATACGGGGGGGCTATCTTGGCGCCAAGATAGCCCCCCAGTCGACCTCTCAAGTTACCCTATAAGGAAAATGGTACAAACGAAAATATTTTCGGTACAAACGGTACAAACGTAGTACAAACGAATGACCTAGTCATTGTTTCAATTTTCTAAAGTGGGGGGGGGGCTATCTTGCCATACGTTAGGAAACAATTCTCTTTTTTACATAGTACACAGACGCTGTGATTTAATCTTAGTGTGTGCAGCTAATCAACATCGTTTGTTGCTTGTTTTAATTTAACGTTCACTGCCAGCATCTTGATTAAATTATCTACAATTTAAGATGGAATCCAAACCTCCGAAATGTGTTCAAAATTCTATTACGAAGAATCGAACTCTGAACATCATGCAGAAAAGGCACTCACATGTTAGCCGGGACGGTAGAAATCTTTGTTGAACACTGTTCTGAGTAAGATGATAATCAGGCGAAGATATTAAGATTTGTTTATAATTATCTCCGCATTTGGAAACTAACTAGTTTCAGTTAGTTTTTATCAGCCATTGTATGTAGATGCCAATGCGTTGGAATAAGTATTTACGACAGGGTTCCCTGAAAATTTCCTCCGTGGCTGACTTATAAAGGGGCTATGCCTAGCCTACTTTGGTTTCGAAATTAACCATATGGTATTTGAGAACATGCCATTCTGAGTCATGTATATTATTTATTGCTGTTTTATCTTTTCAGAGCAGCAATGACAGCCCTTCAGTTCACAGAAAAAATTGAAACGACACGCTATGATTTTCGTTATATACATATATTTATTTTTGTATCTTTAGAATTTACTCTTTTTAAAATTCGCGCGCAATTCGTGCACAAAGTCCGCAAAGAGTTTGAATTTTCCGATTACGATATTTCACCTGTTGTTAAACGAAATGAAAATTGTATGTAGCGTTCGGACACTGTAAAAGACAATATAGTTTATACAGCAAGTGCAGACGTTATCGACGTGAACCCTTGTAACCTCATTTCAAGAGACTTGAAGGTGTCTGAGGGCACAATTCTCACTGTTGTGCATATTGTCACTCATTACAAGTTTTATGCAATTAGAAAAGCCAGTTCGTATCATTGCACAGTCAAGGGAGCAGTTTCTTTTATAAAAGGGATTACTAAACAAAGTTAAGTCATATACTTTGTTTTTTTTTTTTTTTTTTTTCGACAAAATGAAACCGATTCAGATGAAAATTTGAACAAGATAAATGACAGATGGTTATGTCAAAATTTCTCTGATGACATACCAAGTTTTCCGTAATTGTGGTATTTTTAAATGTGGTGACAGGCAAATGACACATCATACCATCACACTTCCTTCTACAGGGTCTTCGCTGATCAAATTGAAGTTCACGAAACAGCCACAGAGCCCTAGATGTACAGTGTACACAATGGTAGGCCACACTTGTACTTACCCATAAAACTGTGATGACCCAGAAGTGATGAAAAAAAAAAAAAAGACTTCACGATCATATCACAAAACTTTCGCCACCTACCTCATCGGATCTAAATCCTCTAGACTATTAAGTGTAGATTCTTTTTGGAAAGAGACTCTAATAAAAACTTTTTCAATCCTTCTCGAAGTTCCATGGTCGCATTCGCTGAAATTCTCCGTTGACTTCTCTCCCTAGTAATAGTGTGGCACTTAATAAACTAGACAGTTCTGTAAAAAGGGAAGGAATAGCAAATGAAGCCAACTTACCTTGAACTATTCAAAGTAGGGACCTTCTTTGCCCACATAGCGCTTTGAATTATAAAGTCCTAAATTATGGAATGACTCCTGGAAGTTCTATATTGTAATGCTGTTCTACATTATAAGTACTGCTTTTTGCTTGGTGAAAATATCACGGAAAACCCCCTTTAGTAGTGCAATTAATTTCGGGAATAAAAAGTTGTCATACGAGATAAATTTGACGAGTAGGCTGAGTTCGGTATCACAAATACTTTTTGGAGTAAAAGAACATCACAAACACTCATTGAGTTTATGCTTGGCACTTGTAGCGCAACAAATTTCAGTGGAGACCGCTCTTCTGATGCTCCAGTCTTACATGTGTGAGTAATTCTTTGCAGCAAATGTTTCATAACTTGTACACAGAAAACCCAATAAACATTTGGTTGCTAGGCACAATTTTCTGGTGAACAATTTATTTGTTGTCGGAAAAGACAACAATCACAATTATATTGATGTTTTATTGCGGGGTTGGGGGTGAATAAATATCCTTCTACTAAGTACTTTATAGCTTGATTTCCGCATCGTACTGAACAATCCATTTTTCATCCTATGCAATTATGTTCTATAGTCCGTGTCACCAGAATTGATGTGTGGCATCAGCCAATATGCTCGCAGTGCACTGTTACTTAATTTTCTGGAAGGAATAATTGATTTTGTTCGTATTTGTGGATAATTATGAATGATTAGATTCCTCCCTGAAGATTTAGCAACAGCACACTGTGAGGTTATTGGCCGATGCCACACGCCAATTCAGGTGACGCTGACTATAAGCAAAAATTTAGTCCCCTTTAATCTAGCAAAGGTGAACTAAGAGTTCCAACATTGTGAGGGCATCAAGGTAATTCTACAGTAGTTTATATTTAGCCATGCCACACTCAAGACCGTTCGAGCTTGAAATTTCCTAACGTCACACGCAAGATTCATTATTATGCAAAACTAGCTTCGCAGAAAAAAAAAATAGTATCCTTTCCAAGTTAATGCACTGTGTACAAGTCTTAGGTATCTTATGTTCTATGACCAATGAATAAAAATGTTCTATGACTATACATGACTAGAACTAGCAAATACATAGGGGAATAGGCCTATGAAGTTGTTAAATAGAGTAAAAGAGAATAGAGAAATATATAAGAAAGTTAAACTTGGAGTTCCGTCGATAATTCGTGGAACACGAAGTGTAGTATAAACCGAAAGTTTGAGAAACATTGCTTTAAAAATTTGTTTATTCATTCCTGTACTTTATATATTAGACAAAGGACAAGAATAAAACACACCTGCATGCTGGATTCTATTTTTTTATTACTTTACTCTGATATTCTGAGAGACTACTAGCATACTTTACTCTCAAATGGTGTGTATAGCTTGTTTCTGTTGAGCGATTACTTATTATTATTATTATTATTATTATTATTATTATTATTATTATTATTATTATTATTATTATTATTATTATTATTATTATTATTATTATTATTATTATTATAGTTCCAACCAATGTTGTGGTTGAGGTGCCACAAAATCAAATATTATAAAGCATGGGATAAAACTAAACGACCTGAAACGTCATTATAACTAATGACGATTTGGGTCGTCTATTTTTGTCCTGTACTTTACTTGAAATCAACAAGTTTCAGTTCGGCCTATCTTTTGTGATATGTCAATAAGTTAGATTTAAGAAATATCCGACTAGTTAATTACTAGTAACTGAGTTAGGCTTCCTGTGGTAATGGTCTGTTAATGATGATGTTGCTGCACCTGAAATGCATTAATTTATTTCCTACTAGCATCAGTTACCTGCTTCGCTGGGTCAAATTAAGAAAAAATAGTAATATGCTCCGTTACTCAGTCACTTTTTACTATTACTAAAGCGTTCTCTGATATCGGTCATTTTCGATTATTATTTTTATTTCTCTCCCATCCATTCCCATGTTGAGGAGCTGAATTTATATTTACACGGCATCAGATTTGTCGCTATTCATCTCTGCAACGCCGAAAACTATGGATTCGATAATGATATTGGTCAATTTACATCATTTTATGTATCTCCTCCCTCCCTCTCCCCCAAGTTGCAGGGTTATATTCGGATTGCAAACGGGATTGGAAGTGTCATCAGCAACTCCGAAAACTATGGATTTGACATTAATATATATATCCGGCAGCTAGGGGTCGGGATGGTCTGAGTTGTTTTTGAATTTAACGTCCCGTTCACCATCGAGGCTATATGAAACGTGGATCTACTGGTTAATGTGGAGTCAGAACCACATGAAATCCGGCCAGGAATCGAACCCGAGTCTCCTACGCCAAAGGCACGAACGCTAACTGCTTAGCCACAATGAAGCTTAAGGGCCGTGATGCCTCAGTGGTAGAGCTCATCTCTGTGCTTGGAATTCTTGGTTCGATTCCAGCATACGTCATGTGTGCTTTCTGATGAACAAGTGAGTTTTCTCGGGGTTTCGCAACTTCCTACCACTTTGTTCATTGCACTATTTCGTTCATAATCATCATCACTTCGGAACATAATCGTTGGACGTTAAACTTGAAACAATTTCACTCGTAACTAGCACCCATTATGCCACCCACAATCAAACAAATCATTGCTCATCTGAGCAAATGAACCAAAAATGAAATGATTTTTTTTTTTATTTTTACGTCCCACGGTTATGCCGGCTAAGCTAAAGGAGACGGTGGTGACAAGAAATGAATGAAATAGTAGATCGAAGAAATTGGGAGGAAACAAGAGAACCCTGAGGAAATCAACGCACACGGTGTTTGTCTACCACAAAGTTCACTTGTCGCGAGCTTGGATCGAACTAGGGACCCCATGCATCAGAGGTGAACGCTCTACCACTGACCCACCGCGGATAAATGAACAAATAATTCATAAACCTCCCTTGGGTAACTTCCATACCTTCATAACTTTCACTTCTTGTTTGAACCCAAGCAATCTAAATTTGTCATGGACGCAATTTCTTCTTTATTTATTCTGAAATTTTCCTTTTAATCTCACTATCTTAATTATAATACTCACTATCATTTACCACACTTAATATACAGGATTTACTATAGGTCGTTAGTAGTTTTCATACATAAACACAAAGATGAGTGGGTAATATTATTGAACTTTCATATTGTAATATCCCACATGATTGTGTTTACAAACACCCGACATGTGATTTGTTTACAAACATCAGCCATGTGCGTATTACTAAAGATTACTTTAGCTGGAAAGACGGAGACAACAGCAACGCCACTGGTCATGCGCAGGGATGAATTCAGGGGGTAGCCCGGAAGGGAATCTCCCCCCGAAGAAAATTCATTCCCCCCCGGAGAAACTTTAAAAATTTCCGTCACAAAATGTAGAAATTACTTCACACAATTATTTGCTTTTCTTTCCGTGCACGTGCAGACGAAATCCGATCTCTCAATATACATATACATGACTCAGACCCATTCTATATAAATATGAAATATGTAACATCTAATCCTGTCACCACGGCATGGCGCGTCCTCAGGTTGCGGATCGAGGAGAAGGTCTCTAGATATAGAGGTCAAGTTCTATATATGCAGTTAGCTAAGGATAGAAGTCAGTGGAGAGCTTTTGTGAATGCGGCATTGAACCTCCGGGTTCCATAGGCCATAGAGTTAGTTAGTTAGTTACGTAACATCTAAGATAGAATACCAAATAGTCAATAGAACTTGTATTTCTTAACGCTATGACCGAGTTTGGCAGAACATGAAATTCTTAACTGTTGAAGAAAGATTTATATTTTAGTAGGTACTATACTCTCGCCCTATATTATATATTAGTAGGTAGCATTAGCACAGATTGAAATAGGAAAGGAAAGATAGGGAAGATCTTTCGATCATTCCATATGATCTCTCATGTCAGCAGATTTCAGTTCTTGAAAATGTACAGTTCTTGCATTATTTGAAATAGAACGCCGAAATCCCATTTCTCGCATTGGAAGTAACAGACGTAAATGTGTTTTACGATTGTTAAAGTAAACACACCTTTCTTTAATTAAAAAGAAGTGAATTAAAGGGTGAGATTCAGAGGGCGTCATTTAGAGGAATCAGAGAGGAACAGTTATCCCTCCTCGGTTAGAGATTTATATAGAATTTATCAATATAATAGTAGTATATAAGTGAAAGATTGCTATTGAAGGTGATGAAGATCCTGCTCAGTGCCGTGCCATGGGGGAGGGGCAAGCGGGGTGACGGCCCCGGGTGCCGGAGTAAGGGGTGCAAAATTCGGGAGGGAAAAAGAAAAGAAAAGAAGCAAAGTAAAACAGAGGAATAAAACACATGTGCACATATTATATAAAATGAAAGGAAAAAAGTCATGAAAAGTGCTCAAAATCAAGGAAAAGCAGGGTTTACTTTTTAAAATGTTCTCACCTTTCGCGGCTGGTCTGTCGACCTCACTCATATATATGGGGGTGCCGTCGTATACTCTCGCGCCAAGCGCTGATTTTCCACGACACGGCACTAATCCTACTGAAGATTTCGTAAACTAAACTATTGCAGTGCAGAAACCAAGGCTAATATGCTTGATTTAGAATCAGAAGTGTGAGAAAGAATGATACCTTTTTGTTAAGATATTCTTATGTATGTTTGTTTTAAGACAAAAAAAAATTGAGTTAATTTAAATCTTTTTAAAAACTCTTACATTAGTAACAAGCAGTAACTACTGAATATAGGAAATAATAACAAAAGTAGCTACTGTAAATAGCAGTTAAAGTTTAGTCTAAAATATTTTTGCCAGTCTTTATTTAATGTTTTAGATAAAATTAAACGATTGTTTTTTTTTAATTATAATGTCACATTAAATATTTATAAGCAATTAGTCTCAATATTAGGTAAGATGTGTATGTGAAGTTGACAGCCCTCCCTCCGAGAAGTTGACATTCCCCCCCCGGGCGAAAATGTCTGAATTCAACACTGGTCATGTGACGACGGAGAAACAACAGCGCCACCGTCTCACGCGGAGTACCTATATAACCGAGAGGATTTCAATGCCAGGGATTAGTTTTGACTGGTAAAATTCCCTTTCTTGGCTTGCAGTAGAGCCTTGGAAGTACCTAACATAAACCTAAAGCCTCTAGCTTGCAGTGGAGCCTTGTGGGAACCTTTAGCTTTCTCTCCGCTTGCAGTGGAGAATTGAGTGTCCTATCACTCCTCACTCGTCTCGTGAGAATTTCTTCCTGCGACCATCAGGTTGAAGGAACATGTACTTTAACCCAAAAATTGGGGTATTTGTATCTACTTTTTATTGAAGTAGAATTTTGTAATAAAATCTAGTAATGGGAGAAAGCTATTCCGGACTGTAATTTGTCCTATCTATGCTCTACCTACATCTACACAAGCAGAGCTTTACAATATAAATATAAAACATAATATAATTTTACACATTTACATACTCTATATAATTATTTCCAACTCAATATACTGACACCATAGTTACCTTGTTTTATTTTGAGCAAACCGCACGTGGAAACATAAGGAGAAGATCACAAAGCCTGATGTTGTCTCAAGTAATGGTTATAGACAAACAAGAGCACCAACGATAGAGTCGATGATTTTGAAGCTACATCACTCTCTTAATCCAATGATAACACTTCTTCCACATCATCCTTTTCTCCCCTTTGCTCTACCAGTTTCTCTATGTCACTAGTCTGAATGTAGAAAATTATCTGTTGCCATATATGGTCCTCCATATTATTATATTAAAAATACATTCTTTTAAAGCGTAGTAGGTGAATACGGTTTCAGAACTTAGATTTAACATTTTCAGAATTTTAATCCGTCAGGCCTTCTCTGTCAATAAATAGTTAGCGTTAGAGTCTTTAGAACTGGAGATTTGGGTTCAGTTCCCAGTAGTACTCCTGTTGGTATTCATCACATACTATAGCTATATAAGCTTATAAGCTATCTTACCACGTTTCATTTACAAATTTTAATGCTGAAAGCTTCAGTTAAAGTAAATAAGAAAACAATCACAAATTTAAATGTTGTTTGTAGATGACGAGTAATGCAGATTTTCTAAGTTTTAAAGCACTTTTCTATTCTTTTTTCAAATTGTCTTGAATTGAGCTGTATTTCTCAATAGTCTTCACCAAAAATTATAATTCGAAATTGATAAGGTTTTACAACTAATTCCTAATATAAAACATAGAAATTACATTGCCTATAACCTTTCGAAAATAGAACGAGTATTGATAAATCTGCAACAGGTTGATCCATCACCATGAAAAAATTAAAAGGTTAGTAGTAACTACGTGAACGTTTACCGTTCACTCATAAGGTATACGGTAAATATTTATAATATTACTACAAATTAGTTAGTAAACAATGACAGTACACTCTATGCGAAGTTACAGCAATCAGCAGAGCATACTTCGTATATTTCTGATTTTGATGCGGAAACCGAAATGGAATACTTACAAAATGTTAACACTTTTGACGCTTTGAAAGACTTAGTTTCCAGAGACGAAGAAGCGAGGTTCATTCAACTCAGAAAACTGAGTTTTGAATTGCTGAATGTATTTGCAAATTAGATAAAACGAAACTATTAAGGAGGCATTAAAATTCTACAAAGTGAAATACGTTATAAATATTGTTACTAAATCTGCCAGAAAGATTTCTGCAAACTACTATTAATAGGGCGCTATGTATCGCTATTATAAAATTTGGAAAAAGTAGACGTTTTATTGTTTAAGTCTACTCGTTTATATTTTACAGCACTTTGAAGGAGTACCTGAGAAACCGCTGTTTGAAGTGCGTCAACAGCATCGTTCACCACACATTTCATTTTTCATTTGAGAGAACAAAACGAAGGAATTAAATGTTAAATCAGATGACCATTGACACTGAGACATTAATTCAAAATTTCTACAGAACAAAAAATGAAAAGAAAAGTTTGGTGTGCTGAGTGGGAACTGGTGTTGTAGTGGTAAAGGATGATTCGATGATTTGGGTTTGCTTTAGGGAGTTCATTTATAACTTCTACCAAACTATTTGTTGTCTAAGGATTTACAGCCCTTCGATCTCGTAAAGGTATGGTTACCACGTATCCTTTATAACCGATGGAACAGCCAATCATTCGCTCGGCAGCACTCCTCGAACGAATAATTTTTGTTGGTTTCACATTACTTTGAAACGCCCAAACATTATATTGCTATTTAATTGGGTTCATGTGAATACATCAAAGTTTCGTCCCTGTAACGATGTTGTACCAAATTTGACTTATCTCGGTTTATTTTATTTATTTATTTATTTATTTATTTATTGAGTATTTCTTTATAACAACGGAGAGGAGTCTGTTTTTAAGTTCCGATCAAATTATGTTGGATCCAGCGGCTTGAAATGAAATGAAATGAAATTTTTAAGTTTTACGTAACACGCATAAGCCGGCTAGGCTAAAGGAGACGGTGATTATGAGAAATGAATGGTGGAATGAAGAAAGTGGGAGTAAACGGAAGAACCCCAAGGAAACCGACGCACACGGTGTTTGTCCACCGCAAAGTTCACTTAGCGGGAGCCGGGATCGAACCCGGTACCCCATGCAGGAGAGGTGAACGCTCTACCACTGAGCCACCGCGGCCCTAACGACTTAAAAATGTCCGTACGTTCAGATGACTATACTTAACATGTATTACTTAAATGTTAATATGCAAGAATACCTGGCGACCAATGTAGATGGTGCTTTACCCCTAATAGTCAAGTGAAGTCGCTCAGTGCATTGTTTTGGTGTTAAACTACATTTAAACTCTAAAAAATCATTGCCTGATAGTATTCACGAGAAATTATTATTTTTCACACAAAACTACCTCAAACTGCTGTGCAAACTGAACAAGGAATAAAAGATAATTTAAACTTAAAGAAGTTCTGTTGTTCCGAATTTTATACTAACGGAACACCAGCATACTGTAAGTAATCATTTGCAGAATCTTTAGCAGAGCATATTGAAACTCTTAGGCGCCGGTGAACCAGCATTCAGGCACATTCGATCAAGAAAGTAAGAATTATTGATATACCTGATAATTTTGTAAAGAGGCATACGTATATCATAAACACCTTTTTCGAATTTTTGAATTGTCAACAGTGCATTTTAAGCTTGTTACGGCGATCTTGATGCGAACATATTCTGCTTGCAGAATTGTTAGCAATACGTCAGTTTAGTTAGTGACAGATCCATATTGTTAACTATGGCGTGTATAATATATGCAGGCATTACAAATATAGTGTATCAACATACGTTTTCTCATGTTCTGTTTATGTTAGAACGGTTTTTCCTTGGAGATCACACATGAGTAAACAAGGTAGGCCACTTCGTGGTCTACTAATCATTACTACTGCTAATTACTGCTAATTGAACATATATTCATTCGATCAATAGCAAACTGTTGTGGAAACAGAAGCACTGAATAATATTTCATCTACTCCGCCACTTGTGTGTTTCCTTCCCCCCGCAATAAAGCTGGAGAAATATAGATGACATTTGCAGTGACACGAATTCCATTAAGTAGAGAAGCTGCATCTGCAAATCTTCAGATTAAGCGAATAAGGTGCACCAGTATGAACCAGGTAATAACCACGGATGTTCTATACGCATTGAATTTGTGCTCTGATGTAAGCCAATGTACGATTGTTTCCTTCTTAAACTGCGTACATCGAGACTTAGACTATGACCTCAGAACTTAGGTTCATTTACCCTTTACTATTATTGTTATTGTGGAGAGTTCTCTACGTTCCTTTAAACAAGATTAAATTTATGAAAGAAAAGACTGTTACAATCGTCATAAATATTCTGCTATCAACGGCAAATTACTTGCCAAAAACTAGAAGCTTCCACTCTACAGTCTGCTCTTATTGATTTCGACATAAGAACTGCCATCTTTCAAATCGACCATTAATTGTAGTATTTACTTTTTCCCTATATTACCTTTTAGTATAACTACCATTATAGTCGCTGGGATATATATCTTCTTAAGTAACTCCTTTATCTCTTTCTTTCCAAAGGTTTCCAGTACTGCTAATTTTGCTACATTTACTCATTTGATTTTTCGTTTCAGCCCTCTGATTTGCTTTATTTTCTTTCATATTCAAATTTGCCACGCTTCTGGTTGTTTCTACCGTTCTTCCGTAATATCCACATCCACACTGCGTACTACATACGAAATATTTACTGACAAGGAAGGGTCACGCAGTGGCTCCGCTGAGATCGGAACGAGACAATTGTGTTTGCATTTGATATGTTATAACTAGATGAATGCCAAAGTTATACGTGCCACCGGGCGGAGAATATCGTGAGTTACAACAAATTTTGTAATGTAAGAACTACAAAAAATTACCCTGCAGAATAGTTTGAACCGAGTCATTTGTTCGAAAATGGTTGAGTAAGTGGAAAACTCTGCCAACACGTATCCCACCATTTTTAACGACAAACTTTTCGTGGTAAAAAAAATGCCCCAGGGTCCCCCGCAGGGTCCTAGACGGGGTCCAACTCAAAATTTTCAAATGGCAAGGGGCGGTTAAGTGGCACATCATTTGAAAGCTGTTGTAAAATGAAAGAAAATGCAGCAAGTCTCGAATCTCTACAACAAACCTGTGCAAAATGGCGACGGGTCAAAGTGGAAACAAAAACTTAATTGAAAAGTCCATGTGAAAACAGGACAGGAAGCGTGGCATTATTTTCAAAGTACAACGATTTAAGTGAAAATATCTTGTCCCAGGGTCCCAACATGGTCCCAGGTGGGGTCCAACCAAAAAGTTTCAAATGGCAAGAGAGGTAGCACATCGTTTGAAAGGTCTTGTTAAGTGAAAGAAGATGGAGCACGTCTCGACTTTCTACGACAACCCTGTCCAAAATTGCGGCGGGTCAAAATATAAACAAAAGCCTAATTGAAAATCTGTGGCCACCTTGAATCCAAGATGACCGCTTAAAACCTATATCGAAAGGAGAGACATACCAAACTGCTGATGCTAGGAAAACCAAATTTGGCATGAATGTTGATCAGTGGGTGACGAAAATATGCGAAATGTTCGAAAACGAAACGTCTTGAGTTCAAAATGCTGTAGTATGTATCGAACGCATGTCCAGCTCAAACCACTGGTGTTGGAGAAGCGAAATGTGGTGTTTACGTTTATGGTTAATAGTAGATATCCACAAAATATCGAAAAGTATAATCTGTAATCCAATATGGCTGCCAGCGTGAAAAATGAGTTTGTATATAAATATGTTATTTCTTGGAATACTGTGACTAAACCAACAAAGTTTGACGCAGCTCGAAGTACTGAAATGACTTACACATGGTTTGGTACTACACGCCAATCTTGCAAATGATTTTTTTTTTTTTTTTTTTTTTTTTTTTTTTTTTTTTTTTTTTGCATATTTGGTATTACTTGGAGTATATCGATCAAACCAACGAATGACATATAAATGTAACTGCCACGAATACCTTACAATAGAGCCACCAACCTACTGGTGCAGCAAGTCCTTTATGAATGAACTACGTATAACAAAATTAGAGGAAGTCAGAGTTGTGTGTTCATCGCATATTCGTTATATTCAAGTAAATGATGTCGAGGGAACCGCGACGAAAGAACATTAAGAACAAAACATATATGTGTTGTTACCGAATGAAATTATAGTTGAAATGAATCGAAATTCAATTGTTCTTTAGTCTTCCTATTGTTTCTAAATATATAATAGAGAAAAAAAGAGATTTAGATTTGTACTGTTATGAATGACATAAGTTCTAAGCGGCCATCTTGGATTCGAGGTGGCCATAGTTTTTCAATTAAGCTTTTGATTACATTTTGACCCGCCGCAATTTTGGACAGAGTTGTCGTAGAGAGTAGAGACTTGCTCCATCTACGTCCATTTTACAACATCTTTCAAACGATGTGGTATTTAACTCCTCTTGCCATTTGAAAATTTTGAGTTGAACCCCATCTGGGACTCTGCGAGAACCCTGGGCAAACTTTTTAATCCGAAAAAGTGTGTCCTTGAAAATGACGGGATAAATATTATTCGAGTTTTCCATTTACCCAACCGCTTCCGAGCAAATGATTCGGTTGAAAATATTCTGACAGTTTTGTAGTTCTTACATTTCAAAATATGTTGTAACTCACGGTATTCCGCTCGGTCGCATGTATAACTTTGGGATCCATCTAGTTATAACATATCAAATGCAAACACAATTGTCTCGTTCCGATCTCAGCGGAGCCACTGCGTGACCCTTCCTTGTGATTCTTTTTCATAACTCTTTGGTTAATATCCCACAAAATACACATTACTTTTCCCAAATACTTCTGTCACAATTTCTAATCTTGCTTTTATTTCCCGTTCAAATTTAAGAACGTCGTCCGTAATTATTCCCTTCGTCCTAAAGGCATCATTCACCATTGCTATTCTTCCTTAGATTCCTAAATTTACACTTCAGATATTCACTAAAAATATTTTCTTCTTACCAAAGACTTCATAATAATTTTCTTCTTCGTAAAGGCATAAGTCACATTGCTCTTCTTCCTTGGATTTTTCAATTCACATTTCAGATATTCACTAATAGTGTTTAACAAAGATTTCATTCCTCATCTTCCGTGCATTCTTTCTCCTCTCAATTTGAAATCTTCACTAACATTGTTTTCTTCTTCCTAAAGCTTTACTTTACCACTTTTATCCTTCTTTCATATTCCGCTTAATTTCATACTTTTACTAATAGTGCTTTGCTTCTTCCTAAAGACTTATTTCGCAATTTCTTTCCATTATTTTATTTCCATTAATATTTTTCAATAATAATAGCCTACTCTTTTTTCCTAAATGCATTTTTCGGTATTTCAATCTTTCATTTCAATTCCGGCTCAATTTCGGATCTTCACTAATATTTCATTCAACGTAAAGACTTATTTCGCAAAACATATCCATGCCTTTATTTCTCGTTTACATGATGGTAGTACCATCTTTCTTCATGGCTCTGTCGGCAAAATGTTCCGACTTTCATGTTTATTGATAAAGGCTCTTAATTATTATTATTATTATTATTATTATTATTATTATTATTATTATTATTATTATTATTATTATTATTATTATTATTATTATTATTATTATTATTATTATTATTGGAATTTAGTTTTCACATATTATATCATCATGGGTATTTGCCATCATTGGCAGGTCACTTGCTGCAACTGAGAAACTTTTACGGTCTTCCGCTACATTTTCGTCTTCACGTATGGTTTCTCTGTTTTCATATAGTGTCATTAATTGTAGTTTCTTTCACTCCTCCATCTCTTTCCTACCACCATATCCTCTAGCACGTCCCTCATGATACAGTTCCTTCTTAGACAATGTCCCAACCAGCTTCCCGTTCTCTTCTTAATATTATTTAATATTGTTCTTTTTTCTCACATCATTTATAATACTTTCTCATTCGTTTCCCGCTTGACCCAGCTAATTCTCTCTATTCTTCCCTACACCAACATTTAGAAATCTTTCAGTCGTTTTTCATTATTTTTAAGTAATGTCCACGTTTCTGACCCATATAGTACATACTCCACACGAAACATTTTATGAACCATTTTCTCAACTTTTTATAGAGCCTTCATAGTAAAAGGGAGGGCCAATGTAGCGGCAGACAGTCAAGCATGTAACCTACAAGTATACACATAGGGTATATGTGATTTAAATTGGATATAATTTTTATTATACATTAAAATATATAGAACTTATGATTTAAATTATCTCACTTTCCTTTTGTCACCTAGATAGATATGAGTCTTTCTTCATAACAAAAACTTGTACTAGCCTATATTATTACGGAAAAAGGATTGCTGGTACATTTCTCCCCCCCCCCTTCCTCTCGCTGCTTGAAGTGTACCTATATTTTGCTTCGGATCAGTGACAACTCTGTTGTTCCACCCTGATAAAAAAAATAAACTTATCCTCATCTTACCAAAGTAATACTTTAATTGTTTGGTGTTTGTTTGTTGAAGTTAAGTGACTATTTTCAGTAGCGAAACTATAAGATATAGAAGAATCTTCCGCAATGCATTCAGGTTTTAATTCTCTGCCACTAGGAATCGAATCTGGAACAGCATACACCAAAGGTTTTCGAGTTAACCAGTAGACCAATGGGGAGAGTTACAGAGGTTATAACAGACTCGAGTCTGTGCTTCAAATGAAGATCGGGTCTTGAATCCACTGCAGTGGGTAGATGCACAGAACAAGATACGATTTCAATTTTCATGTGTAGACCATGAAAATAAATATTAGAAAGACAAAAGCCACGGTAATTGGAACGAAGAAAACTGTCAAATATAAAAGTAGGAGTGGAGAAAATACAACAGGCGATTAAGGGAAACACCCCCGTCATGAATACTATCAAGAGCCCTTTGGAGAAAATATGTTGTAGATGGAAGAGAATTGTAGTAATCTTGTTGTTTCGTAGTGATGGGCATAGTATATACTTGCGTCCATTAAATCGTAGTTATTACTGCTATAGAAAACGAATAGAATGTACTATTTGAGTTGTTGTTGTAACCCAATTATTGTAACCAGTGATGGACATTAAAAAAAAGTGAATGCTCCAGTTATGGACACCCAGTGATGGACATACAAGAGAAATCAGCAAATTTCGACGTCTAACCTATTGAGTTATAATTTAATAAGTAACTAGCAGTTGTACGTAGGTTTTTTTTTCATTTATTTTACACTTGAAAAACGTTAAGCAAAACCAGTACTTGTATGAAAACGAAATGAAAAGAGCCAAATGTTCAATAGAAATTGCATGTGTTTGGGAACCATTGGTGAAAATAAATACCACTTTTGTTATTGAAAAATAAACAATAAAGCAAAAGGTTATTCTGAAAGGTACCGGTACCATTTTTCGATACAAATGCAAAAGAAAAATTCTTTAAGGATTGTTTTTTCTTTTTTTGTGTGTGTGTGTGTGTGTGTCTCTTTTTGGAGTTTGGTTTTTACGTTCCAGTTTTATTTGTACTGAGCGTCTTTTCTTCTCTCTTCAACTCAATCACATATTTCCTCTGTTACTTTTCCTGCTAAATTAAGTTTTTTTTTCTTTAAGTTTTCATTCACTACACAGAAGGTATTGTTCAGATGTAACAACTGCAGGAATCTGTTCCTGTCTTTTGGACAACTTCGGTTTGCACTCGGGCCAGAAGAGAGCGCTTTGAGAGGAGCTAGAACATCAGGATCACACCATACTGAATTGGGGGATGTAGCTGATGAGGAAGCAACTGCTGTTGGTTCTGAATTGTTGGCTTCCTTGGTTTCCGATACCTAGGCAGTATTATTAGTAATGATGTG
Source organism: Thermobia domestica (assembly GCF_964235325.1). NCBI lineage: Eukaryota > Metazoa > Arthropoda > Insecta > Zygentoma > Lepismatidae > Thermobia > Thermobia domestica. The sequence continues at coordinate 275,561,757 of NC_137462.1, forward strand.
AAGTATGAAGCTGAAATAAAAGCAAGGATAGAAAAAGCGAAAGGAGAAATTAGGAGGGAAAAATACTATTTTGTGGGACCTTGAGCAAAGAGTTGAGAAAAAGACCCATAAAATGCTCGTGTGGAATATTGTGATGTATGAGATAGAAACCTAGACATTACGGAAAATGATTAAAAACGACTGAGTTTACGAAATGTGCGTGTGGAGAAGAGTGGAGTGGATTAGTTGAGTCCATCGGAAAACGAATAAGAGAGGGTGTTAGAAATGGTAGAGGAGAAAAGAACAATTTTAGATATTATTAAGAAGATGAAGAGAAGCTAGTTGGGACATTGGCTAAGAAGGAACTGTATCATGAGGGAGTGCTAGATGGTTGGTACCAGGAAAGAGAGGGAGAGGGCGAAGAATGCTACAACTGATAGAGGGTATCAAAACTGAAAAATAAAACGTGAAGAAGAGGTTAGCGAAAGACCGCTGAGCATGGAAGCTTCTCATTTGCAGTAAGTGACCTACCAATAATGACACGATACTTATATTAATGATAATAATGTATACGCCATTTCCATACTATCTTACACATGGTAACCTGTGAAAACTAAACCACGACACTGTCCCCCATATCAAAGAACGTTGTCTAGCAGTATAATTTCAACGATGAACTTTGTCGCCTCACCTTACCAAGTGACTCTCGTAAATGTTGTGTGGCCACCGAAACTGAACCAGCGATTGCATAAACATCGTTTCAATGATACTCAACTGTAATTAAAAACAGCGTACAAACTAAATAAATAGGCGGAGCTGTGGAACATGTTTTTAAATTGTTTTCGACATTTGGTTCTTATTACAGGATCTGTATTGACCAATCAGCTACCATTACTAACAGACAATTAGTGGTTTGTATGCGAGGGAAGGTCGTTTGAGTGATGTTGTGTCGTATTGATGAGAGAAAATACATTTCAAATGACCAAATGCCCAATCATCATCATCAATATCATGATTTAAATTATTTTTCCCCAACGCTGAGAACGAATCATGTGTATATAGCTAGGTAAGCACCCAACATTAACAAACATACGAAGTAAAGTTTACACCTGTCATTTTGTAACATTTTTTCCTCTTTCGGTTTCTGTTATTGTTTCCGTAGGGAATATGTTTGCCTCTTTTTTTCCTCGTCTTTTATTTTTCAAATCCCCCCTCCCCATTCGTTTCCCTTCAGCGCCTCTTAATCGAGAGCTCTAGTTAATTGATTTTTGCCGTGCGAGCGCTCGTAATAATTATCCGGGTGGACCTTATACGTCAGCAATGATACTCACGCAAAGTAAAGAAAAATGCTACCTGTTTTCACATGAGAAGGATGAGAAGGTAAGCTATATTCAAAATTTAATATATATATATATATATATATATATATATATATATATATATATATATATATATATATATATATATATATATTAAATGCTTACAAAACTACTGTTAAACTAACTATTGAGTAAACGAGAGATCAAAGAAGGTTAAAGTGGAAAGTAATGAATCTCATTCTATAATCGATATTAAATTCCAATTAACAAATTCAATTAACTTCACTTTTACTTCAGGAATTATACATTTACTGATTATAGTTTCCGTTACTATTTATTTGTAAAACATAAATAATTATCTGAGCTCTCAAATGTTGCGTCTTTATACAAGGTTGTCGTTATTACGGACTTCCTACTTCAAGTTTTATGCATAATGCTCTAATATAATTTATTGCTATTGGCATTTCACCAGCACTATGGTTATTTAAAATTGCTAGAAATGCACCTCTTCCATCTTTATTAATTACATCATGTCTAGTAGGATATAACTTTCATCAATAAATTCATTATTATTAGTAGTATATGCTATCACACAACCAAGTTTCGGTCAAAAGTATTATGTCTAAATTAGCGGCTGCTTTACCTGTGTACAGTTTATGTAATTTAGTTCGAATACCCCTAACATTTTGATAATTTAAAAATAACGACTAATCATTTCTATTCGTATCCTAAGTTAAACTTCTGATCTCATCAATAGTAGTGACAGTATATGCAAAGGAAACATCAACCTTTTTCCTCAATTTGATGTTGCCTGCATAGTCAATGTGGAGGAAAGCAAGATTTTGTCTCTCTTAACCTTTCTGGCCTCGCTAAAACTATCCTACTATATAACGTTAAACTCTGATTAACATAAATAATCTCACTCACTGATAGATTCTTACAGGTGAGTTTTTTTTATTTTTATTTTTGCAATAAATTTATCCTCATCTCATCTCCTAATAAATCTGACCACAATTTGTCTCTCATACTTGATAAGGACATCCAATGACACATTTGTGGCGATTAGAAAATAATATCAATGATACTGAGTTAACAAGAAGGATACACAAAGTATTAAAAAGTATTATTATATTTTATTTATTTATTTTTATTTATTTTGTACCTGTGTCTATGGGACAGTCGAGAAACAAAACAACATTAGAAACAAACGGAGTGACCTAAGAGATCGTCACTGCAACTTGGAACTAAAAAAAAAATGCTCCACAAAAGTTTTATTGAGCCGAATTAAGTCTTGTTACCAGCCTTTTACATAAAGCTTGGACTGATAAAACAATTTGTTAAAGCCTTACCAAAAAAATGGTGGAGTCTGCCGTGGCTCAGTGGTAGAACGTTCATCTCTGGTGTATGGGATCCTTGGTTCGATTCCAGCTTTCGCAAAGTGAGATTTGTGGAGAACAAACACTGTGTACTGAATTTTCTCTTGATTTTCTCGTTTCCTCCCACTTTCTTCATTCCACCATTGCATTCATTTCTCTCATTTCTCATCATCACTGTCTCGTTTAGCCTAGCCAGTATAACCGTAGGACGTAAAACGTAAAGATTTCATAAAAGAAGGGGAATTTTTAAATAAATTATATCTGCAATTCGTTTCCAGGGTTAGCAGCAGTAAAACTAAAAAGAAAAAGAAAAAGACATTTTCACTGGGCCCGATATCGGAAAACGTACAAACGTAAAGCAATTTAAGAAAAATAATACAAGTGTGAAACAAGAAGTATGGACCTCATTGAAGGAGGTAGCCACAAAATTTATAAGAAACAACAAGATCCCAAACTACAACATAATGGTCGAAAATATTATTCCAAAATACATAAATTTGTGTGCACAATGAGTTTAAAATGGCATTTTTAAACACTTATTTGGATTACTTTCCTGATAGCTTAGGTGTGAGAAGTGACGGAATGGGTAAACGATTTCACCCAGGAGAGGAACGAAGCTATCAAGGTTGCTGAAATATCTCAATGGTAGTGGATTTCTGCTGGATGTTGCACCGAGACAATTCACAGCAGAAACACAAGAGACAAAGTTCGAAAAGAAGTATGGAACGTCTAAGAACACGCCGTCACAAACAGTAGTTTATTTATTGAGTGCGTAACATCATTTAATTTACCTTCAGAGTGATGTTCATAATTGCCCATAGGAGGGTAAGAACTGTAAACTTACTTTCACAAAATGTAACAAAACATTCCAATATTCAAGATAATTCGTCTTTATTTCCGTAATGGTTCCAGTTTATCTTTACTTTCATTGGGGGTTCCAATCTCCTTAAGCATTCTTTCAATTCATGTCACATTTGAAAGCCTAGTTTTGTAAGACAATACAAACAAACTGTGATTTTGATTCAAGAATGTACTTCAAATACAGAGATTTACTTAGTTTTTGTTACTTCCTTTCATTTTTTAGCGGAAAAACCTTCCATGATACAGATAAATTGTCTTGAATTTTTAAATACTTTGCCCAAAAATACATAGGAAATTATAATGAACTTTGTTAGTTTTTAAATACGTCAGAAACGCCGTTTTTCAGTGCGCAGGCTGCATGAAATATGGAAAAAATTATTAACTTGCTATTGAAGATAGATTCCCTTAGCAAACATAAGAAGTATAATAGAAATAATAATATAAGTAGTAATCAAAGAATAAGCTTAGTTGTACTTACATGTGTAGTGTTAAGTCTAACTATGTAGTTACAACTGAGTTCTTTTTTTAATTGGAAGTGTATTATCTTTCGTTGAGCAATCTTTTTTCGTAGTTTGTCAATATATGACTCGATTTCATAAATTCCAGGGGCGGATCCAGGACGGACTTCTGGGCGAGCGGTGGGTTGTAATACAGCTACTTAGAGCTCCTTTGAAGATCTTCAATCTCTGGGATAGCTTTATATTTATATATATAAAATAAGAAAGTTTCCCCTTCTGGGGGGGGAGATCGCCCCGATGGCTTCCCTCTGGATCCGCCCCTAATAAATTCACTGCGGCTTTATTATTGAACATGTTGTTTCAAAACTTCGTTGACGTATTTAAAAAATCAAAAAGTTCTTTCAGTGACATTCACAAAAAAAAACAAACAAACAAACAAACAAAAAAAAACAAAAAAAAAAAAACGTTGCTTTATCACTGTTGCAACTATGTCAAAAATTCAAAGCATCTGTCCGTAATCAGGCGCCAAAGCTTCTAGCAATTGCAGCAGGTGGTAAAGCTTCTGCTTCAATACTTTCCGTAAACTCTTCTAAATAAAAAGTTGCGGAGCGTTCAGCTGTCTGTTACTCTGTTCGTCGACTTCTTTGCGCTTCGTGCCAAATTCCATCATGCGAGCTCAACCGTTTCTCACTGTGGGTGAACCAGTTGTTTTACCCTTACAGAGGCATCCTGAAGCTGTAAGTTATGAATACCATCGCCGAATGGACTTGGTAGATCTTTGTTGAATTAGTTTCCAAGTGTGTGTTGCACTATTAGGACAGATTGATGTGAGTGAAACTCAAGCTTATAAGCTTTCTTTGCACCAGTCGCCATCTTGAATAATTGCTCACTGCTGCGCTCTCGTGGTAGAAATCAGAAGAGAATTGAAACACAACAAAAGCTCTGACTTTGAGTTTTTAAATGTCTGCAAAGTTTCTATTTAACAATATGTCCTTTAATAAAGCTATAATGTAATTATGAAATAGGATAAATCATTTTAATGACGCAATTCTCAATTTTACAATTGCAGCCGTGACTTCCATAATCACACAAGTCCAACTGAAGAGATACTGAGAAATTCAACAAAAACTGAATATTTTTTGGAAATGTGAACTTTGAAATGAGATTTTTTCATACTTACAAGTTAGTGACAATTGTTATTTATCAAAGTGTAAGTATGACAAAGTCTGATTTCCCTGTTTACATTTCTAACAAATATTCAGTTTTTTATTGAGTTTGAGCTGGACTTGTGCGGTTTTCCAATTTAATATAATAGCTGGAGTGAATCGTTGTTGTCTGGAAATAAAGAGCTAATGTAAAAAAAATCTAAATAACCCACAGTCTCTTCTTTACAATTACCTAGAAGTATGGGAAGTCATGGTGTTAATTTATATAGTAGTCAAACATACCAACATATATTTTGCTTTATATACAGTGTTCGGCAGAAAAATCTGCCGGTTTTCAATTGAAATTGTGACTAGACTAATTATTTGACACACACTCTTTTAATTTCCAATCCAACTATAACTCAAAATGCTTTCCTGACAAAAATTAGTTATGAAACATAGACATTAACTCTGCTTTTTGAAAATTATTTTTGAAAATTACTTTTTTCAGCTTAATTCCTCAATATTCTCTGGAGTTCGACCATGCGTGGTTTACTTAAGGTCTTTTCTTCTCTCGACAATTCATAACACCCAGCGGTATTGTGTTGGGACTTGGAAATGATACCTATGAATGTTGAATTGCCGGCGAAATGCACATTGAACAACAATCATTCACTCATTGAAAAAATGTCTCCCCGGTGAATGCTCAATGTTTTGCTCACCAACGCTTCATGACGACTGTAATTACTTGAGCTGACTACAATGTCAGTCAATCTCAACACTCACGTCAATGTAGAATTGATGTGAAAAAAATAAAATAGAAAATAAAAGCTTTTTCAGTTACGCTAGTCATGAATACGGCTCTCAGACATGAAATATATATATATATATATTTGAAAAAGTAGTTGCGGTACATTGCATAGCAAATTATTGCAATCAAAATAATATGAGTTATAGTTCAATTAGGAAATAAAAGAGCATATGTGAAATAACCAGTCTAATAACAATTTCAATTTAAAAACCGTTAGAATTTTCTGCCAGACCATTTGTAAAATTAATATAGTTTATTCATACTAGGGCATATTTAAATTAAATTTCGGTATACCCCACACACGACTTGCCCACTACAACATGAATAAGCGGAAGTTCATAAAAATTATAAAGATGTGCATTCCTTGGTTTATGAAAGCCTAGGAAGGAAGAAATATGAAGCAGAGCCACAAATGAACAAACCACAAGCTTATCCTGAGGTGAGGCACAAGAGGAATCCAGATGTTAGTCTTGCAACGACTAGTTAATGATGCATGTCCTCATTTTCTTTTTAATAGACGACCTTTCTTCTGTAAGTAACATAATTTAAGATTATAGACTTAATAAGTTGTTGATAGTTTAAAGTGTGCAGACTAAAAGCGAATATAGCAATTGAGAACTTGTGTACAAGTCATACTACCTTTATAAGTTTATACAAGCTCCTGAACACTTATTCAGGCATGTTTTTAGCTATGTGGGATACCCACTAAATTACTGGTATTTAAACAGTGAGTATCATTTTCTTCTCATGATTATAGTATCAAAGTATATTTAATATTGTGATGAATTTACTTATGAGACATTTCTTCAAGTCCATGACGTACTATTAACTTACTGCCGTGCTCAATAAATAAGTAAATATTTTCAACCGACTTAAAAAGTTCGTTACTGAGTTCTCTATGTCTGTGTGTGTGTGTATCTGTTATTTGCGAATTTTTCAATCTTCAGCACTCCATTTAAAGTGTTTCTTCGTAAAAAAAAAAAAAAAAAAAAAAAATATGGAAGAACGGTTTAACAGAACTCTTAAACGAAACATGTGGGAAAAAATTTTAGTATTCAACGAAATTATAAATGGATGGATATATTACAAGAATTGTTTAATGAATATAATAATAAAGTACATAGAACAATTGGAAAAAATGAAATGAAATCTTTGAGTTTTACGTCCCACGGTTATGCCGGTTAGGATAAAGGAGACGGTGATTATGATAAATGAATGAAATAGTGGAATGAAGAAAGTGGGACGAAACGGGAGAACTCCGAAAAAACCCTCGCACACGGTGTTTGTCTATCACAAAGTTCACTTGGCGGGAGCAGGGTTTGAACCCGGGACCTATGCACCAGAGGTGAACGCTCTACCATTTTTTTAAAATCTTCCTGACTATTTTTTTCTATTTTAACCATTTCTCAGTACTACTAGACAGGACAGGGATACGAACACAGAAACATCGAGGACAGTTAAAATTCCACCCTTGCTACTACAGAGGGACTCGAACCCCCAATGGGCTTCACCTCATGATCATCAGCCTAACGCCTCTGACCGCTCAGCTACACCCACCGGCACCGTTGAGCCATCGCGGCCCCATAGAACAATTGAAATAAAGCCTGTAGAAGTTAATAAGGAAAATTAGTTATTTCTAAGTTGGTTGTGGCAATGCTCTTGAAGCATTCTTAACTGGTTTAAACTGACATAATGTTTCCGAATTCAACTTTTTCATCTTTGCCGTTATACTATTTCTGAAGCCTAGATGGCATAATAGTAGGACGTAAAACTCAAATATTACATTTTTATGTAAATATTGCGGTTTGTATGATTTTTGTTTTACAGTTTTACTATCTGGCTTGATTGTTCAAAATATTTTCAACTATTTTCAACTACCCTTAAATTACCATGAGGCATTTTTCATTTCGCTTTCTTTGCGTGTTCTTTCCTTGACTTCATAGATCACTTTCTCAAACAATTCATCGTGAGTAAACTCTGTAGAACGATATATGTGAATTCTCCTACTCAGAAAAAAAAGATTATATAAATTGCATTTATTTGAACATGTCGCCTTCTGAAATAATTAATATTTTATGAATTACCGTAGTGTAAGGGAGCCTTAACTTAGTTAGCAACACTGTAATCCAAGGAAGCTTTTTCCTTGTCATTTTCATCATTAGGACCAACTGCCGTCTCCAGGACATCTTGAGGACCAACAGAAAAAGGCCGTAAAACCTTGCTTCCCTCCATCATGGGGCGTCATCTTCTCAACTCAACGCAGTATCAAATTTTAGTATCGATAAAATTAAGGATCCGGGGAAGTATGGCGACAGAAAGAAAGAAAAAAAAGAAGTAAGTATGGAGACAAAAGATGAGGAACGACTATCTTTTCTCTTTTCATCCCTTTCCTCTTGGTTCAGCACCTTCCCTTCATTCCAAACTCTCATTGATCGTCATATTGAGGAACGAATTTCTTCCTCCTTGGACTATTGTTTCCTAAGTGCCACTAAAAACGTTGGGGGCTTTGAGTACGAAGGGGTTGTGAGTGGATGCGATGCATTCACAGAGAACAGTATGCTCGTATGCGAACTTCTTCTGAGATGAGGAAACAAGGAATGCTTTCTTAAGGAAAATTTCACTACAGTCCTGGTGGAGAATAAATTCTGCTCATGATTTCGTTTCTCATCAATAACTTCACAATGAATTGAAGAAGCTATATTTTCTGCCCAGAAGGAATTTTTTTTAAGTCGTTGAAAACTGTACTGTAGTTTGAGAGTTATTGGAATTTCTTGTGAACGTGATTGTACATACAATCCAAACATGTATTCTTTCAATACAAAAGCACGTTATATTTTCTATATATTATAGTCAAAGTTATACAATACTTGCAGAATAATCATCTCACGGGGTGAATACGTTTCATTGTGGACATAAGGAGGTGAGTTTGGATTCAAACAGGATCGGAATTGCCACTCTTCGTCTCTGCGACTCCGAAAACTACGAATTCGAAACTAATGTCGGTCATTTTCTATTATTTTTATATATTTCACCACTTCCCCACGTTGCGGGGCTGAATTTGGATTTAATTGCATCGGATGTATCACTGTTCATCTCAGTGGCCCAGAAAATCAAGATTCGGCACGAAGATTGGTTATTTTCAATCGTTTTTAAATATCTCCCTCTCCCCTACGTTGCACCGTCAAAGTGAAATGACAAAAACTATCCCAGGCCCGAAACTCATCTATGTTGAAAATTTGATCGAGTTCGTTCGGGTGGTTCATGAGTTATTAAGTCACAAACATAGTCACTTTTATTTTTATTTGTGTAGATAAATGTATAAGTTGAAAATAAACTAAGTACCAAATGTAAAAATTTCGAATATTTACAGTAAAAAATTTAAAACGAAGACAATAAAAGCTGACTACAAGAAAAGCGTTAAATAGCAGAAAATAACAACAAAGGACTTTAAACTAGAAAAGAAGTCATCACTCTTCTAAGCATAAAAAAGTGTTTGAAGTCTGTGACAAGCCAAATTAATTAGTGTCGAATGTATTATTAGTTTGGATGGTAATTTTATGAGGCAGTAATCTGTTTAGGGTAGGACAGATGTAAAAAAAAAAGTTTTATATATATAACTTTTTTTTACATCTGTCCTACCCTAAACAAATTAATGCCTCATAAAATTACCATCCAAACTATAACTATCAGAAACAAAGCAATAACCTTGATTTAATCTCCTTCAAAGTACTGTCTTTGCCTAGCAATGCACTTATCCCAACGTTGAATCCATCACTAGGAGCATTTCTGGAAGGCTTTTTTTTTTTTTTTTTTTTTTTTTTTTTTTAAAGGGCGTTCAGCTGTTTTGTCGTGGCCCCATCAAGTCAGGAATGTGTGAAAACATTTTCCCTTAACAACGGCTTTAATGTTTGGGAAAAGTCAGAAGTCGCATGCTGCTATATCTGGAGAGTACAGTGAATGTGGACAGACAGAAATAGTTTTTTGGTCAAAAATTCGCGGATCCAGTGTTTCTTCCAGACATGTTTTTGTGGAACATTGCCGCTCTCCCCATAGAGGAGGCCAAAATAATAATTCTATAATATAATAATCAATAGAATAGTACCGTGCGAAAGTAGTATGCGCCCCTTTGAATATTACGTGTGCCCTTAGGAACATTTTTTCTGAAAGAAACATTGCGCGGATCAGAAACAAGGTAGCATTGAGTGTTTTCGTGGTGAAGAAGGAAGCCATTTGCCCATTTAATCGGTGGTTTAAAATGCTTTCCACGGACCCATACAAGATGTTTAGTTCTTCAGAAAGCCCTCGAATAGCACTCTCATTCCCTCAATAATAGAATGACCTAATAATGCATCATACATATAGATCATATCGGAAACTAAGTTCAGCATGTTGCTTATATTTAAGTGGTAAATCTAACAGAATATTCTTAAGGTTGGTTTAAAGAGACAAGTTTTGCCAATAGATGGCACTACAGTCTTCGTATCTCTCCCGTGTATTTTTTACCCTTCACGAAAATTCACGATTTCTCTTACAAATTTCAACCTAGACACTTCAAATTTTTAGAAGAGAAACTTCATAATCTATCGAAGGCAATAATCCATGCCGTTGTTGAAATGACTTGATTGTTGAAATGGATATCCAAACCTTTAACAATGGAACTGTTTCAACAATGAAGAAAGTTCTAACTAAAAATCGGCACGGATTGTTATCTTTGATAGGTTATGAAGTTCCTTCTCTAAAATTTTGAAGTTTCTAGGATGAAATTTGTAAGAGAAATTGTAAATTTTCGTGAAAGGTAAAAAAATACATGGGAGACATACGAAGACTGTAGTGACATCTATCGGCAAAACTTATTCCTTTACACTAACCTTAAACTACTAGATCAGATAACTTTATTGAACGGACCATGCCCAAACTTATGCATTGCTCCGACATTCGCATGGTCTGAAAAAAATCTTCGTGAGCATTTCTCGTTGAAGGGCACATCCACAGGGTCCACTAGGCCGTCCCTTACCCCAAGACTTACATACATTTGTTCAGTTTCTCAATACAACTATACTTGTTTAACATTGAAATGATTGATGTAGGATGAAAAGTTGATCTTACACTTCAAGCGTACCCTTTCTTTTATGAAAATAATCAAGTTCTATAAGTTTTTTTTTTCTGAAAACATAGGTGGAAATATTTTACAATAACCTATCGTCTTTCGGGTGTAGGATAATATATGTTCAATGCTGCATAAACACAGAGTCTTACAGTATTGGACCCTCTCCCCCCTACTTGGAACCCTCCCAACAAAAATTTCTGAATGTGCGCTTGGCTGACATGTTTGTCTTGAAGCGCGTGATTGTTTTCCTTTACTAAAATTTCAAAATAGATTTATTTTTAATCTAAACTTTTGAAGATATTTCGTATATTTACTCCATTGTTACAAAGAACAAAATCTTGTATCTTTCTTTTTTTTCCGTTCGCAAAGTGATTTTTGACCCACTTCTTAGGACAAAACTGAATCAAAAAAAAGGAACTAGAAAAAAAAAGATTGAATTGATAGTTCCGAATCATGATCTGGCAATACTTCTTCCTGTTGAGACTCGTTTTTCTCTCTTCGATTTCCTGCTCCCTGTCTCCTCTTGGATCTTTCAACAAAAAAAACACGTCATACTTCTGTTGGCACGAGACACACTTTCTCATTGAATGCGTGTTATCTTCAATCGTTGGTAACTACTAAGTTGTATTGATAGCTGCTATCACAATATATTCACATAGTAGTTAGTTGGTGATAAATTGACACTAATAGTAACTTTGATCACGCCCTCTGCAGGGAACAAAAGGGAAGCTCGTCTGACAAAGGGGTGGTTTTAGTTGGTGTGGGGGAAACGTTGGTTGTCTAGAATATCGGAAAGACTTTGTTTTTTGTTGCATGCTCACTTAAGTCTCACAAAAAACGCATTTTCTTCTATAGAAAATTCATTATAATTAGAGAAGAAACGACACGTAACAATCTAAGTAATTTTCTATTGATTTACTGAAAGCACACGATTCATAATGACTGCTACCACTTCTCCCAGCTCATACCTATTAATTATATAGCCTCGTAAGTTAATGCATGACTTCCATGTATCAATGTGTGTGCGAACAGGGAAAGAGAAAAAGAAGATTTATAAACGTGTGTGGTCTTTGTTGCAAATGAATTGATCGGAAGATTTTTTTTTCATGGCAATCTCAAATCAAGCACTGCTGATACAGATAAGCATTAAGTGATTTTTTATTACTTTTTTTCTCATGCATATATCTATGATTTTTCTAATATTGCTCTTACTTTATAATAGGTTTTTGATCTTTCTCTGTTTATGCTACTGAACGCTGGTTAATGGTTACTGAAGCATTGAAGCATGCCATTTGTTGCTCCGTTGCAATGTACTATAGGAATTATTTATCTACTGAAAAACTTAAAAGTAAAATCAATATATTGTAGATTTCAATAAATTCCATTCTATTGAGTGTTCTAAAAATGACGCCCACGAACAACAGAGCGCTACCCTTCAGATCAAAATAAAGCGAAAATCGTGTGTAATGGCATACCCTCCAGGGCCTCCTCCGCAATAAGGACGCAAAATTTCACTATGTGGGAATGTCGCAGATTAACTGGAACCATTAGCATCGCCCTACGAATCCATCAAGCACTTCGACTTTAACTTCCATCTGGAAAGAATCAATGTAAGTATTTGATAACCTTGCCATATTTTTCTCATGAGAATACGGAACACCTTCAATGCCCTCCTCCAAACTTTCCAACACAATCCAATGAACTGCAGCTATGATTATGAACTGTATGACAAACGAAAGTTCCCTCAACTGCAGGTACTTCTCTCTCTTCGTTCCTTGCAATTAATTGTATGGAGTGAAGATATTTACAATCTATCTACAAAAGAATCGCCTTAAAAACTCAAGATGTCTTATAAGAAAAATGCTTTATCGGAAAACAATATGCAAATAATATCGTTTTATTTAAATCAGTGATACAATCTACCTTCAATATTCTTAGCGCGATTAGCAATATTTATTTATGTGGCTGTATTTGCCAAAATTGTTTCTCTCCTTGTGTCGTGTGATCGTCAGGGTTGGCCTTACACATTTCTGAGCCCTAGACCAAAACACAATTCTGCGCCCCCCTAGCCCCTCAAAAAGCTTATTTATAATTTCTGATAACTTACCTGACGTCTTACTGGAGAAAACGTAACTCATCTTCCTTATACTTGTAGATGTAGAAACACTCGAAGCCATCTTACGTTTGCTTGTTTTTTCTTTCTCGTGTTGAAGAATGTCCAAATTTTCACGACGTGCAATGGAAAAACTAGCATGGTAAAATTTGTAGTCAACTTCTTAGCTCAACTTCGTTGCTTTCAGAAAAGGGCACTTCTCCTTCAAATTGGAAAACAACGTGTACTTCGGCTTGGGCATCCTCGTTGATACAAAATTAGAACACGTCTTTTGTAATGTAGTATCAACAACAGCTCAACTCATGCATTTTATCAGAGATTAGAGATCCCCTTTACTCCGGTAGACAATTGCAACTCTGCGCTGCGAGTCTATTGCCTTGCTCGCTGTGAAATTGTATAGGGTTGTGTGATAACTTACGCCAAGCTGTCACAGCTGTCCATGTCGCAGTTTATTGTTCATTCACTAATAACAGGATTCCCAGCCAACGTCAAAATGTTTGAGTTCTCACCTCTTGATAAGCAGATACTAAGAACAGAAATGGGGCAGATTAAAATACGAGACATTCGCCTGTCCCGACTAAAGTTATAGGGACGCAGAACACTTGGGTCCAAAATCGGGACTGTCCCGTTTCTCATGGGACGTTTGGCAGACTTAGTATTTTGTGGATTGGTATATATTCTTTGTGCCTCCAGACGACGATTTTCAAAACACCCGATATACTATCAGCATTATTATACACATTTTGCCATTGTCATTGGCCATCTTCTATAAATTGAGTTATTATGAGAAACATTTCGAATATTTCCCCTCTTTCTGCAATTTTTGCTGTTCATTCTGATGGTTTTATTATTCCAACTTCTTTTCATTCATATTCATTTGATTGGCTGAAAGAGTGCAGCAACAACTGAAAACTGATCCGCATAGCATTTGGTTACTTTTCGTAAGGCGCGGCTTTAGGATTTTAATTTTGGGTGGGAACGCTCCCTCGTTTATGGATACATATACACATTTGATTGATTAATCACAATAGGAAATTACTGTTACAGTAGTGCTTGATGCTATTTGTTAATTATCTTCCATTAATATAAATAATGGAAAATAATATAAATAATGGATACTCCTTACTGTATCTTTTATATTGATATATTTTTCAAAATTTTTGGGTAAGCTCGTGCCTACCGGCCTACCCACTAAAGCCATCATTGCTTTTCTTACTAGATATGGGAAGAAAGGGGGCAAAGTTCACTTCTAGGGAAGGCAAATATGTTTTAATGCTGGTGGATAAACATATCCTTTAACCCCCCCCCCAAAAAAAACAAATACTGAAAACGAAGCTGTTTCGATATTTCAAAATATATACAGGAGCTAATAGCTTTATATATATATATATATATATATATATATATATATATATATATATATATATATATATATATATATATATATATATATATATATATATATATATATATATATATATATAAGCGAGATGTCGTGGGAGATCCGCCAGCTGAACCTTATGAAATGAAATGAAATCTTTGAGTTTTACGTCCCACGGTTATGCCGGTTAGGCTAAAGGAGACGGTGATTATGAGAAATGAATGAAATGGTGGAATGAAGAAAGTGGGAGGAAACGGGAGAACCCCGAGAAAACCCATGCAAACGGTGTTTGTCCACCACAAAGTTCACTTGGCGGGAGCAGGGTTTGAACCCAGGACCCCATGCAACAGAGGTGAACGCTCTACCACTGAGCCACCGCAGCCTCAGCTAAACCTTATGTAGTTCCGATCTTACGTTAAGCTGTAGGGCCACGTCTCATATAGCCTCGCTGCTGAAAGGGATGCTAACCTCCTAACCAAACCAAATATAGATATCTGGGGTCCAAATAATAAAGGCAAAGAAAAAAGCTCTGTTCTAACAGATCACACTTCTTTATCCGCCTGTTAAACTACATTTTCAAGTAAGGGTGGGTACTCCCTTTTTCTTTAAGCTTCACACAAATACCGTCTTCTCTTAAAACAACGTTGGGTTATTGCACTCAAAGTTAGGGTAGGATAGGAAGGAGTAGAGAATATTAGGGTAGCGTACTTTAGCGTAGGGTAGAGTAGTGTAGGTTAATTTAGATTACGTTAGCTCAATGCTTTGCCATTATTGTCAGAAGTAGGGTAGGGTAGAACGGGTTAGGTTACGTTAGCTCAATATTTAACCATTACTTTCCAATGCAGGGTAGAAAATGAAATGTTTAACCTTCTACGATTATGCTCTTTAGGCTAAGGGAGACGATGATTGAGACAAGTGAATGATGATGGAAGAATTGGTGGAATGACAAAGAGGGAGAAAATAAGTTAGTGCAAATATTCTACTTTAATCGGTCCATTGTAGTAATCACAGACTTTATTGATACAAATACCACTCTTTCTTGCTTTAGAAACAATTGAAAGAAGCACAGTAACACTATTAAAGGGCAATGCGTATGTAGCATATGGATAACGTGTGCTCCGTGCTGATTTCTTTAGTAAATAACAAAATTCCGTATGTTTGTAGAATATATCGATGTCCGGATAACGGATTTTCCTTTTGTGTATAAAAGCTGATTCGTGGTTTTCGAGGAAATTTCGAAAACAATTAATCTGTAAATCTAACAATTCATATCGTGTGATAACTATGCCACATATTGATGTTAATATTAAAAGAAACTCTGGTAAGCTCTCAAAGGCCCACCCACGGGGGATCCCACTGGGTTCGGACTCTCCCCCCCTCGATACTTCCTAACTCAATACATATTTGTACACTTTCTCAGTAAAACTATACTTGTTTAATAGCGAAATTATGTAGCATGACAATATGATCTTACAGTTTATTTATAATCTTTCTCTTTTAAAAACAATCTAGATCTATCATTTTTTCCTAAAAATTTAGGTGGATATATATTTTACAATTACTTATCGTCTTTTCGAGTGCAGATTAATCCAAGTTCAATACTATATACACGTAGTGGCTTATAGTATTGTACCTCCCTGCAAACTTATACCTCTCCCAACAAAAAATTCTGGATGTGTGACTGCAATGCATAACATGCTTAATAAAATATACCGTAAAATTATCATTAACTGATAAATCTTAACTTCTGTTTATCTCAAATATTAACAGTATGTTTTAGATGTCTTTTCATTGTAAGCATCAAACAATACATCGCAGTACACGTTAATTCGAACACGAACAAGCATAGAGCTGTCAGTCCTCTATAGTTTCGATTTCCCGCTGACACACTTCCTATTCGCTACTGAAATGAAATGAAATTTTTCAATTTTACGTCTCACGATTATGCTGGTTAGGCTAAAGGAACAATGATGATGAGAGATGAATGAAATGGGAATGGTGGAATGAAGAAAATGGGAGGAAACGGGAGAACCCCGAGAAAACCCACGCACACGATGTTTGTCCACCACAAAGTTCATTTGGCAGGAGCACGGTTTGAACCCGGGACCCCAAGCACCAGAGATGATCGTATTCGTTACTGTCAAGGCTTACGGTTTGTCTGTTTTGAACCTACTTTAACCCAAAGTATATCTGAGAATTTGTTGGAAGCATGTCTAGGAATCATGCCCTCAGGGAATCCCTTGCGCACATATTGCACTTTTCTGAAATACGAATTTTTGAATGATATATGTGTGAATCTGTTTATGCTGATATAGACCGCCACTCCATAGTTTCCCGTTTTCAAAATAACGCGTACTGCAATGTGGTTTGCCGCAATTTTAGTCAAACCTAGCTCTTAAACTATGTTTCAGATTCATGTAAACGTTATTTGCTATGTTTGATGTGAAGAATCACCTCTTAGAATTTGTCACTACAGTTTATTAACACCCTATATATATATATATATATATATATATATATATATATATATATATATATATATATATATATATATATATATATATATATATATATATATATATATATATATATTTGAATTTACGGCTATTTATTACTTCATCTTGCTTGTTTGATAGCAGTATGCTAAAGCACATGATTTTCTAAAGAGTTCATTCCTTCAGTGAACGCAAAGTTAGAAGTTCCCACAGTTCTAATATATATTCAATTTTGATAGCCTTTAATCTCCTAAATAATACAATCCTCTTACGAACGCAGAACTACACACCCCGAAATACAGTGAGATTTTAATGTGTGGGGATGTGTGATAGTATGCTGCGAGAAAACCCCTATAAAATCGGAGTTATTGTTATAAACCCGGAGTTACCTGCTTTCAAGGATTTAAAAATGGTGACATTCATTGTGTAAAAAGTTCATGTTAGTGCGTTTAGTAATAGAGGTGATATTTGTGTAAATGTATTGTGATCATAATAACTTTCGATCAATAATTTTATATTGCAATAAGAGAACGTACAAAGAGAAACAATCTTAAAAAGTAAAATATATCAACTAATCAAACAACAGCAGGAATTGTGAGTGGAATAATCTTGATAATTATTTTTCTGTAAATGGAAGAAATATATTAATTTTTGAGGAAAATATGTACACTTTGATTCTGTAGTAATCACTGCTTAACAGGTAATAGTAAACATTATACGTAGTAAACAAATTAAATGAAATGAAATCTTTGTTTTACGTCCCACTATTATGTCGGTTAAGCTAAAGGAAACGGTGATGATGAGAGATGAGTTAAATGGTGGAATGAAGAAAGTGGGGGGAAACGGGAAAACCCCGAGAAAACCCACGAGACATAGTAAACAAAGGGAAGACGAAAGAAATAGGTGCACGATATACACAAAACTTTCTTTTTGCAAGAATTGTGAAAGTAATTCAAATTGTAGCATGTCATGGGTAGTAAGTACTAATTAGTATAAATGGTGGGAATTGGCAATTAAAATTGGTGAATTCTACAAACACTAGTGATCTTTACTCTAACGACCACCTCTTCTAAAAGTTTCGGAGTCAACATTATGAGATCAACGTAAGTAAATGGAACAAAACAAAGTCCCGGAAATAGTTTTTATAGTTACAAAGAAGTGTTAACTGCCAGCCTAAATCAGCAAACCGCGAGCAACAACCCAGACGAAGATCCCAGACGAAGAGAAGTTTCTCCTCTCTCATCAACATCATTTAACAAGGGTAAATAAGAAAATCAAATAAACAAACAAGAAAACAAGAAGCTCAAATCAAATAAACAAACAAGAAAACAAGAAGCTCAAAGTATGCAATTGCTCTACATGTATGGATAAATATCGAGATAGCACTCTTTTTTTTTATTGGTATTATGCTGGGTGTAAAGGAAACAATAGAGGCAGAATAGAAGCAGTTAGAAAATAAATCACAAATGTTTTTCAGTTATCAATCTAGAATGGAGAATGTTATCGATTACATGAAAAAAAAGTCTAAGACTAAAAAATAAGAGCAACAAGCTGAAAACTAGACTACTATCGGACTGTAGAAAACAAGAATTTTAGGAATGATCCCAAAAAGGTGGATCAAAAGATTGCGATCTTTGCCAATAATTAGTTTTTGGATCAGGGGCCACAAAATCTTTAAACGCCTCCCGAATCGAGTTTTCATATTTTTTTACGGAATAAGCACATCATATTTAGTTAAGTGATAGTTTGAGTTTGGCTACACTATATGTAGTTCCCCAGATATAAAGTCTGCAAGAAAATGTTTGATTGAAATACGTATATTGGATCTTTTGATCCTTCCAATAAGAAACCAAAACAGTGTTCCCTGCGTTACTACTGATTAAGAAAGAAAGAATTTTCTGAGATAACGGAAAAGAAGCCGTTCAGAGCGAAAGCAAACAAGCAGACAATGACCAAACAAAGATCTGTCTTATTTATTAAAAAGAAAAACGGAAAATAAGTTCATCAAAGATTTATAGATCAAATATTGAAGTCTTTTAGTGCAGTTAAGGAAATGATTAAAGTTGTCTCTGTAAAGCTAGTGGGTGGATCACTAATTGCTGAGACTGAAACAAACTAAGAAGTAGGAAAAATTATCAATAAACCGAAAGATGATGGAAGAACTCAAGATCAAAGGAAAAACAAAAACCCATTTGTCCTAACACATAATGCGCCTACCGGCGGCAATGAGAGACGAAGATGTTGCATCCACAATAACCGAATAAAACTTGGAAGATAAAGATGTGGAATATGGAAAGAAAAAAGTGAGGAAGAAATCCAGAATGGCTTTAAGAATGACATCAAATGACGTTTCGTAATTGAAGCTCCGAGTGAAATCTACAAAGAAGCTACTACTTACAAATGAGATATATAATTTATTCGAATGTCAAATATGTTCTTTATATATACTGTATTTTAAAATTGCGTTACAATAAATTAAAATAAAAAAAAATTTAAAAAATATTCGAAACTCTTACAATTAATAATTTTGTTTCAATTTCAAGATATTTACACTGTCTTAATTTGAGACATGTTTTCCTTTCGAAATTGCTGTTACAAGCTGTTGAGGAGAGTGAAAAAACAGATTAACAATACCGCCTACACATATACAAGAAAGTAATTAAATCAAGATTTCAAAGTGGTTAAGCAAAGAAGGAAAAGACAAAATCATTGCAATAATGGATTATATTAAATAGGGCACTATTAGAGTTCAATAAAGCTTCTAGTTTAATGTCCCATAAAAAGGTACCAAGGCTAATGAAAAAGACAATGAATAAAATAGTAGAATGGAAAAAATAGAAACCCCACTCCTCGCTCTGAAGACCTCCGAGAAAATCCATACACACGGGTGTTTGCGCACCATAAAGTCTACTTGTCGCAAGCTGCCATCGAACCAGGAACTCTACGTAGCAGAGATGAGGACCCTACCACAAAACCACAGAGGCCCTTACTTGCAACAAGGTAAAGAAGCTACGAGAATTATGATGTCGAACCATTTGAATGCACAAGATAGATAATCTGTTAATTTAATAGTAACTATATGTTAGGGTAGTCCTTGTCTGTCGACTTGCGAGATTTTTGAGTCTTTCACGATTCGAAATTGCGTTGCAAAGCTCAATTGTAGACTTCCACACTATGCTGTGTATAAGTGTCGGAAATATTATGGAAAGGCTTTGTCCGTCCGTCCGGCGACAGGTATCAGATCCAAAACGGCAAGTTATATGCAGATGAATTTCTTTGCAATCGATTCAGTGCCTCAGGTATAGGTTTCATCTCTTCCGTTAAGCCCCTAATCAAGCCGGAAGTGGTTGAAATGAGCCATTTCCGATTTCAACATTTACCGCTATAGAATAGAAAATCTAAGAGATAGCGTGATGTGTTCTTTTGCAAACGAATGGGTGAATTTAAGATAACATATCATGATTATTTATAACACTTTACCCAAACTGGAAAGGGCTCGTATTTATTATTACTTCTGGTTTCAGTACTGATTTTTATGCAGTAGAAACGCTAAGACATTTCGCAATACGGTTTTTTGCAATTGATTTAGGTCCCATAAATAGGTTCAGTTTACTCCCTATTCAAATCAGAAAGTGGTTCAAATTAGTCATTTCTGGCTTCAACAATTACTGTTATAAAACGGAAAGGGTAACAGATAGCGAAAAGCGTTTCCTTGGAAATGATTCAGTGTCTTAAAACAACATATCATGACTACATACTTAATATTACTTCTGGTTTAAGTACTGATTTTCACACAACAAAAACAGTAAGAGACATCGAGATGCAGTTTTTAGCAATCGATTAAGTTTCCCACGAATCGATTCCATCTCCTCCAGTGATCCTATATTCAAGCTGGAAATGATTCAAATTGACAATTCCTGGTATCAACATTTATTCCCATAGAATAAAAGTGGGTGACATGCGATTTTCAGCAATTGATTCAGGTTCTTAAGAGTATATATTATTACAATTTGCCGCACTCTAACAAAAGCGGAAGTGGTTAACATTTTTTACTATTTCCGGTTTCCATACTGATTTCTATAGAACAAGAATGATAGAAGAAGAAGTATTGAAATGCGGTTGTTTGCAATCCATTTAGCTTCCAAATAATAATGTTCCATCTTCTCCGTAAACATTCTATGCAAATCGGATGTCAACTGTTTCTAGTTTCAACATTTATTACTATAGAACAGAAACGGTACTAGGTAGTGACAAACGGTGTTCTGTAACCAACATGATATCTCAAAGGAATATGTTGTCATCGCAACCCAAAATACTATACCGAAATCACAAGGTTGAAGTTTGAGCAACAATTGTAAGAGGAATCGAGAAGCGTTTTACTTTTTTTTAAAAAAAAAAAGAAAAGAAAAAAGAAAGAAAGAAAGAAAAAGAAAAAGAAACTGAAATGAAATTAAATATTTGAGTTTCACGTGCCACGGTTATGCCGGCTAGGCTAAAGGAGACGGTGATGATGAGTAATGAACGAAACGGTGGAATGAAAAAAGTGGGAGGATACGGGAGAACCCCTAGGAAACCAACGCACGCGGTGTTTGTCCACCAACAAAGTTCACTTGGCGGGAGCTTTTCGAAAACGATTCAGGTTCCCTAAAATAGGTTTAATCTTCTCCGTTAACCCTCTATTCAAACCGGAAGTGGTTAAAATTAGCGATTTTCGGTCTCAACATTTATCGCAGAAGAACAAAAACAGTTAGGATTAGTGAGTAGGCCTGGTGGCCTTTTCGTGGTTATTCAGCGTCCGAGGAAGCGGTTCTATCTTTGATCTTGTTACTCTATTGCAACCAGTAATTATAGATGTACTATTTGAAGTATGAGTATTGATTTCCTATAATTTGGAAGTCTACCATAGTTTCACACTGAAAAGAAACTCACTTATTGTTATTATTATTAATCTTTTACGATAAGATATCTTTTCTCTAAAGATTTTTTATATTATTCTTTAATTATTTTCTGCGGGCACATTGGCTCAGCGCTAGAGCGCCTACTTCTATTACGTAGGTCTCTGTTTCGATCCCAGACCAAGTAAGTTTGTAGTGGTCGATGTTGTGTCCGTGGGTTTTCTCAGTCATTTCCGTTTCCTCCCAGAACCATATTCCACAAACTCTTCTGTCATAATTCATTTGCCTTAATTATCTGTTCCTCTTAGCCTAAAGGACATAAAAATATATACTTTTAGCACCATAAAAACATACTTTTAAT
Source organism: Thermobia domestica (assembly GCF_964235325.1). Taxonomy (NCBI): domain Eukaryota; kingdom Metazoa; phylum Arthropoda; class Insecta; order Zygentoma; family Lepismatidae; genus Thermobia; species Thermobia domestica. The sequence goes on from NC_137462.1 coordinate 275,584,058, forward strand.
GTCATAAAAGATATAATTTTAACGCCATAAAACAAATACATTTAGCGCCATTAAAATGACACGTTAAACTGAAATATTTCATTGTTATCTTTAATTAATTTTTATTGGTTGAGTTAAACATGATCTGCGCCACGTTCAAGAATGACTAAGTTAATGTTAGTACAATCTATAATATGGAAGAGTAAGATATCTCTTCTACAAGTCAGTGGTAGAAAACTTACGCTTTGGTGTGTGGGGTTCCTGTTTCAATCCATGGCCAAATAAGATTGTGGCGGACAACATTGTGTGTGTGGGATTCCCCGGGGTACTCCCGTATCCTCCCACTTTCTAATTCCACCAATTATTCCGTCATCATTCACTTACCTCTCTTCCTTGGCCTAAAGGGTATAATCGTGGTACGTTAAACTGGAATATTTTATTTCATTTCTATTTTCTTGCTCTGGTCCTTGGATCCGACATGCTCATCTTCTGTCTTCAAATAACTTCGTAGATGGCATTCTTATATTTCACGTAAATCAACTATTGTGAGATGATAATGTAATGAAGCAATATTATTCAGAGAAGATATGTTTCAGTAGCGATGCTATGTCCACGTACTGTTTACTCCATAACAAGAAATCATTACAATGTAATCACTAGCACCAGCATATTGTACATGTCGCTCTTTGAATCAGGTAAGTGTATTTACTTTTGTTGCACACTTACGTAAAGTAATCGAGCAAATGTCCATTATATAATGTACGTGATTTTCTGTGACAATGTGCAAGCGTTGTATCTGTGATTTGTGTATGCTTGCTAACATGCTTTGAAGTGTGCGTCTCTCCGTAGAAGTTACTGCTACTTGCGTACAGGTTAGGCTTTGTTATGGATATGTTAGTATTTACTACCTGTAAGTCGTTTTATTCATAGAGCTTCTTCGTGGCTAAGCGGTTAGCGTACGCGCCTTTGGCGTGGGAGACCCGGGTTCGATTCCCGGCGGGAGCTCATGTGGTTCGGATTCCACGTTAATCAGTATGTCCACATCTCACATAGCCTCGCTGCTAAAAAGGGACGTTAAACTCAAAATCAAATCAAAATCGTTTTATTCATACTTAGGAATTACATAAATATCGTAAGGTAACCGCTTTCTGTTTTATTTGTCGTAACTATTGAATGCTTCTGTGTAGCTGATTGCTGTTATCCACGTCTGGATGTTCTTTGCTGACTCTCGTCATCCCACCACGGATCTGTGACAATGAAGTTCTGTCGATTAATTGAATTAACACTGTCTTGTAAGTCTTTTAATTCTGCAGGTCGCTGACAACTCTGTAAGGCGCGTCTCAAGTCTTATCCACAAAAATAGTACCACTTCAGATTAAAGTAACCAATTAGAAAAAGAATAGCTCAATTGAATAATATTAAATGATGCTCAACACGACCCTAAGTTTTTAGTATATTTACAGTATGCAGCATGTGACGAAGGCATCTTGTAAGTTTGAGAAGACAATTGAAGACTTTGGACAAGTCCAAAAAGTGAAAGCGTAAAGGAGATAGCTTCACAAGGGTTTCTCTTCATCCGATTTTCTTCAAATATGCCACATATATACTAGACAAAAAATAAATCGACACGTATTTTTTGTTTCTTTCGAAAAATATGTTAAGAGGGCAAAGGGCCCCTTTTCAAAAAAGGGTCCGATTGATTAAAAGGGTCACTTTAAAGAAACGAAACTCTGCCTATGCGAAGATGACTGCAAAGTAGGAAATACAGAAAAAGTGTTGCAGGGGCAATCCCTCCTTCAAAATGACAAAGGATCCCGCACAATTCTTATGTAAATTGGATGTCGGAGGAATTGCTTGAGACTGTGATACATTGTAAACATGGTGTTCCTGAAAGAAAAAAAAAAAGCTCAATGTACACAACCTCATATCACTGACCGTTTGGCCACTAAAGGGCCACTTTTTTGAAAACAGCAAAAGATAACGACATTCTGGATTTCGGTAAAAATGACTGAAACCATAATATGATGTAGATATTGTGATACTGAGAAAAAGTCTTAATGGGAATAACCACTAATCACTGATCGTTTGGCCACTAGGAAGCCACTTTTTTGAAAGTAGCCAAAGATAGTGATATTCTGGATTTCGATGAAAATAACTGAAACTGTGAAATGTTGTAGATGTTGTGATCCTGAGAAAAAGTCTCAATAGGCACAACCACCAATCTCTGACCATTTGGCCACTACAGGACCATTTTTTTTAAAACTGCGGAAGGTAACGTTATTCCGGATTTTGGCGGAATTGCTTGAATCTGTGATATGTTGTAGACATTGTAATCCTTAAAAAAAAGAAAAAGTAAGAAAAAAGAAAAAGAAAAGAAAAGTCTCTACAGGCGCTCCCACTATTCATTAACCGTTTGGCCACTACAGGACCACCGTTTCTTAAAAAAAAGAAAGAAAGAAAGAAAGAAAAAAGAAGAGAAAGTAACGGTATTCTGGATTTCGGTGGAATTGCTTGAAACCGTGATGTGTTGTAGATATTGCGATCCCGATAAAAAGTCTCACGATGCACAACCACCCATCACTGACTGTTTGGCCACTATAGGGCTACTTTTTATAAAAGAGCAGGAGCTACCGGCATTCTGGATTTCTGTGTAATTGCTTGAAACCGTGATATGTTGTAAATATTGTGATCCTGAGAAAAAGTCTCAATAGACGCAACTACCAATCAGTGACCATTTGACAACTACGGGACCACACTTTTTAGATCAGCAGAAGGAAAGGATACTCTGGAATTTTACAGAATTGTATGAAACCCTGAAAAATTGTATCCCAAAACCCGGAAAAGGGATGAAGAGAGTAGCGGCCAATATCCTTTAAGCATAGACAACATTCAGATGTTCATCTTGAGGGACAAAGGAAAACCCTGGGAAGCTCTAGACAATTTTTCTCAGGATCACAACATCTACAACATATCACAGTTTCATTCATTTACACCGAAATCAAAAATATCGTTATACCCGGCTGTTTTAAAAAATCTGGATCTGTAGTGGCCAAACGGTCATAATTCGATGGTTTTGTCCGTAAGATTTTTCTCATGATGAGAATATTTTCAACATGTTTTAGTTTTACTCAATCTTACCGAAATCCAGAACATCGTTATACTCGGCCGTTTTCAAGAATGTAGCCCTGTAGTGATCAAACGATTAGTGATTTTTGGTTGTGTCCATTGAGGCTTTTTCTCAGGATGACAATATCTACAACATATGGTTTCTGTCATTTTCACCGAAATCCAGAACATCTCTATTTTTGGTTACTTTGAAAAAAGTGGCCTCATAGTGGCCAAACGGTCAGTTGGGTCCATTAAGATCTTTTCTCAGGATCACAATATCTACAACATATCACAGTTTCAGTCAGTTTCACCGAAGTCCAGAACATCACTTTTTTCGGTTGCTTTGAAAACAGTGGCCTCGTAGCGGACAAACGGTCAGTGATTGGGGCCTGTTGAGACTCCTTTTCAGGATTACAATGTCTACAGCGTATCACGGATTCAAGCAATTCCACCGAAATCCTGAATAACGTTACCTTCTGCTGTTTTCAAAAAATGACCCTGTGATGGGCAAAAGGTTAGAGATTGGTGATTGTGCCTATTGAGACTTTTTCTCAGGATCACAACATATCACATTTGCAGTCATTTCCATTAAAATCCAGAATATCACTATCTTCGGCTGTTTTCAAAAAAAAAAGTGGCCCTGTAGTGGCCAAAATGTCAGAGATTGTGATTGTGCCTATTGATACTTTTTTTCTCAAGATCACAACATCTGCAACATATCACATTTGCAGTCATTTCCATCAAAATCCAGAATATCACTATCTTCGGCTGCTTTCAAAAAAGTGGCCTCCTAGTGGCCAAACGATCAGTGATTGGTGGTATTCTCGTTAAGACTTTTTCTCAGTATCACAATATTTACAACTTATTACGGTTTAAGTCATTTTTACCGAAATCCAGAATGTCGTTATTTTTGGTTGCTTTCAAAAAAAGTGGCCCTGTAGTGGCCAAATGATCAGTGATTTGTGGTTGTGCCCATTGAGCATTTTTCTTAGGAACATCATATCTACAACATATCACGGTTTCGAGCAATTCAACCAACATCCAATTTCCGTAAGGATTGTGCGGGGACCTCTGTCATTTCGAAGGGGGCATTGTCCCTGCAACCCTTTTCTGGCGAAAACGACAAAACCCGTGTTTCCTATTTTGAAGTCATATTTGCATATGCAGAGTTTCGTTTCTTTAAAATGACCCTTTTAATCAATCGGACCCCTTTTTGAAAAAGGCCACTTTGTCCCCCTTAACGCATTTTTCAAAAGGAAAAAATACGTGTCGATTTATTTTTGGTCTAGTATATATATGCCAAGTTTGAAAAAATCGGATGAACAGAAATCTCCTTTACACGTTCACTTTTTGGACTTAACGGTTTTTTGCCCGAAAGTCTTCAATTGTAAGTTAATACACAGATATCATGCAGGTAATAACTTTTAAATGTTTAAAAATAAGATGGATATGACGTCAAACTTGTCTTTGTGGTGGTAAGGTATGGTGATAAGGTATTCCGAAACGGTATGTTATGTGATCCTCATCCTATTAGAAATTTTCAACCTGAATCCAATATAGTGGACTTGAAGATGGCCGTCATGATGGTACTACACAGTAGTGGATACGATTATAAGTAGCTCTTCTAAACACACAAAGTACCTTTGTCTCATGTTGTATACTGTAAATGTTTTAAAAGTTTCAGATCACTTGGGGCAACATTAAATATTATTCAATTGAGTGATTTTTTTTCACGTGGGACTTGGCGCGGGTGACCCGGGTTCGATTCCCGGCGGAAGCTCATCTGGTTCGGATTCCACGTTAATTAGTAGGTCCACGTCTCACATAGCCTCGCTGCTGAAATGGACGCTAAACTGAAATTCAACTCATTTTCACATGGGACCATTGTAGTGAGACTCAAAAAAACTTGGAATTTAAAAAGAAAGGAACTCTCTCTCTCTCTCTCTCTATATATATATATATATATATATATATATATATATATCAGTAGCGTAGCCAGGATGTGTGTTTGGGGGGGGCCCAAGTGCTGTTATAGGTACATATAGAAAAATTACAAACAAAAAGATATATAAACATAAAAATATATAAAAAATTACAAACATCAAAGTACCAAAGTACATCGTCGGACCTCTTTGGGGGGGGGCCCGGCCCCTCCGGCCCCCCCCCTTCCCTACGCCACTGACAGTAGCGTAGCCAGGATGTGTGTTTGGGGGGGGCCCAAGTGCTGTTATAGGTACATATAGAAAAATTACAAACAAAAAGATATATAAACATAAAAATATATAAAAAATTACAAACATCAAAGTACCAAAGTACATCGTCGGACCTCTTTGGGGGGGGCCCGGCCCCTCCGGGCCCCCCCTTCCCTACGCCACTGATATATATATATATATATATATATATATATATATATATATATATATATATATATATATATATATATATATATATACATATATATACCTCTTGCACCTCTTGAACTTCCGGCAGTCAGACATAGTTTCCGACCTACAAGGTGCCGAAAGCGTGTGCAAATGAATTTCGGACACCAATATTGCGAAAACTGTCCAACGTACGGAGCGCGGTAAAAAATGAACATAAGTCATACCTGCTCTATTGAAATATGCATGTGACAGAACCCTACAATGCACTTGGAAGGGATTTACTAAAGGAACTTAGGTATTCCCGAATAATCTGCCAATGCAAGCTTTGTGTAAATGGATAGGAATAGATAGAGTTCCCACTTGGTAACAATAAGTCGTATGTATTAAGTCGATATCTTAAACAAATACAACATGGCGGAAACTTGCATGTCCATTGTGTATGGTTGCATAATCGGCAGGTACCGATGTTGGCCAACAGTGACGTTCGGCGTAGTAAAACACTTGTAGCTGAATAGTCTAGGAAGACATCTGATTTAGGTAAATAGATAGATAGATAAAGATATGGTCATGTTGGTTCACTGTAATTTCAAAACACTTTGAAGGGAACTTTCCACATACTTTTCATTCATTTTCATCATTATTATTGATGTTCTACTCTTACTGGAATAACACTTGTCGCAAACTACGAAGCTTTTTTCGCAAAAGGCCGTTAGCTAATATTTTCATCTTTATATAACACTTTCATTTTTAATGCTATTCATCAACTGTAGTCTCTTTTACCCCTTCCGTTTCTTCTTCCATCGCACCTTGTATCATCTCTCTACAGATAAAGCTTCTTCTCAGCCAATTCTCAACATACACTGAGAAAAATCCATTCTCCGGACAGCGGTATATTGTACAAATATACAGAATCCTCTTGTTTACTACAAAAATCAGTACGGAGCATACGTTATCCTTATGCTACATAAGCACTGCCCTTAGATGTTACATCATGCCGTTGCAGGATGTCTGACATCTAACAGTTTTCCGTATATCACATACATATACTTATGTTACATTCCTCAGCTGTATGTTATATACGTCCATTTGTATGTGAGATCCTGATCGCCTACATTGTTTCATACAGAAAGTATGTATAGATGGAACACTTATACACAGTGGCGTAGCAGCTGCCCCCGCAACCCCCGCAGTGCGGGGGGGCCCCGAGGTATAGAGGGCCCCGAAGTCTTGCGATAAATAAAGATTTAAAGAAGTAGAACTTCAACCTTACTTCTGTCGGCTTTACAACTAGGGCCCCTTCTCTATACTTTGCGGGGGGGCCCGCAAAAGTGTGCTACGCCACTGCTTATACAGAAAGTATTATAAAACATGCGTTTTCAATTATGCGTCTGCTGTACGTTAAGTCCAAAAACTACAGGAATTAATCATGTAACCTATCTTTTTAAGTACGTCACCTATATTTTTTTTCAGTGTAATCTTGATTCTGAGACTTTCCTTTAAATTTTTATTCAGAAAAGACCTACCAAATATATTTTGTTCTTCCTAAATGTTACATTGGCATTCCCATGCTGGCTTTTACGTATTTCATATTCGCGCTTCATGTCTTTATTTATGCCTAAATAATTAAATAATACTATCTAAGACTAAAACCTATTCACCTGGACCTGTAACGACGACAGTTTTAACTTCCAAGAGGGTAAGCAGAGGAGCGAAGACCATAGTGGGAACAGTTATTTATTTATTTATCAATTTAATGAGAACTGAAAGGATAATTTTGAATTACTTAAGAGTCTTCATCCCGGCGAAATTAAAATACCGCTAATTTTGCAGTAATTATGTGATATCTTCAAATAGATAAAAGATGATCGAAATGTGGAACAAGAGCGCCCTAGACAATATTATTTTACATGAGAAACCGTTATCACGACTCACTTACCTGCTTTCGATTTCGAGTCATTTTGAAAATCGGCATTTATTTTCGCGTTTCTAAACAGCTGAAAACGGAAAGCCACTAGGTGACTTGTGATAACGGTACCTCACGCAAAATAATATTGTCTAGGGCGCTCTTGTTCCATATTTCAATTATATTTTATCTATTTGAAGATATCACATAATTACTGTAAAATTGGCGGTATTTTAATTTCGCCGGGATGAAGACTCATGTCTGCAGGCAGCGTGCAGTGAAGCGTTGCTCCGAAGTCGCTCGCTCCCTTTGGTCCCTCTGGCTTTATTATTGTCCTGGACTACTTTCTCCGCCTGTTTCTACACATCATTACTGAAGAAATATCTTTGCAATTCAATTGAATCCTTGAGTTCGAACACCGGTCATTTCCATCGAAGCTAATTTGAGACGAGAGACAAGCAAAACTAAATTATTCAATATTCATCCGATATATAGGGCTGTTTTCGTTTTCGGACTGTAGAACTGCTATTTTTCTACGATCTAAAAATGAAAGCAACCCTATATATCAGATGCATATGAAATAATTTAGTTTTGTCTCCGTTCTGAAATTAACTTCGATGGAGATGACCGGTTTTCGAACTCAACGATTCAATTATAATTTTCTTGGATTTCATACAACTTTTTCTTTGATATTTCCGATAAATAGAAACTTTACTTTGTTATGATTAAATATAAACTAATTATTTGCTGAGCAATACTATGTATTTTCATTAAAATTCAATACGTGTTACAGTTTGGCCAACTAACTCTTTGGCTTCATCAGACTGTTGTATTTATATACGATTGTACAGTTATCCTGTATCACATCGTGTCTAATGAAGCCAAAGAGTTAGTTGGCGAAACTGTAACACGTGTTGAATTTTAATGAAAATATATAGTTTTGCTCAGCAAATAATTAGTTTATATTCAACTTTTTCTTAATTTTTTCAATGGTTGTTATTAAGTTGAAGTTTCCTAGCAATAAAAAGTAAGAAGAATTGAAAGGTGATAGCTTTCTGTGTAATGCGTGATTTTCGGACAAAGTAAAATATGGTTTGGTGATTTATATGACCATTAAAAGGAGTTCTGTAGAATTAAGCAGTATAAGGAATCAAAATCAATTAACCACTTGGGAAGTGAAAATAATTAGCAAATAACGAAGAAGAGCGAAAAGAGAAGATCAGCTTTAAAGTTATAAATTAATTAGCGCACAAAAGTAATCTTGTAAAAATGTATTCTTTAGTGTTTGTTTAACATGAATCCAACACGAATCTAGTCATGGCTTGACGTGCAGACCCAATTCAACAGCTCCTTTCTTTTCTTTCCTCACTTTTTAGGGGGGGAGGTAGGATTGGGGGAATTGGGAGGTGGTTAGGGGGGAGGGTTCAAAAAGAAGTGAACTTAAACTGTTGTAGTAATTCCTTGGGTTTTGCGGAACCTTCAACAAGAGAGGAGCGATAGGCGCTTAAAATCGCTGCGATATATCACCCTCCTGTCAGGTATATCGTTGAATGCATCTAGAGAAAGGGCCGTTACCACTGCACGGAAATCCTGTTTCTTCTCACGCAGAAGGCAGCAAGTACATGGATCTTTTGCATTTTCTGTGTTTAAAACGAGAAAAAAAAAAGTACGAAATGGTGTAAGACTTTGTTCCTTCGAGGCATCATTGGATTCGTGAAGGTGAACTAACAATTTTCTTTTCAATATCACGAGACTTTTCATAACTCCCCTCTATGTGTTTCCTATGCGGTTTTTTTTTTCTAAATAGGAAAATTTTAAGCAAACACTGTGGTGTTTAGATAATCAAATGGGGAGGGGAATATAAAATTATATATATACATGTATGTAAGTACGAGGTTGAGTGAAAAGGGGGACTAAAGGATATGGTAAAGAAAAAGACTGGTAGAGTTAGTAGTGAAAGAGCTCGGATTTCTTCAAGAGTATAAAATAGGAAAGAAAAAACGCAGAAAGATTGAAAGAAAAACCACTTTTCACAACTTTTGCTTAGGTCCCATTTTTCATTCTTTGACTGTCAGAAGACTTTTTAAAAATCATTCATGGAGTCAAAATAATATATTACTTTCAAATTCTTCGTATAAGTTAAGTTTTATTCCGTTTTTTTTTGTACTATTTTAATTACCATTATTAATAAATGCAAATATATTACTTATTTGCATTAAAAATAAGTATTTTAATTTTCATTTTTAAACAGTTTATGTTAAAGCATGGATGTCCGGAGAATTTGTTGCAGAAGCGATAAGGTTTGCAGCCCTTTGGATTATTATTATTATTATTATTATTATTATTATTATTATTATTATTATTATTATTATTATTAATAATAATAATAATAATAATAATAATAATAATGACGTTCTGGCATATAAGAAAGAGCTCACAATAGGAGAAAGTAAAATATGGTTATACCATAGTGCCATCCCGGTATTCACGGTACAGTTTACAGGAAAAAGAAAAATACTTGTGTATCTTACTGACCACATAGCGTCATGTGTAGTTTTTTCTTTTATAACAGAAACTAGTAAGAACATAAAGAAAATATCGAACAACTAAATTTAGAAAAGAAATTTACAATGTTTTTGTCCAAACATTTTGTTTATATTATTGATTTACTTGATCCAGGAAGGGGCCGCGGTGGCTCAGTGGTAGAGCGTTCACCTCTGGTGCTTGGGGTCCCGGGTTCGATCCCAGCCCCCGCCAAGTGAACTTTGTGGTGGACAAACACCGTGTGCGTGGGTTTTCTCGGGGTTCTCCCGTTTCCTCCCACTTTCTTCATTCCACCATTTCATTCATCACTCATCATCACCGTCTCCTTTAGCCTAACCGGCATAACCGTGGGACGTAAAACTTAAAGATTTCATTTCATTTTTGATCCAGGAAGAACCAGGAAGAATCCTTGTTGTTTCTTGCTTTGGACATCCATGAATCCAAGGCGTTCCTTTTTCTTTTCGGTTCCCAATGTATCCTAAAACTTATAAGACTATATCAAATATATTTTTATGTATGGCATCGACATTATGGGTGTGTGGGTAAGTACCAGAACTATAACGGCAATAAAGAACACATTACTAAAACAACTGTAGACGAAAACATTTTTTTTTTTTTCGAATACCTCCAACCTTACATCTTTTACCCGACCATTAGATATCCAGAAACTTGTTTTTGAAGCAGGAACATGTAGTTGTGCTCTTATACAGCGTAGTCCGGAATTGGGCGTACTCCTAATTGGTGTTTTCTGACGGTTTTAGCTTTTACCCACATTTGTTTGGTAACATTGCTTGGTATTGTCTAGCAACATTGCTAGCCATGTTGTTTGTTTTTTGCTGTTTTCTGCTTGGTTAGAGTTATTTGCAGTGAAGTTTGAGTAATCAACAATTTGTAGTAGAAATCCATGTAGCATTGAACAAAGATTAGTTGTTGCAGTTTGGTTTCACGAATGGTGTTACATAGGTGACACGATGGAAAGTGTTAAAGCGAAATTTACATAGCATTTTAGTATTAATCCACCAAGAAAAGCAACAATGTTGGGGTTGGAAAAACGTGCATTTGCTACGGGCAGTGTGAAAGACCTTCTCCGAGGCGCAGAATTCAGCTGTGTTACGACACGGATGGAGATCATACCGATATTTATGACAAGGTAACTGTGTACAGACATTCTACCCATAACTAACACTACCATACAGATATTCTACCATACTGATGAAAGTAAAGGTTGGGGTACTTCCAAACCACCCTGTATTATGCTATTTTTTTCATCTTTTTAGATTTAAATCCAGATTTCTTTATTTCGAACCATAAAGTAGAATAATTTCACGTGTATATTGTGCTTGATTCAAAATGATTAGTGGTACGCACTTGGTTGTGTACAAATCATGATCGGACGGCGCACTTGCAGGGAAATATGGAAAATATTCGTATTGACTCATCAACATGTTGCTTCACGTTATATCCAAGTAGAATAGCATCTATACCTACAATTCTGAAGCACTAGTCCCACGATGTTCAATTCCTCATGCTCATGTTTCGACTACTGTAGGTACACAGACTCATTCATCGTTTGATTACGTGTCACCAGTTCGCTATGCATGATATATGGGTAAGTCCATGAAAAACTTAGAATAATATTCTGTTGATACTAGAATAATTTCGGTTCTTTGAGGGTATGTAGAAAACAATAATTTTGTCAGGGTTGTTTAAAACAAATGATTAAAACTTGTTTTATACAATGGATTTTGTCTAAAACAAATTTGTTATACGTTTTAAGCATATTGTTTCAAAGACATGTATTCTTTAAGACTTGTTTTAAACATGTTTATTTTATTTTATTTTTATAAAAAATCTGCCAGAGAAAGAAAATTGACAAAAGGTGCTCCCCTTCAGAAGACTATTTTCTTCCCACATGAATGTTTTGATTTCTCGTGGCTTCAGCATGTCAAGGTGGTGATCTACAATTTAGTTTGTATCCTTTTTTCCTTTGTTTTTAGCGTTTATTTTATTGTTTAAATTCTTCTCAGTTGGACTACTTGTAGAACTGATATTTAAAAATAAATAAAAGAATTGTCATGGAAACAAGTTTTTGTAGTGTATTCAGAAAACATTGTGGTAGGTTCTTTGCTAAATTGAGGTTAGGTTAGGTTGGATTAGGTTAGGTTAGGATGTGGTGGGTTCTTTGCTAAATTGAGGTTCTGAAATTGAAAGATCCCAGGCATTTGTTCATACAGTAGGCCTACATCTTGGTTCTCAATCTCTGTACAACTTGGAATCGTTTAACAGGAGTTTTACTGGAAGAAAAAAGGACATAATTTGGAGCAAATTGATTAAAGTAACTCAACCCCATCAAATAAGAAAACGACCATCCGAGCTCATTGCAAACCGTACAAGAAAGAAATGGTTGGTTTAGTTCAAAGAATGAAGAATCATTATGAAAAATGTAATGCTGTGAAAAAACTGGGAACCAAAACAAATGGTAGAAGTGTTGATCCAAAAATTGCTTCTGATGATTCTAACGTCAGTGATGAGATACAACCTGTCTTCATGAGTTGTGTATGCCAACTTCATAGAATTCTTGTCAGGTGGCTCGACTCCAAAATGTCACCGGAAATTCCGTTGAACTGATAACGGACATGGTCTTTGCACATTTCACAACACATAATGCCTTCTGTTGTTCTGTGGGCACCATCTTGAAAAGAAATACGGTCTTAGAAATAGCTAATATTTCAAACAAAACTTTGAGTATCCAATAGCAACCCTTGTCACTGAAATCTCTCTCCACAAATTTGGCACTCAGGAAAAAAATGAAGGTTCTAATCTTTTTTCGGACACCCTGTACACTATACTATCTACTCACCTGCATTCTTGTTAATAATTTAGAGACGAATACATCGGAAGAGTTTAATATTACGTATGCTATCGAAAATTATATTGACATGGTTCTCCATAATTCATCGACAAAACGTGTTTGTGGGGTGGGGAGATTGTATGCTATTTTGTTGGCTATGCGAAATTACGACAGCAGCCACCAATTCTATTCACATCTTCTAAACAAAGCTTTCATTTCTGGTTTAATGTCGAAATTGTGTCTTTGATCACTGTCCCAGGTTCGATTCCCGTTGGAAAAGCATTGATCAGATTTCTTAGTTCAGAATATATTTTAAATTGTAGATCCTTCTCTATTGAACGTAGGTGCTGGAAAGGTAAGCTATGATTTAACAAAGAAACAAATAAATCCTAGTCAAGAAAGAATTAGGGCATACACCAATAATTTAACGGTATTCTTGGTAAGTAAGGATCGGCATAAACTTATTATTATTATTATTATTATTATTATTATTATTATTATTATTATTATTATTATTATTATTATTATTATTATTATTATTATTATTAAGCTTCCTGTTTTGTCATATATTATCATTCAAAGTGATAAAAATTAAATTATTTCTGAATTATATTTCTGAAAAGCTTAATATTTATAAGGACCATCTTTCTCTTCGTCTTTTTCCACTTTTGTGGAGTCGAGATTTCTGATGAGTGTTCCCGATAAAGCCCTGCCTCGTAATTTTTTTGTAATTCTTAATCTGAAACATCTATCTACAAAAATTCCCATAGATTTTTCAGAAAGAAATATTGATTGTCTTAATTTTTAAATAGCATTCAATGTTTAATTACTGTATACTAGATTCTCGCTAATCTGACGATTTCTTGCTGGATTTGCGAAAGTGTCGAATTATTGAGAGTATCTCAAGTTGAATTTAACACATACAGTACCATGCTTTATTAAATATAAGATTACATAATTACATTATCTCAGAAAACATAGAGAAACTTAATACTTGAAATTGTACATAGATTATCACTCACTATGAAGCATATCCCAAATTTTCAGTTGAAGCTCGAAGGCTGCATGCTCGAATGAAGATGCACGATGGCTGCATATGTTATCACGTAACCGGTTTACAAGCAACAATATATAAACAGAAGCCTTAATAGCACTGTAGTATTTTTTCCGTTACCACAGTATAAACAAACACAATCATTGATAGATTCTTACAAAGTTATGCGGCAGGAGCCAGATGTTGGGACCGGACTACTGAGGACTGGATTAGCGGAAATCTACTGTAATTGCATGTATGCCACGTAAAGTCCTGTCCCGGAATTCCAAACATATATAAAGACCACCTGATATTAATTGTTCGAATCTTGTTTAGAGATTTAGAATTTAGATTTTTGGGCTTTCGACATTTATAGTCATGGTAGGCCGTCACATATGAAGGATGATGGGGTGAGGGTGTCTCAGTGGTAGAGTATTCACCCCTGGTGCTTCGGGTCCCGAGTTCGATTCCTGCACCCGCCAAGTGAACTTTGTGGTGGACAAACACCGTGTACATGGGTTTCCTCGGGGTTCTCCCGTTTCCTCCCACTTTCTTCATTTCACCATTTCATTCATTACTCATCATCACCGTCTCCTTTAGCCTCACCGGCATAACCGTAGGACGTAAAACTCAAAAATTTAATTTCATTTCGTATGAAGGATGACGTCCCTTGACAATCATACTATTCGAGGAAAGGAAAGGAAGGAATCGGCCGGGGACCTGTATGTTAGGTACCATACCGGCATTTGTCTGGTGTGAATGAGGAAAACCCAGGAAAAACTGACTCAAGATACCAGGATACCTGAAAAAGGTTTTATACCTTTTCGACCTAGTGCTCCCCGGAACCCCTCGCACCAAAATCAAATCCTCTTACTCAACGTATAAGGAATACGGTGCCTCGGAAGTAAAGCGCTCGCTTCTGGTTCGAAGTTCCCTGATTGAGTCCTAGGTCATGTACTTTGGGTCTAGGTCAAAACTCCCATAGCCAAAACCCCCACACTCAAGAAATGTCAAAACGCCCACACGATCGGTCATAACTCCCACACAAATGGACAAATCTCCCAAACGCAAGAACGGTCAAAACCCCCACAGCCAAAACTCCCACACACAAGAAATGTCAAAACGCCCACACAATCGGTCATAACTCCCACACAAATGGACAAATCTCCCAAACGCACGAACGGTCAAAACCCCCACAGCCAAAACTCCCACACTCAAGAAATGTCAAAACGCCCAAACAATCGGTCATAACTCCCACACAAATGGACAAATCTCCCAAACGCACGAACGGTCAAAACCCCCACAGCCAAAACTACCACACTCAAGAAATGTCAAAACGCCCACACAATTGGTCATAACTCCCACACAAATGGACAAAACAGCCACACATAGCAACGGTTATAATCCTTACATAAATGGACAAAACTCCCACACAAATGGTCAAAACTCCCACACAAATGGTCAAAACTCCCACATGCAGAAATTGTCACAACTGCCCCACACAATCGGACAAATCCCCCACACTCTGAAATGATCGTGATCGCACGTCTTTGTTGCGGCTCCTTATGACGCCCACTTTAGTGTTTCTGTCCTTATAAAACAGTGCAAGAAGAATAGTTGCAACATCAGTTTAAGTGGAATAAAAAATGTCATTAAAAATTACAAGGGCAAGACATGCAACCAACATCATTTCAGAGTGTAGGAGATTTGTCCGATTGTGTGGGAGTTTTGTCCATTTGTGTGGCAGTTGTTACAATTTCTGCATGTGGGAGTTTTGTCCATTTGTGTGGGGGTTTTGTCCATTTATGTGGGGATTGTGACCGTTGCTATGTGTGGGAGTTTTGTCCATTTGTGTTGGAGTTATGACCGTTGGAGGTTATGACCGATTACCAGTGTGGGGCTTTTGGCTGTGGGAGTTATGACCGTTCGTGCATTTGGGAGATTTGTCCGTTTGTATGGGAGTTATGATCGATTGTGTGGGCGTTTTGACATTTCTTGAGTGTGGGAGTTTTGTCGGTGGGGGTTATGACCGTTCGTGTATTTGGGAGATTTGTCCATTTGTGTGGGGATTATGACCGTTTGAATGCGCGTTTTGACATTTCTTGAGTGTGGGGGTTTTGGCTGTGGGAGTTTTGACCTGTTCCCGTACTTTTATCGTGGACAACACCATGTTTGTAGTTTTTCTCAGAGTTTTCCCGTTATCCCACAATCTCAGTAGTCGTTCACATTCATTATTCATCTGTCTATCTTAGCTTCAAGAGTACAATCGTCTGACTACAACTAAGAATTTTATTTTACTTCTTAATTAACGCATAGTCTTGCACAGAAACACTATCACTAAAACTCTTTCAAAATTTCTTGTAGAAAAGGCTGCAGTTTTAAAGACGTCCCAGACAGCACAATGCACGTACAGTATCCGTATAGTACATGTACAATTGCACGGATGCAACATGTGCATCATCTGTATAAATGCACGCCTGTACATGTGATGCACATATATATGCCAGGTCCTATTCAACATCTTCACGTGCACAGAACATGTGCAACGTACACGTCCTGCACAAGTGATTTACACCTACCGCGCAGGTGATTTACAAGTAGCACGTATTCGATTTACATGTAGTTCACAGGTGATTTACATGTAGGACAGCGGTGATTTACACGTTGCACACAGGTGATTTACATGTAGGACAGATATGATTTACACGTAACACACAGGTGATTTACACGCAGTTCCCAGGTGATTTGCATGTAGGACAGAGATGATTTACACGTAACACACAGGTGATTTACACGCAGTACCCAGGTGATTTACATGTAGGACAGAGGTGATTTACATGTAGGACAGAGATGATTTACACGTAACACACAGGTGATTTACACGCAGTACCCAGGTGATTTACATGTAGGACAGAGGTGATTTACATGTAGGACAGAGGTGATTTACACGTAGAACATAGGTGATTTACACGCAGTACCCAGATGATTTACATGTAGGACAGAGATGAATTACACGTAACATACAGGTGATTTACATGTAGGGCAGAGGGGATTTACACGCAGTACCCAGATGATTTACATGTACGATAGAGGTGATTTGAAGCAGTACCTAGATGACTTACATGTAGTGCACAGGTGATTTCCTCGTAGTACAGAGGTGATGTAAAATCAAATTCGAGATGCAACGAAAAAAAGAAGTCTATATATTTGGTGTCTTACGCAGTAACACAATCTAGAACTGCAAGGATATCACCTTCAAAGTATATAACAAGTAACTAATAATTGTCAGTGAGAATTTTAGTTTTGGAGTTTATTATTTGCAACGAGCAAAGCTTTAGGTAGTATCTTTGACATGTTTGCCAAGTAATAAATAACGCAACATATTCTACTGTAATCGGTCACGAAAATAATTTTGTAAACCTATGAACTGTCTGAGAGTAGTTACATCAGTACAATGCTGCCACCTGTTGATATTGTATCCTAGCTCAGTGGACGTTATGGAGTTTTTACAATCATTCAGCTGTTATTCGTCGAAAAGTCTCTACAACACCGCCTGGAGGAAAAACGACACCTACCAAAAATGGAGGTTGCTTTCTGTTGATGAGAATGAGAGTAAAAGAATGAAAGTAAAAGTATACACTTGCACGGTATTATGGACGTCTTATAGACACGTGCAGTAGCCGTGCAAATACCCATGTGCACACAACGGCTTAAGAACCGGTAATTTAAATGTGCTTCATCCACGCAAATGCACATGTGCACATCCACTGCTCAAGCATGGGTTATGCACATGCGCTGCATCCACACAAAAGCACATGTGTATATAACGGCTACAGCACGGTTTATATAAATGTGTGCTTCATCCATGCAAATGCACATGTGCACATAACGGCTTAAGCACGGGTTACGTACGTGCGCTGCATCCATGCAAATGCACATGCGTACATAACGGCTTAAGCACGGGTTATATAAATGTGTGCTTCATCCATGCAAATGCACATGTGCACATAACGGCTTAAGCACGGGTTACGTACGTGAGCTGCATCCATGCAAATGCACATGCGTACATAACGGCTTAAGCACGGGTTATATAAATATGTGCTTCATCCATGCAAATGCACATGTGCACATAACGGCTTAAGTACGGGTTCCGTACGTGCGCTGCATCCACGCAAATGCACATGTGTACATAACGGCTTATGCACTGGTTACGTGCGTGCGCTGCATCCACACAAATGCAAATGTGTATATAACGGCTACAGCACGGGTTATATAAATGTGTACTTCATCCATGTAAATTCACATGTGCACATAGCGGCTTTAAGCACGGGTTCTGTACTTGTGCTTCATCCACGCAAATGCACATGTGTATGTAACGGCTCAGGCACGGGTTATGTAAATGTGTACTTTATCCATGCAAATGCACATGTGCACATAACGGCTTAAGAACGGGTTCCGTACGTGCGCTGCATCCACGCAAATGCACATGTGTACATAACGGCTTATGCACGGGTTACGTGCGTGCGCTGCATCCACACAAATGCACATGTGTATATAACGGCTACAGCACGGGTTATATAAATGTGTACTTCATCCATGCAAATGCACATGTGCACATAGCGGCTTTAAGCACGGGTTCTGTACTTGTGCTTCATCCACGCAAATGTACATGTGTATGTAACGGCTTAGGCACGGGTTATGTAAATGTGTACTTTATCCATGCAAATGCACACGTGCACATGCACGACTTAATCACTGGTTATGTACGTGTGCATAACCCACGTAAATGCATATGTGCACATACACGGGTTATGTATGTGTGCTTCATCCACGCAAATTCACGTGTACGGCTTATGTACGGGTTATGTATGTGTTCATCATCCACACAAATGCACATGTGCAAATGTACGGCTTATGCATAGATAGTGCACATGTGTCGTACACGTACGTGTTGTCTGGGGTAATTCTTAATCTAGAACAGCGTTTCCTAAACTTTTTCAACTTGCGGCACACTACGGGTGTTACTTGGATTCTCGCGGCACACTTATAGATATTATTATTTGTTAATATAAAACGCAATGGTATTTTTTCTGTGATTATTGATCTCCTTCTCACAGAGAAGAAAGCTCTATCATTGATTTTCTTCCGTGGTATTAGTCCACCAGCGAACGAGTGCGGGCGGCCGATTTTGGAACTAAAATACAAACAACAGTGTTTCTAACCGGATCACTTGTAATTAATCTATCACAGTTGTTTTTGCCCTGTTCATAATAAACCACTTCACGCATATGTTCAAGTTAAGACAAACACAATTTCAAAGTTATGGAAGTTATTTTCAGAACATTTTAAGGGACTGCAAAAAGAAAAAGTACATACACCCTCCATATTAATATGACAATAACTTGCGAATAAACTAACCTCAGTGTTGTACAAAGGAACACTGAGAACTTCGTAACATTAGAGTGTAAGGAATTCCTAATTCATCTGTTAACGAAACCTCGAAGTTCATCTTTGTGAATCAAAGTTATACTTTGGCAACTGCGCTTTCATTGTTTAAAGCAAGTTCTATTGTATAGTTTTGAGATAAGACGTCTTCGAAATTGCTACTAATTTGGACCATGTGATCGATCGATTGACAGTACCTTCAGTAACAAATTTGCATTTAGATCATTTTCGGATGTGCTGCAAAAGACAGGTGAGAGAGAAACTGATAATCTAACCGCCTCCGAAGGAGATTTGGATCCGCCCCTAATTAAGAAGGTAGATAAAGATAACTTTCTCTGATATCTAACCTGTCATTATTTAGCATGGTTTGGTAATTTAAAAATCCAGTATTTCTTCCATATTTTGAAAAATAAATATTTAAAAGAAATAAACCCAATGTTACATTGAGGCGGTTGGGGGAGCGATTAAAATTTAAAGTGGAGAGCCTGACAATTGATTTCTTATAGCTCGTGAAATTCAGGAAAAATGAATTTCATATTAAAAAAGTAATACAAAATACATTTTCAGGGTAACTCTTACATTCATTATGTTATTATAAAGTTAATGGTACTTTTGAAATTGATTAGAGTGTATAGATATGTATTTAAGTAACAAAACCACTTGCGTAAGTTTTTCAAAATATCAAGTTAGAAGAACGAAGTTTGTCTTCCACTGCTATCTCATTGCTCAAAGATACCGGCGATGAAACAATTGGCCGGAAATCTACGTAACCCACTTTTTAGTACTTACACTTGAAATAAAAATACAGCTGTTTAAAGACGATTGATTGCCTTTGTCTTTGAATTTCATATGTCACAGGATTTGTTAAACAAGACCGTACATCTGATATGTTTGAACTATATGCAACTTATGCTCACGGGCTAAACTCAGTCTTCTTAAGTCAATCGATAAATGATTACGTATTACAGACACAAAGACAACACTAGGCTCCCAAGTTTCAAAATTATATTGTGTATGAAAACAGATAATAGAATTAATTTTTTGTCACAAGAGACCTAGGGTCTGAAAGAAATTCAGAGGGAGTTCAAAGGGAATTTCTATACTCATAAATAAAAGTTGTGAATTTATTGTGTATTGAACCAATGATATTTATGCTTACATTACCCATACGCTGATGTTTTATCGATACTTTTATTTCACATTTACCAAAAGGCTGGGTTACGATTATAATCCTAAAAGAAAGATACATTGTAATCAGGTTTTACAAGGCAATCCCGAAAGACAAGCTATCCAATTCCGTAGCCCTTTAAAAAATTAGGAAATTTTCTTCTTCACTTCCTTTTCCCCCGAAGGGTTTACATTAATCGAAACAATGAAATGAAATTTCTTTAGTTTAACGTCCCATGATTATGCTCTTTATGCTAGAGAAGACAGATGATTAATGAAAGTGAAACATTGTAAAATTAATTGTTGGGCTCTCACAGAACCACGTACAACAAAGACACATGCGCTAGCCAATAGACCAACGGAGAGAACTTCCACATTTCTCGAGTGGAAACGTATCAGAATTCTTTCTTGGCTACAACTCAAGAAAATAATTTAGTTGTCAGTCGATAGACCTACATTAAAACAAATACAAGCATCGCGAGCCTTAACTTGATTTAAACTTACAGTTACAAGATATTGCACAAGTATCTAAGCTACCAACCCATAATTAATCTTTTAGTCATTAACATCTTATTACTGAGTTTTACAGGTTTCTACTGTTTTATAATGAAATCAAATAAAACGTAATCAATTATTTTATATAATCTGCTTAATATACGGTAGAAATTCACTTATGTACTATCTTGTTCTTAAATTGTTAATTTCCATGCATATGCCATTATCCACAATACATCTGCATTACTGCAGGAATAACCATTACTGCATTTAATAACAACTATATAATTTATGGAGTTCTTTATTAAGTGAAACAGATTAGGCTACTTATAACATGTAAACAGCAACTTTTGAAAATCGTTGGATACACTGCAGAGTGACGCTCTCCGTTCCCCTGTCCCACCGCGCTTACCTAGAAACTGATGTAAACACTACACTAGCGCCCTCCACGAAAAACCGCACTTATATCCTGGTCAGGTAATAATAATAATGCTTATTTTTCATTCTAATTTAAAAATAAAAAACAATTGCAATGAAATATTGAACTCAGGTTTTTAGAAATACGCTTTCTTTTTAAAATCTGTATCCAACCCTCTACGAAGAAGGAAGATCACTAAATAACGAAAGAACAAACAAATCTCTTTTACTTTTAAAACACAAATGTAGGTAATTTATCGAAAGGATTGAATGATATTTTAAATTTTTAAGTTACGAAATAGTCTGCAACAATAAAGAAGCAATAATGATCATAACAATGATAACAAATACTTTTTTCAACATTAGAAATCTACAGAACGGTAAAACGGTATGAAACTTAAAATTGTAGATTCATAGTAGAGATTCATAGTAGTGTGAAATACAAATACACATTCTTCCCTACGTTTTGCAACTTGATTGCTATGAAATTAATAATTATGTTTCGATTCCTCGCGGCACACCAGCAGCCCATTCACGGCACACCAGCGTGCACTCCAGTTGGGAAACGCTGATCTAGAACATCTACTACAAATTCGCATAGATTTTTCAAGATGAAATATCGATTACCTTAATCTTTCAAGAATATTTTACATGTAAATAATGTAATTGTATGTATGCCATGTAAAATGTATATTTTATATAATGTAAATATTAATTCTTAAGTGCCCCTGTGTGCAGAGGTTGCGAGTATCAATGAATATTTGGTTCATGACACACTGACCCACCACCCACCATGATCTAAGACCCACTCTGAACCACGACCCACCATGACCCACTCTGACTCACCACTCACTAAAACTCACCAAGACTCACCACTCATCAACTCTGACTCACGATCCACGCCCTCTCTCTTCACTGACTAAAGAGTTTACACTTGTAATAAAACAAGACTGTAAAATTATCACTAATCGGAGTTTGAATTTCTACGGTCAATAGCTCAAGCACCGTTCTGTTACAATATCGGTAGATCGGACCTTTACGATATAAAATGATAAAGTACTTGTCATGGGTCAAATTACGATGAATTTCAATTTAATTATCATATATAATTAGTTCCTTGTTGAATTACAGATACTTTTCAGTGGAAAATAGGATGAAGTTTGAAAGACTTCCAAAGTAAAGTAGGCCAACGTAAAGAAAAAGAAAAAAAAAAAACAATGTAAAATTCGACTGTGTCTCGAAAGTTATTACAATTACAAATATTAATATCCAGAGGTCCCTGTAGTGTGGGTTCTTGTCACCACGGCATGGCGCGTCCTCAGGTTGCGGAAAGAGGAGAATGCCTCTAGATATAGACGTTAGATGCGAATATACTAAATAAGCAATCTCGGACAGACAACAAGGAGTGGTTCTCCAGCTTGGGGGTTGGGAGTGAGGCTAATCTTGTATTTTAAAAAAAATGGCACTTGTTCAGAAATATTCACAGAAGCCTTGGACCAGGACTGATAACTTGGCACGACCTCAGCAAAAGATAGATCCAGTTGGTTAAGGATAGAAGTAAGTGGAGAGCTTTTGTGAACGCGGCATTGAACCTTCAGCCTCCATAGGTTATATAGTTAGTTAGTTAATATCCAAAAGTACCTGAAGTTCTTTCTTCTCTTAGATATACTGATCTCAGGTAAGTAAATAGAAACAAATGAAAATGGAAGGAAAATGAAGGCCTTGAAAATAAAACATAGACAAACAAACCACTGTTCCAAAATGCTGTCTTGAGCAGTGGGTCGGGGGGTCGTAGTGGGTCTTGCTGGGTCGGTGGATCAGAGTGGGTCACGGTAGGTGGTGGGTCACAGTAAGTCACGTCATGTTGTCCCACGATCCAGTGACACACTCAGAAATCTTGACACACGAAACACTGACCCACTCACAAATCTAGACCCACGATTTACTGACCTACTTGTGTGCCAAATGGATAATGGACAAGTTGAAATACTATGATATTGGGGATACTTACCTCAGATACCAACCAATAGTTCGGTCGTCTGTAAGCTGTTGGTCCCATCACATATAGCCTTGGCTCCGAAAATTGAGTTTAAATTCCAATGTCAATCAGTCAATTCGTAAATGTCGATTGCTGTTAAGTATAGAACACCAGAAGCAGTAACATTTGTTTCTAAATGAATCTACAGTCTTCTTTTGTGCTAAATTAAGATAACAATTAAAACCGTTCCTACTTACCTAATAACGAAACATCTTTTTCAAGGTAATCAGCACATAAAGAAAAGGAATTACATGTAGTTCCTAACAATGAATGATATTAAGGTACCTCAGTTGGTCGCGTTTCAAGAAATGAGATAATGACACTCAATAAAACTGGGCCGTTGCAAATAAGATTCTTGAATAATACATGAAGTGGCAAATGACAGAGCACGAGGAACAATGCAGTAGAATTAGGAAGTACGTGAAATGTAATAAATATGTAGTATTGCAATACCCTATATTTTATTAGGCTTTTGTTCTTTCTAAATACCTTAAAAAAAGAAGTATTTATTCACAAGTACGGAGTTCGTAGCTTCGTATGAATGCTAACTTATTGAGATCTTTCTACATACTCTGTGACCTATAAATATGTTTCCTCTTTCTCATTACAGAAGGTTTATTAAAGGATTGCATCCATTTACACAATAAATATTCATCTTACCTTGTATTTACCTTTCGATTTCTTCAGCCGGACATACAAATAGCGTTTTAGATTATTATTATTTTTTTAAACAAAGTCCATAATGTCTCATTGTGTGCTGCTAATTATGCAATGCTAAATCCAGTTCCATATTAAATACACAATACATGGGATATTATTATTCAAATCTTTTCTATTAAGAGATTCTCTTACCTTGTGGTGAGGTTAAGATAATAATTATGTATGTGCTATTCAATTATTGTTGGTATTTTGGTATTTTTAAAAGAAATATGATTTAGGGACAAATTAGGGGCTTCTTTTGTTTCGTGAAATTTTAAAAAAGAAGAGAAGTTTTGTAATTATGTTGAACTTCGAATTACAGTTTTGCAAATCAATAAACACTGAAATAATTAATAATTATCACCAATCAATAATAATAATTATTATTATTATAATCACCAATAATAACAATGACAATGAGGTGTCGCCTCGCCCCATTCGTCTATAGGCTAATGCGAGCTTCTTATGGTGAACGGGATCACGTGTACGATTCCCGATTCGGTGGTTTAGATTCTAATCTAAATTGTACATGTACTTATTACATACCTGTGATGCTCAAAATGACTTAAAACTGAAATAAATAAAAACATCAACAAAGAATATTTGCAGAAGAACAGCCAGCCCATTACATATATTTAATGGTACAGTTCCATTATTGCCTGAACTGATAAAAATTCCTTCAAAATTTTTAGCCAGGATAGCTATCCACAGGATTCCACTATGGATCGCGGCATATTTTCGATGTTCTACACCCTTTGTAGTTTTGTGCTTTGTATAATGACACTTAGGTTATCTGAACTGTGTTAGTGAAAGTGTTCAACCTGACATAGTAGAAGTTCTTTTATGCTTTTTCACAATACAGATGTAAAGGAGAATATCCTATATAGTGAGGGGATTGTTCACATCCTTGGTAACATCCTTGGTAAGTGTTCAACCTGATATAGTAGAATTTCTTTTATGCTCTTTTACAATACAGATGTAAAGGAGAATATCCTATATGGTGAGGGGATTGTTCACATCCTTGGTAACATCCTTGGTAAGTGTTCAACCTGAAAAAAGTAGAATTTCTTTTATGTTCTTTGACAATACAGATGTAAAGGAGAATATCCTATATGGTGAGGGCATTGTTCACATCCTTGGTAGCATAAAGTGCATAACTTCAGCTCAAATAGGGCTAAGGCTATTATCTGGTATCGGAAATATAAAACAAATAAACTGAACAGTATAAAGAAAATGTACATTACGAAAATGTAGCTCTGTCTGTCTTAAATAATTTGAAGATAAATAAAACATTGAAATGATCAGCAAACAGTTAAGGCAAGGAATCTATCTTTAAAATTATTTGGATTTGTGGATTCTTGGTGTCAAAGAAGCGAACATCATTTTTGGAATAGTTGTATTATTAGCCAAACAATTTATCAAGAGGAAAAATACTATCAAATTACTAAAATATTTGTAGATTTCTTTTATAAATTTAGAAACAACTAATGTGAGCGCATCAACACAGCTTCTGTGTATGCTGCTTCAGAGAGAAAATGCAAGATCAAATCATGAACTGTTACTTTTTGCCAACATATTTCTGTAAAAATAAGTAAACTTATTATGTTAATTGAAGTTATGGTCCCTCTTTCAACAGTCAATGTACGGCTGGATGTTTTTCACTCACTAATGCGTTTCTTAAGTTCCATAGGTTATATCATGAGAGGCGGTGACATTAAGGAACTGTGCCCAAAGTGTGCATGCTAAAAGCGCAGTTCTCCACATAATGTCAGATCATTCTTTCTCTTGATCTTTGACACAACATCTTCTAACATAATTATTGTCTTATTGCTTAACTGAAAATATGGAGAATTAAAAAACAACTTCTTTATTACATTAATAAGTGACAATGAGGACGTACTAAAGAATGAAAAGTCATTGACATAATTAACATGATGTACGGCTTGCGTCCAAATTGTTGATAACTTATATAAAACCTATAGAAAAAGAAAGAAAAAAGTCGAATTGCAAAATGATGACTTCAGGAAATGATAGTGGTCATGGAATTCATTGCAGTGGAAAGAACTGGAAACTGAAAGAAAGATGTGAAGATAGTTAACCTTATGATCGTTACTTTCCATGCAGGAGGCCATGACTCATACAAAAAAAAAATGTGTTCACCAGTTCACCAGTTCAGTTGATACTTGAATACGAACATAGAAGTCACAAGACTGGAAAGTTAGAAAAGAAGACTTATTTTCCGTTACTCAGAAAGATATTGGTCGAGAGTATCTATTGATATGATTATAGAATAATCGATGAATCACTCGATGAAATTCATACGAGAACATATGGAGAAAATCTGGTAGAAACATAATAAATACTTTCTTGCTATGGATTTCTTCCTTTACAATAACCTGTGGTCAAGCTTTAGAAAAGGAGAGTGCTACCTTAGCAGAAAAAGAGAGAAAAGATTTCGGAACTATAATCATTCACAAGTAACTTAATATTAATGGACTTTGGGATTGTCATAAATAATGAAACAATGCCTGTCACAGAGGCGTAAATTGCACCCCTACAACTTCTGCGGTACAGGGGGTGCACGAGCTCTGATATATATATATATATATATATTACAGTGGCGGATCCAGGATATGGTCAAGAGAGGGGCTAAACGATAATTTACCGTTTTATCCAGTGTAAAGCTGAATTGAAGTCCATTTTATCCAGTGTAAACCTGAGCGTCAAGGGGGGGGGCTATAGCCCCTTAGCCCCCCCTTAGATCCGCCCTTGTATATATATATATATATATATATATATATATATATATATATATATATATATATATATATATTATACAGTATATATAAGGTAGGGCGCAAAATATATAGAAAATAGGAGCGCATAATTAAGGTTGCAGGCGGCGCTGATGCTTCAAGTTACGCCACTGGCCTGTCAATACGAAATAACAATTTAACAGGATAGTTTGTTGTTAAAGATCCTCAGAATTGAGAACACGTTTCAAGTATAAGCTTCTACCAAAATGATAATTCTTATTTGATAGCATATCATTAAAAAATATGTAAAATGGCGCTCCTATTCAATAGTTTAAGTCTGTTGACATGTATTTTCAAGAACTGTGTTTACATTAATAATGTGGTCACTTACTTCACTATGTGGTAATGTCTTAATATTCAATTTACGAGAATATTTTCGAAAGCTGTATTTCCTACACAAAATCATGTTAAGAATGATCATATCCTATTGTGTTTAATGGACATCTAACCAATCCTACCATAAAGGGTTGTAAACAGCAAGAAGCATCAAGAGAACATATGATAATTTAAAAAATGGAAAATGAGTAATACCTGCGTTCACTTCAATACTTTTTTTTTTATTATTTTTAAAAAGAGTTTTCTAAGAAGTAAATCATAAAGTAATAAACCACACATGCTTAGGTATTGTTTTGGTTGCCAAGATAGCAGATGAATTGTTTACTAGGTGTTAAACTTGTTATTTCTCTAATGTAAAATTTCAACTTTGGATTTAGATAATTTAGAACTACAAGAGATACATATAAATCCAAACTTTTCATCAACAATTACACAGAATTATTTCTTCGCATAATAATAACAAAAGGCTGGTCATAGGTATTCTACCAATTCACTCTCGACAATAAAATATGGATATTTATTAAGTCGAATCTGATGCAGACAGTTTCATTGTCTCAGTAGTCATACATAAACCAAATACTGGATCGAATGTTATTGTAGTTTGTCAAGATATCGATCTACTTGGTCTTCTCTCTGCAGTCATCTCTTTCTCACAAAATATATATCTTTAGATCAGCATGAAAGTAAGGAAAATAGACATTGTTCAACATTCAAGAGCAAGAGGCTCATCTGGGTGTGGTCTGTGATGTTTTTCTTTTTCTTTATGTTGTTTCTAGATGTGATACATTTTCAGGCCTCTACAACCAAGCCAAAATAAAAGCTTTAAAAGTTCTTCAGGAAGATTCTAAATTTCGATCGGCTGTAAGAAATTCCAATCTGCCTTCAGCTTCGGGAGGCGTTATTGCCTCAGTAATAGAACAATCTACTTCACGTGTATGGTAGCAAGAAGAGCGGGAGTTTCAATGACTTGAGATATTAAAAGTACAGTAGGTTAATAATCAAACAGCAAGTATGTCGAGCTTTTAATCTTGCAGCGTTTCCTTAGAAACAGTAATACAGATTCACAACACTCGTGCAAAGTTAAAGTGTAAGATGGAGATGCTGGTCCTCCAATATTATGGGGATGGATAAGTAAGAAAAATATGAAATTCCTGTGATTTCTTTAAAAGAGCTCGTATCACCGGAAAAGTTGAAATTAATGTTCTGTACGTGTACCTAGGTATAATATACTTTAAGAAATATAATAATGTATAGAGAAGGGACTGACTTACTCACCAACATGTGTTCCATGTCAAAGATAAACTTGTGACAATAATACAGAAGTCATCGATGAAATTTGAATGATATGGTGGAACCAATCTACGTTATGTGGCCACAGCTCGACAACATTTTGTGTAATCAACACTACATCATATATATATATATATATATATATATATATATATATATATATATATATATATATATATATATATAAAATAATACTATAAAGTAATACTATAAATTAATCTAGTTTTTGTTTCATAGTTTTCACGTGAAAAATATACTAGGAATGCAATGGATATACCCGATTGCAATGAAATGAGCTGAGCGAGCTTAAACTACGTAATCAGGAATCGTTTTTCGGTGATTATTCCTCGATGGTACATCGGATTTTTTATTTCGACCTATGTTGTCACTCAGCACGACATACTCTATCAGCGTGCTAAGTTTGGTTGAGATCGGCCAAACGGTCTAGGAGGAGTTCGCGGACAACCAAACGGCTAACCCGAGTATAAGAGCTTCGCTTCGCTCAGCTCAACAAACCAGTGCAATATAATGTTCTAAATTTTCGAAACAAAAATCAAAATTGATCTAAAGCTGTTTTGGTCACTATTTCACTCTTCTTTCTTGTAACATTGAGCTCGATTACTTTGCTCATCCTAATTGTCGTGGAAAAGCCATAACACTTCCAAAACTATGCATCAATGGGTTTTTGTAATCTTTTGACCTCCTTTTCATCAAGTGCTGCCTTTCTATAACAACAGTAATTCAAAAACCGGAAATTTTTAGAGTGAAGTTCACGAAAATTCCTTACATTACTTCCCTATATCAAACATTCTAAACAACAACCATACATCAATTCAATACATATCCCATTGTGAGTCGAAGAATGCATAATACATATTTTAGCTGCAAGTGGAATGGTGAAAACAATTCTCTTTGTAAAGCGGTTTTGCGGTTTAATAAGCAGTTCAATTCAAACAAACACAATAAAAAAACAACAAAAACTACAACTTTATTTTCACTGTTACAGAATATCTTTAATATCTCTACTTGTACAAATTTTGAGGTTTGGTTTCCATTCACTCTTGCAATGTTACAACCCCCCCCCAAAAAAAAATGTCAAAAGATAGAGATTTTGGACTTAAATCTTTAAAAGATATCCCTCCACTTTATTTTTATTTTTATTTTATTTTATTTTTTATTTTTTTTTTCTAAGTACGACAGGCAACGCCTGTACATAGAATGAAATCCTATTTCATTGTGATTCGAAAGAGAATTAATGTCTATCATTCGGTCAATTAGTATGCATGCTATATTCATTTAAATCCAAGTTTGCGTATGCCATGGATCGTTCCGTTTATAACGAGGTGGTATATAAACACAACATCTGGACAGATAGTACAGTGTTGTTTATAAACCTCACTTGAGTTTAATTTGTCAAATATATCACTCAGTACCCAATTAAAAGCTTGGATGAGTTTTACGGAGTCCATTTTTTCGTCCCTAAAGGATTAAGATAATTAGATATGTGTTTCACTGTTCTTTTATATATATTTCTACTGGAACGAACGTTAAAAGAACGCTTAGAAGAATAAGGGTTGAGTTTTAAATTGTTATAACGAGATGATTGTATATCGAAAACCTTTAAGCTTGAAGACATGAATTTTAATATTTAGACTTCTCATTGAAAATAATTAAAGAAGTTTTTCAGCATTTTAAAAAATATTTTCTCTATAAAGGGAATAAAGTCGGGAAGAAAAAGGGTGTGAGTTGCAATTGTTCAAATAATAAGCAATATCTCGAAATCCCTTAAGAGTGGAGACTTAAAATTTGGTATTTAGAGTTATCATTTGAAATAATTAAAGTCGTGTTTCAGTGTGATATATATACAGGGTATTTCAGATAAAACGTCCAGTGCTTATAAATCGGAAATGGCTGAGAATAAAAAGATGAACCAAAAACTGAGATAGGAAAATGTCATAAGGCGCATCACATGGTGGTGTTGTGGTGACCCACAGGGCCCTCCTTCAAGGGGGCCCAGGGGCCGACTTCAAATTTTTAAATAGGAACATGTATTGAATCATACCTCATTCAATAGTACTTGAAAAACGAAACAACTTTTGTAGGAAACAATTTTCGATCTGGGCCACCGTTTTCAAAATGGCCGCAAAACGTGCCCTGTATCAGATAAAACGTCCAGTGCTTATAGGCCTAAATCAGAAACGGCTGAGAATAGAGATATGAAACAAAAACTGAGATAGAAACGATGATAAAGCATATCAAGTGGTGTTGTTGTGGTGACCCTCAGGAAACTCCGTGAAGGTGGCCCAGGTGTCAACTTCAAACTGATACAGGACTTTTTGCGGCCATTTTGAAAACGGTGCCCCAAATCGAAAATTGTTTCCTACAAAAGTTGTTTCGTATTTCAAGGACTATTGAATGAGGTATGATTCAATACATGTTCCCATTTGAAAATTTGAAGTTGGCCCCTGGGCTCCCTTGAAGGAGGGCCCTGTGGGTCACCACGACAACACCATGTGATGCGCCCTATGACATTTTCCTATCTCAGTTTTTGTTTGATCCTTTTATTCTCAGCCA
This sequence comes from Thermobia domestica, assembly GCF_964235325.1. NCBI lineage: Eukaryota > Metazoa > Arthropoda > Insecta > Zygentoma > Lepismatidae > Thermobia > Thermobia domestica. The sequence goes on from NC_137462.1 coordinate 275,615,137, forward strand.
TTTCGGATTTATAAGCACTGGACGTTTTATCTGATATAGGACCCACTTTTTGCGGCCATTTAAAAACGGTGGCCCAAATCGAAAATTGTTTCCTACAAAAGTTGTTTCGTATTTCAAGTGCTATTGAATGAGGTATGATTCAATACATGTTCCTATTTGAAAATTTGAATTCGGCCCCTGGGCCCCCTTGAAGGAGGGCCCTGTGGGTCACCACAACAACACCATGTGATGCGCCCTATGACATTTTCCTATCTCAGTTTTTGTTTGATCCTTTTATTCACAGCCATTTCGGATTTATAAGCACTGGACGTTTTATCTGATATAGGACCCATTTTTTGCAGCCATTTAAAAACGGTGGCCCAAATCGAAAATTGTTTCCTACAAAAGTTGTTTCGTATTTCAAGTGCTATTGAATGAGGTATGATTCAATACATGTTCCTATTTGAAAATTTGAAGTCGGCCCCTGGGCCCCCTTTGAAGGAGGGCCCTGTGGGTCACCACAACAACACCATGTGATGCGCCCTATGACATTTTCCTATCTCAGTTTTTGTTTCATCTTTTTATTCTCAGCCGTTTCGGATTTATAAGCACTGGACGTTTTATCTGAAACACCCTGTATATATATATATATATATATATATATATATATATATATATATATATATATATATATATATATATATATATATATATATATATATATATATATATATATATATATATATATATATATATATACCATTAAGATTTTTTTAAAAAAGCTAGAAAAAAATAGGGTGGGCATTAAAATAATTGTTGTAGTAAGATGGCCATTTGTCGTAACCCATCAAGGTTAAACATGAATGCCAGAATTAGGCTTTTAATTTAAATAATTAATCTTGTTTCAGCATTTTTTGATATTCTCAGAAGGGAAGATAAACGGAAGGCCAAGGGATAGATATTGCTATTGTTATAATAAGAGTGTTATATCCTCAAACCCCTTAAGATTAGAAACATGTTAGAGACATAGAACATGTTAGTATATAAACTCCTTATTCAAAACAGATGGGCACATGACACACGGTTTCCGGAAATTTCACCACGATGCCGATTTCTGTATAACTTACGAGGGGAAAGCGTTCAGGTATGTGTATTATTTTTTTTAGATATCAAAGCAATGTTGCAAGCAAACATGCCTAGATCCTGGGGTGCTCGATAAACTTAGGAGGCTAAAGTAAGCAGGTCTGTAGTCAGAATAGAAGAAAGCAGGAACGCTTTCAAAGTTTTAACTGGAAGTTCAATCGGAAAACAGGCATTAGGAAGACCAGGTGCAGATGAGAGGACAATATTAGGATGGATCTCGCAGAAATAGGAATACAAAGTAGAAACTAGATTCAGTTGGGTAAGGACAGAAGTCAATGGAGAGCTTTTGTGAACGCGGCATTAAACCTACGGGTTCCATACGCCATATGGTTACTTACTTAGTTAGATAGTTATGTTAAAGACATGATGAAGCGACAGATAATATAATCGGGTTTTGTTTGCTACATCGAAGGTGAAATTATTGTATGAATGCTAGTAAAGTTATTGAGAAGGGTTCGTGTGGATGGTAGCTTACTGTGGTGTTGTTTGGAGGCTTATTTAACTGGATTTATAAACGTTTTTGTTATTTTTTGAGCTAGCTGTTTACTATATCTATGTTTCAAGTTGGTAATAGCTGAATGCAATGCGTAATTAAGGTATGTTTCTTTCTGTCATTCATCTTTTAACCACTTTATAACGCAGTGAATCCTGGAGAAATAACAAGCTTAAAATAAAATGCATGTGTTGTTTTCTCTGGACTAATGTATTTGAGTGATTACTATTAGTCTCATCATCATCATCATCATCTCATTATCATTATCAGCATAGATATTCTGCCATTGTTGGCAGGTAACTTGCCGCAACTGAGAAGCTTCCATGTTCCAAGGTCTTCCTCTAACTTCCGTTTTCACGCACAATCTTTCTGTTTTTATAGCGTCCATTAATTGTGGCCTTCTTCGCCTCCTCTCCTCTCTTTCCTGCCACCATATTTTCTAGCACGTTCCTCATGATTCAGTTCCTTCTTAGCCAATGCCCCAACCATAATATCCAAAATTGTTCTTTTCTGCCACATCATTTCTAACACCCTCCCAATCCTTTTCCGCTCGACGCAGCTAAATCTTTCTATTCTCCTCCACACCCACATTTCGAAAGCTTCCAGTCTAATTAGTCTAATATTAATAATAAAGTATCCTTCTCTTTGAGGACCTCTGTAATAAATCACTTACCTGTCTTAAAGCTATAACTAGATAAGCGAGTGATGACATGGCTAAATCTCGAAATTCCTTAAGATTATACATATATGAGAAGAGCGAGGCCGTAGGTCGGGCAAATGAGGAGATTTGATAGAGAAGTGTCCTGCTAGCCTACGGCTTCTTACACTATATTTATCGTGCTCCGCAGGATGATACACTCAATCTTCAACGATGAAATATATGTTTTAGGTAATTAGCTTAAATGTCGACTAAAAGCAGGGAATTCGTGTTACTATTCGGTTCAAAATCTCTTGTCGTCGCGAATTCTGTCGAAGAATTTGAAGCTTAAAATATATAAAACGATAATCATGCCTGTTGTTCTGTATGGTAGCGAAACATGGTCACTTACTCTCAGGGAAGAACATAGACTGAAAGTATTTGAGAACAGGATCCTGAGAAGAATATTCGGACCCAAGAGGAACGAGAATGGGGAATGGCGGAAACTTCATAACGAGGAACTACATAGTTTATACGGTTTACCCAACATTGTTAGGGTCGTCAAGTCTAGGAGGCTTAGGTGGGCGGGTCATGTAGCTAGAATGGATGAAAGTAGAAACGCTTTCAAAGTCTTGACTGGAAGACCCTTAGGAAAACGACCATTAGGAAGACCTAGGCGCAGATGGGAGGATAATATTAAGATGGATCTCGCAGAGATAGGAATACAAAGTAGAAAATGGATGCAATTAGCTAAGGATAGAAGTCAGTGGAGAGCTTTTGTGAACGCGGCACTGAACCTGCGGGTTCCATAGGCCATAGAGTTAGTTAGTTAGTTAGTAAGGTAATTAGAGATTTTTGGAGACCGAGTGTAATATTTTGAGATGTTTAACAATAGTGTTACATAGTACTAATACTAGAGATAATTTCTTAGGTGACAAACAGGCATAAATAACCTGAAGCTTATATGTTATATTAGATTGACCAACCGATATCCACCACCATTAAAGTGCATCGTATTATGTTTGCAAGTAGCTTATGTAAATAAACGAATTAATTATTACTGATGAGCCTTAGAAGATAAACACTAAGCTCATTACAGGAGGATTTGTAATTAGTTTCCATTATACCATAACGTGATTATAACCAACTGAGCCAAAACCTTAGAGATAAATACATTAACTTAGTTAAAGGGTACTAATAATCAAATTAGTTGATATTTTTGGGGGGAAACATTGCCTTTACAAAAGCGATATCTACTACGATGTTTTTAAAACTTCTGAAAACATTACGTTTGATTTGTCAACTTAAAGAATGTTCTAAAGGGTAAAGTACTCGTTCCTTCTTTTGTTTGAAATTTACATACTTCTCGTAATTTTCAACAAATACAGAAAACAAATTATGAGGTATGTGTAATTGAATTTTAGTTGATTTCACACCAATTTTATGCATCTCAACTGTCCGTAAGAGAGATATATTCAATATGGACATTTCAGTGTGGCTATTAGGAATATACAGGGTGGCCACAAAACCCCGTTACCCATTGATAAATGCTAATGTAAGTTTTTCCGTTAAGAATTAGGCATGCACCTATATCGACCTACCTCCGAGCAAGAATTATCGGACGCAAACATGGATCCGAGAGTGGAGGCATGTACGGTACTCCTTCAGACATCCAACACAATACCAAAACATGGCAAAGTGATCTTTACCGATGAGTGTGCACTTTAGAGGAGTTCTTGTGCACGAAATGTGGTCTTTTTGGTCCAAGAACAATCCACACTTTTGTGAAGAGTTGGAACAGAATCCCCTGCATGTGATGGCATGGGCAGGCGTAGACAGCAGACACGTTTTTGGTCCTTTCTTTTTTGACCGTGTTGTGAATCACCAGCTATACCTGGACATGTTGCAGAACTGGTTTATTCCTAGCTTGAAGGAGCACGGGATCAAAGAGACATGTTAGTTCCAGCATGGTGGGGCACCTGCTCATTATAATCTCGCTATACTCAAATATCTTACGGAAGTCTTTCCTGGGTGTTGGATTGGTCGTGGTAATCCGGATCTGACCGCACCACTTGCCTGGCCACCACGAAACCCAGACCTCACCACCTGTAATAATGTGATATGGGTGTTCATAAAGAGTATCGTTGCACCAAACCGTTACGATAGCACTGCCGAACTGACAGAAGCTGTGAAACAAGCTTTCACTCAAATTACACGTGCAATGCTTCGCCAAATGTAGCACATAACCTGGCGGCGTATTATCCTTTGTCATGAGAATGACGGTAGTGAGACTAATCGTTTTGATCGTTTGGACAGTTAATGTTTCTTATCTCAACAAAAGGTCTCGAAGGCATTATTGTTCGTGTCATTCAGTTCCTTCCGTGTAGTTATTTATGTGCGTTTAGTGATTTATGTTACTCATTATCAGGAGTAACGGAACTTTGTAGCCACCCTGTATACCTATTCGTGGGTCTATTTAAATCATAATGTTTATGTAATTTGTATTTGTTACTGTGGTAATTTTTTTTATTAAATCAAATCTTTAAAACAGGCTTATATTTATATCCTTCGGACGTAAATAAATGTAAATTCTTACGAAATCGTTAACCTTGATTAGAAGATAGATATTTTAGTTGAAATAAATATTGAAATAATTACGTTTACAAAAATTCAGACAGTAGAGTAGAGTATTAGAATGTTTTTATTGTTGCACACATACAGTGCGTATAAAGAAGGAATGTATGAAACTGTATGGTTGTTCGTTTTAAATCTAATATTATTATTTTATATTTCTGATGCATGATATGCAAATCTGTTTCCTTCAGAACTTAATCGGAATCCGATATCAAATTAGAATCTAAGATAGATGTTAGCATGTAATACGGTATTGTTTTGTACCGTTTGATCATTTAATATTTAAGTGGACGAAGAAAACTTTATATAACTCTTGTAACACAAATAGTTCTGAAATAAAAACATTTATTGGTTAGTTAAGGGATGTGTTAATGGCCGTCATTTCCCCATGACGAAATGAAAAAAGAAACATTTAATGTAGGATCTTGCATAACATGGCCTAGGAACACAAAGATTTAAAAAAAAATGTAACTATCGTTTTGCTCTCCTTAAAAATATAAGTTCATACATTACTATAGTCAAGCTAAAATGTCATGCTAAGGAGTGAAAAAAAATTCAGAACTCTTAGTTAAACCTGTTATTAGCCGCTGTTGTTTCATTTGAAAATAAAATATGTTTATAGCCTTTAAAATGGAAGAGTTGCGACTTTGTACATTAATTGTGTCCGTATATACCATAAGTAATTTGATGCCTCTAATTTCTTCTTTGTAAATAAGAGAGATTGTTGATACTTTACACTATATTTAAGGCTACCAAAGCAGAGAGAGAGAAGTGGAAAAATAGTGGAAGTGCAACTACATATGTTCCCTGCCAAGAGGACAACCAAACCCCTCTTTATTGCATGGACGCCAAAGGACGGCGGTGAGAAGGCTGCACTCTCTATGTGCAAGAGGGTATGCTTAGATTTGCCAAGTAGTTAGACATTTTGTAGTTTTGTCACGCTTTTGGATCACATCCAAGTTGGACGAAAATTTTTTTGTCTTATTTTTTCCTGCTTTTTGTTCTTTCTCTTCATTTTTTTTTCAACGTCTTGGTGCGTTTATTCGACCCAGTTTAAGTCCTTTTGGCTGTTCGCACATACTAGGGTATTCTGAGTAATCTTTCAAAACATGTAACAATTCTTTCAATAGGAGATTGTGTGGATTTCACACGAAATATTGTATACTATACAGCTTAGCGTAGATAAAATACTGGAGAAGTGGTCTCCTACCATCCTACGTATCGTACATGAATTATTAAAGTTTCTTCTGAAGTTGTAATTCATAAATATAAATTCCATTCTTTGCTCTGAATTTGTTACTAGAAGCTGAAACAGGGTGACGTTGTCATGTTACTTTAGCGTTTCAGACTGTTTTGTTCTTTTCAATCAGTCTAGTAAAAAAAAATCTCGTCTATGCCATGTATTTGAGTTGAGTTGATTTTGAGTTTAACGTCCCGTTCAGCAGCGAGGCTATGTGAGACATGGACCTACTGATTAACGTGGAATCCGAACCACATGAGCTCCCGCCGGGAATCGAACCCGGACCTCCCACGTCAAAGGCGCGTACGCTAACCGCTTAGCCACGGAGGAACTCTACAATGTATTTGAATCATAGTACCCTCTATAATAGGGTTTCTCAACCAGTGGTCGTGAAGATAAGTGGAAGAGATAAATATAATTAGAATCTAATACAGAAAAGTATTTTTAAATATTTTGGATTTTGTTCTGATAGGTATATTTTTATTTTTATACATAGCAACAAAAAAATAAGTCTACTAAATATTTTCAACAGGTGCAGAGTTGTTTAAAAATCAGTTTAAATGAAAGAGGTACGATATGAAACTAATGAGAAATACACATTGAAATACAATTAAAATTGAAAGCTAATGAGATACTTGAGCATGGTGTGACTTCACTATTTGTTCCTTAAATTTAAATGCAAACGAGTTACTTTTTAACAATTTTGGTGATACTGAGCACCTACACAACAATGTACCAAATTCACAACAATATAAGTTACCGGTAACTCAAAGTTGCAGCCTCTCAACTCAACTCAATAACTTTTTTAATAACTGTCCAAGTTTTTAAACCCAAAATTAGAAATCACATTTTTTTTTATCACATGGCCCAAAATTAAGGAAGTTATTAAGTTTTAAAATGTTCAAATGGCCTCCATTTTGAAACAATATGACAGATCGGATTCGATATTTGTAATATGAATGAACTGACTAAATTTGATTTTAATGCATTCGCATTTAGGGAAGTTTCGGTATCCACTATATACAAGAAATGGATTATACTATTATAGAAACAGATGGACTATTTCTATAATACGTCTGACGCCATAGACCATTGGCATACACTTTCCTTATAAACAATCTCTTTTCTTACTTGAGGTTGAGAGCACTGTGTACCTTGAGAGATTGGTTTTGTGAAAAAGCTTGAAGAGAATAAGAATATGCATCTACTATATTAAAAACCATGTATGGATAAATATGTACAATTAAAACAAAAGACAACAGCAATGTGTTCTTTGTCATCGTCAAGGATTCGGGGTCGAAAGCATGGGCGGCGATTAGGGGTGGAAAAGGGGGGTAGTTGCCCCCCACTTTTTTTAAATGAGCCACTAATGTATATAGTTTCCTTTGGAAATATAAAGTTTTGTATGTATTATTGGTTCATAGAATAAAAACGGTGCCATAAAATATTTGCCGTTCTGTGAGTACGTATTGGTTGTCTTCCCATGGAGTTAAGAAAGCTACAGGAATTGCGTTTTAATTACTACGAAAAGTGGCCCAAAAATTAACCCATTAGAGCGCCACAATTCGAGCGTACTTTCATTTCTTCTTACAAGGGCTCGATATATTAGTCAGCCGCTTTGGAACTAATTGAGATAACCTTTCGGGAAAAAAAAAACCTTCACAAGTTATTCTTTAATTGCACAAAAATCGACGGTTCCTAAAGTGTCTTTTCTTCTTTCTAATAGTAAGGAATATTTTGATTTTTTTTTTTTTAGTTTAACATCCCGTTCAGTAGCGAGGCTATATGAGACGTAGACCTAATGCTCCGAACCACATGAGCTCCCGCCGAGAATCGGACCTGAGTATCCCACGTCAAAGTCGCGTGCGCTAACCGCTTAGTCACGAAGGAGCTCAGTAAGGAATATTAACTAAAAAGAGAGTAATAAGAAACAACTTCTACCTTTACCATTGTTTTACAGTGTAATATACGAATTTATAGGTGCACATATACAATAAGTTTATTGAATTCAACATAATTCTGGGTTTTAGGATTATTTTGTATAACTGGAATGTAGAGTGACTCTAAAGTAAGTATTGTTGAGTGTATTGTTGAGTTTTGATGTATTCCAAGAAAGTGAAAATTGTACCTAATGGCAAGGAATATGTTTCGGGAAGCTGCAAAAGTATTTCTTTAAATGTCGTAGCATATGCTTGTAATACTCACTGTCTTTCTAAGAGCATAATAACACATATAACTGCATGCATGGAATTAAGAATATAAGTTGTTCATTAACTCCCAGTTTCAATATAACTTTTGCAAAACAAGCCTCATTATTCATTACTATGATTATTTGATTAATATTATCCTTTCTATTTATTTTTGTAACTTGTTATTAAATAGGCCCCTAATCTGATCACACAATTTTCCAGACATAACTTTAAGATGTTCATGAACAAGGTATCAAATCTCTTCTTACACTTTCGTTGTTTAAGACTACAAGGAGCTAGTATCTACTTGTGTTACTCTTATCAATTTACTTAATAAAATATGAAACACGATACACGGTATTTTAACTGAAAAAAACAGTATCCTAATAGTTATACAACCTTTCGTCAAACAAATTGTTACAAGCAACTACGAAAACTAACATTGATATACAAATATTCAGATCATGTCTTGCTCCCCCACTTTTAACGTCCAACCGCCGCCACTGGTCGAAAGAATAATAGTTGCTAACAGGCGTGTGGGAAAGGCGAAAAAAACTAAAAGATGTAATGAAGTTTTATGTAATTTAATAAACAAACTCACAAAATATTCTCTAAATTTACTTTAATTTTGTAAATGCCATCTACTTACAAGTATGTTGTTCCCTGAAATAATTGTTTGCGCTTGGTATTACATCATAGATACAATTCTATTTTCAATTTGTATTAATTTACTTTACATAATTTTATTCTCAAACATATAACAAATATTGCATGAGGAGGTACTAGCAAGATTATCTATATATTAAAATGCTACGTTTATATTTTTGTCTCCAAAGAAAAGTTTATATGTTTGTCTCCAATCCTTTCGAGAATGAGATCTTGGAAACCACAAATGCTAGAAACGTAACGATTTCGCTGATCGATTCCAAATTTTGTGTAGATTGTCCGGTTCTAATTGAATATTTAATGTGTTATTTCTTTATTACATTTTACTGGTGCACTGAAAGTGTTGAAATAAAAAAAAAACATATTCTACGAGTTATACATTCCAACACCACATATTTGTATACAAATGTGTATCTCTCAGTGTTTGTTTCATTGTCAAATGATAATGGAAAACGAATCAAAATCATTTCTCCAATCTAAGATGAATCTTTATTGTTGGCAGTGTTTTGCCCAATGAACACCATATATAACTGATATTATAATTAATTGTGTGTGTAATGTATTTGCTTATTACATACTGCATACAAGAAAGAAGTCACTGATCATACATGAATTAGAAACTCCAACTTTAAGTAGGGTCAAATCTTGCAAACTCTACGAGATATTGAAAAAAAAATAATCGAAAATTCTTTCCTTTATGGTACCCCTTGCCGACATTTATCAAGGAGTATCTGTAAAGGAATATGTGCAGATTTTGTGAGGAATGACAAGGAGATTCATGCTCATATGTGAATGATGCGCTATGTAGAGACCGCAGGTTCAACTAACAAAATATTAAAATGGAAATTATTTATTTACATCGTTTTCAATATGTGTTACAGTGAGCTACGATCGGTAAATAAATAAATATATTAACAAAGTAATAAAAAATACGTTTTACAGTGGATGACTTATTTTATTTGAGCGTGCATTGAAAGAGGTACTATAGTTCAAAGGAGACTACTAGGTGTTTGATACTTTTATATATATCCGAAAGGAATATTAGTCTACAAAAATATAAACTTAATGTGTTATTCCACTTTAGTTTTAGGCTCAAAAAACTCTGAAATGCTCATTCCAACTGTTTATGTTTTAAAAATCCGGGAGAATTATTTATTTCAGAAAAAACCCGATGTAAGGTCACCACCATTCAGTTTTGCACACACACTCCACAGCTCTTAGGCCTGCGTTGGCTGCTAATATCTCTTTAGTAAGGTCGAACTCGTAGAAATACTTTCTTACTAGTTTCAATTCTGATTGCCACAGAGGAAAACAGTAGTAACTATATAGTAAATTTTTTTGTGTACATGATATACGTATTTAATGCTGTAAAAATAGATTCTTTAGAATCTTATTTCTCTACAAGACAAGGAATCGGTAGAACTTTACTACCACTGCCTGTTCCAATTTTGATTGTCATGGAACAAAATCTGAAAGCGATAGTGAAAAATTCTCTTTTGCTATTGGCGTGGTCCCAGGAACCAAGAGCGCCGATTTCTCTGTAAGTTTGGGGGGGGATTCAGATGCAGAAGGCATATATATGAAGATTTTAAGACAAATTGCATTCAAATTATGCCAAATATTGTATATTCATAAATACAATGCGGGGCCCACATGAGCTTTTCGGGGGCCGAGCCCTCTCGGCCCCCCAGGATCGGCGCCCTTGCCAGGAACATGGTCCCTCTCCAACTTCATTCTTTTATTGAAATCGATATATATATATATATATATATATATATATATATATATATATACATTTCTCACGTCCGGGTTCAATGTCAAATCTTCATAGTATGGAAATGTATAATTATTATTTCACAATGTGTAGCGACACTCACAAAGGTTAATTTAAATACACTTGAGACTATGCAACTTACGTTGCCCCGCGTGGCGTAGTCGCTAATGTTCTCACCTTTGGTGCGAGTAGTCCCGGGTTCGATACTCGGTGGGGGCACTCGATCCAGAAAGTGTAGAAGCTTTTTCAGGCCAGCCACCCTGAATGAGTTTTTCCTGGGTTTTCCTTATTCACACCAGGCAAATGCCGGAATAATACCTAACATACAGGTCCCAGACCTCTTCCTTCTCTTCCCTATTGATAGTGTGATCAATAAGGTACGTCGTCGCTCATACATGACGGGTTAACATGGACATAGGTGCCGAAAGCCCAGAATTCAAACTCCTAAATTCTAATTCTATGCAACTTACTATTCATAATTTTATTCTGAGTTCAATGAGTTCTTAATAACAAAGGAAATACTGTATTTCATATTGTAGGTTATGTATGAATGTTTGATGTAATTGTATTTGAAGATAAGTGTAAAAATATTCTGAAAAGCGTTTAATTTTTGATCACCAGTACTCATCCTAACGTATGCATAATTCATGGGTGTTGGCCTGATTTTCTGTTAACGTTTGCAATCTTTCCAAACTTCTCTTTGCGGTAAGAATTTGTACACATAGCGAGTTTATATTAACGTGTTAATTTAGGAGAATTTATGTTACTATTTTAGAGGTAAATGGCTGCAAAATTTGTTTTAGCGAGTGAGAAACAGCGACGACCATTAAACGTTAAAACAATTTTATTGCCTACTTAATCGCTAAGACTAACTATTACGTAATAATTCATAAGTAGTCTGAGCAATCTATCCCGAACACGCCTACATGTTCTGTTCTTCATTATTCCCCCTCTCTCAGCCTCTTCGGATGAGCAATGCACGTCAAGCAAGCAACACTGTTATTTTTTCCTTTCTCGTTATCGTGGACCGTTGAGCAGATGTAATGAGCAATTCCACACGAATTGGCCTGAATTAAGGTGAACCCTGTCTCCCCTCCATTTCATTCAAAAAGGAACCAGCTTCTTCTTCTTCTTCTTCTTCAGCTATCTTCTGACAACGTCTTGGCAATTTCTACCCACATGGCAGGCGCAGATAGGAGCTGTACCTTCCATCATTAAAGCGCTTGGTGTTATTTTCACCAACCCAATTATTGCCCTCAATAATCTGCCTTCTTCATGTTAGATAACTACGAGGAAGTGAAAGTGAGAACGAGGTGGAGGGAGAAGGGGGAATAAGGAAAAGGGAAAAAGAGAAGAAAAATCAATACCATTTACCAAATTATATTCTGAATCGTTTCTATCCTTTCCAGATCTCTCCTCTTCTTCTAAAGGACAATTTTTGCTCCTTCTGCATTTCAAGATCCGTACAATTGTAATAATTAGTTTATTTTATTTTAATGTGACGTAATTAATATAAGAAACCTGTGGTACAAAATTGACAAAGCTACACTGTTATGGATTGGTAACGACAAAATATTTCCTATATACAGGAATAAACTTCCAATCTACGCTATGCTAAAACAGTTATGTCTGTCTGTCTGTCGACAGTTATCAGAAAAAAATACAATAAAAGAAGCCGAGACACACTTTCCTGAAATGAACTCTTTGTTCTAAGAATAAGTCCCATCTCTCATGATCGGATGTGGTACAAATATACAATTCACGGGTTCAATGTTCATCGCAATATATCAAAAACGGTAAAGATGGAAAAAATGATTCTTGATTGGAATTTAGCAGACTGAGAAAAATCCGTTCTCCGGACAGCGGTATATTGTACAAATATACGGTATCCTCTTAATTAATATAGAAATCAGTACGGAGCATACATTAACCATATGCTACATCAGCACTGTTCTTAGATATTACATTATGCCGTTGCAGGATGTCTGATATCTAACAGTTTTCTGTATATCACATGTATATACTTAGTTTACATTCCTCAGCTATATGCTATACACTTCCATTTGAATGTAAGATCCTGACCGCCTATATTGTTTCATGCGGAAAGTACGTGTAGATGGAAGACTTATATGGAAAGTATTATAGAACATGCGTTTTCAGTAATAAGTCTGCTGTACTTTAAGTCCAAAAACTACAGCAATTACGCATGTAACCTACCTTTTGAAGTACGCCACCTACAATTTTTTTTCTTAGTGCACATCAGAAACAGACCCTTTCTTGGCTCTTATTAGTATACTGAAACAGAAAGTGGTTAAAATCCATTACAACTTTCAGCTTTGGTCGTGGTATTTACAAAGGAAAATCTATATAAATAAAAATCAAAATGACTATGTTTGTGACTTCATATCTCTTAAACCATTCAACCGATCTCGATCAAACTTTCAACATAGATGAGGTTCGTACCTGAGATGAGTTTTATTATTTGATTTTAACGTTGCAAGGGGAGAAAGGAGAGAAAGGAGAGATATTTAAAAATGATCGAGAATGACCGATATCAGAGAGCGGTTGAGTAATAATTAAAAGTGACCGGTTAACGGAACATATTACTATCTGTTCTTATTTTAATCCAGCGAAGTAGATAATTGACGCTAGTATGTAATATTTTTTTTAAAAAAAAGAAAGAAAGAAAAACAATAATAAGAATTTAATGTCAAAAGAATAGGTTCTATTTGGCTCTCACCTTTGTACTGTAAGCGAAATGCCAGATGGAAGAAAGGTGAAACAACAAGAAATGATTTTTTAAATTCAATTCAGCATTCTCAGAGCAAATGTCATATCTTCTCTACTGATATCAGAAGTAGTACAAATTTATTATAACTTTCAATTTCAATAGACCTATCAATTCACTTAGATAGTGAGAATCAAAGATAAAGGTCAGCGATATACTGTATATGTGTAGATACAGGGTTCCATCATCTCCCTTAAATAAAGCTACTTTTCAGTGACGTAACTAAGAAGAGGACAAACGGGGCTTGTGACCCGAGCGCCGGATTGGGGGGGGGGGCAAAATTGAGCAAATATTTATTTTCACTATAAATCAAGGAAAGGAGTTTTAGCAAACTAAAAATCATAAAATAATACCTCAGAAACTTAACAGGACAACAACGACTTACCAACCTTAAGATCATATCCATAGAGCATAAGTTAGCTTCAAAGCTATCTTTTAAGGACATTGTCAAAACCTTTGCAGCCAAAAGAGCTCACAGAGTTAAATTTTAGTTCCAGCATCTTGTGCTTTCATTTAAGTCACATCGATTTAAGAGATTTGCAGAATGTCCGAGTATAATACACGAGGCAACAGCTTGACTGTTTGTCACAATTAAATATTGTATTCTAAAGCAACAGACCGTTGATTCATTCTGCACGTATGTATATCCCGATATAATTCCAAAACCATTGTGATCTGCAGTTATTATGTCAAGCATGCTGCTCCCAGATTATTTGGTATTTAAATACTAATTAGTTTGGCGTTTTAACTTTACTGAAAATTAAATTATGTAGTGCAATCTTGAAATCAAGCTTTGCCACTTGAAGAAAAATGGAATAGGTGAATTACTGTGTGATGCCATTATCAGGTGTAATCGGAGAGCGTTTTGATTTGGTTGGTTCAGAGGGTGGGGCTAAGGTGATTTCTTGCCGCGAGCGACAACTAGCGTAGTTGCGTCGCTGATATTTTTAGTAGTGGTAGGTCAAAAATAATTTTTTCGGTTATCAGAATACCCAAAAAGAAATATATTTAAACTTCAGTTTCACATAACAATTTGGTCTCGATTCCCAAGTAGGGCGTTAAACTTTCTTATATATAAATGCTGCAACAACACCAATAATACTTCTCCCACTCATTTTCAAAATTTATTTTGAGAATTTAGATTTGGATGCTTTTGACTATTGTCACTACATAATATTTTATATTTTATAATGACCGAAACGATAGTTTTGCAATATTGGAACCGTAAAAGTATTCAATTTGCTGAAGACATTACACAAAAAATTTCCCCCCTTAATTAACAGCGATATCTTAGAGCAGTGGGATAAGCATTGATTTCACATCCCCCGGTACTGTGGGTTCAATCCCGTTCGATAATTCAATCCCTGCTGGATAATGAAAGGAAATTTTAACCATTTATAATATTGATACTTCCAATGTAAAATAACATGGAAAATATTCAATTTCCCTCGGTCTTAGTGTTGAGATGACTTTCTTTAGTGCACTCGCAATAGAAAAGTGAAATACGAAAGATAACGTCAGCCGCATCAATCTTGATTTGTAGTGTCCGGGAACGTAACGTGTTTAGCGAACAATTGATAAATACGAAGGCACATCGTTAGTGTGGGTAAACCGTACGAATTGAAAATGAAATGAAATGAAATCTTTAGTTTTACATCCCACGTTACCATACGAATTATCAAACACAAACGTTTCCCAGCAATTGGTATAAGTTTCTACTACGAGTACTTCTTCTGCTGTTACTACTACTAGAAATATTAATATTTAAAGCAATTCATTTCAGATACGTATGAAAAAAGTACTTGAAATTCCATCAAAACTTCATAAAATATAAAATATGTATCCAAGTCTCGACTTTCCGATAATAATAATAATAATAATAATAATAATAATAATAATAATAATAATAATAATAATAATAATAATAATAATAATAATAATAACGGGATAACAGAATGACAAGACTAATTACGTAAACAATAACTTCCAATAAACAAAGTAACAATTGCCAGGACGAGATTCGAACGCGAGTCTCTGCCATACAAGTTTTATGCTTTATCACTCTGCTAACAATTCCTCATACAAAGATAAGAAAATAAATTAGTAGTTACGGAGGACAAAAATAGAACTTTCCATTTCTACACGTGTTGATACAATTCAAAGAATACGAAAATAATGTCTGCCGTCTTTTCTTCCTTGGAAATTAGGAGTTAAGGTGAGTAAGAAAAGTAGTAATGTAATTTGCAACCATCGTTAAAATGATGAGATAGCTTCGACTTGAAGAAAGTTTCGTGTTATTTTCCTAAGTGATGAAGTCTATATAACTTGTTTTTGAGTTAAAGGAGGAAATTTTGAGTAAGTCATATGACTCTCATATCAGGAACGTCTCTTTATACGAGCATTAATATCTTGTGTATAGTCTTACATGCAGTGATTCTAACTAGGTAATAGTTTAAGTGGAAGATGAAGTGACGCGGTAGGTAAGTGGTTAGCGTATTGAACTTCTTTCGGCGGACCCGGCTTCAAATCCCAACCAGGTTTAAACTTTTTCAAATGTTTCAATATCAATTTCAATGCATACTCAGTGTGACAAGGAATATCTTCTCCTTTCCAGAAAGAAAAAGATGTTGGAATGAGAAGAATTGGAGGTCTGTTAATGGAGGGAATCATTTACAAACTTATTTCCAGAAGTTGTTCTAAATTTGATATTTTCATCTACTTTGAAGAATTTTGTGATTCACGCGTGGTCAGTATTTTTATTTCTCTGAACATACAGTATATAACGAAATAATCCATTATATTTACAGCAATATTGAGAATAATATGTGGTGCAAAGGGAAGTTACGTGTAAGTTGCGTTGCATCTGTTCAGGCATTCTCACAACTGCAAATTATTTTGACCCTAAGTAATGGAATTAGAACACTTAGGGGGGAGATACTTTTTCTGGTGGCTGTACAGCGTATTCATTCTAACATGTGCTAGACAAAGGTCTTTCCAAAGTTGTGACTGAAACACACATTTAATGCACTCAAGCCTCTCTATGCGAAACATTTCTGCCTCGGTTGGGTTTTCTTGAATCTGGTCAATATGCTTAATATGTAGGTTCGCCTCACATAAATTTCTGTGTTAAATAAAACTCTGTACTTTAACCAACCAACTGATAAGTGGAATTTAAATATGTATACGTATAATTGCAAAATGATAGCTTCACTTGAAGTATTATCTTGTGTTTCACAAGAAAGTGAAAAGCATAAGTGTATTCTCCTCATACCTATATATTACGTTCCTGTAAATTCTGCTGCTTCATTTTTAATATCACTTTCCCAAAACACATCCTGGATTCCTGAAATAACATGTCTGATCTAGTTTATATGTTCTAAGAGCTATATCAAAAAAGTTTCCAATAATTAAGTTGTTTAAAGAACATCTCTTTTGTAATAAAATTGATTCAGTGCGAGCGATATCTTAGCTCGCACTGAAAATGGTTCGATTCTCGGTGGGGGCAGTGAGTCGAAAAAGTGTAACAGCTTTTTCAGGCCAGCCACCTTGAATGATTTTTTCCTGGGTTTTCCTCATTCATACTAGGCAAATGCCGGGGTGGTACCTAACTTATAGGTCCCAGGCCGCTTCCTTCCTTCTCCAATCCTTTCTTCCTTCCCTTTTCCCGGATAGTGTGCTCGCCGAGGAACGTCGTCAGTCAAACCTGACGGGCTAAATGGCCATAAGATACCGAGAGCCCAGAATTCTAAATCCTAAAACCCTGTAATAAAATTGAGTATATTCTGTTAAGTTTTTTTTCTTAGGTAGAATGTTTTACCAGCTTCTACTTTGTGATTATAATCATCATCTTCCATTTCTTTTCCTGTTAATCTATTCTTGAATTTGCCTCTGGATATTGGAATGATTTTTCCTTTTAAGTTTTCAACCGATTGTAGGTAATTGGATGGACATAAACCTTTCATTTTTACCATATCAATGACACTATTAGGAAAGAATTTCAATGTTTCTTGTTTTAAATTACCTTCTGATTCCACTAACTCTTTCGTAAAAATCTAAAACTATCAACTGAATGGATCTTTCGTTCTATCTTTTTATCTTATTGTTTTTGAGAATGCAATGTATTATGTATGATTTTTATGTTATCTTCTAATGTTCCACTTCCTAACCTTTTAAGATATAAATAAATATCTTATCCTGATAAATTGTAAATAAACTTTTGATTAAATCTTCGGTTTGCATAATTAAAATGAAATATGAATCTACTAAATTATCAGATTAAATGAATATGAGAAGCACGCTTTATTTTGCACGATTTAATATTACTTTGAGTTTTTACTAAGTCTGTCTTACATTTAGTAAATAAGTATTTTTCATTACTTCTATTAATAACTATTCTGCATCATATGCAACAACTACCTTTTTTCCCCAATTTACATTACTTATTCTAAATGTTCTGATTCTTCTTCAATTTTCTTTCCTAAATCTATATATTAAAATTCTAGGTTTAGATGTTTGTCTCCAATCCTTTCGATAATGAAATCTCGAGAACCATAAGGTCTAGAAACATGTCGTTTTCACTGTTCAATTCCAAACTTTGTGTTGATTGACCAGGCCTAATATTTTTTTTAAAAATAAAACCGTTATTTCTTTATTACATTTTAGGGGTACACTAGAAATGCTGAAATTTTAGAAGCTTCACATCCTATGAGTTATACATTCCAACACCACATATTTGTATACAAAGGTTGTATATCTCTCAGGTGTTTTTTTCATGGCCAAATGATAACGAAAAACGCAGCATAACCATTTCTCCAGTCTAAGATAAATCTTTATTGTTGGCAATGTTTTGCCCACTGAACGTCATATATCACTGGCATTACAATTCTGTATGTAATGTATTTGCTTATTACATACTGCATGCAAGAAGAAAAAAAGCACAGTTCATACATGAATTAGAAATTCAACCGGAAGTAGGCTCAAATCTTGTAAGTGTTGCGAGATACCGAAAAAATATTCGAGAAATCTCCCCTTTAGGATTCAGCTTGCCGATTTTTCGCAAGACGTCTTTCACTTGTGTATGTAAAGGAAAATGTACAGATGTTGTGAAGAATGACAAGGATATTCATGCTCATATCTGAATGATGCACTATGTAGAGAGCGAAGGTTCAGCTAGTAACTAATTAAACCATTTAAACTCTTTATCTTTTTTCTAATAAGGAATTTTTTCAAACGTTCTTTCACAATTTTCAGCAGATTAAAATATATTTTTCTCTTCCTCTGTAAGGCGATCCATAGATTATATACATCGGAAATAGTTGTAATTCTAGTCGCTTCTTTCAAAAAAATCTATAAATGCGTTTGTTACATTAATGCCTATATATTGTAATGTTTTGTTGGTAGAATCTATGTACACGAGACTGTATGTTCCCCTTTCACTATTTTATTACAAAACGTCTATAGTAAAATGTTTCTTTTACAAAGCAAACTGAGTCCGAAGACTATATATGTCCCTTATTTCAGATAGTTATTTTAACTCAAATAAGTAAGGAGCGGTAAGGAGAGTGTTTGTACAGGATAACTCTAGTCTCTAGAAGCCTGTGAGATTCAAGGACGAGATAACTCCATGAACCAAGAAGTCGACCAAAGTAGATAGCTTGTGTGATTCTCCTGCTCCAGACAACCAGTAGGAGAGGTATAGGAGATTTTCAGGGCCCATACAGATAAGAGAGAGGTATCAGCGCCAAACAGCCAAGAGTGATGAGGGAGTTTCTCAGGACCCACGCAGCCAATATAGAAAATGATCAATCCAGGCAGATTGATATCGAGGAGTCTGAATTTCCTATTTTATACAGGATTTTGAAGATTCCTCATTCATCTTCATTGCTTGTGCTGCTGTCGTTATGCTTTGGGTCACGTGATGGTTTGTTTATGGTTCAAATGTGTTCTGCTGTAGCCAACACGTGGTCAGCTTATTAGAATATTCAACGCGTTTGTTCTTATAAGAATTTAAAGCACTTTTAAGGTAAAACAGGTAAAAAAAAAATGAGGCTTATGTGATTGTTAAGCATTAGAAAAAGACTTTTCTACAGCAGGTTGACATATACTAATGTGTTTTAACAATAATCCAATATGTACAATTATTATGAATGGAATTCTTAAAGAGTGTTTGTGTTTAATTAATTCATATAGTTCATTCCACTCTTTTGGCAGTATTATTTTAACAGTAGAATATAATCTACACTACAATTATTGTTCTTTTAGTAAGGAAGGGTCACGCAGTGGCTCCGCTGAGATCCGAACGAGACAATTGTGTTTGCATTTGATATGTTATAATTAGACGAATCCCAAAGTTATACATGCCACCGAGCGGAATATCGTGAGTTACAACATATTTTGTAATGTAAGAACTACAAAAAATTTACCTGGCATAGTAGTTTCAACCGAGTCCTTTGTTCGAAAGCGGTTGAGTAAGAGGAAAACTCGGCCAACACGTATCCCATCATTTTCAACGACAAACATTTTTGGGGTAAAAACTTTGTCCCAGGGTCCCCCGCAGGGTCCCAGACGGGGTCCAACTCAAAATTTTCAAATGGCAAGGGAGGGTTAAGTGGCACATCATTTTAAAGCTGTTGTAAAATGAAAGAAAATGCAGCAAGACTCAACTCTCTACAACAACCCTGTGCAAAATGGCGATGTGTCAAAGTGTAAACAAAAACTTAATTGAAAATTCCATGGTCAACCCTACAAATCGGAAACGGTAATACAAATGTGAAAACAGGAAAGGATGTGTGGCATTATTTTTAAAGTACAACGATTAAAGTGAAAACGTCTTGTCCCAGGGTCCCCACATGGTCCCAGGTGGGGTCCAACTAAAAAGTTTCAAATGGCAAGAGAGGTAGGACATCGTTTGAAAGCTTTTGTTAAGTGAAAGAGGACGGAGCGCATCTCGACTTTCTACAACAACCCTGTCCAAAATTGCGGTGGGTCAAAATGTAAACAAAAGCTTAATTGAAAATCTATTGCCACCTTGAATCCAAGAGGGCCGCTTCAAACCTATATCGAAAGGATAAGCGTACCAAATTGCTGAAGCTACGAAAACAAATTTGGCATTAATGTTGATTAGTAAGTGACTAAAATATGCAAAATGTTCAAAAACGCAACATCCTGAGTTCAAAATGCCGCACTATGTATCGAACGCATATCCAGCTCACACCACTGGTGTTGAAGAAGCGAACGTTTATGGTTAATAGTAGATATCCACAAAATATCAAAGAGTATAATCTGTAATCCAATGTGGCTGCCAACGTGAAAAATGAGTTTGTATATAAATGTGTTATTTCTTGGAATACTGTGACCAAACCAACAAAGTTTGACGCAGCTCGATGTACTGAAATGACTTACACATATTTGGTACTACTCGCCAATCTTGCAAATGATTTTTTTTTTTTTTTGTATATTTGGTATTGCTTGAAGTATTGCGATCAAACCAACGAATGACATACAAATGTAACCATCACGAATACGCTACAATACAGCCCCCAACCTGCTGGTGCACCAAGTTCTTTCTGTATGAACTACGTATGACAAAATTAGAAAAATACCCGAACGTATTCAACTTTTGTTTAGCAGTATGAGTTGGAAATCAGAGTTGTGTGTTCATCGCATATTCGTTATATTCAAGTAAATAATGTCCGGAGAACCGTGACGAACGTGCATTAAGAACAAAATATAGGCCTATATCTGTTGTTACCGAATGAAATAATAGTTGAAGTGAATCGAAATTCAATTGTTCTTTAGTCTTCCTATTATTTCTAAATACATAATAGAGAAAAATAGAGATTTAGATTTCTACTATGAATGACATAGGTTTTAAGCGGCCATCTTGGATTCAAGGTGGCCATAGTTTTTCAATTAAGCTTTTGTTTACATTTTGACCAGCCGCAATTTTGCACAGGGTTGTCGTAGAAAGTCAAGACTTGATCCATCTACTTTAATTTAACAAGATCTTGCAAACGATGAGCTTCTTAACCTCTCGTGCAATTTAAAACTTTTTAGTTGGACCCCACCTGTGACCCTGTTGGCACCCTGGGACAAGACGCTTTAACTCAAATTGTTGTACTTTGAAAATAATGCCACACTTCCTTTCCTATTTTCATATTTGTCTCACCGTTTCCGATGTATAGGGATAACCATGGACTTTTCAATTAAGTTTTTGTTTACATTTTGACCCGTCGCCATTTTGCACAGGGTTGTCGTAGAGAGACGAGACTTACTGCATTTTCTTTCATTTTACAACAGCTTGCAAATGATGTGCCACTTAACCCCCCTTGCCATTTGAAAATTTTGAGTTGGACCCCGTCTGGGACCCTGCGGGGGACCCTGGTACAAAGTTTTTACCCCAAAAATGTTTGTCGTTGAAAATGATGGGATACGTATTGTCCGAGTTTTCCATTTACCCAACTTTTTCCGAACAAATGACTCGGTTCAAACTATTCTGCCAGCTTTGTAGCTTTTATATTATAAAATATGTTGTAACTCACGACATTCTGCCCGGTGGCACGTATAACTTTGGGATTCGTCTAATTATAACATATCAAATGCAAACACAATTGTCTCGTTCGGATCTCAGCGGAGCCACTGCGTTTGCTTATAGAATCTGTGTAAAATTCAATTAATCCTGTGAATTCAGAAATGGTTAAATTTGTTACTTTAAAATTAGGTTCTTGAATTTTGTTTTCTTTTTTAAAATTTACAATAAATAACACATTGAATTTAAGTGCATGAAAAAATTTGAAGCTATATTTAATACCTCTATCACTTTCAATTAAGTAGGAAATGAGAGATTTATAGCCTACAACGTTTTGCATTCTAAATGTTTGTATTCTTTGATATTTTTATTACAGGTTTTCCTGGTTTTGGTTCTTCAAAAATTTCTTCTTTAAATTGAAGCATCTACCTCGTTGATGTTGTAGTTGTTCGTTATGTTGTTTACTACGTTTAGTCTGATCAAATTTTGTTAATCAGGATAATCTCTTATATCCCTTTCTTTATAAAACTTTAAAATTCATTTGCCGGATGTTTTGTTTTTAAATTTCACATCATCTTACAGTTTTCTACTTTAATCCTTGAATTTGATGTCCCTTTTTCATAACTTTCTTAACATTACTATTAATAAGACTAATCCCTTAGTTATTTTATAAAAATTCTTCATATATTCATTTTGTAACAAATCTTGTAAATCAATTTCAATTTTTAAACAAATCTCCTTTTACATTTCCAATTTTATTATAACAAATTTTCTTTTACAACTTCGATTTTATAGAACAATCTGCAAAACCGGTTAGGACTCTACACAAAAACTGATATATATATTGTAAAGATTTCTCGGGTAGAGCAAATGAAATGTACACGGGATTTGGACTTTTCCCTTCACCCTTTTATTACAAAAGTTTTATGTACACAAATAATAAGAAATTCCACTAATATCAGGTAAGATTAGATGGGAGCCCGGTGACCAAGCGTCGTGGGCTTTGAGGTGAGGTACTCTCGGTGACCAAGCGTCGTGAGAGGGGTGTAGATTAGGTATCTCTCTCTCGGTGACCGTGCGTCGTGAGAAAGAGGAAAGGAACCCGGTGACCAAGCGTCGTGGGTATAAGGATAGGTACCTCTCGGTGACCAAGCGTCGTGAGAGGGGTTTTAGGTGTTGTGACCAATCCGTGAAGATTGATGTTGGTCGAGGTGTGCAGGTCCTTTTTATTCTGTCTTGTCGGCTTCCATCGTGGGTACTCGTCCTTCCGA
This sequence comes from Thermobia domestica, assembly GCF_964235325.1. Lineage (NCBI taxonomy): Eukaryota > Metazoa > Arthropoda > Insecta > Zygentoma > Lepismatidae > Thermobia > Thermobia domestica. The sequence continues at coordinate 275,638,478 of NC_137462.1, forward strand.
CTGATGGCGATGGTGATCGACTCCTCTTCGGGAACGTCGTCTGTTTGTTTGTGTTTATTATCAACACATGTAGTTCACACGTGGTTATTGCCTGGTACGGCAACGTGGGGATCCTTACACCCCCGGGGCGTAGAAAAAAAATAAGCCACTGGATTATTTTTTCGTGTTTGTGCCAGCATGTGGAGTCTGCATGGGGCACAGTATACACTGGAAAACACTATAACACTGAAACACAAAATCAAAGTTAAAAAGCACTGGTCACTGATATCACTGTTTGAGATATTATCACATAAGTTTTAAAGTTGAAGTTGGAGTTGGAGCACTGACAGTTTGTCCTCTTAATCTAAGCAGGATCCGTATATCACGTCATTTCCCTCAAAGGAGAGGCTGTCGAAGCTCTGATGATTACAGTTAATAGTTATAACTACGTCACTGATGGTAATGTCCGTAGTATATGTTATGAAGTTCGCACGTCATATGGTGCTATTATATAAAAGTTTCGAATATTGGTCTAGTTCCGGCTAGTACTAGTGAATAGATGACAGAACATACTTAGAGAGCGGTTAAAGTCATTACATTGATAATTGTAGTCACGGCGGAAAAAAGGTTGCCAATCAAAAGTCCTGATTTTCTGAACGCTCTGTATATGTAGGTTAATGTGTTACGATAGTTATGTGATACGCAGCAGGGAAGCGAATATAAAATGTTGTAGCTGGCCTTGTGAAGTTCGTTCGCTCGAAGTCGAGAAGTGCTGGCTTGCAATTTTGTTCACTGAAGGAAATTGTATGTATGTATGCTTATTTATATGACAGAATGCAGGTTGGTTAGGAATTATAAGAGTGAGAAAAAAAGACAAGGGATCGCTTGAGATTTGAATACTAAGGTGGGTACTAGATTTGGTCACTTCTAATAGTTAGCTGCATCATAAGGTGTATCTTGGTTTCTTCTATTCCATGTTTTATTTCCTTTTTTTTTTTCTTTGCTGCTGAAACATGAAGCGTGCGCTTCGCATGTCGCTCGTTTATATCTGCTGAGAGGATGATGATCTTGGTTTTCTCTCTTCTTATCTTCTCTTTTCTTCTTCCTAGCTGGTGCGTTCGTCATCATTATCATTATATATATATTCTTCTGCTGCATGAAATGTCTTAATCCTGTCAATGGAAATATTCTGTTCTTTCTCCCTGAAATTATGGGGCATGCGAACTCGATAGAGATTATTGTTTAGTTTTGAGATTATTGTAGCCGGTCCGCAGTATCTATCGGTCCATTGTGATGACTCTCCAATTCTTCGAAAGGGAAAGTAAATGAGTACTTTATCTCCAGTGTGAAAAGTTTGTTGTTTATGTCTTCTATCAAAGTACTTCTTTTGTTGTTCGTGAGCCTTCAGTAAGTTATGCCGTGTCTTTTCTCGAAGTTTTACGAGTTGGTCCCGTTCAAGCTGTAGCTGAGGGATAATCCTTAGTTTGCAATCGCTGATGGTCCTGGGTTCGTATCCAAACATGAGGAAGAAGCTGGATTTCTTCGTTCCTAATTGAGCGAAACTATTTAAACCAAAAGTAATATGAGCCAATAATTTTGGCCATGTTTCGTGATTTTGTTGGACGAAAAATTTTAAGGAATTCTGCAGTGTTTTGTTCATAACTTCGACTAATCCTATGTCTTGATGGTTGAAAGCAGGGCAAAACTTAAATTCAAAGTTATATATCTCTGCTAGTTTTTGAAGTTTCTTCGCTCTGTGCACAGGATGCCTGTCCAGATGAAGGAAACGAAAGGCGCCGAATTTCAGAATGATTTCTTCCAATAAGAATTGTTCAATTGTATCTGCTGTAATCCCATTAACAGCCTTTGTCACTATATAACGTGTACTTGTTTCGATGGCGACTAAAACATATTTTGGTTTTCCTTCTTCGTGCGGATAGGGACCTAAGCCGTCAAACATCCATCGTTCTCCTATATGGCCTATCGGGTGATGCAGAAGTTCACCTTGTTGTTTTCTGGGTAGTTTTTTCAGGAGTTGGCACTCTCTACAGTTCTTGATTCTGAATGCCAAGTATGATTTCATGTTTGGCATGTAATATTTGTTAAGGACAGTCTTATATGTCTTAGAAAACCCAAAATGGGGAGCTGACGGGTCTTTATGAATAGACTCGAACCAATGTCCTGCCAAGCTTTTCGGGATGCACAAAAGATGAAGTAGCCCAAGTTCTGGATGTTTTTGTGTTCGATACAATATGTTGTCTTTTAATTGGAAATATTTGGCTGCTCTCGTGGTGGAACTTTTTGCCGGTTCTCCCCCTTCTAAAACTGTTATAATATCAGCATATGCGTCATCCTTACGCTGTTCTTCTCGTAAGTTCTTCAAAGATCCTGAGTATTCTATTTGGAGAATGGGTTCCTCTAATGAATTAGATCTGTATGCATGTAGATCTTCGATTGCCTGATGTGGGTCCATGGGTTCTGAAGTATCACTGCTATTCTGCTCTAAGCGGCTGATGATATCAGCGGGATGTTTCTTTCCTTCGATGTGACAGATATCGAAATTATAGTCAGCTAAGAAGAGTCTATAGCGAGTGTATTTCCCTACTCTGTCCGGATGACTACGTAAAGAGGTTAGACATTTTGCGTCTGTAAACAATTTAAATTTACGATTGAGTAGGAAATATCTAAATTTGCGTAAAGCATATATAATAGCGTATAGTTCTTTTTGCCATACTGAGCTCTTGATCTCAGTTTTTGTGAGACGTCTGCTACAATAGGAAACGATTCTTTCTTCGTTAGTTTTGGGATCAAAACAAGCTAATAGCCCTCCAATCTGGTGAGAGGATGCATCTGTGTATAGCCTTATCTCTAGCTTTTCGTCGAAATGATAGAGAGAAGGGGCATTCAAAATGTCTTCTTTCAATTTTTCAAATAATTCGTCATGTTTTTCTGTCCATTTAAATTTGGCATTTTTAGTAAGAAGTTGCTGGAAAGGTTCTACCTTGGTCGTGAAGTCCTTGATATGACTTCGTAAATAAGAGCATAGGCCAATAAAGCTCTTAAGTATGCGTTTGGTCGTTGGCTTTTTAAAATTCTTGATCTTTTTTGCGATTTTTGGTGAGATGCTTATCTTCTCTCCGGATACAAGGAATCCTAGTACTGGGAGTTCTGTATATAACAGGTGCGTCTTCTTGGGGTTGGCTCGGAAGTCGTGTTTCCTTAATTTTTGAAATAAAAGCTCCAAATCTGAAAGTTGTTGTTCCCATGTATAAGAACCGATGACGATGTAATCTGCGAAATTGGTTATGCGTTTAGGTAAGCCGTCTAGTAGCATTTTTATTACTATAGTCAAAGATTGAGAAGAGGAACAATGACCCATTACGCATCTAAGGAATTTGTAACTTTTGCGTGTATGATTTACCTCGAAAGTCATATATTTAGTGCTTTTTGGATGCAATTTTATTTGAAAATACGACTGGGAAATGTCCAAACTTGAAATCAGGTTTTTCCCTTTTAAAACCTGTAAAACGTCCTCTGTATTTTGAAATGGTATGCTTAGGTATTTCGTATAAACATTGCATGCCTGGAGGTTCAATACAAGCCTGAAATCTGAACTGTTTGGCTTTTTAATTGCAATTAAAGGTGAGGAGAAATTACTAGTCTGCGTCTCCGTTATGATTTTTGCATCTAACAGCTGTTGTATCTGCTTATCAATTTGATCTCTTATCCCTAATGGAATCGGTGGAGAACGGTGATGGAATGCCGCACTTTTATCTATACGAATTTTGTGTTCATATCCTCTAAAATAGCCTATATCCTCTGGGCTGTATGAAAACACATCCCTGTATTTATACAATAAATTGGTTACAGCTATTCGCTGGTATTCTGGTAAATCTGGATTTATGTCAAAAAGGTTAATGTTAAAAGATTTAGCAGTTTGCCTTAATCTTTCCTTTATCTCTTCTTGAGTACGAAATTGATGCGCTTTCTTTTCGTCTTCTTCTATTGTAAATGAAAATTCTTCCACGCCCTCCTCTGTACACGCCACTGGTGTACCTTTATTTAATGTTATTATTCGTGACGTGGGATTGGAAATGAGTAATGTGAGGTCGTTACTCGGTACTCTCATGGTCATTGCCTGTAAGCCGTATCGGTCTAATAATGATTGCAATGGAGTAATGTAAAATGCAGCGTCATGAATTGTTTCTCTTTGAATCGATACAGGAAAGAAGAAATGTGATTTCGCTAGTATCGTAACTTTACTTGCTGTGATGACGTTTGCATTCCTTTGCAAGTGCAAAGAGTGCGTAGTGTCTCGTGACATTTCTTCCGATTCTTGCTTTTCTATTGGAAACGTAGGTTTCCTAGGTTTTCTGTATAATGATATAGATTTATTCTCCAAGTCTATTTGAGAGAAAAGTCTTGTGAGAATGTCATTCCCAAAAATTGGATTGAAGTCAGCATCTATGATGCGGAAGTAATGTGAAAAAGTGGTGTTGCCAATTTTAAATTTAATTAAAGCTATTTCTTTTAAAGTTAGAACTTTGTTGGCAATGCCCTTGATACGAGTTTGAAATGGTATTAGCGTACATTTTGGGGGTACGTCCCGTCTTGACCATAGACTAAGACTAGAACCAGTGTCTATTATAGCTGGTAGACTCTTTGTATTCACATGAATATTGAGTAACAGTTTATTATTTTCTATTCCCAATCTAACATGTTCACGATGTTCATTATTGGTCGTCTGGGTGAAAAAATTGGCGTCCGTATCCTTAAGAGTTTCCGCTGTTGCTTGCTCTTCTTGATTGCCATCACACTTAAATTGTGGTGGTATCTGTGTGGCCCGCGCCGACTTTTCGGAAATGGCCCGCGAGGCTTGACTTTGGCCTGCGAGCCCATCTAGGCGTTTCCCTGGTTGGAATTTTTTTGATTATTCCAACAGGTAGATGCTCCGTGGTTCTTCTTGTAACAAATTGAGCAGACTGATATTTTGTCGCCCTTTACAAAATTATTCCTTTTTCTACCACCGTTGTTTCCTTTATTGCTATTCTTCGCATCCGCTTTTTGTCCGTTTCCTTTATGAATTTTTCCTCCGTTGTTACGCCTATAATTAGACTTCATGGCGTTCTGTGCTACCATTAACGATAACTCGGCCATTTGATTTGCTAATTTGGTAAGGTCCGTGTGAGGAGGTTGTGAGGGCGGGTTTTGACTTTGGTGGGGGTGCGGATTCGAAACTTCAGGTGCAGAGGAAGTTGACTGAGGAGGGAAGATATTCTGCGATGGAGGTGCAGAAGGTAACGATTGCGAATAACTAGGAGCAGGTTGGGTGTGATGCACAGTAGAAGTTGGCTGTTGTGCATAGGTTGGCATGTATGAATTAGAATTTGTTTGGCTATAATGGTCGTACGAAGGGAGTGGTGAGGGGCGGTTAGGTTGGCCGATCAAAGAATGAATTGCCTGTGACAATTCTACATAATTCCTCTTTTGCATGAGATCTTGAGCTTTTTCCAGTTCGTGGAGTCGTTCCTGCAGCCGCTGGATTGTTGGAAAGGATTCCAACGCTATCTTTTGCAGCAAATTTCGTTGTAGTCCTAACGAAAGAAAATGAATTTTTTGTTCCTCTGAAGCCTCTGGCATCAGCTGTCTGATAGCCCTTAATTTCCTTAAGAAATATGAATCGACTGATTCATTTTCGTTTTGTTGAATTTGAAAAATTTCTAATTCCGCCTTATACGCTGGTATATTTGGGCGGGACAGAGAAATTAATTTGGTTTTCAGCTGTTCGTAATTTAGTGTGTCAAATTGATTCAGATTTTGCAATTGTAAGACAAAGTCAAGAGCTACGTCCTGTAGATACATAGGAAGAATTTCTTTCTTCTTTTCGGGGGTCCAAGCCTGAAGTAAAGCCAAATGATCAAACAGCATGAAAAATCGATCGGGATCGTCAGTACTGTGACCAGAATATCTAGTTAAGTGAGGAATATTAAGAGGTATGCGGGAGCCTGATTCTGCCATATTGTTATCGCCTTCTTTATATGTATTTTTCCCAGATCTAGTTGTCGGAATAAATACCTGCCAGCCTGTAACAAATCAATCTACCGTTAAGAGTAATGAGAGTATTTATGAGAATAAGGATACTATCTTTTATATGATCCTGCTTTTAGTAACACTTACACTGTATGTTAAAAGTTTTTAAGTCCGTGATAAAAAGAGCGCCCCGTAGGAAAGTCCTTTTAGTGTCTGCAAATAGACGCCGACGCATCTACCATGTAAAGATTTCTCGGGTAGAGCAAATGAAATGTACACGGGATTTGGACTTTTCCCTTCACCCTTTTATTACAAAAGTTTTATGTACACAAATAATAAGAAATTCCACTAATATCAGGTAAGATTAGATGGGAGCCCGGTGACCAAGCGTCGTGGGCTTTGAGGTGAGGTACTCTCGGTGACCAAGCGTCGTGAGAGGGGTGTAGATTAGGTATCTCTCTCTCGGTGACCGTGCGTCGTGAGAAAGAGGAAAGGAACCCGGTGACCAAGCGTCGTGGGTATAAGGATAGGTACCTCTCGGTGACCAAGCGTCGTGAGAGGGGTTTTAGGTGTTGTGACCAATCCGTGAAGATTGATGTTGGTCGAGGTGTGCAGGTCCTTTTTATTCTGTCTTGTCGGCTTCCATCGTGGGTACTCGTCCTTCCGACTGATGGCGATGGTGATCGACTCCTCTTCGGGAACGTCGTCTGTTTGTTTGTGTTTATTATCAACACATGTAGTTCACACGTGGTTATTGCCTGGTACGGCAACGTGGGGATCCTTACAATATATATATATATATATATATATATATATATATACTTTTTATACACAGCCGAAGTTTTTGATGTTTCAACACTTGTACAGTCCGCAGCAAAAAAAAACCTGCAACATGAGCAAGTAAGTTTATTGTGAAACGACGAAGTAATTTGATCCAAAATAAGTGTGCAGGGGAGGACGCCGAAGTCCCTCCTAGCGTGATTTGTGCCACTTAGACATTATGTTGATTCCCTTGACTGTTAGGGTTAGTTTCACAATAAACTTATATGCTCATGTTGTAGGTTTCTTGCTGTGGACTGTACTCTTTCCAATAACCTCTGTCCCTAAATTCTATTATGAATGATTTAAACAATTCTTCATCTCTACTGTCACAATAGTTTCATTGTAAACCATTTTATTTCATCAGCATATTCTATCATATTACTTTATGACAATTTTTGGAAATATGATAAAATACAAAAATCAAGTCCATCATCATATTTTAAAATCATCTGATAATGTTTGATGCTTTGATGTTAGACCAAAATTTACCTTGTCATAATATCTCCTCGTAAAATCATATAATTGCGTTTATAAATTTTATTTCTTTTCTTAATGGCATTAACCTAATCAGAATAAGTGACAAAAGCTCTTTTTCATTTTATGTAGTTGCTTTAATAAATAAACGATCTAACAACCTTAAAATATACTAAAGTTGATCTGTATTACACTCTAAATGAGTACATAACTAACTAACTCGATGCCCCATGGTTGCGTGGGAAACCCGCGTTCGATTCCCTTCGGAAGCTCATGTGGTTCGCATCCCACGTTAAGCTGCAGGTCCCCGTCTCATATGATTTGAACGGGGTGCTAAACTTAAATCAAATTAAGTCAATCTATGTCCTATGAAACCCGCAGGTTCAATGCTGCGTTCACAAAAGCTCTGTTCTTACTCAAATGGATAGTTTCTACTTTTGTTTTTACTTCTGTGAGATCGGGAATAATACAGTTTCCGGAATGGCATATTTCTAGCATTTGCACACATGCGACCTATATACCAATCAACTCGTCATTACGAAGAAAACCGATCGGTATCAAAATTGGTCAGTTCCGATTAACAGCTTCCAGTACACACTACCTAATAGAGTTTCCGGGGTAGAATATTTCCAGATATTGAACTCACAAACATACATATCAGTCACTTCCTCTTGACAAAAGAAAGGGATCAGCACCAGAATTGGTTACTTCCGATCAACCACTTCCGGTACACGATACCTATTACAGGTTCCTGATGTGGGGTATTTCCAACAATTGTACAGTTGCAACATACATATCAATTAACTCGTCTTGACAAAAGAAAGGGATCAGTACCGGAATTGGTCACTTGCGGTCAACCACTTCTGGTAAACGGTACCTAATACATTTTATGGAGTTTAGGTGTTCCAGTACCGATCAGTTTCTTCACCAAGTCAAGTCGCTTGATATATACATTGCATGTGTGCACTTGCTGGAAACACCATGTGCAATCGTTCGAAATACCCCACCAAAGGAAACTGTTTAGGCACCGTGTACCGAAAGTGGTTGACCGAAAGTGACCAGTTCCGGTACTGATCGCTTTCTTTTGTTAAAGCGAGGTAGTTGATATACATGTTTCATGTGTGCAATTGCTGGAAATACCCTACCCCGGACTGGAAGTGACGAATTATGTTTCCGATCGGTTTCTTTAGTCAAGACGAGTTGATTGGTATATATGTTGAATATGTGCAATCGTAGAAATACTCCACCCCGGAAATTGTGTTAGGTACCGTGTACAAGAAGTAGTTAACCGGAACTCCGATGCCGATTGCATTCTTTCATCAAGACTAGTTGACTGATATAGTATATGTTGAGCGTGTGCAATCGCTACAAATATCCACCATGTTCGGAAACTATATTAGGTATCGTGTACTGGCAGTAATTGACCAGAAGTGATCAATTCTGGTACCGATCCTTTGTTTCATCAAGACGAGTTGATTGATATATGTGTTGTATTTGGGCAATCACTGGAAATGCCCCACCCTCGGAAACTGTATTATTCTGCGAGATTCACCCTACACAATGTAAAAAATAAAACTGCATTTCAACAATTTTACTACAGATGTTGAGGGGGGAATATATCAAGTGTGTATTTATAAAGTGTGCTTCGCGTGTCTAAAAACGTTCATTTTCCGGAAAAAACTTCATAGTATAACATATTTAAAACACTTCTAGGCAGACAGTTCGAAAACGGTGATGGCATACATTTTGTACATATATCTGGGACTACTTGGACAACATGTGCCCTCTGGAGGTGTTGAAAGAGTATCGGTAATGTGTACAGTGTCCTACTGTGTCTAAAACTAGTTTCTGTACTTTTATGCAGTGTAATATTGTCCACCCATCTGCGCCTAGGTCTTCCTAATGGTCGTTTTGAGATCGAGTTTCTAGTTAAAATTTTGAAAGCATTTTTACTTTCTTTCTTTCTGCCTCCATGACCTGCCTTTCTGAGCCTTCTAGACTTGATGACCCTGACAATGTTCAGCAAACGTTATAAAGTATGCAGTTCGTCGTTATGAATTTTAAGCCATTCCTCTTCCTCTTGAGTCTGAATATTCTCCTCACTATTTTATTCTCAAATGCTTTCAGTCTACTTTTTTTCCTCAGAATAAGCGGCCATGTTTCGCAACCATACAGCACAACAAGTATGATTATTGTTCCATATATATTTTAAACTTCAAATTCATTAACAGAATTCACATTTATTTCAGTCGACATTTTAGTTCTTCGTGGATAATTTCTTGATTTGTTAATATGATATTTAAAGTATCCACTTTGCCAAAATTAATATATGATAGTTTGACATATCCATAATTCACACTATTACGATCCCTGTAAATTCCCTTGTATTTAGGTTTTCTCTGCATTTAACTACATTTAGATCTCTCCAAGATTTAATAAAACCTAGACATTTCTTTCTATTTTTCTTTTCATAGATCATACGCCATAACCTGACAAATACCATTTAGCTCTAGGCCCTGGTTGCTATCTTTGATTTTCCTGAGAGTGTAATCCAGAAAATAATGGTGACAACGGTTTTTCTTGTTTCAAGGTCATTCTCGATGTGAAAGCTCGTGGACAAGTATTTTACTGCTTGGACTTTACTTTGGGAATCATTTAAATACATCAGAATTAATCTAACTAGCTTTTTCGCTATGCCAAATTCTGTAAGAATGTTTTACAATGTTTCCCTCCTAACCGAGAAGTATAACTAACTAACTAACTAACTAACTCTATGGCCTATGGAACCCGGAGGTTCAGTGCCGCGTTCACAAAAGCTCTCCACTGACTTCTATCCTTAGCTAATTGGATCCAGTTTCTACTTTGTATTCCTATCTCTGCGAGATCCATCTTAATATTATCCTCCCATCTGCGCCTAAGTCTTCCTAATGGTCGTTTTCCTATGGGTCTACCAGTCAAGACTTTGAAAGCGTTTCTACTTTCTTCCATTCTAGCTACATGACCTGCCCACCTAAGCCTCCTAGACTTGACGACCCTAACAATGTTGGGTAAACCGTATAAACTATGTAGTTCCTCGCTATGAAGCTTCCGCCATTCCCCATTCTCGTTCCTCTTGGGTCCGAATATTCTTCTCAGGATCCTGTTCTCAAATACTTTCAGTCTATGTTCTTCCCTCAGAGTAAGCGACCATGTTTCGCAACCATACAGAGCAACAGGCATGATTATCGTTTTATATATTTTAAGCTTCAAATTCCTCGACAGAATTCGCGACAACAAGAGATTTTGAACCGAATAGTAACACGAATTCCCTGCTTTTAGTCGACATTTAATTTCTTCGTGAATATGATTTTCGTCTGTTAATATTGATTCTAAATATTTGAAAGTATCCACTTTATCAAAAGTATTATTTAATATTTTAACGCCTTCACAATTTGCCGTATTACGGTCCCGACGCACTTCCATGTATTTAGTTTTCTCTGCATTTACTTCTAAACCCATGTCCCTGCAAGCGTTTAATAATATCTCTGCATTTATTTCTACTGTTCTCCTATCATCCCCTATTAAATTTACATCATCAGTATAACCGAGAAGTATATCTTTCTAAATTCACAATTAACAATTGACGTACTGGGATATCGTAGTCCCATATGTTTTTGAGTATTTGTCGAATAGTAAATATCTTGTCGATAGTTGATCAATTTTGCCTAAATCTGCATTGACAATCTCCAACAATTTCATCTGTGTATTCAGTCGATCTTTTTAATAGACTGTTTGAGACAGTTTTATAAGATGTTGACAGAAGAAAGATGCCTAGATAACTATTGCAATCAGTTTTGTAACTTTTCTTGGAATTGGAACAATGATTAAATCTTTCCACTATTGTGTCAATTTCTTCCTGTTCCAGATGAGGAGAACGTGTTTATGTATCTTGTTTCACAACTTTTTCACTTTAGCTAAAACTAATTCAGCCTAAACTATTAATTAAAACGCTTTTATTTAAATCACAGAAGAGTTTGGTTATTTTCAGCTTTCTCTAAAATTATTCTCAAGTATTTTACAGGTTTGATTATAATCATTATTATCTTAATATTTTGCTGCATCTTTCCTTTGCTCAGTATTACTAAACACATTTGACATGCAAAATAAAATCAAAGTTTGACTTTTATTCGCTAGAAAGTTTAGTTCATCGTAGTTTAAAGAAATAATAAACACACTAATTTGCAGTTGAAAAATAAGTTCACAGAAATACGAGGGTCATCCAGAAAACAGAGACCTTTTAGTTATACAAAATGTAAAACACAGTATTTATTGAAAAAAATCTATTACATACTTGAAGCTTCTCTCACTTCTCTTCATAATCACCTCCTACATTTAAACATTTGTCGTATCTGGTCACAAGCTTCACAATTTACACGTTATGCTCTTCTGCCGCCATTTCATTAAGATAGATAGTAACAGTATTCTTCAACTCTTCATTACTTCTGAAATATTTACTGGCCAGCAACTCTTTAAGCTTAGCAAAAAAAAAAAAAAAAAAAAAAAAAAAAACATGGAAATTGCTAGAAGCAACGTCCGAAGTATAGGGTAGATGATCAAAAATTTTCCATCCGAATTAATCTAGCAAATTAAAAATTAACAATTATTGTCGTGAACAAATACTACAAATGTTTAAATGAAAGTTGTGATTATATAGAGAAGTGATGAAACATTCAGGTGTATAACAGAATTGTTTTTTTTTTTAACAGATATTGTGCTTTTCGTAACTACACGGTCTTTATTCTTCTAGATGGATCTCGTCTAAGAAGAAAAATAATTTCGTTGTGTGTGAATGTTGTGATATTACAAATTATTCTTCATTCGCAGATTGCATTGTGTATTTTAACCGCAAATAGTTGACTCAAAACTGTTTTCTTCAATCCCTGTTTACTAAAAGGAGGTAATATTCATTGTTTGCTTGTTTTCCATTTAATTTTCGTAATGCAATGTACAGGGTGAACATAAAATATCTCCCTGAAAAGAAACATTGATAACAAGAAAACTAAGGATGATAGAAGCATGTGATTTGCGGCAAATAATAGGAAACTCAAAAAGTTTTTTTTTTTTTTAACGTGATTTAAAGAACTTCCACATATGCTCCGTTAGTTGCCCTCAAGACATCCAAGCGATATTCTGTTTCCATCCTTGTGTTACTCAACATTTCAGGAGTCACTGTGTCTATTGCGCCCCTTATTCTGTTTTTTGGTGTTGGAATATCATGGACGGGTGTTGCGTAAACCACGTATTTAACATAACCCCCAGGAATAAGCAAAGGGGATCTCTGGAGATCGTGGGGTTAAAGCAACACAAACAGCTTTCACACGCTCCTCACTAACACTCGGTCTACGACTTCTATCACAATCTAAAACACTTCCTGTTGAAATAAGCTTGTTATACCATTCCTGTATGCTGTTAACATCTGGTGGCTACTGTCCATACTCTCTCCTGAATGTTCATTGAACTGTGACAGGAGATTTTGTTCCATGATATCACAACACATACTTCGCTTTCTGCTGTGCTGACGCCATTTTTCAACAAAGACTCTCGCACTGCGGTCAGCTGTAGTGCATGGCAGGACAGGCTGCGGCAAAATCTTAAAATATTATTCAAAAGATGAGATGTTTGCAGACCGCATGCTGCTTTCGTTCTTTGTTTTCTTGTTATCAATGTTTGTTATTAGGGAGAGTCTTTATGTCCACCCTGTACATTACTGTTACCTTTGAAGGCAAAACCTATTCCATTAAATGGACATATGAAAATGTCATTCCACTACTTGTAATTTCCGCTATATATCCGCCTCGTCACTCATTAAGTTTTTTCTGTAATTAATCAAAATGCGTTACTATTCTTTGATCTCATTAAAGTCTACTAACATATAATATCTCAGAAAGATGTATGCGTGTATGGATGTGGGCATCTGTGGATGCGTGTGGATAAAGCACAAGAGTATTGGAATCCATTTCGATGCACGCTGGGTAATTTAATTTCACCCTTCCGACGACAGCATTAGACCTCAGAAGCACACAACTTCCTGAGAGGTGAAAGCCTAAAGGCTTGTCCTCCGCCCTGGCCGTTTGCCCTTGTTACAGCTAGAAAAGAAAGACCTTTCCTTCTCTTCGTTCTTAAACGGTTCAACCTCTGACCCGATATTTTGGTACGAACCCCATTACGGAATGATCCTCTGAGTTTAACCCAACCCACTACCACCACCACCGCCAAGCATCTTACTCTTACCCCTTTAAAATCTCCCCAACTCCTACACTTTTGGTTACCAACCTTCTTTTCTCTCTCTAACGCACAGAGTGCCTAAAGTTTCCAACCCGGTTTCAGCTGCCGCTCTCCTATGGATCGATGTGAAATGACGTCACGTTAGAATTTCAGCTTGTTCCAGCATATAGTTACTTTAACAGATAAAACCGAATCCTATTTTGAAACTAAGCCAACTGGGGGGAGGAACGGGGGATAGGCTGCTGTTCATGCACCTTCTTCCCCTCCCTTTTCTCTTTTCCTTAAATGGAACAAGTTTCCGTTTTATCATCCCAAAAGCAAAAGGATTAACAATTCTTGAAACATCATTATCGAAACATTCATTATTCATGGAAGAAACATTAGGGAAATGATAATTGGCAAAAATGTTAGAACGAGACATTTATAGAGTATTGCAAAGCAATGTAAAAGGTTTAGACAATTTTGCGTGGATTTGTCTGGCACCTTCTGCTTTAATGCTTAGCCTGTAACTTTGTTTGTTCGAAGCCGGAAACGGGATATTCGCCTTCCTTCTCTTGCGCTAGTATCCCATTTATCTACTCGATAACACTAAGCTAGTGCAACTAATAGATAATTGCTGTATTTTTAATGATAGACTGCACATGTAGTCGACATTTAAATTGTATGGACTTTATTGACAGAAAAGTATTTCCTAGTCTTAAAAGTACCATTCATTTTTTTTTAAAGTTTAGCCTAACTTAAAGCAGCGAGGCTATTTTAGACGTGGTCTTACAGCTTAACATGGGATGCGAACCGCACAAGCTCCGCTGAGAATCAAACCCGGGTTTCTTACTTCAAAGGCGTGTATGCTAACAGCTTATCCACACGGAAGGTCACCATTGTAGCTAAAATGTGTTGTCGGGGACGATGTCAACTAAAGTTTAATTCGATTCACTTTGTAGAAACAATATATTGGCAACGTAAAGTTATAAACTGTCAGAAATTGAAAAGTATTTGTTATTTAATATAAGCTGGCTAAGTACTTGCTGTTACTCGGATAAAATGTAAAGAAGTTGTAGCTTTTTTTTTTAAACTCTGCTATTAATACACTTACTTTAATGCATTGGAACTGTTTTCGAGAAAATCGTAAAAGATTAAAGAAAACTGCAACTAAAAGTTCGAAATAACCTCAATCTGTTCCCTACAGCTGGGAGCCACGCTGGCTCAGTGGTAGAGCGCTCACCTCCGGTGCTTGGGGTCCCGGGTTCGATTCCCGCCAAGTGAACTTTGTGGTGGACAAACACCGTGTGCGTGGGTTTCCTCGGGGTTCTATCGCTTCCTCCCGCTTTCTTCATTCCACCATTTCATTCATTACTCATCATCACCGTCTCCTTTAGCCTAACCGGCATAACCGTGGACGTAAAACTCAAAGATTTCATTTTCTTTTGTTCCCTACAGCTGCTTAAAACTATGCCAGACTTCGTTAGCACAATTACCTGTTCTTTCTAAAGGGAAAATAGGTTCGATTCCCAGTGAGGACACTAGGTCGAAAAAAGTGTAAAAGTTTTTCCATGCCAGCCATCCTAAATGAGATTTTCCTGGATTTCCCTAATTCACATCAGGCAAATGCCAGGATAATACCTACCATACAGGTCCCAGGCCGCTTCTTTCCTTCCGTTTCCTCGGATAGTGTGATCACCGAGGGACATCATCCTTCAAACGGATGGGCTAATATGTCCACAGATCCCGAAATTCCAGAAATCTAAATCCTAATCCTAATCCTAAAGGAAGAGTAGGTTTATGGAAAATTTTTGAATGCTATATAGATTTGTGTCATGGTTTATCTTCCCTAAAGTATTATTTCAACCAAAATAAAATAACAGATACTGCTCAAACTATCTGCTAACCATGTTGCAAAATTATTTTCTAACGATTTAGATGCTTCCTAACAAAATTGAAAATTAAAATATTCCATGAATTGCACCTTTCTTTTAATCTAATCTCTTGAGATCGCAAGATTCTTTGCAAAGGAAAAAAAAATATATACTTTTCATCACTTGGGTGGGCCGATTTTTTTGGGGGGGAGGGGTGATTGGCCGGGTTGCGGAAAAGTTACTTTCAGTTAGTGGTAGTCTACATAGAAAATTTGGATGTGTTTTGTTGTCAACTCTTCCCTTTGCCTCATGGGACTTGAATATTTTTATAGCTGCGGCTATGCAACTCGCACGACACTACGAAGAAAATTGTGTTGCTAGCTATAACCTTTGGTTATGCTTTACACTGAATCGTTCTGAAGCTGAAAGTAAAACGGAAGAGAAAAGAGATGCGATATTGTTTCTATGCGGTCAAAAGTAGTAATCAATTAGACGAAAAACTGTATTTTTATGTTTTAATTCATGTTTTTCATATATAGTGTGAAAAATATGTTGTCAACTTTACCTCGAAGCTTGTTTCACGTATATCGTGAACAATTTCTTTTAGACCCGTTTATATTATAAAGAAAATTTTAATTAAGTGCAGTGATATCAAGTAATTTTTAAATCAGCTGTGCAATAATAGAAAATATACATTTACCTACAACATTATACACAACAATAATAATACCTAAAGCATTGTTTTATAAGAATTCGGAAACATTGTAATTTTGTGCACAGTCCAGTAAGGATCAGCAATAACTTTTGGACGTTTACCGAGCCGTTTCAGAATGTTTGTGTACGCCAGACCTTCTGAAGAAAAAGCCTGGACCAATTGTCATGCCCCGAAGATTGACGACAACTTCTCGTATTCTTTCATTATATGTTAGTACCGAAACACCCGAAGAAGTGCTTCGTTGGCTTGCACGAATGTCAGCAAAGTGCACTGAGAAAAATCCGTTCTCCGGACAGCGGTATATTGTACAAATGTACGGAATCCTCTTGGTTACTACAGAAATCAGTACGGAGCATACGTTATCCGTATGCTACATAGACACTGCCCTTACATGTTACATTATACCGTTGCAGGATGTCTGATATCTAACAGTCTTCCTTATATCACAAACATATAAGTTATGTATGTTACCTCTGTCAGCTATATGTTATATGCGTTCATTTGTATGTAAGATCCTGACCAACTATATCGTTTCATACGGAAATTAAGTGTACATGGGACACTTATACGAAAAGTATTGCAGAACATGTGTTTTCAGCAATACACAAGAAAATAATGAAATCAAACATTTAAAATAAGATTTGATTTCGAAACATTGTTCGTATCCTGAGGAAACAGTTGACGAGAGGTTTATTTACTAAAGTTAAATATTTGGAAGAGTATATTTAACATCTTTAGTAACGTACATGTTGCAATATACACATAAACCAATTTATCTCCTTAAACTTGTTTTATTTTCAACTTTTTATTGCCTTTTCTTCCTTTCTCATTATCCTGCTGTACTTTGAAACGTATAAACGTACTTGAAAAATGTCTCCCTACATGAATTATTCAAGTTTACTTCCGTCGAATTTTAAATTGCAGCATGTTGGTAAGCAGTATAATACTCTTTGAATCTCTAAAATCCTTAAAGATACACAATGGAGATCGTTTGGCAAATATTAAAATTTAAGTTTTTTATATATATTTTGTAATGTGTATTATCTGAAATATAACCTTTCCGATACGTTTGCTTTAGAACAAAGAAAAATTTAAGATTACAAAATCGATATGAGAAAGCAAAATGAAATATGGAACACGTTATGTTTTCCAGCTTTGTTTATATTTCTTTAAAATGAAAATTAGAAGATGAAAGCTGATTAGGCATTTTTTCATAACACTTTCTTGAACTTAATTTATTTGTTACAGTTGTTGACCAAAGATACAGATTACTTTAAGATTTTCCTGTAATTTAAATTATAAGTGAAAGCCCTTTATTCTAAATCACACTAGAGCAGTCATTAGAAACTTGTCGCTGTTGTGACCTCAGAGTATACTTCATCCATTCTCAGTAGATCAGACCAATACACATCAGATCAGGATGGACGACACGATATTACCAGAGTTAGTGCTGATAGAGAAATAAGAACATTGTGGCTCAGTCCATCGTTTTGGTGATATAATACAGGAGGTTAATCGTATTATATACGACCGAATTTCAAAATGTACCAGGTACATATGCTACAAAAATACGAGGCGACACCACCAATTGTATCCAATCAGAGCACTAGGATTGTGGATTATCGCCCTACATCGCAATTTCTACTACAACAAACTACGTTGGACAACAGATATAGTAATTTCATTCCACTCTTCTTCATATTTTTTACAGATCAGAAATGACAATAGTAGACATCTTTTTAAGAGTCCACATGCGCACATTCATATCTGTGCTGAGCAAATGTATTTAATTGCAAGTCCAGTATCACGTGAACAAAGACAAGGCAAATACCGAAAGAAAAGTGTTCTCAGCAATCGGCATTTTCTCCATTCAGCGTTCTTTACCAGAAATAGAACGATTAGCTTCAAACTCCTCTTCCGTACAAGCTCCAGATTACTAGACAGTGGTCAGTGGTGTCAGGTTACTTACAGGGATGGAAGTATCGAAAAAGAAAATTCCTCCGAAGGTCGCAGACAAACGTCATCCCACACCCTCTGCCCCATCCTTCACGAGGAAAAAAAATAAAGAAGGGGAGGTAAACTTCTAACTCAATCTTCCAAATTGGGTTCGACAACACTGCCATCTATTTTTGTAACTTTCGTAAAAACTGAAAGCTATGCCCCCTGCGAACGTAAAATTGTACTTCTTTCTGACGACACTATTTAATCGCTTTAGACCAACCTTAAAGACGTTAACAGGAATGCCGTGAAAGGAAATAGCTCAGATCCCTATTTTGTTTGTTTTAAGTGATGATAAAAGTGGAGGATCTGGGTGGCAGTGTTCCTTGTTTGAGGGAAATTTCCCTAATCTATGGAAATTTTGTAGGTAAATTTAGCAGAAAGGGGAAAAGGGCATTTTTCGATAAAAAGTGAAAATCCAGGGTAATTCATGCGCTGACTGATTGACCAATAGAAATGCTTAAATTTTCTTTGTACTTTATAAATAAACCAATACAATAGCAACTTGTTTGTGTGCGTCCAAAGTAGCATAATCTGCTTCCATTGCTCACTGGTTGTATCTTGTTTGTAAGAGAAGTGAAGGAAAAAGTAAAAAATAGACGTGAAAAGAAAATGAATAAAACAAAGGTGGTTGGCACTTCATTTCATATAGCAAAATTAATCTTACACATAACTTCTGTCCAGGGACTGCATTGGCTCAGTGGTAGAGCGTTTACCTGTGGCGTGTCGGATCCCTGGTTCGATCCCAGCATGCGCCAAGTGAACAAACACCGTGTGCGTTTGTTTTCTCGAGGTTCTTCCGTTTCCTCCCTCTTTATTCATTCCACCATTCCATTCATTTCTCATCATCACTGTCTCCTTGAACCTAGTCGGCATAAACTTGGGACGTAAAAGTGAAAGATTTCATTTCATTTCATATAATTTCTGTCACATAGGAATTGGACACTCAATAAACTAGGGAAAATACGATAAGGGAAAATTGTGAGTCAGTTTAGGGAAATTTTATGAAGGAAATCTATGAACACTGCTGGGTGGGTGCTTTACTCAACTGAGAACTTAATAACTGCTGATGTTAAGCAAGTTATCACTCACCTGTACATGATTATTTCGATACTGTATCGATATTTTCATTGTTCACAAAGAGCTCGTTTTTTTTTGTTTTTTTTTTTTTTTGTCTGATTAATGTATCTAAGTGTATCGAAACCATCAAATAACTGAAAATATAGTAGAAACTCGTTGTACAGTATTGTGCCTCAAAATCAAAGACAGAATCGATAATATTGTGGATACAAACATGTCACCCTAAAGTCTAGCTGTCCTTTATGAGTACAGTCTACTCCGAATTTTCAATGTTTGTTACAAAGAATTGTTAAATACATATTACGAATTTATTGTTACCTTAACTCTAAAGAATCGATCACTCTAAAGTTTGTAGTTGTGACCGTTAGCCTAGATATCAGACGAAGTAACAATACCTTGAAGAACTTAGGAAAAATGAATATTAGAAGAAAATTAAAATAATTTAGAGAACTAAGACGCGTATTAACAAATTTCCTGAATGTTGGAGAAGAAGATACAATACGGGGCTGTATGAATAGGAAAAAAAGTTGTGTACTTTTTTGTATCCAGTCAAAAGTGGTGTTATATTCAAAGGAAAAAGCTCGAGTCATGGAGTAAAATGAAATTGAGAGTTACTTTTTAAAGTGTTGTTCCTTCAAAGACAAAGAATGTTATGTTAATAAAATTACGAAAAACGTTTGAACACCATTCACTCCATTGCGGTAAGGTTTCGACACGGGTGTAAGCATGGTCTGCAACACCCGCAATATAATGAGCACTTTTCGCTGAAAAAAAAAATGAAATGAAATGAAATCTTTAAGTTTAACGTCCCACGGTTATACCGCTGAGATTAAAGGAGACAGTGATAATGAGAGAAATGGTGGAATGAAGGAAGTGGAAGGAAACGCGAGAACCCCGAGAAAACCTACGAGCACGGTGTTTGTCCACCACAAAGTCCACACGGCGCGAGATGTGATCGAACCAGGGACCCCAAGCACCGGAGGTGAGTAGAGATATGCGTGTATCGGACCTCATGTTAAACATATAGGATAAAAAAAGGGGGGAGGGGTAATCAAAACAAAAGGAAGACAATATTCGCTATATAGACGAATGCAGAGTAGTGGGGGGAAGTGTGGAATAACATCCTGTGATATAAGGTAACAGGATGTGAAAAACAACCGCAGGTGTACTAGATTCAATTGAATTGAAGAGGAAATGTGGGAGGGGATGGTGTATTGAAAAATTGAGTGTAATATGAGAGGGAGAGAGTAGAGAGAGAGAGAGAGAAAGAGAACCCTTATACTCTGTATGATTGATAATTGCTGTTTAGTGAAGCATGTATGAGATGTTTTGGCTCTAAGAGAGTTCCAATTATATTCTTATATATTAACCTATAGAAACATGTAATGATGCATGAAAAGAGAGCTCCTGTTTACAAGACCCAAGAGAGTATATATATATATATATATATATATATATATATATATATATATATATATATATATATATATATATATGTGTGTGTGTGTGTGTGTGTGTGTGTTGAAAAACCATGAGAAAAAAATAGACTACCCGTGTTTACGTGAATGAGAGGCAAAATGTGAATGAATGCATGCTATATATTTTTTCTACTTTTAGAAGAGACAATTCTTTTTTTTTTCTTTTATGCTTTGTTAATATGTTGTTGTTATTGTAAAAGTTTTGGTAACTTGACCATGGGAACGATTTGTAGCAGCTGGGGATTACACAATCCACAGGGCTTTAACTTGAAAAAAAAAAGTATGAGGGAAGACAGGTGATGGAACTTCCATGTTTAAAAACGCAATGTAGATTATATATGTATCTCATTATCTGATTAGGTGTGTGTGTGTTGCGTAGTTGGTGTTTGTTCTGTGATTAAAGTTATTTCTTGTACAATTAAAAGGTAAGAATTCTTATACGTTTTATTGATATGATTTGTGATCATAGCGTGGGGAGGCGTTTTCCCTTAATATGCTTTTTGTATTAGCGCGATTGGAATTTGATTGAGTGAGAGACACGGTTTGGATTTTAGGTGGGATGGTTTGGATTTCACGATAATGAGTAGGTCAGCAATGATTTAGCTTTAATGATTGTTAGAATAATAAACTTAACATGATTTGAGTTAAATTTTTAACAGCGGTGGAAATACTAGTAAATATAATGATCGTGTATGTAAATGTGAATGAAGTTTGAACGTGTAGCCCTTATACAAGTTATGTGAGAGAAGATGGGAGAACCCCGAGGAAGATCACGCACATGTTGATTGTGCAGCACAAAGGCCACACGGTGCGAACTGGGATCGAACCTGGGACCCCATCCAGTAGAGCTTTATGAAATATTTTAGTTTAACGTCCAACAATTATACGCTATAAGCTAAGGAAGACTGATGATTAAGACAAGTGGCTCTCTTATATTGCTTCGCTGTACACCGAAAGCTAAGAAAGTGGGAGAAAACGAAATCATAAGTTTTACGTCCCACAATTATGCTTCATAGGTTAAATGAGAGACGTTGTTCTCATGAAATGATGGAATAAAGAAAGTGGGAGGAAGCTCACATACATCTTGAATGGTGGGGGACCGGGATCAAACCCGGGACCTGAAACAGTAAAACTACAATGAAATCATAAGTTTTACGTCCCACAATTATGCTTCATAGGTTAAATGAGAGACGTTGTTTTCATGAAATGGTAGAATAAAGAAAGTGGGAGGAAGCTCACATACATCTTGAATGGTGGGGGACCGGGATCAAACCCGGGACCTGAAACAGTAAAACTACAATGAAATCATAAGTTTTACGTCCCACAATTATGCTTCATAGGTTAAATGAGAGACGTTGTTTTCATGAAATGGTAGAATAAAGAAAGTGGGAGGAAGCTCACATATATCTTGAATGGTGGGTGACCGGGATCAAACCCGGGACCTGAAACAGTAAAACTACAATGAAATCATAAGTTTTACGTCCCACAATTATGCTGGCTAGGGTAAAGGAGAAACGTTGCTCTCATAAAATAAAGAAAAGGGAAAACATTACAATGAGCAATAGAAATGAACGGTTTACCAGTGAGCATGCCTGCCTTATCAATAATTTATTGACGTTCCATGTGTATGTATGTATGTATATTTGTATGTGTGAGAGAGGGATGGGAAAAAAGCGTGAATATGCATACTTGCTATCCATGCTTGAACCGGTCTTTAATGAACGTTGAATGGGATGGAAGTTAAGACAATTCAAACGATTTGAGAACAGTGGCGTATACGAAATATGATTATACGGATGGATTATAGAGAATAAATTAAGATTGTAAGTGAATATGTAAATGCATTTGAGTCATTATTTTTTTTAACAATTTAGCATTATTTTAAAGATATGTGTACCATTTGAAACATTACAAATGGAATTAGCAGATATGTTTATGTAGAGCACATGCAAATTTAAAATGTTCATACATACCTAACATAAAATTGCCGTCTTCTTATTCTTCTTCCATGTTTGAAGCACATACGAAAACTGTATACGAACAAGTAAAATATGGTGGGGAAATGATTTGTCGGTAAACGTATGAGGTATTGCCGTTTCTACAAATATCAGTAGACCGAAAAGTTTTTTGGTGTTGACCGCACAAAAACATGCATGGTACTGACAATTATAACTATATAGGTGACGCTAATGGTAAAAAAGTACGATTTTTGCCGTATAATAAATTTAAATATTCATAAATCGTTAACTAATCATTGTAGAACAAAACGGACTAGAAAAATGGATTTGTCAGGTCAAAATGTATATAGAAAGACACCCTACACGATAAAATTGAACAATTTTTATTTTTTTAGATTTTTTACAAGGGAAGGGAGCGGACTGGTATTACGTTTTACGGTAAACTATTGTTCGTACAAACAAAAGAAAAGTATTTTCTTGAAGGATAGGACCTAAGAAACACTACAATTTTAGTTAGAACAATGTAACTTGAAAATAATTTTAAATGGGCGTAGCTCCTAAACCATTGATTGTACGACAAAATGGACTACAGAAATCGATTTGCCAGGTCAAAATCTATATAGAAAGACACCCTACATGATAAACTTGAACAATTTTTTGGAAAGCTAACAGTGGCGGTTCATTATGTAGGGGTGTCACATTACATTTTTGGCTTTTTAAGGCAAACTATTGGTCGTAGAAAGAAAAGAAAAGTATTTTCTTGATCGTTAGGACCTAAGGAACAGTACTATACAGCTTAGAACAATGTAACTTGAAAATAATTTTAAATGGGCGTAGCTCCTGAACCATTGATTGTACGACAAAATGGATTACAGAAATCGATTTGTCAGGTCAAAATCTATATAGAAAGACACCTTACATGATAAACTTGAACAATTTTTTGGAAGGCTAACAGTGGCGGATCGTTATGTAGGAGGTGTCACATTACATTTTTGGCTTTTTACGCCAAACTATTGGTCGTAGAAAAAAAGAAAAGTATTTTCTTGATCGTTAGGACCTAAGGAACACTACTATGCAGCTTAGAACATTGTAAATTGAAAACAAAAATTTAATGAATTTGCATAAACAATATGGCGTCGATTTTTTTGAAACTTTGCAAATATGCTTATTACAGGTTATATTTTTATATTAATAGATAAAATGAACGATATTACTAAAATAAATACCATTTTCGCGCCTTTTTACCGCGACCGGTGCGCGCCGCGCGGTATTTGCGCCCGGAAAAAGGTTTCGCGACGCGGGACGCGTAAAATATTGCCGGCCGGAAACTGCGCGGGGTATTGCCGGTTATAAAAACAAACAACACTCGGTAACTTGGTATGGTACATGTACACACACGCACAGTCTTATACACACTAATGTGAATGTTATGTGTACAGATGGCATTGTTTAAAGAAACAAACATGGCGGATGGATTTTAATGTATTTTCTTTACATTAATGATATGCAGTATATGTAATAAGGTTTATAATATAATATTATTATCTTATTATAAAACAACAATAATTGAAAATTTGAACAAGTTAACACGAAGATTTCCGAAGTTTTACGAACATTACCGAACATAAGCATAAGCGTTTATACACAATGCCTATACATGTTGGTAATTGTACCACACGAATGGTTCCGAAAATTACCGAACCTAACCGAACTTCCCGAAGTTTTACAAACTTTACCAAAGTTTAATAACTTAACCGAACATAAGCATGAGAATGTATTAACTATTTTTGTACACGTTTGGTAAATGTAACTTTAAACATTAGTAAAGGTATACGCATAATTTGCATTAATTGTAATTTTATAACGAAATTAATTATATTATTTACACTAAGTATAACAATACTACCTGTATAGGATGTAACACGGTTTGTGGCGTGAAACATAATCTTGTACCCAAAGGCATTTAGTTTTGTAATCTCGTACCCAAAACCATTTAGTTTTGTAGTCTCGTACGCAGGTGCTTTTACATATTTTAAATTAGTAACAGTAATATTACATAACGTGTTGTAATTTGTAATTGTGGTATTATTTTTTATTAATTTGCTTCCGATGCAAACTCCTTATTTATTTATTTATGTAACCTTTCGTATCTTTTATTCTATCGTAATTAATTATTTATATTCTCCTAATAAATTACTCGTAAGAGCAAATTTCATTTGTGAACTTGTGTTACGGGTTTAAAAATTCCTTTCTTAGTAAGGCTAGGAATTTCTTTTTTTTTGTGCGTTGTGAGCAGTATAGTATATATAACGCATGAATGAAGAAACGTTATTAAATGTTTGCTGGTAACCATACCTTCAACACGATATTTACTTACTGAATAAATTTATTGAAACATATATTTAAAGAAATACTAAAATATTATATTTAGAAAAGAGTATTAATATTAACTATATTGTTGCAGTTGTACATATATAAAGAAGATTTAAGAATAGCAGAGAGCGCAAGAGACAGCATAAAAAACGCTAAAGGGAAAAAGAAGAACTGTTGTGAGACTTTCACCAGAGTTAGCAGATTAAATTAGAAGAAAATCGTAAGTCCATTTTTATTATACATACTTGATTATTTAAGATTGAATTTGATGCTTTTGAAATAAATATTAAATGTTAATGAAACTTATACTTAATAGGTTATATATATATATATATATATGCGTGTATTTGAATAAAGCAATACAATTATTTAAACTTATTACATTTGTGTATAACGATTTTAGCGATCACATGTATTTATTATTTTTAGATCATATTTTTAAATATTTTTCGGTTTACACTCATTAAGTGTTTTATTAAAAATTTTAATATTTTCACAGTATAACAGTTTTTATGAAAATTCTATTGTATATGCTGTATGTATTTGTTTGTTTATAAAATACTGAAAATTATTTTACATGTATTTTCAGATGGAATTCCTCGGCACATCCTCGGTAAACGAGTTCAATGAAGTTGATGAAATTTACTTGGCGGGAGTGATTGAAGGACTCAATACAAAGGAACGCGTGTTGGAGACCTGGTGGAGAATTATGGATAAGCAGAGGCAGGGACTACGCGGCAGCGAAAGGTATGATACCTTGCTATCTGCTCTTTTTAATTTTTACCATGATAATCAAGCAGTTATATTACAATACACGATGTCTAGCGCTGACATCGTTGAATTGTTCGCACACGGACTTTTCCGTGAACAAATCATGTAGCAGTGGGCACATGATAAATTCGTCCATTTTAATTATTTTAATTGCACCCAAGGTGATAGGATAAATGCCGTAGAGGTAGCCGAATTTTGTAATTATGGAACTCGTTTTATTTTGGTTAATAATAATGTGATGCCATCTGTTGAAAATTCCGTAACCTCGGTCCACCAAGAAAATGTAACCTTGGAAAATACACTTCAAGAAGAAGATTTCAATTTAATCGATGAGATTATTAATGATCATTTAGATAGTGAAGCAGATGGTACGCATATGATTCAAAATTCCGCAGTTATAGTTAATCGAGACGAATTTGGAACATCTGATTATATGGAGACCTTATTGAATGAACTATGTGAAAATGGTCAAAATCCTGTGGATGTTGTAACTGAAGAAGAAATACAATCATCAAGTGTACAATGTTCACGGGATATTCGGGGTTACGGGATGCGGTCTCCACAGCCTAGCACATCCGGCTAAGTTCCTATGGTTGATCGTAGTGATCAAAGAGATGTTCATAATACAGGGGAAGGTAACTTCGAAGTTGCACACGAAAGCAGAAAGAGTTTCACTAAGTTTAACTTAGTGGGACATGAAATTGCGGTAAGGCCAAGGGGAAATGAAGAAATCAGAAATCCTGCGGCCTATATTGAAAACTTAATGAACTTTGCATTAAATAATGTTCTTAATAATGCAAGACCTAATGATTTTGTTGGAATGTACATTGATTCCTCGAATAGTAAGGATAACAAAGCAGTGTATGTTCCATGGAGACGCCGCAAAGATATTTCTGCCAAGTCCATTTTATCTTCCATTACTAGAGTTTTAAATAGTAATGAAGACTTTCTTTTAGGTGATAATATCCTATTTCGTTTCCATATAGTAAATTCGATGTTTGGTGCTGGAAGAAGTCGAAGTAACAATTCCTCACTAAACAAATATTTACCCTTGAATGAATTTTTGGTACAACATTTGGTAGATCTTCCTGGAAGCGATACTGACAAACTTTGTTTACCTAAAAGTATCGCTTGGTTCATAGCAAAGCATACCGATACCCTTCGAAATTTGAGTCATTTAACAGATCCAAACCGTCATGAATTAAAGAGTAGAGCTATTGCCCTCTGTACACGTGCAGGTGTTAGCTTTAAAGGAAAAAATGGAATGGATTTTAATGATGTTGAACTTTTTCAAAATCATTTGAGTCCAAATTATCAAATTATTATATATGAAAAAGTTCCCGAAACAAAGCGTGAATTTAGAGTACGTTACCCAGAAACAGGAGTACAACAACCAGATTTAAATGAAGCAAAACCAATTTATATCTATTATGATGAGAGGGGTAGTATTGGACATTTTCGTCCTATTAGAACGATTACTTCATTTCTAAGAAAGAGGAAGTATTGTTTAAATTGTTTAATGCCTTTTAATGGTCCAAATCGATCACATAAGTGTGAGTTAATGTGTTCATCTTGCGAACATGTGCATAAAGTGGACATTAACATGTATAAAATGAAATGTAATGCATGCAACAGATATTTTACTAGGGGTGAATGTTTTGACAATCACTTGAAAGGTAATAAAATTGGCAAGAGTGTGTGCGAATATGTTAAGGTCTGCACCAAGTGTAATGCAATCTATGATTTAAGAAGTCGGAAATCGGATCATGCATGTGGTGAATACTTTTGCAGTACTTGTCGTGAACATGTACAGAAAGGTCACTCATGTTATGTGAAGAAACTGAAAGCAACTCATATCAAGAGGTTTCTTTATATTGTTTATGATGTAGAGACCATGCTGAAACCTGAAAATGAACGTGGGGAACGGGAACATGTTGTATGCTTAGTGTGTCTTAGACACGTATGCCATGATTGTATAAACAAGGGCATTGATGAGCCATGCAGTACATGTGGCGATAAAAACGGTAACCGCTCGTTTTCTTTTAAAACCATAGACGAGTTTATTTCACACATATTACTAGATAGACCCAAATTTAATAAGGTTTGTGTAATTGCACATAATGCTTCACGCTTTGACAGCATTTTCTGTTTGAGATCTCTCATTGAGTCTCAGCATATTATTCCAAAAACCTTAATTCAGGGTCAGAAGATTTTTAGTATTTCTGTTGATAAGAAAATCATTTTCAGGGATTCTTATCTTTTCCTCGGGGTCAAGTTTGCAAGACTCCCGAAGACATTAGGCCTTTCTGAAAATTTAAAGAAGGGAGATTTCTCATACCTGTTTAACACAGTAGAAAATCAAAATTATGTAGGACCCTATCCGAGAATAGAATACTATGACCCTGAATCGCGAAGTACTGAAGAAAGACAACGGTTGGAGGTATGGCACCAAGAACGTGTGCAACTGGGAGAGCAATTTAATTTGCAAAAGGATATGCTTGAGTACTGTGAAAACGATGTGAGAATTCTCACAGAAGGTGTTATCAAATTTAGTAATATTATAGAAGAGAAAACGGGTGGTTTACAATGTTTTCTTGTTTCGTCAACAATTGCAAGTTTAGCCATGCAAACATATCGAACATCATATCTTCCAGAAGAAAGTATCTCTATTATACCACCTTTGGGGTTCCATCATAAAACAAAAACAAGTAAGAAAGCAATGAAATGGCTAAAATATATGGAGCACCAGATGGGTATAGAAATTCAGCATGCTGGACGAAATGGAGAACAATCTTTTGGCAGGTATAATGTTGATGGTTACCATGCAGAGCTCAATGCTGTCTTTGAATTTATGGGCTGTTACTGGCATGCTTGTAAGACCTGTTTCCCGAATAATCGTAACGCGATAATAGATAACGCGCATGGTCCGTACAACACATTTGAAAAAAGGTATGAACACACGGAAATTCGTCGGAAATATTTCACAGAAATTCTCAAAATGAATTTGTATGAAATATGGGAGTGCTCTTGGGATGACAAAGTACGCACAGATGTAGACTTGCAAAAGTTCCTTAAAGAACATTGCAGTACTACCGACGACTTTCTTATTCCTAAGAGTTGCTACAACGGCGGACGAACAGAAGTTTTCCGTTCATATGTGAATTGTGCGGACGATGAAGAAATAAAATATTTTGATATCACATCGTTATATCCATGGGTAATGGCAAGGAAACCTCTTCCGGTGGGACCGCCTATGATACATAAGGGGCCGGTTTTCCCAGATGTGGGAAAAATTCATGGTATTGTAAAATGTACCGTATTGGCTCCAAAACAACTCTTTTTTCCTGTTTTGCCGTACTTAGCGCAAGACCGTTTACTTTTCGGGCTTTGCACGCTATGTATGGAAGAAGAACAAACTAATGACAATTGCACACATAGTGATTCTGAACGTGCATTAACTGGAACATTTTGTACACCAGAGCTTCACCGTGCTCTTGCAAACGGTTATAAGATCGTCAAAATTTATGAAATTTGGGAATTCGAACTAATGGGATCTGAAGATCGGAATTCACCTAGTTTATTCCGGGACTATGTGAGTACGTTTCTTCAAATGAAGCAGGAAGCCTCAGGCTATCCTGCTTGGTGTAAAACTGAAGAAGACAAGCAAAAATGCATTGACGATTATTATGCTCATGAAGGCATAAAATTAAATAAAGATAATATTAGGTCGAACCCTGGACTTAGACAATGCGCGAAGTTGTACCTCAATTCCTTATACGGAAAATGGGGGCAGCGCACAGATATGACGCAGTGTGTGATTGTTGATAGTGGGACAGTTTCATAGGTACCTTACAACACCGCGGTATGAGGTTCATAGTGTTATTCCAATTGGTGAAGATCATCTCATTCTCACATATAAAGACCTGGAAACTGAGAATGTACCTCTGGAATTTTCCAACGTCATACTTGCTGGTTTTATTACCTCATGGGCCAGGCTACAATTATTTGATTTACTTGTGACTGTAGGACCTAATGAAGTAATTTATTGTGATACAGACAGTATTATGTTTACGTGTAAAAAAGATAGTGAACCTCCCTTGAAGCTTGGTAACTATTTGGGTGATCTGACTAATGAAATAGAACAAGGGTGGGAGTTTGTGACGTTTATAGGGTTAGGGCCAAAAAATTATAGTATGAGGCTTAAAAATGCCTCAGGGGAATTTCGTTATATTCACAAAATTCGGGGAATTTCACTAAATGATAGGACCTCTCAAAGAATAAACTTTGAGAGTTTCTATGGATTAGTAACAGGAGAAATTAATTCAACCATCATAGATAATCCAAATAGTATCGTGCGAAAACATGGTTTCAAAATCTTTTCACGTAATGAGACAAAAACACACCAAGAGGTAAACAAAAAACGAAAACGAATTGACGATATACAAAATAACGGACCGGTACCAAAAACTCGAAGTTTACCTCATGGTTTTGTAGAATAATTTTAGCTTGGCTTATAAGTGATTGATTTTATTTATTTTTAACAGAGCAATAGTAGACTATCACTATTTATTTATTTATTCCATCGTTTGCTGTGCAAACTCATAAATTCTAGACCAAAGTATACTCATAACAACAGCTAAGCTGTGATTCTAGTCATTTCAAGTTTTAATATTTATTTTTTAACTTATTCTTAATTTATTTTTAATTTATTTTGTTAATTGTATGAGTGAGTGTGTGAATGATTGTATATATAAAGTATGGTATCTGTTGTGTGCATTCATTTTAATACAAGATGTTAAAGTTTCAACATCCATCAACCATTTTAATTGCTGGTCCTTCACGTGCAGGTAAAACATGTTTTGTAAATCGTTTATTAAATGAACGCGATCAAATGTTTACTATGAAATTTAATGAAATTGTATGGTGTTACGGTGCAGTCATTCCAAATTTGGATGCAACTGCACAAATTCGTTACGTAGAGGGAATTCCAGACATGAATAATTTTGAAATACAAGAAAATTCATTATTAATATTAGATGACTTAATGTCTGAAACCAATGGTGATGTTGCAAACTTATTTACAAAATATGCACATCATAAAAAATTAACAGTAATATTTATTGTTCAAAATTTATTTCCAAAAGGAAAACATGCTCGTGATATAAGTTTAAATGCACATTATATCATAGTATTTAAAAATCCTCGTGATAAATTACAAATACAATATTTAGCTAGACAAATTATGCCACGATATAGTAAACAAGTTGTAAATGTGTTCGAAGATGTAACACGTGAACCTCACACTTATTTGTTATTTGACTTAACTCAAAAAACAAGTGATGCATTACGATTACGTACAAATATTTTTCCTAATGAAACATTGCATGTATATGCAAATGTAAAACACAGTAATTCAGTCGTTTACGTTTAGTTTAGTTCAAGATGTTGAAGGTGAAACAACACATTGATACTCTCCGCGCTTTATGCAAATGCAAAAGCGCAAAGCGAAAACAAATTATACGACATGCATCCGGTGATTTAATACGTACTATTTCACAAGTTGCTAAAAACACAATAAAAGGAAATATTCCATTGAATTCGCGTCAGAAGCAGCATTTACGTAGACATAAAAAGATCTTGCGAGCTTTATCTGCACAACGTACAGCAATTAATAAGAAAAGGAAAATTTTATTACAAAAAGGTGGGGCATTTTTACCATTAATTTTAGGACCATTACTTGGTGCAGTAGCAAGTAGTTTGTTTGGAAGATAACTATGTCTGAATTTCGTAAAATGATATTAGTTCCTGATAATGCAATGCATCAAATGCATGCAAATATAAAATCAATAGATTCACATCAATCACGTTTAGATGAAGAAATGAATAATATTTTACAACGTCGTAATCTTAGTATTGATGAAAAATGGAAATTGTATCAGCAAGCATTACAACAGTATTTAAATTATACTTCATCTGTTTCACAAAATCCTATCACATTACCTATTATTGAAAAAGATGTTGGTGAAACATCATCAGCTGAAGAAAAGAATAATTCTATTTTACCCTTTGTATCGGACATTTTACATTCAGTACCGAAAACACAACGAAGGAAAACAGATCTATTATTAAAACAGTTAACAAGTTCTGATAAAATTCATTGGGATCAAACGGGAACAGTACGTATTCAAGGAAAAATAATACCAGGATCTAATATTATCGATTTAGTAAATGATGTTGTTCGTACACGTAAATATTCTAGAAATCCAATAGGTATTCATGAATTTAAAAGTTTATTAGATGATATTAATGTACCACGGGAATTTATTTCCACACCTATAGTTAAATCACATAGCAAAGTTAAAAAATCAAAAAGTCCAACAATCGTAGCAAATATATTTAAAAATTGGAAAGATTATAAAATGTAAAAATGGTAAAATTGTCAAAATTATATTATGATTATACGAATCCTGCTTCCTTATCAAGTATTAAAACACTACAAAGAAAAACAAATTTATCGAAAAAGAAAATTAAAGATTGGTTAGCATCTGAAGATGCGTATACATTACACGCACCAGCACGTAAAGTGTTTCAACGTAAACAATATTATGTTAGTGCACCAAATGAAACATTACAAATGGATTTAGCAGATTTGCAAAATATTGCAAAGTATAACAAAAATTATAAGTATATATTATGTTGTATAGATATTTTTTCTCGGTACGCGTATTGTGTTCCCTTAAAAACAAAAACAGGTCCTGAAATGGCAAAAGCAATCAGAAAAATTTTTAAAAATTTTAAACTTCCTGTGTTTAATGTACAAACTGATTTAGGTACAGAATTTTATAATCGTTATGTAAAACGAATATTTAAAGAATATGAAATTAATCATTATAGTGTACATTCAGAAATTAAATGTGCATTAGCAGAACGATTTATAAGAACACTAAAAGAAAAATTGTATCGTTATTTTACTGCTAAGAATACATATCGTTATATAGATGTGTTAGAGCAAATTGTAAAAAATTATAATCATACGTATCATGGTAGTATTAAAATGGCACCTGCAGATGTAAATCATTCTAATGTTGATCAAATTTGGAATACATTGTAC
This sequence comes from Thermobia domestica, assembly GCF_964235325.1. Classification (NCBI taxonomy): domain Eukaryota; kingdom Metazoa; phylum Arthropoda; class Insecta; order Zygentoma; family Lepismatidae; genus Thermobia; species Thermobia domestica. Next base: position 275,671,384 of record NC_137462.1, read on the forward strand.
GGTGATAAAATGAATAAAAAGAAAATAACATGTAAATTTCACCCGGGTGATCATGTACGTGTTAGTAAATATAAGCATAAGTTAGAAAAGGGATATTTACCAAAATGGTCTCAAGAAATATTTATCGTTGATAAATGTATTCCGACAAATCCTATTACATATAAATTAAAAGATTGGAATGATGAAGAAATTAAAGGTATATTTTATACACAAGAATTACAAAAAATAAATGTGAATTCAAACAAGTCATATTTAATCGAAAAAGTATTAAAACGAAAGAAAGGTATGATGTATGTAAAATGGTTAGGATATCCGTCAAGTATGAATTCATGGATTAAAACAATTTCTGTTCAGTCTTCAAAATGAGTTCAATGATAAAACATGATTTCTATGTTACTCTTCCTTCAAATGCTAGTACTGAAATTTTTAGTAATAATACAACTTCTTCATTTATAGTAAAGCTAGCAGAACCTATTCACTTAAGTGAGGGAGAATGGTATGTTGCATTAACACAGCTTAATGTACCTCTTAGTTTTTATAATGTTCGTCAAAATGAAAAAATTGAAATAGAAGCCGTCATTAATGATGAACTTGAAATTGTAAGCATTAATATTACACCAGGATACTATACTTCTATTACATCCATTTTAGATATGATTCCTGAACACTTGCGCTTGTTAAAATATTATAAAAATAAAAATCAAGTTGGAATTAAACATTCTTTAAAATTAAAAGATTTTTTTCTCATTCGAATGACACAGGGATTACAACATTTACTTGGATATATAAATGAAAATACAACTGCGTTTACAGATATTGTTTTTCTAAAACCTGCTAATGTAGAAGTACCACAAATAACACATGCAAACTTTTTATGCAATTTAGATTACAATATACCAAACATTCTTAATGTTTGTGTTGATATTGTAAAGCAACAAGAAAGTATTGGACCATTACTTCGTAAAGTTAGTGCATATAATATTGAGCATGGAAATGTAAAATGTTTTCTATTTCACACACCACAATACGCTAAAGTTGTAAAATCTTATTTTAACACAATTGAAGTAAACTTAAAAGATGAGCACGGTTTAAAATTGCCATTTGAATTTGGAACTTCAAACTTGACACTTCACTTTAAACAAAAATGATTTCTGAAAGTATAGATGATAGTTTTTACATTACACTTGTATCAAACGCTAGTACTGATGTATATCCTACAAATAGTCCAACACATTTTATAAATCAACTAAAAAATAATATTCAATTATCAGAAACCAATTGGTATGTAGGATTAAGTGAATTGCATGTTCCTTTAACATGCTATAATGTTAACGATGGGGAAAATGTGATATGGTATAAAATAAAAAATGAAGAAGCACAAAAAAGTAAAATTGTCAGTGGATATTACCACTCCGCACATCATATCGTTGATGAATTAAATAAAATAACAAAAGAGATAAAATTTTCTGTATCAAATATTGTACAAGTAGATTGTACTAATCGTGTTGAAGGAGCATTATTATCACCAACATTAGCATTACAATTAGGACTTCGTAAACATAAAGATCTTGTTTTCTATAGACGTGGAATTAAACAACCATATGTTGATATTGGTTACCCACATCAAATATTTATTTACACTGATATCATACAATATCAGTTTTTAGGTGATACAAAAGCCCCATTATTACGTATTGCAACAATATCAGATGTTAAATATGGTAAAGTGGAAACAATAACATTTCAAGATATTCATTATCTACCACTTGCAAAGTTTTCATTTAACAGTATTGAAATACTATTAAAAGATCATGCAGGACGAAATTTGCCATTTCGTTCTGGGACACTAAGTGTTACACTTCATTTTAAGCGCTCTCCTAATAAAAATTAATTATTTTTTTTCAGAATGAAATTTAGAAGACATTACGGACATGGTATCCCATACTTTTCAGGACCTGTATATCAACGGGGACATGGTATAGGTAGTTTCTTCCAAGGATTATTTCGTTTTGCATTACCATTTCTTAAACAGGGTGCAAAAACTTTAGGTCGACAGGCATTACAAACGGGAATACAAGTAGCGGGGGATGTATTAGAAGATAAACCATTTAAAGAATCTGTTCGTGAACGTGTAAAAGAAGCTGGTGACACATTAAAGACAAAAGCTGTTAACAAAGTTGGTCAGTTATTAACTGGAAGTGGCAAGAGACGGCCACGCAAGCGTAAAGCTCCGGCAATCGTTCGTTTTGGGCCTCCAACTAAACGTAAGCGTACTAACAAAAGCAAAAGCAAAAGAAAAATAAAAAGAAAAATAAGTCGTGTTACAGATATATTTTCATAATGGCACTACTTAATTCAAGCAGTGTGGAATGCTGTACCAACGATTTCGATTTATTTAGTACTCCAATGACGCAAACTGCAATTGAATCTTGCTTTAATGCTGAATATCGACCAATTTCAACATTAAGTTCTGATGGACCTATTGAATTTTTTATTCCCGGTGAAAGAGGAGAATTTATTCATACTGCATATCTTTATCTTTACGTACGTTGTAAAATTACAAAACCTGATGGCACAGCATTAGCTGACACCGATGTTGTAGCACCAACAAATAATTTCCTACATTCATTATTTAGTCAAATTGACATTTCATTAAATGATAAATTAATTACTTCTTCATCAGGATTTTATCCTTATCGTGCATACCTTGAAACATTATTAAATTATTCCCGTGATGCTTCTGATACACATTTGAAATTAGGTATGTGGTATAAAGATACCGCTTAACAATTTGATACCATTGGTAATGCTAATGTAGGTTTTCAACAACGTGCTAATTATATTAAAAATAGTAAATCGTTTGAAATGTATGGGCGTCTGTATACAGATATTGCTGGATTACCAAGAGCACTTGTAAATAAAGTAGGTCTTCGTATAAAATTACATCGCAGTAAAGATGCTTTTTGTTTAATGTCACCTGTAAATACTTCTTATAAAGTAAAACTTGAAGATGTTACTCTACATATACGTCGCATTGATGTTGCACCTCATTTGGCAATGGAAATCAATACTAATATGAATCATGAAACAACAAAATATCCCCTTACAAGAGTTCAAACAAGATCGTATACTATTCCTGCAAACGTTAATTCATACAATCTTGATAATATTTTTCTGGGTAACGTACCTAAAGGTCTCGTTATCGGATTTGTTTCCAATTCGGCATTTAATGGAAAATCTGAACTAAATCCATTTCATTTTCAACACTTTAACGTTAACAAACTGCAACTACAGGTTGGATCGAAATCTTTTCCTCCCACTCCCCTCACCCCCAATTTTGAAAACAATTTGTACCTTCTAAGTTATCATTCTCTGTTTTCCGGTACTGGTTTATATTATAAAGATAATGCACATACTATTACTCCTGAAGAATATCCACACGGCTATACTCTTTATGCATTTATTCTATCACCTACAGCAACATTAGATGATTGTACGTGGGACCTTGTGCGTGATGCACCTGTAAATGTTAAAGTTTCCTTTTCTGAAAATTTAACTGAACCTATAACATGTATTGTATACGCCCAGTTTGATTCTTTAATTCAAATTGATAAAGATAGAAATATATATACTGATAATACTTTTTAAAAGTATCATTTTAATAAAAGAAGTATAGGAGGTCACTTCTAAGCATATGAATTACATGTGCCCTTCTGGTACAAACATTGTATGTTGTAATATTTTTGCTTGATTATTCAACGAGTTGCAAGGTATCATACTATGAAGTGTCTTAAAAGTATTTTTTATGCGTTAGTACCATTTATCGTTATTGGAAAAGTTATAAAAAAATCTGTCAATAATATTATGAGCATGCTATTTCGTTTTATGAGAATATTCCATATACCCCACTAGGTCTTCCAACATATACGCGTATAAAGTGATGTAAAGTGAAGTGAAGTGATGTGAATTTAAAAAAAAAATTATGTACACGGATGATTTAATAAAAGTGTTACTTCGTGATAAACTTACTGGTGCAAATGTGCATGGCATTTATCCTATTGATAAAATACCAAAAACTGTACAACCACCGGCTGGACTTATTATAAATTTAAGCAATTCATCTTCAGGTGGCACGCATTGGGTGTGTGTATTCATTGATGAAAATCAAAGAGGGTACTATTTCGATAGCCTAGCTTTACCATTTCCAAAAGAAATAAAAACTTTTTTAAATAAAAATTGTAAAATATATTTTACAAATACTTCCGCATATCAAGATGATAATTCAATCTTGTGTGGACAATTTGTGTTGTACTTTCTGCATCATATTGTACGAAAGAAAAGCTTTCAAGAATATTTAAATTTATTCAGAAAAAATAATCTTAAACAAAATGATAAAATTGTATTCAATCATGTAACCAATATAATGAAAAAAGAAAAACAAGTAGAATAGTTTAATAAAATTTTTTATTTACAATTTAAAAATCTTGTATTTTTATTTACAAGAACATATCATTTCCTTTTTACAACTTTGCAAATGCACTAGTTAATGTTATAGTACGTTGAAACTTCAACCAATAACATAATTGTTGTGCATTACGAAATGCACATCCTGATTTTTTGTCAAGTTTAATATTTTGTTCATGAAAAGTACAATAATCATTAAATACGTTTGCATGCAATATGTTTAATGGTGGACACTGTTTACTTTCCAAATCAATAACATTAGCTAGTGCAAAAATATTTTTAATCCAAAGTGTTTTTTCTGCACCTTTACAATAAAAGGTTGCATCGTGTTTACAAAGTTGATATATAAGGTTACGTATGTGTGATACAGTATAACCGCATTTATCATTCCAAGTTAATCCGTGTAAGTTTAATGTTAACCATTCAATTTGTTTCTGACAACCTAACGGAAGTACATTGTATTCTACTGGCGATTTTATTAAACAATGTAAATTTACTGTATCATCACATGCAGTTAAACAAAATTCACGTATAATAAATTCATGATTTGAAATCTTAAAACCTTGTATGTCAATAATATATTCATTAACACATGGTGAAATTTTATGTTTACGTTCTAAGAAAAACGGTATAATTTGTCCAACAAATTCAGTGTTCTTTAAACAATCACGCGCTTTGCGTATAAAGTTTATACTTGAAATTTCACTATGGTGTTCTTCAAACACTTCAAATAAATCAATAAGAGTTATATCGTTGGATAAATATTCTACAGCAAAAGTTCCTACATCATGAAGAAATAAACATTCATGTTCAAGATGCAGCAAGCATTGTTCACAAAAAATATTGTTTAAACGTAAGTATAAACTTATAGTTTTTAAAACACAAACTTCACTAATATTTTCTTCACTACATAATACACATACACTAATATTGGAAAACATTTTGCACAGTATGTTTTCTTAACACATTTCACTATACGCATTCGATCTGTCTTTTTCAAGTAAAATACGCAAAAGATCTTCTCTTGCATTCACATCAATTGTTAGTTCCCCATATGTAATATTAAAATAGTCTCTTGTTAATGGTCCAATAGTGTGTGTTTCTCCATAAATGTTAAACAGTTCGTCCTGTACACGTGGACTCGTCAGCACATACCAAACACGTAATCGTAAAATATCGTCATCACAATAAAAACATTCATGAGTCCAATGAAAAGTATCATTCCAATAACATGCATAGCATATTAAATAATCATTTGGATTCCATTTCACAATACTGTCTCTAATACAGTTCACATCCACGTAGTTAACACAACATTCACACTTCCACCCTAATTCTGCTGAAGCAGGTGAAGGTGGCGGCGTACCCACATTTGTTACCAGGTCTTCCTCTGATTCCGCCTCAGAATCCACGTTATCCTCCGAAAACTCGTACACCTCGTCATCGGGTAAATCATTTGTCTCTTCACTATCAGATGATAAACATGGGTAAACTTCTACATTATCATTTTCATATCTTTCTAATTGTGTTTCGTTAAATGATGAATCGGGAGAATTTGGATAGTCCTCTATTTTTACTTTCTTTTTACAAAAAGTATCATTCTCATCGTCTAACTTACGCTTCTCAACATTGTCTTCAACAAACTGATTGTTCTCCATCGCTAACAAAACTATACATATAATTTTTAAAAATCAATATTTAAATAAAAAAATCGAATGACGTCACGTGCTCGCGCCCGCACACGCGGGTCTTTTCCGGTCGCGCACGCCTCCGCGCACCTTCCCGCGCCCGCCCCGCGCCGCGCCGCGTTTCCGCCATCGGCTGCTGGTTCTAACATTTTTCTTAAAATTATTATTATTTTTCATAAACATCCCAACTGTAAAACCGTCGTATACATATTATCTTACCACGCTATCATCATCTGGTACTATTCTTTCTTTCTTTCTTATTTACAATTCATCTTTCGCAACAAACCTCTTCCCACACCACCCTACAAAATCTTTTTAAATACATACAGCTGCATAGCCTTGTATATACAATTTCTCTTTTGTTTACTATTTAACATATGTACAACAAACCTTTTTTTTCCACACAACCCCTCCAAATCTTTTAAAAACATACAGCTGCATAGCGTTCTATGCTTCATTTCTCTTTTATCCTTCTCACCAATTATTCTTTTTAAAAACATACACCTGCATAGCGTTGTATATACAATTTCTCTTTTATCCTCTATTAACCTTTTGTTTTCTTTTGTATTTCTTTAAACATGTTGTATGCTTCATTTCTCTTTTATCCTTTTGTTTACATGCCGTCAAAGAATTCTATACACATTCTCATCACACCCCACCTCCAAACCATGTTTTTCTATCGTCTCATATTGTAGCCCCTCCCCCTACTACCACCATTCTCTTTTGTTCTCTTTTGTTTACGTTCTATTATGTTTACCTCCCCTTTTCTCCTATAAGTTTAACATGGGGTCCGATACACGCATATCTCTACTGAGGTGAACGTCTACCACTGAGCCACCGCGCTCCCCGCTTTTCGCTGTAGTTGAGTATTGCCTTGTCAGCGTTTACAGTAATTCACACGCAATGTAATTAGTTCTTGCTGTACTTGTGCTTTGTCTTATCAGTATTTATTGTGTTTAAGTAATATATTTATGAACAAAGTCAGTATTTCATGGAAAGTCACTCACGTTGTTAAGTAAAATACCTTTTGCCACACGTTTAGAGTAAAAGGGGAACTGAACAAGTCATTTTGTGTGTGTGTTTTTGTTTGTTTGTTTTTTTTTCCTAAGGGAGATAGTAAAGAAATCTCTTGAGGCCATCAAATAATCCAAATTGTATCTACAGCACATTGGATATTCAGGATGTCCTCGAGGACTCCGAAATTCCCCCTATTTTTGTCATTGACAGCATCGTAATAGGAGTATCAAAGAATTCCTGCTTCGGTTGCCAGTAATGGTTTTAGCTAATTAAATTCCTATACGTGGTGTAGCTTCTGTGGTAAGGGTGTCGGTGGAAATATCAAAGAAGGAGGAAGAGGGGAAACATTTTGGGGTCGACCAAGGTGAAGGGAGAGATGGTGGAACACGGCATCGGCAAAGGCTGCCATCAATAAAACAGTGACAGGCGTCGGTCGATGACGATGTTCTTCTTAACTTCCATATAGACAGGGAGTGTAAGAGTCTCCCTTCTCAAATATATTACCAAACGACGCCTTAAAACTATCAGTAAAGGCTCAAAGAATTATTCGTTACCGGAAGGGCAGTTACCTGTTCAAATATGTAAGAAACGGAAATGAAACAAACTAGTAATCGTCAATCGAATAAAATCGATATAATTCTATACAGTGTGTTCTACAATTATTCAGGTTATTCTAGACTGTAATGAAATGTTATGATATACTGAATGGTGTATCATTAGTATAGTTAAGTTAACTTAGGATTAAAATTATTACTATGTGGTTATATGACGAGTATATTTTCAAAAGGGGACATTTCTACAATTATCACTAATTTTACAGTAGAGCCAAAAAGCCGTTTGATTTTTAAAGTGTTCCGTTTAAAAAATCTCTTAACAGAAATATGGCAAACACTTTTCCTTCTCCTCTATGGAGAAATCAAAAAACGATTAAAACATATCTTTAATGAACATGCCTCTACTCTTAAGGGATATCAAGATATGGCCACCCTTTTTTCTCCCTTTCTAATGAAAACATCAAGAAACGAAGAAACATATCTTTAATTATTATTTTAAATGAAAAGTTTAAAAGTCAATTACCATATTTATGGCCATGTTGTTTTAACAATTGCAACCCTGACTCCTTCTTTTTCTTCCCGAATTTTTCTTCCCTTTTAGAGAAAATATCAAGAGAAGATAAAACACATCTTTAATTACTTTAAATCAAAAGCCTAAACACCAATTTTAGTGCCTTTAACCTAAAAATTCAAATTGGAGGTTGTTGACCTAATTTCCTTGTTAGATGAGACCAACTACAACATATGTTTATATGCTTAAATGTATAGTTAATTCTTTATTAATTTAACTTAGATATATTCTTGTACTACTCTTAAATTTTGGGAGTCACACATCCCTTAAATTTGGGAATTGTGATAAAAAAGGTAAATGTTGTAGTATAAGGCTCGAAGTTAGAATGTTGTGCTTAGCGTTCAGTAAGATAAATTGTAACATAACAGTATGGCTTGTCTTTCCATTGGGAGGAGTGCATTTAACTCATCCTTAAATTATAAAATTTTCAAATTATTATCTAGGACTCTGGCAAATTTGGATAATCTAACCTGTGTTCTCTCTTTCCAAAATTCAAATTTGAGCATGATCACATATCATCTTATCACTTTGAAACTTAGTGACAATTCAGAGTCTAAGGTTATTGATGTAAAACTTTTAGAACTTAGATCTTGATACGTAATCATTAACATCAATTAATATGAACCAATATCAATGTCATACTTTGATTTTTATTTACAACTCATAGTCTAAAATCATTGGTGGAAAGTTAAACCAAAATTTTAAAGCAAAATTTGTAAACAGAAATAAATTCAAACAAAACTTTTGGAGGTAAATCTTTAACCTTTAAACTACAGAGGTAATTTACCTTTAACCTTTAAACTACATTTAAAGCGTTTTTCTAAGGGTTTACAAAGAAGTCCATTTCTTCACTCCTATTTATCGAAGACACATGAAACAAAACGTGTTAAAAAGTTATTGTAGTACCACTTCAAAATCGAAATATCTGTAGTTAAGACAAGAAACAGGATATTTTGAAAACAAAATATCCCGTAGTTTAAAGGTTAAAGTCAAATTTTTGAAACTAAAAATTTTCAAACGGAATAAGATTACAAACAAACATTTTCAAACTAAAACTTCTCAAATTGTTAACGAAACTGTTAAGCATAAGTTTGAAACATTTTTAAGCAAATATTTGAAAAGCGATCGCCCAATCAGATTATATAATAGTAAGCCTCTGATGATCAATCAATTAGATTGCACCAAGAGTTACTTTCTATTAATAATCTTCTCAATGAGTTGTGACTAATGTTCAAAGCATTCTTGCACATCAATCGATTTATCATGTATCATATGTCAAAACTTTTACCTTAGAATATGAGTTATAACTACAATTCTAAGACAAATAATATGCACTTGTCGATGTATATCACTCCAAATTTGAAGCTCGAAGTAGAAATCAACCAATCAGATTTCACTAGAGATAACTTTCCACCAATGATCTTAGACTATGAGTTGTGAGTAAAGTTGAAAGTATGACATTGATGTTTCATATCAATTGATGTTAAGATTTACACCAACAACTTAGATTATGAGTTGTCATTAAGTTTCAAAATGATATTTCATCATGCACAAATTTGAATTTTGGCAAGAAAGGACACAAGTTAGATCATCCAGATTTGCCAGAGTTCTAGAGAATGATTTGAGAATTTTATAATTTGAGGAGGAGTTAAATATACTCCTCCCAAGGGAAAGACAAGCCATACTGTTACGTTACAATTTATCTTACTGAACGTTAACCACAACATTCAAAATTCTAGCCTTATACTATAACATTTACCTTTTTTACTACAATTCCCAACTCCCAAAATTTAAGAGTAGTACATGAATATATCTAACATGGAACATCCGTAAAGTGGTGCACGTTGATTTCAACGAAAATTTGCAGGTAGATATTAGACACAAAATAAAGTGACCAGTATTTTTCGTTTCTGCGGAAAAGCGGTTTGAAGGGGCTTAAGCCCCTCCCGAAGTATTTTCAGAAAAGCTTGAAATCTACAAAATAACACGAGCAATTTGCAGAAAAGGGCGTATGCACATACTAGATAGAAAATTGAGGAATACGGGTTTTTTCTTTTGTGTGAAAAAACGGTTGCAAGGGGAACAGCGGCCTGCATTTAAATATCTCCAAAAATAATGACAAAGGCCAAATTCGACAAAAGGGTACAAGCGATTCCGAGGAAAATATGCATGCAGATACTAGACTTAAAAGTAGGAAATATATATGTTTCGTTTCTGCAAAAAAACGGTATGAATAGGCCTAAGCCCCTCCCGAAATATTTTCAAAGAACATGAAATTTCCAAAAGAACATGAGCAATTTGCAGAAAAGGCGTATACACATACTAGATAGAATATTAAGGAATACGGGATTTTTCTTTTGTGTGAGGAAATGGTTGCAGGGGGAAAAACGGCCTCTATTCAAATATCTCCAAAAATAATGACAAAGGCCAAAATCAAAAAACGGCACAAGAGATTCCAAGGACACTACGCATGCAGGTACTAGACTTAAAAGTAAGGAAAACTTATTGTTTCATTTCTGCGGAAGAACGGATTGAAAGGACCTCACAAACAATTGGCAGAAATTTCCAACATATATTTCACATACCCAACATATATTTCTGGGGCTCGTATATCTTTCTATTACGAGCCAATGTATATGTCCCACACATGGAGAAACTACACGTAAAAGGAAGAACTTCTGAAACGACATACGAATATCTTACAAGTTAGTCTCACAGACAGGAAGCTGTTAAAGTGTCATTTACTGAACAAACAATGTGAGAGATATGTATTCTGAAGAACGGTTTCAAAGGTTGAGTGCATATAATTGGGCAGCAGAAGATATCAAACTGTATTATGAAATATGTATAATGTTATCTTGCAGTAGCAAGCCTACGAGGTGGTCATGCTCATCGCTACATATGATAAGTTCGAGCGATAGTAATTTTGTGCAAAACGTATGGCAGATAATTGACAAGGAGGTGTGTAATTCTACTTATCTGGCCCTTGGCTTGTGCAATAACTTGTTTACTTGTGAAATTGATAGATGAATGCCACAAAAGAACACTTCAAGATAATGAGCCACACTTGCAAAATGAGATATCAATATCTACTTTGTGTACATAATAAGTAATCAAAAAGTTAAGTACATTGCGTCAGATACTCCTATGTGTGTGATATAAATTCGTTGTTCTAACAGCGTGTTAAAGAGAAATCCAGTATGAATCCCGCTAGCATTCTGCATTTACTGTTAGTTGCTTTTGAAGTGATACATCTACCAGAGTCGCCAATAACAGCACAGGAAAGGGATACAGCACGCATATTGCAATGCTTGCTGGAATACTGGATGGACGATATGGTTACATTGGACACAAAAGAAATATTAACATTAGCAATTGATAAGGACGACAGGGAAGAGAATACCGCCTAATATTCTCCTGTGGATGACGACATAGAAGAGTGCGATGGCGGCACAACCATACATGGTCAAGCAGACATCACCTTTGCATACAAACAAAAGGCAGTCAACTACTGGAGAAGTGGTATTAAAAGACCGCTATCCCTTCGTTCCGTACAAGCAAAATTTAGAAAGGTAACCTCAAGGCAGCAGCTAGAACGCTGGGAAAAGCAAGTCATTGGTGGAGAAACACGAAAGGATTAGATATCGCAAGTATCTCAATACCTTCTTCGGCAATTCCAAGACGCTTGTGAGTCACACTTTCCAGTACACGATGTTGATCTACGACGATGAGCTCTGCACGCCAGCAATAGATTTCACATTCCATCATTTAAGGCATCAAATACCTGACTGTGGGAGTCAAAAACAACACACAAAATCGTATCGCGAAAGGTGACGAAATTCATATCTAACACACATACGTCTGAAGCTAAAGAGGACATATTGAGAACCGTAAATGCCTTTATTGACAATGTAAAACATCATTTTATCCAATTCGGCCCAGGTAATGTGTACAACTCTGATCAAAGTGGTTTCCAACTAGAAATGCGTGGCGGTCGAACCTTGGCTGCTCAGGGAATGAAGAAATTGGAAACAGTTGTCCAATCCGTGAGTGCGACAACACACAGTTATACAATACAACCGACCATCTCTACCGATGGTGCTTTGGTAGCACCATTACTCATTGTTCTGAAGGAGCCAACTGGTGAGTTCGGCCCACGCGTGCACAACACTGTGTTTCGCCCCCATAACGTATATCTTGCCGCCTCAAAATCAGGAAAACCCACAAAGAAACTGTATCGTCGTTGGCTAGAGCACGTGTATTTTCCTACAACACAGCGTCAAACAGTTCTATTGGACGCTTGGAGTGGACATTGTGAAAATACTCTACACTCCATTAACCGGAAGAGAAAAATACTGTGCTACTTACAATTCCTCAAGGTTTAACTTGGAAGCTGCAACCACTAAATGTGTACTTTTTCGCTTATGGAAGACATTTGTGCGCAGCTTTTCGGATACTGTTATCTCACAACAGTCTGATATTAATTTGCATCTACGGGATAACATAATCAAACTACAATCTCTGATACATAATCAATGCTCCTTTCCAAGATAAAAAGATGTCATCAAATACGCGTGGTATCACATTGGCTATACAACAGACAAACCGGCACAATTTCAGACTCCAGCAGAGTTCTGCTTTTCCACGAATCAAATTCCGACGTGTGACATTTGTGGACAGGTTGCTGTGATTCGTTGTGGTTGGTGTAAGAGATCACTTTGTTTAAAGCATTTTTTTTTTTGTGGAATATCATTATTGCGACACATTATTGCGTCGCATAAGATATTGTGCTTAAAAAAACTGTTGGTCTGGGTTATAAAGTGGTGGATAGTTCTTGCAATATGTATTTCTTCATTGCACGTCTAACAAATACCTTTATACTTTCATCCAAATTGTTTGTGATTATTTGTGGATTGTGACATTTGTAAACTATTTGGATGAATTTGGTGGGGATGTGGCTCTCCTTGTAACAGTTTTTCCGCAGGAAATAGCAAATATGTATATTTTAGTTGTATATCTAGTATGTACATATGCCTTTTTCTGCAAATTGCTCATGTTCTTTTGGAGATTTCAAGCTGTTTTGAAAATACTTCGGGACGGGCTTAGACCCCTTCAAACCTTTTTTCCGCAGGGACGAAAAAATACGTATTTTTTACTTTTAAGTCTAGTATCTACATGCATAGTTTCCTCGATTGTACCCTTTTGTCGAATTTGACCTTTGTCATTATTTTTGGAGATATTCAAATGGGAGCCGCTGTTCCCCCTGCAACCGTTTTTTCACACAAAAGAAAAAACCCGTATTCCTTAATTTTCTAACTACTATGTGTATACGCCTTTTTCTGCAAATTGCTCATCTTCGTTTGGAGATTTCAAGCTTTTTTGAAAATACTTCGGGAGAGGCTGAGGCCCCTTCAAGCCGTTTTTTTCGCAGAAACGAAAAAGTACGGGTCACTTTATTTTGTGTCTAGTATCTACCTACAAAATTTCGTTGAAATCGGCGTGCAACACTTTACGGATGTTCCATGTAAGTTAAATTAATAAAGAATTAACCATGCACTTAAGCATATAAATATATGTTGTAGTTGGTCTCATCTAAGAAGGAAATTAAGTCAACAACCTCCAATTTTGAATTTTTGACATGTTTTTACCCCTAGAAGGAAATAAGCAGAACCATTCAAATTTACATTAGGGTCTAGAGAGCGTTTACCGAATTTTGTTACTTGGTAATTTCCAAATTTAAAGAGTGGCCCTATGTACCCTAAGAAATTTTTAAAACGTACCACTAAGTATACATTTTCTATAAAAGGAAATGGACTGCTCTACACACCCATACAGTAATATAATGTTAAGGCCTTATAAAAAAAAAATAGGTCAAAAACCGAAACGAACTAATATTGGTAATTTCAAATCCATGAAAGGGAATGAGATGGAGCATCCAAATTTACAATGATATGTATTAGGTCTTGTACGACTATTTTTTTTAAATTTGGCAATTTTGAAAATTTCAGGGGTGGGCCAATGTACCTCTCCCAAATTCTAAAAGGGAAGCACAATGTATCCATGCCTTATGAAAGGGAATAGACCATTGTACACATCCATGTAACCATATAACGTAGTAAGAGCTAATCAAAGAGGGTGCATTAGGTCAAAAACCTTTTACATTTAATTTTTTTCTTGTAATTTTTACCCATAAAAGGAGCAAGATGGACCACCCAAACTTACAGAGATACATATCCTGGTTCTATACTACCATAACAAATTTTTAAACTTAGCAATTTTCAAAATTAATGGGGATGGCCCTAGGTCTCCTTACCAAAATATAGGATATGGGCCAAGGAACCCCTACAAAGATATAGAGAAGATAATCCTAAGTAACCCTAGGACATTGGTCTTGGACTACACCCTCAGGTCGTTGACCTTTGACCTCTCAAAACTTTTGCTGACTCAGCTGCACATAACAGTGCCCCTACTACTATGATTCACTTGCATTAATCATAGTCTCCTTTGGCCTGAAAGGTATAATGGAGGGACGTTAAAGCGGAACATTTCCAGTGTGGCTTTCTATAATTGCTGTGCAAATTTTAATTTTAAAATAATTCTCCCTCTTCTGTCTACCGAAGAAGATCTTTATTTGTTTTATTAAATATAATATGAATACACATTTTTCGTTTCTTTTTCTCACTCCAAATCATAACAAACACTTTAACAATATTATAACACAACTAACCAAGAAATATACTGTATATATTGACTTTTAGTTTTTCTATGTTCGGGCCACTCTGTAAAGTAATGCAAAGAAAATATTCATGCCTTCCTTTCGGATAACTACTCCAACAAATAACGTCATATAAACATAGCGACAGCGATTCCACGAGACAAATACATTGACTCGTCAGATAGTTAATATCAAGGTGACCAGAACTTTTACTTTCAAAAACGGGACGCATACGAATCGGTGACGGGTGGGGATGGGAGGTACTTCCACATTGCATTTTGGGACTCAGCAGTGTTTTCAATTTACAAAATACACAAGTAAAAATGATAACACAGCGTTTCTAACTTAAGTACTACTCAAAAATACTTTTAACTACTTCAACACTCAGAATTGCCACTCAATTATCACTTTAACCACAGAACACTCAATTCCCACTTGAACCACAGAACACACAATTCTCATTTGAATATTCAGAAGTTCTAGGCACGGCTGAACCTTCCCAATGAGTGTTGGTACGGAAGAGTGTAGAATTAGCATTGACCATTTATATTTTGAATAATAATTACGGGACACCTAGCTCATGTTTGCTTAAAAACGGGACATTTAGGCGTCCCGTTTGAAAATCAGAAAAAAACGAGACAACGGTTGAAAATAAGGGACTGTCCCGGCTAAAACGGGACATCTGGTCACCTTGTTAATATGATACTAAATGATTCTCATATTGTGTGTTTGTATATTAATACTATTATTCCTGAAAACAATGCTAAAAAATATTAATGAATAATATCACAGTCGGATTTATTGATGTCAGTACTGCAATGAAAACAATTGTTCTCGTTAAACAAACAAAAACCGTATTATTAACCACAGCTTAAATATATAGTTAATGCTTACTTTATTAAATAGCATTGCCCAAACAGCGCATAATTTCTGTTTGTGTACTTTACGTGGGAACTTGCAATCTCGTACAAATTGGCCGACATTTTACAGACATTGCGGGCGAAAAAGACATTTAGAAACGGTTTTCGTACACAGAAAGGTTAAGATTAGAAGTTTTTAAAAAAGCTAAAGAGTATGGTAACATAGCTGGCGAGAGACATTTTGAGACATACTGCCAATAAGAGTATCACCAAACTGTGGAAGCAGCAATAACAACTTACTCATATGCAAAGAAAAAAGACATGAAATTAATAACAAAAAAAATCGGAAAAAATGACCCAAAACTTGGGCGCTCATTATACAGGGTACATAATGGAACTTAGGTATTGTTAACTCACGCTCTTTCCAAATTCGAAAAATGGGTTAGATAACCAGTAGGAGATCGTCCTGCTTGGATTTCATGTCTATTTCTAAGTCTCATATAGCTTCAGTATTGAAAATAACATTAGACTATAATCCAAGCAACTAACAATCGAAATCTTACGAGGTGTGTTCGAAAAAGGCCGAACTTTGCTGTAAAATCTATATTGGTCATTTTACAATATTTTAAGCACTGCCTTCTCAAAGTAGTCTGACATTACGCTGCCAGCCAACAAACGCGGCACGAATTTTGCAATGCGGCATACAGTGACGCGCCACATCTGAAGTCTCTCAGTCCAAATTTGATGACATGATCCTATGCTGATGAACTTTTCGTTAGCAGCTTCTTGAACAGTTCACCGACGATTTCGACGAGTCACATCACGAGCTTTCTCGACATAGTCATCATCTGTTGATGTGGAATGTCGTCCAGGCCTGGGATCCACATCGAATGACCTTCTGCACTTTTCAGAACTCTTAAACTTCTAATAGCACTGTGTTCCACTCACACAATCCTCTCCGTGTGTTTGATTAAAATCTTTGATAAATTTGTAGGAAATGTTTACACACACACACATGATGTTCTTCAAGCTCCTCTACTGTCACTATGTCACTAATTCGATGAACAGATTGCGCACGTACTCTCTTCAGTGGCTGTAGCTCGGCAACTGATTGTCATAGCAAAACGAGACAAATGAAGCTTGGTGTCCAAATTTGCCGTTAGGTGTACTCACAAGCAAGGATTTCCAAGTGTCACACTGTGATTTGCTTGAACGTTTGATTGTTTTCAAACTGTTACTATGGAGAGATTTAAGAAAACAATACATGTATCTCTTGTAAATATTGGCCAATGAGAGATATGAGATTAAAATTCGTTACTACAGTTTGAATTATCGTTTGTACCTGGTTTAGAATGCAATATCTTGAGTGTGTAGAGCATGGTTACTTCACACGATACTAGAACAATTCGTGACACAATTGAACACTGAATTTAATTCGTTTTATCCTTTATAAGCATGTTAAATGTTATTTCGTATTCATAGAAAGACAATCAGACCATTGTAAAGCGTCTATCAGGGCAACTTGTTCAAGTACAAGTGTGCCAATAAGTTATCAGCAAACAATGGTCAATGTGTTAATAGTATACCTTGTGCTCTATATATCATTGATGTCGCGCACTGAACTTTATATATAGAAAAATGTGCACAACAAGAAATACTTATCATTGTTTACTGGGCCGTAATAAGTCAAAGCTATAGAGCCCTATCCAAAATGGATATAAACCCATTAAATGTCATTCGTCTACTTGCAGCTTTCCTTGCTATTGTAGACATTATAGAATAACCTCCAAGCAGGGCAGAGACACACCTTATAAACTACCCCGGGAATTGATCAATGACGCTGCAGATAGAGCCATGCCAATATACAACGAAGACTTTACTGTACTCTTTGATTTGGATGAGGATATCATGGGACGAAATGCCATCACCGACTATGGAGAAGTGGATGAAACTTACGAGGAATATGTGCGAAGGAGAGAATTGGGGACCTGCGGTGATTCGAGTGGTGAGTCTGTGGACTTAAAATACAACAGGAAAGCAGTTGAATTATGGTAGAGTGGAAAACGAAAAAGATTGTCGTACAGTCCGTTATGCGATATTACAAGAGAGTAACGTCCCGAAAGCAATCGTACCATTTGGAAAAGCAAGTCTCTTCAGGTGGAACACGCAAAGACAAATTGCGTGAGGTGTCGCTCGCCATGATCCAGAACATACAAATCGTAGTAGATGCACATTTACCGCTACATGAAGTAGATCTGCAGCGGTGGGATCTCCAGGCAAGACAGGAGCATAATCTCGCTTCATTTACGGGCACAAAAACGTGATTTGGGCATTTAAGGGGGCGCACAATATTGTTTCACGTAAAGTGACTAAACATATAGCTGTTTTTCCAGCGTTAGCCAATGTGTATCTCTAACGGAGGAACTAGCTAACGGTCTTCTTAACAGGTATAGTATTTATTGCGTATGTACGCAGTTTAGTGGGCCTTAATCCTAAACGTTGGCCGATATAAATAAATACGTCTGTTCTACTTTTGATTCCTCTATTGTCTGCAGGAGTTTCAAGAAAATCCGCATTGTGCATTGCTAGTTATGGCCTTGCTAGCTGTCATATTGCCTAATGTTCAAAATTTAGGTTTTTTTACCACCTTCATCTCCCACGCTAGCAAATATAAAAAGCACTATGTCATATTTTTTATTCATTTATTAACTCCAGGTGTTTAAAGCAAATCGGAGTGTGACATTTGGAAAACTTTGCTTGTGAGTAGCGCAGCGCGTTCCCTGTACCAGTTAACCAAACATCTATCACCAAACAGTGTTTAATCATCTGCTGAGAGTTTGGTACAGAAAGAAGCTCGATGCTTTAGTACCGCATGATATTACTCAAAACTATTAGTCGATCAAATTTCTATGTGCAAATCTTTAGTCAAACGTAGCGAACTCAAGCCATTTCTGAATCTGTTGATCAAGAGTAATGATTAATAGGTACCTTTCGACAACAATATGTGAGAAAGAATGTGGTCGAAGTGAGGACAGTCTCTAGAGTCATGGCAAAGTCCATAATAGCGCCCAGGAAGGTTATACTGTGTATTTAGTGGTATTGGAACGGCATGGTTTATTATGAGCTGCTGCCACCCAGTACAACGACAGATTCGGACTTGCACTGTCAGAAAATAGCACGAGTGAACCTGTCAATTCAAGAGAAAGGGCCGGACCTAGTCAACAGAAAGGGTATCGTATACTACACAAACAATACCAGACCTCGTATGTCTTTAACGAACCGTTAGGAATTGAGAGAATTTGACTTGGGGAATTTAATAGATCAATCACATAGCTCGAACCTAGCATGTCAGACTATTGTTTGTTTCAATCTCTCCTGAACTCCCTGAATGATATTAAGTTAGTTTCAACAGAAACCTGTGAAGACCATGTGTCATATTTTTTCGACCAGAAACCACAGAAGTTATATAGCGATGGGATTATGATGCTACTGGAAACATTCAGAAAGTCATCGAACAAAACGATGGATATGTGGCTATATAATGTTATTTTAATATCACAATAAATGTATTGTATTCTCAATTTTGGCTTCCAAACGCTCAATACCTTTTAGAAAACTTATTACTAACCCAAAACTTACATAATTTAACGTTCACGTCATTGATTAAGTTGTTTCTTTTGCGCTTATACCTAATATATTTCAATTCCTTGCAAATCGAACATTGCAACAATACTAAAATAAACATTTTAACATACACATGTATAAAAGGTATATAAAATGATTACATGCACTGTAGTCTTTACTCCAAAAGGAAGGTCGTTTTTAAAGTTTCCTGGCAACCCACTTGGACCATTTTAGGGCCAGAAAAAATGCCATGTCTGAGGAAAAGAGGAAGTCCTCTAGTCATAATGTTGGCTACACTTCTCTACACTTTTCTCTTGCTTCCAACCCGATTCAAACCTCTCATTTTCCTCGGTTTCTGTCAATCTCTGCTCCAAACTCACACGCATGTTCCAACGTGATATGTCGGCCACTTCAAAATCGTTCACACACTGGAAAGTCATACCACATTTTTACTAATAATTTTGCTATTAATTTACGTACTTACACGCGATAATTTATTACATACTACATCAGAGTACCCCAGAGCAAATCGACTAGTGTAAAAACAATATCATACGAGCAATCTCTAGTATAAAGATAGATAGAATGATCATGAAAACCATATCAAATACATTCGACAGTTAGTGCGGCAATGTTTTGTGGATTCTTACATTGACACATTGTACTCTGAAAGTAAAGCTTTAAAAGAATTAGGGATGTCAAAAGATCTATCCTTGGCTTCCTAGTGAGGGCCTTTAACCCAACAAGTTTTCCTACAAAACAGTAAATGAAATGGGACTAAGGTATCATCGGAAATGAAAGTATTTGTGGCATAAGTGTTCGCTATTTATTTATTTATTTTAATTGCATTTACTTTCTCGAAAGATTTACCAAAACGATCTCACCACTACACATTTTTCCTTCAACATTTCGTATATGAAAGTGCTTGATACCTAAAGCCGTTCATTGTAATAAAGAATTTGCTTCACTTTATTTCCCAGCAAACAAATAATGCTCCGTTGTTCAACAAACCTATCGTATTTTCTGTGCTGTTCACCGAACTTAGTGGTTGTCTCGAGAAAGAAAAATAGAAAAGATCTGAATTAAATATATTAAATGATTCACTATTTTGTGAAATCATGAACTTTATGAAAGTTATCGTAGATTTATGCTGCTCCTATCTTAGTAACTGCTGGATTACGGTGAGGTATTCTTCCATATACAGTGACTATAAGTGTTGCAAACCTATCTCGAATTCTCCAAAGGTAACAGTTTTTCCAACATTTTTTCAGTGTCTTATTCTACTACAAATTGAGCGTGATGGGTTCCAAATATCTTTTATTACAATTTGTGTTTCATAAGTTTTTCGACTAGGTATCATTCGTTATTTTGGAGTAATTAGGAAAGAGACACGAAGGCATCCAACGTTCTGTGATTTTCTTGAAATTTTGGCCAGAGTCTATTATAACTTGCATTATTATTAAATCTGAGGCTGCAGGACGAAAGCTAAGGTCAGGTTGGGTTTCAGCAGCTCAAAACCTATAAAACACAGCTGGTTTCATCAAGAAAAATTACTGTCAATCAGTGTGGTAAGTAAAGTCCAAAGCCCGCGAAGCAACGAAATCCCCAACTGGATTTTGCACCGCACTGTCAATAGGGAAAATTTTCTCTGCTAGAAAGTAATCGAAAAGCCAGGAAAGGAAGTAGTCAGTGGTTGAGGCAACAGAAGAACACGGAAGAGAGGAAGGGTATCATACTGCAACTCACGGAGAATCAGCACAGTAATTTCAGTGATATATGAACATGCATTGTCAAGCAATGGGAATACACCATGTCTGCGGACTGTTACTGGAAGTTCGTGCAAAATTTTGCTGTGTATTTCATGGAGTTCAGCAACGTACGGTCCTCCTTTGACGGTTTCGCCTCTACGAAGGATAACATGATGCATTTCTTCTATCATACCAGAAACAACTGTGGTTTGAGGAGTGGGTTTAGAAATCGTCTTGAGCGTTAATCACAATTACATCACTTTTATAACCATTTACGATTGATACAGCAAATGTATTTTTTTTTAATCAGAAGTGACAATCCGATATATATATATATATATATATATATATATATATATATATATATATATATATATATATATATATATATATATATATATATATATATATATATATATATAATCTTCTCGTTTTCTGTACACTGAGGAAACTACACATCCCAGACCGTGATCCATGCTGCCTTGTGTAGAGTGCCACTCATGAATTCAGCTTTTTTGCCTTAGCAACTGCAGGGAGAAACCGAAGGACTGTAATATGATGTATGCCTTACTCATCTGTAACTTTAAGAACAATTTTCCAAGGATGTGTCTCCATGATATTTCTAAAGAATTTACTAGACCAATCTGTTGGTCTACATATAGAGGAATCATTTTTTGATGTTGTGATACAAATACGAAACTTCACAAACCAACCTCGCATGACGTTCATCTACCAGAAATGACCCACGTTTACTATTGACATTTTTCGCTGTTAAATGTGTAAATTTTCTCGATTTGAACTCGTAAAGGAAAATCAGTGTCAGTTGTGTTTTATTCATGCTGCGCTTTCACATGTCCTTGATCGACTTTAAGTATATACATTGCCTCCTTGATGACTAGCCATCCTATCCTGTTTCCTGAACATACACAGAGTTTGTGACATCGTACACTAGACTCCGATAGATTTTACCAGGCGTAAAAACAGATGATGATATATATCTTTGATTCGGGGCAGAAATGTTGCAAGTTTTATTGAATTTCCGAGATCTTTTGTTTAGCGTACGAGATAAACTTAGTTCTGCATTGCTTAGCTTTCTGCCAAAACCCAATCGCACAACAAAAATTAAAGTAATACTAACACGTATTTTCACTTGGTGGGAAAAATTAGGCGCCTTGTGATGAATTTTCGACAGGATGTTGTAGTTCTTTAAAGTATAAAATCATCTCTATTAGTCAGTCTTTTCTTGATTGTCAACGCACTGAAAGATTCTATAGTAGACTACAAGTTATTGCTAGTCTTTAGTGAGTAAGGCTTTTTTCTATTACAGTGAGAACCCATCTTAAGGCTGCTGACAAGAAAAGATGAGACGGTTTTCGTGACGAGTAACGAGACCAGACAAAGATCTTCTAATATGAGAGCCGTTCGGAAAGTAACCAGCGATTTGTTAAAAATGAAACACCAAAGTAAATAAAAAGAATTTATTATATATCTCTGAAAACTATTTCTTCGCTTTATTTTTCAACATAGTTTTCATAAACATTCATAAGTATTATTATATTTCTGCACTAGTTTACAAATTCCATTACCATAAAAATCTCCCACTTGCGCCTTGAGTCACAGTATTTCCGGTAGCCTTAACTCTGTGTCACTACGTCATATAACACGGAAACTTGTGGATATTCATCGCAAAGCTCCGAGATTCTGAAGCATCGATTTTCAAGAACTTTTCCGTCAATTTTATGAACGAGTTCATCCGTGATCACTGATGGGCTGCCACTCCTTTCTTCGTCATGAATGTTTGTTCGTCCACGTTTAAATGAACGAACCTGTTCGCAAACAACTGCTTCACTCATCACACTTGGTCCATACACGGCACAAAGTTCCAGATTAATAGATGCTCCCGAATATTGTTTCGCAGTAAGAAAACTTGTAACAGTTCGTACTTAGCAGGGTTTTCTCTTGCAGCATACATTTTGAGACGCTGCAAAAGTGGAACTTGTGATTAGACAACCTTCACAGCTGGATAAAGACTGATGAAGCACGCATGTCTGTGCAAAGATAGTAACACTGCCTCCACTACTTCACGCACAGTTATCGAAAGGAGGTTATTTTCCGAACGCGTCTCGTAGAAACAAATACAGCTTCTGAGACGAGACCTTTTTGAGACCAATTCAGGCGATCTTTATTCGCTTATAAAGCATTACCGTGGATCACGATAACAAACCACAATTATCAATAAACCATATTTATTCTGCTTCAAGTTTTGCAGACGGACACATATGAGCAAATAGATTTGCCAAAATAGCAAAGACAATATCGTATTAGACGATTGTAAAGAGACTAGTTGCAATCCATTAGGGTGTATTATCAGATTTGGATGATCACAAGACATTCAAATGTATTAACCAAGCAATACCCACTCATGTTGGCTCCCTCTGCCCCCGTTGCCTTTAAAACGTTAATTGCATCTCATGATGAAGGTACGAGATTACAGAACCATTAGCTAACGATTGTCTCAAGGGAAAAAGACGAGAGCGATCGTTATGCACAGAATTGGAAGGGATTATTGCTGTACAGAGAGTTTGCAGTGGAATACAATTGAACGTAGCTACAGACCAAAAAGAGAATCTTTTTTTAAACTCTCTTTCCACTTTTAAGCTACTGAAAGACTATAACCTGCGGATGAATATACAATTCATTTGAAAATTTTAAAAAAGAAAAAAAATCTCATTTATTTTAAATTTCAAAGCTTTGTGTTTTCGCACTCGCAAAACTAATAAAAATGATTATCTGTATTATACGATATTTTTAATTTTCAAAAATTGTTTTTCTCTGTTTCTCAACGTTAATTCACTGCATTCTAACTACAGTAGGAACCGCAGGAATGGAAATATTGACTTATCCATGTAGATAAATGATGAAAAAATGGTGTATATATACTTTTAAGTAATTGGTAACCGTGTTTCCATTAGTAAATTAAAAGCAAGCTAAATCCATAATGAAGAAACTAAAAGCAATTATAATGAAATCTTTATTTTAATTCTTTTAAATACTCAATATAAAATAATAGATTCTAAATATTAATTGAAATAAATAATAAACATTATTATTATTATTATTATTATTATTATTATTATTATTATTATTATTATTATTATTATTATTATTATTATTATTATATTGCTGTGTCTCGATTTAAACCTGTTTCAGCTTAATAATTTGACAGCCATCAAGTATTACTGATTTTTGTGGATTTGTTAGAAGATGTATATCGTTTATCGGTTCCAATTGCGTCACAGTACTTTAAGGACTATAGCTGTGGCTATAATGATTGGTCTTACTATAACTTTCTGACATTTCAATATTAGTCATTTCGTCTGCCACTGAGAAAAATCCGTTATCCAGGGAGCGATATATTGTGAAATGAAATCTGTGTTTTACGTCCCACGAATAAGCCGGTTAGGCTAAAGGAGACGGCGATGATGAGAGATGAGTAAAATGGTGGAATGAAGGAAGTGAGAGGAAACGGGAAAACCCCAAGAAAACCGATGAGCACGGTTTTTGTCTACCACAAAGTCCACAGAGCGCGAGCTGGAATCAAACCAGGGACCCCAAGCACCGGAGGTGAACGCTCTACCACTGAGTCACTGCGCCCCCCAGCGATATATTGTATACATGTAGGGAATCCATATGTTTACTACGGAAATCTATACTGAACATATTTTATCCATATGCTATATAGTACTATCTTTCTCCAGCTTAGATGTTACAGCATGCCGCTGCAGGATATCTGGCATCTAACAGCTTCCGGAGATTAAATACCTATACGTATGTTACTTACGTCAGCTACGGTATATGATATATACGTTCATCTGTATGTGAGAGTCTGTTAATTCACATAGCTCGTCTTTAAACTTGTTAAACTACCGCTGCACTCTTCGCGTAGTCTCTAAACCCTCAACAAAGATCTGGCATATCTTCCGTCCTGCTGCAGCGGCATTTGACTCTAGTTTGAACTCGTACAGCATACACATCTTTATAACGCTCTGTGGAGGTCCCACGCTCTTCTGTCTATACGTAAGTTCACGGTGTAACTGAACTGTCATAACCAGGTAGTATATTGGATATACCCACATTAACAACTGATCTTCACCTTATCTCCACTCGCATTCAACTCACACTGTGAGGGCCAATGGAACACAGACCTCCACAAAAACCAAAAGAACTTTCTTTGTTACCTGATAGATAAGGATTTTTCTACTCGGATTTTACTTCGCAATTCATTTAAACACATCTTAATTGATGCAAATAACTTTGTCGATATTGCAAATTCTGTAGTAAACTGAAGATATGATATTTAAAAAAATAAAGAAGAAGAAAAAGAAGAAGACGGTTACAAGATAAACGTCAATCCACCCAGTGCTTCTAATCATATCTCCTTGTAGGATCCTCCTCTCTTCACATAAGACAAAGTAAGTGTCGATTATGTATCACTTCTGTGCAGAACATGTATTTTAGCAAATGGTTTCGAAGTGTATCACATGGACAAAATTTTCTGGAAGATGGCCTGCTTTACCATGCGTTTAACGTTAAAGGTACGCAATTCATTAATTGCCCCAATATACTTCAAGAAAAAATTGTTTAAATGTTGTTATATCATATGCCTCATGGACCTTCATGACACGGAAGTACTTTGGTAACGTCTAGATTAGGTAAAGAAAAAGTCATGGCATAAATTTTCTGAATACATTTACAACACTAGACGACTCGGGACGACATTTCTACAAAATTTAAGAGCCGAGACAAGAAATAAGGTTGTCTCGTCTCGTAATCAACACTGTACTGAAGACTGTGAGTGTGTTTAACTGTTCCCGAAGATTCCATGTTTGTATCTCTGTCGTAATGGATTAAGGAAAATATTGAATGAGGTACCTTTGAAGACCATAAGGAGAAGTGTGAATCGAGAAAAGAAATGAAATGATTCAATTTAACGTCCCACGCCTGCTAGACTTAGGGAGACGCTGATAAAAGTAAGTGAATGATGATGGAAGATTTGGTGGAACGAGAAAGTGTAAGGAAACGGAAGCACTCTGAGAAAACTCACAGGCACGATGTTGTCCACCACAAGCTTACTCATCATGAACCATGAACCCCATGCACCCCATGCACCGCGAGTAAATGCTCTACCAGCTTTCCTAAAGTTAACTGATTCACTGAACGTATCTCACAAGGAACGGACATGAACGTGTCACAGGGCCACCCGCATCAAACCTAGTCCATTCGATAAACATAAAACAATATGCTTATGCACAAAAAGTTAGGTGCCATGGACATCAGAGTAAGTCTCTGGGACCCATTAACTCTGTTAGTATAAAGAAAATCGTTGACTCGCAGTGAAATAGCTATTGCACCAACACTTTTCATCGAAAAGTTATGGTTTGTAGCTCGTTTTCTTCAACATAAAACACGCTTTCCAGAGATTCTATATGTTGGGGCCCATAACGTGCTTGAATAGGTAAAATTGGGAGTATGTTAGGAAAATTCCCTCGGGAAATTCCTTCCGTTCCATCAACTTTGGTCCCCTCTGGAGTGGCCCTGGGTAAAAGCACACAATCCAAATGTATCTCGAAAAATATTACAGGGGATAAGAAATGTGTGTACCAAGATTTGTATTGATAGACAGAATAGGTATGAGGGGAAAGTGTGTATTGGTATACAATGACAGGTCTATGTCCGTTCCTTGTCAGTAACTTGTCTCTATTTTCTACTTTGTTATACTTGCTTTACAGTTATTTCCAGTAATCTTTAACGACATATATACGAACACAAAAACGCTGAGAACATCTAAAATTCCAAAGGTCCTCCTACCGGGAATCGAACTCGGGACTCCATACATCAAAGGCGTACGTGGTGGCCACTAGACCAGCGGGAATGGCAAACCACGGAGCCATCGTGTCTCAAGAAAAATGAGAAAAAGACTAAAAACAAAGTGTAGACCGCTCGCCTCCGTTTCGAGACATTTCTGAATCGATCCCAGACTGTGTGACCCTGTGTTGGACAACATCGTGTCTTTAAATTTTCTCTGGGTTCTTCCCCTATCTCCTGCAACTCAATTATAATCATTCCTTTTCATTAATAATTGTCTCCTTTAGCCCGAAAGACGTAAACTTGGGATGCGGAAGGAACTAAATATGACGCGTTACTTTCTTTCAGTATTTTGCATTTGCTATTGCTGTAAGCAAGAAACATAATCGTGTGCATTAAATAAAGTATCATATAAGAAACAGATAAATAAATCTAATAAAGAATCCAACGAGCAATGTAAATCACATTTCGTGTAATCAAAAGCACCTACGTTACATGAAACGAGTCTATTCTTTGTTGCTCAATAAAGGTTTGCTAATTCATGAATTCGTATTTTATGATCCATTTACCAGCATTAATTAACGTACAATTAACTCTCAATTAGCTTTCAATTAAATGACCAATTATCAGCTCGATACAATTCTAAATCTCCGTCCTAAAATGTTTCCATCCTCTCTGACTTTAATGGATTATTTATTAAAGATGACCGAAGTGTAATGCTGTGTTTTCATTAAGGTTCTGTTGCATTTTTAATTGATTCATTAGTGTGATACATACCAGGCTATGACTGGCAGGTTTTTCAACATTGAATTCTTATGTTTTAACAGTCATAATGTACTTTTTAATGTTCAACTAGATTTTTATAACTCACTTATGTATGGCATAGTTAAATAAGACCTCTGAATATTGTAATTCAAGTTCAAATTTTGGATTACAAAACTATTGAAGAGATGTTATTCAAGAATATGTGATAGAAAAATGCACAATACTTAGAAATGTTGAGAAATACAAAAGAATAGACCGCTTTAAATGAGTGTGCAGAGAAGAATTAGAAAAACTATCTGGGTCGAACAGAAAAGGAAATGTTTGGGATAGCAGAGAAGAAATACCCAATTTTACAAATAAAAAGAAGATAAACTGGGTGCAATATTTACTGAAAAGAACTCTATTATAAAAGTAGCCATAGCGGAGAGAAAAAGAAAAGAACAAAGAAGCTACAATTGTTGGGTAGTATTGGGACAGGAATACGCTAAGGCTAGAGGAGAAGATTAGCTCAGAACCCTAATGCACTACGTAAAGCTTTTCAGCTTTAAGTAAGTGACCTATCACTAATGCCATAACACGAAGGGAATTCGAAAAAAAACGCCGTTTGGTTATCAATGGTATACACTAACAGATAAAGAACTTTATTATACATATTAGAAAAGTATATTACATTACTTTTCAACATATTCACCGTTCAAATTGAAGAACTTGTCATTATGTTTTACAAAGTTTGAAATTCTTTCTTTAAAAACATCTTCCACCTGGGAATGAAACCACCCGCTAAGAGCATTGTGAAGCATATTGTCATTGTCGAAGCGATGCGACGCAAGCCACTCTTTCATATGTCTGACAAGATAGAACAGAAAGTTCAGATATCATGAAGCGACGGGTTTCACAGTCAGTTTTGTTAATATCATTCAAGAGTTCATTGCTGACTATACATTTGTGCCCACTTCTTGCCACATCATGCACATCAGTTAGTCCATCTTTAAACATGCGACACCATTCAGGTGTGATACCTCCACTTATTACGTTTAGTCTGTAAACACTACACAGTTTGAGATGAATAGCATCTGTCGAAAGTTTTTTCTCACTCAAAAATTGTGTTACCGTACGCACTTCACATTTTGCGGGTTTTTCTATTGGATCGTTCATTTCCATTGTTATAGCGGACAAGTGAACTACAACACAACCTTCTCCTTCCAATATTCACTGTTTACTGAACTACGCTACACAGCGCCACTGGACTGACGTTGCTCTTCCCTAGCAGACAAGTGAACTACAACACAACCTTCTCCTTCCAATGCTCACTGTTTACTGAACTACGCTACACAGCGCCACTGGACTGACGTTTACTCTTCCCTAGCGGACAAGTGAACTACAACACAACCTTCTCCTTTCAATGCTCACTGTTAACTGAACTACTGTACACAGCGCCACTGGACTGACGTTGCTCTTCCCTAGCGGACAAGTGAACTACAACACAACCTTCTCCTTCCAATGCTCACTGTTTACTGAACTACTGTACACAGCGCCACTGGACTGACGTTGCTCTTCCCTAGCGGACAAGTGAACTACAACGCAACCTTCAGCTTCCAATGCTCACTGTTTACTGAACTACTGTACACAGCGCCACTGGACTGACGTTGCTCTTCCCTAGCGGACAAGTGAACTACAACGCAACCTTCAGCTTCCAATGCTCACTGTTTACTGAACTACTGTACACAGCGCCACTGGACTGACGTTACTCTTCCCAACCAATTCTCACACATGCACAAACGGAGGTCGAAGACTATCGCACTTTAACAATAAACATTGGTATAAGATTCTATATCCATGATTGCTATAAAATCTGAAAAGAAATACTTCAAACATATTTGCATGCAATCCTTCATATATATCCGAGATGTATTTAAAAAGAAACATGACTTTAGAAATAAAGCGGCAACCATGGAGTGCGCTGCATCTACTAACTGCATCTAGCGGAAGGTTTAGACAACATACTGCCATTTGTCTTATTTCGTTGTCACAGTTAGTTGCCGAGCTACAGCCGAACGCAAACCATCAGTTAACTCAGTATGATGTGCTTATTCCGTAGAAAATACGAAAACTCGATTTAGGGTCCGTTTAAAAATTTTGTGGTCCCTCATTGAAAAACTAATGATTGGCCAAGGTGGCTATCTTTTAATCCATTTTTAGGTTTTCCTAAAATTCTTCTTCCTGAATCAACTCAAACTACATTTTCTACAAATTATAGAATTTAATTGCTGGTTAAATAGAACAATACGATGATTTGACTACGTTTCTTCTCTCTGATAGATTAAATCGTATAAGTTTATTAGAGATATGTTAACTCGATGAAAATATTTTCATATAATTTCCATTAAAGCTTATTATGCTTTGGTGTAAAATTAATTAGAAAAATTTATTGAGCGCCTGCTGATTATACAACCCAAACATCCACAAATATTTGTTTAGACTACTAAGTCTTCTGATAACTTTATATCAACAAATTTGACCAATCACAAGATTGAATAAGTAAATCCGTTCAGTATCATTGCTTCAATAGTGCAGCACATGGCAGAGTGTTTACGTGCTATCTAACTTTTATATAGCCTCTAACGAAGAAGTCTTCTCTACTGCAATATAAGAAAAGGGTTATTTTGCCGTGTAATTAAGACAGATAAACAGAGATCAGGGACGCTCGGAAGATTTTGGAGAATTATATACGAAGTTCTATATTATGTGAGAGCAAATTAGTACGTTTTCACATGTATTTCCAAGAAATGAATTCTCTTTGAAAAACCAAAGGGGCAACTGTTTCTCCTTGCCTCGCTGAGGGCAACCAGAACAGGGATTACTAATTAATGTAGTTGTATTTTATGGAAGTTACTACTTTTCCCTCTTAAGAATTAATCAATTCTTGATTCAACCTGAAAATTCAATAAAAAAGTTAAGTATATACCCGTAAAAGAAGATTTTGGAAGCAACTGTTTTATGAAATGCACTGAAAATAGTGAGAAATGATTGGGGTAAACCTTAGAAATAGGATGCACTATCATTGGGAGCAATTGATTATAGTTGACTATAGTAGAACACTTTCGTGATATCGAGAGAAAATTGTAGCCTTCAACGCTAGGAAGAGCGCTCAAAGCTTTGTCTTATTACCATTTAATAATTTCACTCCATACATCATATGTGTATCGATTTCTGTTAAAGGTGCGTATGTGCAATAAACTCAATTTTCGGGAAATGACCTAAAACTGTTTTTTAACGAATCGGTTTGGTTGATGAAAAAAAAAGAACAATATGTATAAATGTAGATGATTACTGATTGTTTATTAGCTATACAGGATGTAACTGTGTATTATGGTTTAATCTACAAAAATATAAATAAACTTTGGACATATACGCCCTTTTAACAGAAAACATGGTGACATAAAATGTGAAACCAGGGTTTCTCTGAAATATATCTAAAATTTTAGACACTGTTACATTGGTAGTATATTAATGAAAGACAGAGATACTAATAATAGTAGTTAGTAATAATGATAATTTGAAAGCAAACATTTTTCTCCCAAAAATTACTTTTAAAAAATAATCTGTCAGGATAAGTTCTGAATTAACACTTGTTGTCACCGTTTGCTTTATTTCGACTTGTAAAGTACTTTGAATCCATATCGGGAAATACTGAGGTTAATGCTGGAATATACCTTGGCCATCTACATGCTAAATAAAAATGCTGCAAACCTTATATTGAGCCAGAATAAAAGGTGAAATTTTTCTCACCTTATCTCTTACGGGATCTAAAACTGTGGTTACGAAACTGAGACTGATCTTCATCTGGTGTAACGCCAAAGCGGGCAATTATAATTTTAGGCGGATTTTATTTATGTTCGGAATGCAAGGAAGTAGCATTGCATAAGAAAACAATATTTTAAAAGTAGAATTTGTATTTTTTGCCAAGCGAGTTTTCTTTAAGTTTTATTTATTAAATTCCTGAGCATTTGTCCAGATTCCAGTACAGCTGATAGACCAACCAACAGGGCACATTATTATATTATAATATATCATAGTATAATATAATAATAATATAATTCAATGGCTTATATTTTGAACACGTTCCAAGCAATACACTTCCTTTTAACACAAATCGTTGCGTCTACCTCTAAAATACTCATTTAAAAAAAGTGAAAATCGTAAAAATGTTACATACGCTCTTTTAACATAAATCAATTCATATGCAATTTTCTTTCTTATTATTATTAAAATGGAATAATAGGTGGTGAAATCCATAATTAAAATAATATGTTCAGTGCAACTGCTTTACGTGCACAAAGAAAGGTGAAATAGTCAACATTTTCAATATTGACAGAAAAGAGGTTGTAAATAATCAGAATACTGGTTGAAGTGACAAAACAACTTGTTTTCTGAGCAGACAAAACAAATAAACACTTCATCATGATAAATTGGTTGCAAGTACCTTGTTGTGAATTAAGTTTCAAAAACATTTTACTTTTTCCGTCACTGGTATAACAATAATATTTACGAGGAAATATTGTTCGGCTTTCCCAAAATCATGTAATCTTAAAAATACAGTGTGAAGACCTTCCACAAAAGCAAAAAAGGCTAGAAAAACAAGGATAATCACATATATAAAAAGATCGAGGTTTCCAACCAAAGCATCATGCTCAATCATTCGTTCTAATCATTTACTTCGATCCGTCTGTTCTCTTCTTCGATTCTACTTCCAAAGCTTCGAAGTGGCAGTGGAAAAGTCTCTGGGAATTAATCACAAGAACATTAATTATGAAGTCAGGAAAATGTACTACAGTTTGGGTTGACTACGTGATCAGTGCATTGTATGGCACAAGTATGACATTTTGAAAATATCCATTCGCATTCACATAATTTAGCAGTAGTAGTATGTTTCGTTAATATTCAGAATATTGATTAATTCAAGTTATGTGTGCAGGGTGTCTCAAACACCCCTGACATAGAGTAACTCTGTTATTAGCAGAGTCTCAACAAAAGCGTAAGAGAAGAATTCATCTCCAAATATGATGTTTACAATCTAACGTGAAACATTTTTTAAATCGGAAGAGAAGTTTGGGCTGTACACTCTTTATCCGCCCCTTGTTAAATGAAAATGCAATGTTGCCATTTACCGGGACCCACAACATAAGTGAATTAATTTACTGCTTTTACGCTAACGTGTTGATGGCCAGCCTCTATTTCAAACATTCATCATACTTTTAGAAAATTTATATAACTCCCGGTAAATGGCAACGTTGCATTTTCATTCAATAGGGATAGGGGGAAAACATGCTCGAAATGTTTGATAGAATCGTGCTACAGATGGCACTACTCAAAACTAATTATACTTCTCAAATGTTGTTATTCTAAAACTCCGTTATCTGAAATATAAAGCTAAATGTTCGTGTGTTCTTTACAAATATGTGCATTGTTTGCTTAGCACACTTCTAGGTAATTTTAGGGGAGAGACAGGAGGCTATACAGATTTTTTTTTCATCGGCTACTTAGTGCAGATTAGGAATAGGTGTATGAATACAAAATCGGTATATGTAATCCTGCCTTTCGATAAAATCGTCTCTTATTACCTAAAAAATGAATTTTATAAGAAGCTTTGCATTCCCGAGTGTAAATGAACTTTAGGAGTTACGCTATCTAAATTTCTTCATGAGCAATGTTAGCTACTTGTTGCAGATTAGTATCAGGTACGCCAGAACATACTCATTACATACATCCTGCCTCTTCGATAAAATGTAATCTTACTATATATAAATGCTGTTACATTTCTACGGCAGCTTTGTTTCTGGAGGGCATAATTCCCATGGCCATTTTCTGGGCCTATTTCGAAAGACCACAGGCTATTTACATTTTCCGAGCAACGTTGGGAACTTCAGCTTCTAGTAACTCTCTAGTACAGATTCTGGTAATACAAATGATATTCTGTGGAGTAGAAACATTATTAGTAATAGTGTTGAAATTGAACACAAAAATGAGCTATATTTGAAATGTGTAAATGCATGCCAAATTTTAGTTTAGCAGAACTTGAAAAAAAACGCAGTTAAATCTAAGTACTCGGCACTGAAAGACATATTCACAAGTAACACAATTCTACAGATGACAAAATAAATATAATACATGATCAGTGGCGTATTTAGGATTTTCTTTTAGGGGGCCTATGCAACAACACATGAATAAGCATTTATATTTTTCCTTTTGGGTACGACAAATTTTAATGAAGTTTTGCATATAACAAATTTATTTCAGGGGGCTTAAACCCGATAGCGACCTCCTGAATACACCACTGTACATGATTCATGTGTCACATGAAAACGTTTGACATCTTCTACAACTAAAACTACACAGACCAATAAACAAACTGTAGTTATTAGAGATATTTTGTGTCAAATTTTACGAACCATTAGAGCATATCATTAATGACTTATTGGATATTATGCTAGGTACGGTTGAGGCTATACTGCATGTGTTACCGAAAAGTATTCAAGCAAGTAGTATCAGGAATGATTCTTTCT
This sequence comes from Thermobia domestica, assembly GCF_964235325.1. Lineage (NCBI taxonomy): Eukaryota > Metazoa > Arthropoda > Insecta > Zygentoma > Lepismatidae > Thermobia > Thermobia domestica. The sequence goes on from NC_137462.1 coordinate 275,705,818, forward strand.
GTATACTGTCACGTATTTACAAATTGTCATTTTCTTATTTTTTGGTCATCCATTTCTTCATGAAATAGAAAACAATTCCAGACAGGGAACAAGTTGTAATCTTGATCTTTCAAATAGTCTATGTACAGTACTTACGCATGTATTTAAATTTGAGTCATTGTTCCGGTATGAAATCCCTATCTTCTAGTTGTACAAGAATATTGATCTATGTGTCAAAGTTCATGTCTATTAAACGTAATACTTAAATATCTACTTTGTTTTCAACATTTGTGCTGCTAACTGCATTAATTAAGTATCTCCTAATATAACAAAGTACGGTGTTTAATTAGTACACGAAATACATATATTAGACTACAGTAACTAATCATTACTGATTTATTTACATTTTAAAAAGTTTCATCACCTTGAACATATATATGGCTCTGAATGACAAATGAGTGCACAGAATATACCTGTAATGTAATATCTGGCAAATCTCTAATTAAAAATATAGATCTTTTAAACATTAAATACTAGTTTTTATTGCATAAACGTAGTTAGTTACACACACACACACACACACACACACACACACACACATATATATATATATATATATATATATATATATATATATATATATATATATATATATATATATATATATATATATATATATAAAGTTTATTAATTAACATTTGTAAAAGGTTCGGATGAAATGGAAATGTGACAACCTATTTGATTTATTAGAATTCTATCTAACTAGCGACATATGTACTTTTTTTTATTTCCTTGTCAGTAAATGCTAATCCAGTGTAATGGCATTCATTACCGTTAGCCATCAACTGTTGCCCACAGGTTGGCAATAAGTATTAATTGAAACTTTATCATTATCATGCGCTAATAGGATATTCAACTTTATTTTTCTGCTTCAGTAGCACTTTCATTATGATGATGATTGTTATTATAGTTTTTCATAAAATATGCACAATGGTATATCGAATTACATTATGCAATTGTAACAATGTTAAAATTATATTCATCTTTAATAACATTCCTGTGGTACTGCAGAGGTTTGCAGTACATACGATTATAACAATGCTATGACGTAATATTTGTTGTGTCGACCAACAATTAATTTACGTTGAGCGTGTTTATTCCTTTGATTAATATATGGACTCTGTATTACCCTTGCTTAACATAACATAAACTAATTAGATTTGTATCGAGGAAAGAATTATCCCGGGGAGAGGGTGAGGGGGAAACGGGTGGATAGAACCTCAAAGGGAGAGGCGCACAAACCGAATTATTGATAACAAAAACAAATCCTGATAAAATTACAATGTGTCAATGATATTGACAACGAGCTCATTAGTGGAATGTTGTATTTAGGCAATGCAATAAGACTCCATATATTAATCAAATAAATTAACAACCGGTGGGATTTTGCTTTCGCTGTTATTTGTCAGAGCATTTTATTAAACAATTTCAAATGTACAGTGAAATAAAACATACAAGTATTACATTATTGAAAATATAAATATGTGTTTATTGAACGAGTAATTTGTTATAATACGAGCAATCAATACATTTATGGCGCATCAGCCTTCCTCTTGTGTATTTAACGAATTTCTGTTTCTTACTTATTTTCAGAACATGCAATCGTGATATTTTTAAATGAAACTTTGAACTGAATGATGTAGGAAGTTAAGAACAAATTGAAATTATTTACAGTTTGCTTAACCTTATACTTGGTCTACAAGAGCAATGCTTAAAATGGAGCACGATGTACGAAATCTTCGTACCGGTACACCAATTTCCTGTCAGAACTCAGTCACTGTGTGACATTTGTACCTTTCCCACATTTGAATATTTCTTCTTCTTCTTCTTCTTCTTCTTCTTATTATTATTATTATTATTATTATTATTATTATTATTATTATTATTATTATTATTATTATTATTATTGTTATTGTTATGTGTTTTAAAATCATTATTAGTATGCGATATTGAAACAAAGCTGGAAGTTAATCACGAGAAATTGGCCCAACCACATTACAGAAATATCAAAAATTGTTATGTGAAATTTTAGAGCTTAATTAGTGCTTATTAGTGATCAAGTTCATATAATTAGTGCTCAAATCGTACTAGAGATACGAGGCGATATTGTAAGTTTTAATTATCATAAGGAAGTTAGGATATGATGATGAAATTTTGTCAGTGTTTGGTTCTTATGTGCACGATGTCAAGGAAATTAGCTCCTAATGGTTGTTACTTTCTACAGGGTGCGCCAAAGGTGACCAAGGTACCAGATAGATAAGATTGAGGCTTGCAGTTTAATAAAGTTTCTGCATTTGAAGGGCGACAATGCCAGACAGATTCATGACGAGATGAAGGCTATGTACGTAGATGATTGTATTTTTTATGACACCATTGCAAAGTGGAAAATGAAATACTAAATTGGTCACATGTCCCTCACAGACGACCCAAGACCTGGAAGGCCATCCCTGACAGGGTATGGGGCCACTGTGAAGAAACTGGAGTGTTTAATCCTCGAAGACAGACGTGTAACTATCCAAACTATTATGAGTGAGACTGGTCTCAGTTAGTAGCGTGTGGAAAACTATCCATTACGATATTCACATGTCTAAGGAATCTGCGCGCTCTGATCCTCGTTTGCTGACACTTTTTAGAAGCACCAGCTCATTCATCTTAAGTTGTTGTCGACAAAGCAAGGGCGTGTGGCTTCCAAGTATTACAATATCCGACTTATTCTCCCGACCTTGCACCCAGTGACTTTTCCTTGTTCTCCCAAATAAAGAATCTGTTGTGTGGTAGTCATTTGGCAACATAGATGACGCCATTCATGAAGTGGAAGAATGGTTTAAAGCATAATGTGCAGATTTCTACAATGACGGTATTCGTAAAGTGAAGGAACGCTGGGAGAAATGTATAAATCTGGGTGGTGAGTACATAGAAAGGAATTAACAACTACAACTCATAACAATCCCTGCATCCTGCTTACTTTACTATGATAATTAAAACTTTACGATACCCCCTCGTATATTGTTTACTAAGATGGTAGAGAAAACTTCACACTTTTTAAAAGTGCTCTCAAAATCAAAATTAAATTGTACAGGGATTTAGCGTTTTAATTAGTACTTTTCCTTGCATATGGTCCCAGATTTAGTGCTTACCAAATGAGAACATATGGGGCATATTTATGTTGGAGTACAGTATATGTGAAATTGGCCCAATTACTTTGAAATAATGAAAAATTTTCATGTAGAATATAGTGTTTAATTAGTACTCTCCACCCCATGTATCTCAAAATTAATGATCAATAAATAACGGCATACTTTATTTATATTTGAAGTATATGTGAAGCTGCTTGAACCCCTTTTAAAAAATGAAGAATAATCTGTATCTTCTTCGCAACCCAAAAATTCAGGCAGGAATGAAGATGAATATATTAGAGAATGTAAAATATAGTCTTTAAATTTTATTGCTACTATTTAAGATGATTTTCAGAAACATTAAGATACAGTTCATTGTTTTTTGACAGAAATCACATTCAGTCATTTTAAATACATTACTGTAGGAAGGGTCTCCTAGTTTTGGCCACAAATCATGATCAGCTACTCTCGTTGTTTTTATAATCTTTAAAAATGTTTGACCTCCTATACAAGCCTTGTTTTCGCACTTTTTGAATCGTCTCTTTTCTCTTCAAACCAAAATTAAAACACTTCTCTTTAATCTTCCCTCTGGATGCCTAGCTATGTCCAGTTCCTCCAGGTAAAACACGTTCATTATATCTTTACGATCCAGAAACATCATCAAGTTTCTTTTGAAATTAAAGTGCAGACTTCTCAACGAGCGTACATACATACACATAAAAAGTATTCGTAGATAAATAGAGATAGTCGTATATATGATATATAGACTGAAGGATACAACATATAAACGTATCAAATAATATTACCAAATAATACTATTAAATGAACAAAGTATCAAATAATACTTTCGATAAATTGGACACTTTCAAATATCTAGGATCAATATTAACAGACTCAAATCATATCCACGAAGAAATTAATTGTCAAATGAAAGCAGAAAATTCGTGTTATTATTCAGTTCAAAACTTTTATCGTAGCGAAATCTGTCGAGGACTTTGAATCTTAAAATATATAAAACGATAATCATGCCTGTTGTGCTGTATGGTTGCGAAACATGGTCTGAGGAAAAGACGTAGACTGAAAGTATTTGAGAACAAGTTCTGAGACGAATACTCGGAAAGAAGAGGAACGGAAATGGGGAATATGCGGAAACTCCATAACGAGGAACTCCATAATTTACACCGTTCACCAAACATTGTTAGGGTCATCAAATCTAGGAAGCTCAGGTGGGTGTTAGGTATACCCTAGCCAGCTAGAAAAAAATGCGCAGTGGAATTACAGTATTAATATACCTATGCATAACGTTTATTAGATAGACATCTTTCCTACATCATTGTTCCTCGCAAATAAAACGTTTCACAGACCACTAATGATTAAGTTATTATATTAATAGCTTCTGGTTACCATCTAGCTGGGGTGTTACAAACAGCACATGTTGTATATGTAAAGAAAGATCACCGTCCGGTTAGTTTTATTTCCGCGTTCCTTCGTTGATTCACCTGGTTCTGTAACACTATTCTAACTTCGTCACTGTGTCATATAGTAACAGTGCAGGAATTTTAGGTGAAAATCAGGGGTTTATATATGAAAAAAAAACATACAAGCAAGGAACTTTGCACAGTTGTAGTGCTTGATCTCCTTATCAATATACTAAAAGTCCCCTAAGATTGACGTTGAGCTTCGGCCGCCATATTGAAAAACAGCCGACGATTCTCAGTTTTTCACCGATAACTTTAAAATGAGCAGAGATAGCGTAAATTATAAGGAGTAATGATATGTATAGAATAAAAAACACACATTTTGGTGTATAATACATCTTTCTAGCTTTATTCGTTCAGGGGATACAAAGATTTAAGTTCTGGGGACTCTGTTATTTTGTGCAGATAGTACGGTTTCTCTGACAGAACTCGAACACTATAAATTGCATACTTACTCAAATTGTGCATTAAAATGAAGAGGATAAATATCCAGATTTTGGTGTATAATATTATTATATATCTAAATCAGTGGCTTGTAAATCACACAGTAATAAATCAAGTGGCGATCCGTATAGTTTACAATAAATGTTATTACTTTGTCGTAGACATAAATGTCTATTGAGCATAGTTTATTTTTATTAACAAACCTCTAACTTTGAGATAATATTTCTGCAGTGTTTATATTATTTTCAAAGGTATCACTACATGTTTATATCTAAGGATGCTAAAAATACATTAGAATACAACGATTTATATTGAAAATTATTATTATTAAAAGTATGTTCTAAAGTTTGTTCCTTTGTCTATGTAATTTAAATGTTAAATGCATGTAATTCATCTTCATTTTCTTGCAAAGTAGGAACAATTGGGTAGTTATCACACGAAACACACTGACAATAACCACACATGAGCTAACAAGGTAACCCATCTTTGAAACAAACACAAATATCTTTACACCCACAAGATATTATGTGGAATAACTCAAAAGGAGCAGGTTCCAGGTTTGAGCAAATCGGCATCATTTTTTTTATGAGATTGCATCCATCCCCAGTTTGTAGGCTGCAATGAATTTCCTTTCCATTCTTGCACTAGATGATATACACGGAAAGGATGTTGGTTTGGTGCTGCAATTTGTTGGGGGTACTAACACTGCGAGATCAAATCTAGAACTTAACGTTTGATTACCGGTGAGAAAATTGTACCCATAATAACGGTACTCATCAATTTTCTAACCTTTCTTGGCACCATAGAGATGAAGCAGAGATCCTTCATCAGCCTCTGCTATTTTTTCTTGGTAGAGAATGGATCATTTAACACTTAAATTGATGTCCTCAAATCTTTACCATTCTGGTGAAGACGCATGACTTGAAATATACCTTTTCGGTATATAGCCGAAGTTGTATCATAACCTGTTGATGCTTGCAAAATTAACAGTACATCACATATTTCTTTCCCAAATAATAACTGTTGCTAGTAAATATTAAATATAGTTTTCTGTTTCTTAGTCCCAGAGCAGACTTTAGAAGCCACAAATCACACTGTTAACAGAATCAAAAGATCAGTGTCCTCACCGATAACAACAACAAGAACTTAACATTTTGCATTTTCCATGGCTAACGATTAAAATATCAGTTCTTGCCAAACCTTCACATTGGACTTCAAACAAAGAGCTACCAGTTCATTAATTAAGGCAACTTTATTTATTGCGATTACCTAAAATTGCAATTGCAATTTATAGTAATACAATTCTGTCAGAGAAACCGTACTATCTGCACAAAATAAGAAAGTTCCTAAAGCTTAAAACTTCATATCTCTTAAACGAATAAAGCTAGAGGGATGTGGTATACACCCAAATGTGTATTTTTTTATTCTCTACATCTCATTGCTTTTTATAGTTTACGCTATCTCTGCTAAAACTGGAGTTATCGGTGAAAAACTGGAAATCGGCGCCGTTTTCCAATATGGCGGCCGAAGCTCAAAGTCAATCTTAGGGGACTTTTAGTATGTTAAAAAGGAGATCAAGTACTACAACTGTGAAAAGTTCCTTGCTTGTATGAATTGTTTTTTGTTTTTCTCACAATATTCCTGCACTATAATACAAACAATGTGTTAATTACAAATCTAGATTCTTATTATTGAAACAACCCGCAAAAATGGTGCTCACGCTGCGACCAGCGCCTTGTGTTGATTAAGTAACTAACTCTGTGGCCTACGGGACTCGGAGAATCACTGTCGCGTTCACAAAAGCTCTCCATTGACTTCTACCCTTAACTAACTTCTTCCAGTTTCTATTGTATATTCTTATTTCTATGAGATCCATCTTAATATTGCCTTCCCATCTGCGCCTAGATCTTAGAAATGGTCATTTTTTTCGTTTGGTTTCCAGTTAAAACTTTGAAAGTGTTCGTAGTTTCTTCCATCCTGGTTAAATAACCTGCAGTCCTGAGCCTCCTAGATTTGATTGCTCTAAGAATGTTTGGTAAATAATACAAATTATGCAATTCCTCGTTGTGAATTTTCAGCTATTCTCCATTCCCGTTCCTCTTGGTCCAAATATTAGACTCAGGATCTTGTTTTCAAATACTTTGAGGCTGCGTTCAAATACTCAGAGTAAGCGACAATGTTTCGCAACCATACAGGACAACAGGCATGATTATATATTTAAAGCCTAAAATTTCTTGACAGAATTCGCGGTCGCGTAACAAATTATTTTGAACCGAATAATCGATCCACTTAGTCGAAAATTTATTTTAAATTTTAACACATTATAATTTTCAGCATTACAATTCCGACTAACTTCCATGTATTTACTTTTCTCTGCATTTACATCCAAACCCATATCCCTGTAAGCGTTTAATAAGACCTCTGCATTTCTTTCTATTGTTCTTCTTTCATCACGTACTATATTTACACCATCAGCATACGCCTGGTAAATACCATTAAGTTCTGAACTCTGGTTGCTGTCTTTGATTTTCTTTATCTTTAAGAATCTTGTTATAGATTACTCCATAACAAAGTTGAACAATAACGAAGACAATTCATCTTCTACTTTCAAGCCATTCTCAACGCTTGTGTTAAAATTAGGTGATGTAATGAAATAGACTGAGAAAGCCTGTTCTATGGTAATCAATATTGAAAACAGAAGTGATTTATATCTACTACTGCCGGTGGAAACAGAGGGATAAGATCGAAAAATAGAACATATTCTTGGGTTGCAGAATCCATACCTGAAGACCATATTCCGCTATGTTATACTGTCTTTCTTCTTGTACCTGCAAAAAGAGAAACGGATGGACATAAAAGAATCACCTTAACTTTGCTTTAGAACGCTAAAATATAGGTGTGATCAACTGATATCTATTGAAAGACAACATTTGAGAAAGTACTCATAATATTTAACTACCTTTGTACACAATGTAAAGAGATGTATAGCCAACATATCAGAGTACTTGCATTTCAGAAGTTGTTATCATAAGAATTCAAACGTATGTCTCATTGTGTGACTAATCTACGAATGCCATCCATGTAAAATTTGGAAGGGTGGCGTTTGACCAATGGATGGACTGTAACCTAACTTCATTTCGTCATTCGAGTGAAGCTTTTGATCTCTCAACGTCTTCCAATGCCCAGGCGTTTATTTGCAGGAATAGCTTCAGACACCGTTGCACAATTAACATTACTGAGCTAGACTGGAAGAACTGCTTATTCCTGCACGTTATTCCCGGAACAATCAATCACTGTTATTTGTGAACGCATGCGTTGTCATATATGCTCTTTATTCGACGAAACACTTAAGCTGATTAACATCTTTCAGCAGCGAGGAACTGTGTGACCACACTTTGAACTTGTTTCGAATGCAGAACGTTATATTTCAACAGTGAATCCAGCAACGACAAAAACATGAAACTATTATCTCCGCCGTGCATGGGCAAAGACGTATAAAGTGATCTATCACTAAAACTACACTATAACGAACGGGTTTCCGTTGGTCAATCATAGAATTGAAATCTTCTGATGTTGATTTCAAGAAGAGTGTGAAGAAAGATCAGATACTCAAAGGACAATTTACATTTCTTGAAACAATTTCTGTGTAAATATTTAAAAAAATACCGAATATTGAATACTCTCATCTTTACCGGTACATTCTATATAATATTATATTTGTATAGCTCGCATTCCGTTCCCTTACCATCAATGATTTTTGCGTTTCATTTAAGCCTTTTTGTATTTGGTCATAATCTCAGGACTTGATAAATCAACTATCACCATTTTAAAAGAAAGAAAAGTGAATGTATGTTTTAAAAAAAGAAATGTAAAAAATAACAAGAAATAAACCTGCCATCAAAGTTGGTATCATCATCATCTTTACATTTTCTTTTATTCTCCGGAGATTATCAAATCACAAATAACGATATTTCCGTCACCATATTCAAGTTTACGTGTGAAGCCTTTTCAGAGGAGAGAATTAGTGCAGCTGCTTTTTTTATGGTTCAGATAACATTCGCTATGAGTTGTAAAATGTTCCGTTGGATAACACAATTTATGCAAGATAAAGCTTGAAATTTGGGTTCTAAATATCAAGGAGAAAAAATGGCCATAACGACTACAAGAACACAAAAGGCAAGTAACGGAAGCTGAAAGAGTAATGTCTATTTGTTTATTGCAGCTACTTCGTGTGTTCGGAACAACGTCAGTAGATTTGGTTATAACGTATCAGGCAGTTGGAAATTTGTCGAGTGAATCCCATCCGTTGCTCTTAACCATTGTTTTTGACAGTAATTATGAACTAATCTTCGTAAGGAGAAGCTACGACAGACGACAAAGATAGGAATGGACAAAGAAATGGGAATGAAACGTAAGAGAGAGAGAATAAACGTTGTCACCGAGTAGTATCAGACGAAGAAGAAGACAGAATGTGAGACTTGGAAGGAGGACCGTGTGGCTCGTTGAATGTGGAGTTATTATCTCAACGTTTTAAGATAAATTTGACGCTTCACCACTCCTCATCTTAAAGAAGAGAGCCTGAAGGAGAACAACGTTCGGTCTTCTCAGAGTGAGAAACAGCGGAAACAAAATTTATACAAGATAAACCATATTCTTTCAAATTCATTTTTCATTACCTTAAATCACTTCTGTATGTGGTAGTCTATTTGACTAAATACGTTGTTAATGTATTTGATAAAATATGTTGTTAATAATTGATGGGGCAATCTATTCCTTGCTGCTGCCGGATTCAATCAGAAGCAATAGATCCTATTGCATCAAAGCAAATGCTTCCCATGTTTCATGGAAATCAAAAAAAGTTTGAACGTAATCTTGGAACTTTTCCTAAGTAGTATATAAAGTTCCCCTTTTCTACTGTCTCACCTTCCATCTTCAAATGGATCAAATCTTAAGTCGTTAAAAAATACTACACATTTCACGATAATTTCACAAAATTGGTTTTGCAACACACATCCCATATACAGGATGTAGCAATGTTTGAAACCAAAGACATATCCGCAGTCAATAAGGAACAGACACAGGTAACACAGTATTTAGTATCTTTCAATGTGCTGTATATGTGATCACATTCACAATGGGCTTCATCGATGAATGAAACCTCGTCAACCGCATTAATAACTTCTACATGGTGTTGAAACCGGCTACAGCCTACAGACTGTAATAAAATTATTCTTGGAAATCCACACAACAGATACCCTGAGAGTCACAACACTGTTGTGAATACTCATTGGAATCCCTCTTAACAGCACTCCTACAAAATGATCAATTGCGTAAACATCTGGAAAGCAGCACATAATGAGAGTTGCATAGTCATGAAAATTGTTAGCGAGCCATTTTTGGGTGGTATGGGCTGTACGAATGTAGCGAAGTCCTCCTGAGAATCGTACGACCTTCTACGTGCTACAGTACAGCAGTAACCCAGGACCTCAAAAACGTATTCAATACTTCAGTGTAAACAACGGCGTTGATCCTGAAAACTTGACGAATGAAATATTGATACATCACGTTGCTTTCATTACTCACTACCTTCAGAACCATCACTGAGGCTGAAAATTGGGTTCGCATTGCAGTCGGAACCTCCTCATCCTTTTTACACAGCTACCGATCATTTCTAGGGTTCATCTTCTGTCCTTGGGCAAAGTTTTTATCATCGGAAAATAGCAGCGCCTTCTGATCTCCTCCAAATGTTTCGAATTGTTCAAGAGATGTATGGATCTAGTCAGTTGGTTTATCTCGAATGTCTCGGACAGGAACTGCCTCTCTGCTTTGCGTACGATTTCTAATGAAGTTCTCATGGATTGCAAGTCGAATGGTAGCTTCATTAACTTGCATCCCTCTGCGATATGCCCGCATGGACTTCCTAGGATCCTCACCGATTGCAGCTTCTCTTTCAGCTGCGAGTCTACATAAGACATGGATCTACAACTTAACGTGGAACGCGAATTACACGAGTCCCACCGGGAATCGAAACCCGTATCACCTATAGGTATCTCATGGGGGACACAGGGACATGTAAAAACTAGTCGAAAGTGAATGATATTTTTGTAAAATCCATAGTTTTTGAGATCAATGACATAAATTGTGATATGCCCGATATCGTTCACATCAAAGTTTAGCCTTATGGACATGGAAATTTAACGGGATGGATGAAAATTAAAAATTACAAATTAGAGTTTATTCAACAGTTTTCGGAGTCTCTGAGATGAACAATGACAACCCCTATACCATTAAAGTCCAAGGCGTTACTCTCCGTAAGTTTAGTCATTTCCTCCTGCCTGGAAATGCATCCGTACTATTCATTTCGATTAAACTACCTACTCTAACGGGAAAAAGGATCTCAAATATATCTTTGAAATATAAATCTATTCTTCCCTCGCAACGGTGGATATTTCAGCTGGAAAGTGAATAATTTAAGAGTTAATGGGTATCTTATATTTAATTAAAATAGAAATATGTATTTTCTGAATTTTGTATATGAATTGTTAGTTCATGCTTTATCTAGTAGAAAATGGTGCATCCAGGATATATTCTGAAGTATTAGGGAGAACTGTGGAAAGAATATTTTCTTAAAATACTATCAAATTTAGTGTGAAACTTAATAAAATTGAACACAAAGACGAATTTTCTCATACTAGTATCAGTAATTTAAATCACCAACATTTCAAAATCAGTTCACATGAGTTACAAAGCTGTTTACCTCGACGAAACACCCAATTATTTTCATAATGTTTCAATGTTAACATGATTGCAACGAAATTGATTGTCAGCGAATTTCTTCATACGTTGTACTCATTATTAAAAATGTTTATGGTTTGATACATTGTTTTACTTTGTAGTCGTTATCAGCTAAAATCTAAATATGCAATTTTAACTCAAGTACGATGTTCTTTATATGCAACTTTTCATTTTATTCGTTGGGTATAGTTTTATATCAAGTATACTCATATAAACAAAGAACTTTTTGATACTTTCTTATTTAAATGTAACAATTATTATCTTTTGAAGTATTCACTTATTTCAATTAAAAAGAACAAGTAAAATATTATTTCCGTTTATAAAAAATGTATATAAAAATTATGTTGCCAAGGATTGAACGTGAGACTTAATAGTCACAAGTCAAACAACTTACGACAGCTCTACACATCCTTGCCTAGTTTTTTTATTATTATTATCAGCAGAACAGGTGAAACTTCTCGGCTCACATATTGACTCACGAGCTGCATTGATTCCCATATTATGTTTTCAACTATAGGATTTATCATGTCTGCGCTATGCATACTCACGGGCTCGATTCGCGGTGCATTGAACAATACTGTAGTTCAGGTTTTATCTTATACTGTAGGTCTACGTATCATAAAATCTCGCTGCTAATAAAAAGGGACGATAAACTTCAATAATCTAATCTAACTCTTAAAGTTTCAAAACTACATACTCTTTACGTTTCATTTAAATTACAGCTTGCCCTTCATCTGAACTGAAATAGTTGTATGAGTTTCTCCATAAGAGGTTTAGCCCCGTTGGCTTGAAGTAATCGTACCTGGGCTGGGGAGACGCCTGGCTTCGATTCCCGGTGGAAACTCATGTGATTCGAATCCCACGTCTCTCAAAGCAATTTTGAGTCCACAATTCATATAGATTTGGTGCTCGAGAGGAACGTCAAACTTCAAATAAACCACAAAGAATATTATAATGGCCGATTTATGATGCCGGTAATTTTGGAACTAAAGTTGAAAAATAAACCTCACTTTACTAAAGAAACCTTTGTAACTTTTGTAGTTTGTTTGGGAGACCCGGGTTGAAATCCCGGTAGGAGCTCATGTCGTTCGGATTCCACGTTAATCAGTAGGTCCGGTCTCGTATAGCCTCACTACTGAAAGACACATTAAACTCAAAATCAACTCAACTCTTGTAGTCTGTATATGTTGAGTCAATTTAGAATAACAAGACAGTCATGCTTATACTAAATTTGAAATAAATTGAGATACAGTGTATGCTTTGACAGATTTTTAGTCCTATCAGTTTAGTCTTAGCCGTTAATTCCCTAGTCAAAATATACAATCTTCAAAATCAATTACAAATTCTTATGCAACCTTCTTTTCCTTAGAGTACTTTGTGGTCACATACCCGTCACGGCGATGTTAAAGCACTTTTGGCGGTGAGGATACATTCTAATATTTCCTTATGATCAAAAGCACATAGTAACTTGTCCTTAGCTAAGAAAAGATGTTAAATTGAATTAGGAATCAGGGAATTAGAAATTACATTTCTAGGCTTTCGGCATCTACGATGATGTTAGCCTGTCACGTAAGAGGGATAAGGTCTCTCGGCGATCACACTATCCGAGGAAAGGGAAAGAAGAAAGGATTGAGGAAGGAAGGAAGCGGCCTGTGATCTGCATGTTAGGTACCATCCTGGTATTTGCCTGGTGTGAAAGAGGCAAGCCCAGAAAAACTCACTCAGAATAGCTAGCCTGAAAATGCTTTTACACTTTCTCGACCGAGTGCCCTAACTGAGAATCGTTAAATTTTATGAGTTTTGTAGGATTTTACGCAGTTAGTGTCACAAAAACTGGAAAAAAATGAAAAATCGATGCTTTAATCCTAATCTTGTAGAAGGAATGAGGGGATTAAAACCCGGTAATTTCCCTTACGACCGCCCACTGCGAAGCTCATTAACCTTCAACTCATTTTCCTGATGTATTAGACTATTATTCTAACTTACATTTGATCATGTTGTATACTACCATCAGAAAACGAATGAAATTCAGGCGTGCATAAACACTCATGCTCATAACAAAATGTGTTCCAAAGGAAATAGTAATGAAGACAGGAAACGGTTAATAATGCCTGAAAGATTCAGAAGCAAAGTAGAGCGGATCGTTTTAGTGTTTAGAAACTTCTGGATCTTCTGCATCAGCGGTGAACGATTAAAAATCAAACTCGCATTTCATCAGCGTCAAAAGCAAAATAAATGGAAATGTGGTATATGAGTCCAATTTTAAATGAACGATTCTAAGAAACAGTTTTAACGACTCTCGTATACAGAGATGTATATATATTTCTTTTATCATCCTTCATGTGTGTGAGAGCCTGTTCTACGTTCTATAACATTGAAATGAAGAGAGCGAGATTTAAAGAATATCTGGCGTACTTCTGTATTACTTTGAGTAGAGCTAAAAGGGCATCATTATAAAGGCAACTAAAGCAGAAAAAGAGTTCTCCCTTCGTATTTCTATCTTCAGATGGAAAAGGTAGTTTACATTCTGGTCTTTTGGAAACATCGAAACGAAACCAACTCACTGGAATACTGGACAGTGTTGCCAAACTATTTTATCTAAAATTACTATTTCAGTAAGAAGAAAATTTATTGGTATATGTGAATTTTAAAATGTTTATAATTGTATAGTTGATGGATATACAAAGTCAAGGAATATGAAATAAATATTCTAGTTTTTCGTTTTGTGTAAGTTAAACTAAAGGGGCAGGAAAATTAATGAGATTGAATAATTATAGAAGAGTTGGTTAAATGAGAGGAAACTTACAAACACGATGATTTTGTCCACTACAAACTGGTGATATAAAGGAACCTTATCTTTCAATATATAGGAAAGGTGCCGAATACAAGATACTGTTTGATAAAAATGAACACAATCCTTACCAACAGATATTTCATTGAAATAGTCCCTTCTAAATGTTCTGTTATGTTTGTAGATTATAATTTGAAAGTTTTGAAGCAATAAGGAAATATTGAAAGAAATATATATATGCTTTGGTACAAAGTAGCATTTCTCTCAGTTCTGAAAAAAGTTGCCCAATATCGGATAGTAAGGGTTCTTAATATCGGACGGAAATTAAATGAGAAGGACTTAAGGAACACCGCAATTAGAGAAGACTGTGCATTATTTGAGTTACATTACATGGTGTAAATATATACAAAACGTAAAGTTGCAAAACATGTAGATTTAACTAAACTTTGTTCTATAAAATAGATTACTCTCTAAATATGTGCATATGTAACTTTATCTTAACTAAACATTGTTTTACAAAATCGTAGACGTTTTCAACATGTAGACTCACTTTGAATTAATCATTGTTCTATCAAACATACAACTTTCTAAATATGCACATTTTCTGGTACTTTAAACATTGTTCAACGAAAGAAGCTACTTTCTAATAATGTACATTTATTTTAACTTAAAGTTGTTCTACTCATCTGTAGTAGGATCTACCAAGAAGTTAAATTGCTGGCAATAATCACAAACAAAGTATTTCTACGTTTTCGGATCAGTGCCTACATATAGCTCGTGTGCCCATTTAAAGCATTGCATACATCGTATCCATAGTTCACCACCTTTGTCAAATTTATACGACTGTGAACAAAACATTGAATTTTGGACACCTTGAGGAACCCCATTTTCTTTCCCTTGATGGCAGCAACAGCTTGGAGCATAGCCTGAGAATCCCACTTCTTCCTTCGAGCGATTTCTGTCAATTGTAATAACCGAAGAATGACATCAGCCTTACCGTTCCCTAATATCTAATATCCGATATTTGGAACCTCTGCACTATCCGATAGTTGGCAACGTAGGTCGTATGGCAATTTTCAACTATATACATCAAGTAAACAAAAACGAACCACCAAAATATCATGTAATTTAAGACTACTCTTCTTAGTCTGTTAGTATAGTATGAATATGATTAGGTTGTCTTTACAGACGACATAATGCAATCAACTGCAGTATTGGAAATATTTCATAAGGTCAAAATCACAAAACACTTCACCACACAAATAAACATGTTGCGGGATATATCATAACTTAAGTCTGTAATGGACCACCTATTGGTGTGCAGTTACGATAACGCCCGCTAGGCTGCAGCACCTCACACGGAATATTTCTCGGTATCCGACATTGGGAAACCATCCGATATTCGGCATCTAGACCCTAAATCTACGTTTTTAAGGGGTATTGTCGTTTCCATATTTACTGATTTATTAAGTTTCAAGAACAAGATCAGATTTTACAACTGAACCTAGATAGTTAAGAACCCACTCCTTAAAGTAGGATCCGAAATTCCTTTGGGTTTATGTCTGAGAGAAGTATACACCCAGGGATCGAACGCGGGACCATGTACATAAAAAATACACAGGACTTGCCCATGTACGAGGTGTGGTCAAAAGATACAGTGAATAATTTTATTAGAAACAAAGTAATAAGTTTACATGGAATTTGATTTAATCTCCTTCAAAGTACTGTCTTTGGCTAGCAATGCACTTATCTCAAGGTTGAATCCATGACTGGAAGCATTTCTAGAAGGCTTCTTTTTAAGACCATTTAGCTCCTCTATCGTGGCTGTTTCAGTGTCAGGAATGATGTCAAAACGTTTTCCTTTAAGCACGGTTTTAATGTTCGGGAAGAGACAGAAATCGTGGCATGGTGCTATATCTGAGAGCACAGCGAATGTGGACAGACAGAAATTTTTTTTTCTGCAAACAACCCGCAGATCAAAAGCAAGGTATGGCATGGCACGTTTTCATGGTGAAGAAGAAAGCCACTTTCCCATTTAATCAGCGGTTAAAATGCTTTTTATAGATCCATACAAAATGTTTAATTGTTTGGAAAGCTTTCGAATAGTCATTCGACTGTTTGAGCAAATCTTTTGTACCACTTTTTGTACGTTTTCATCTGTTTTTGACGTAGGAGGACATCTCGATCGTTGCTCGTTTTCAACCGACTCGTTGCCGCTTTTGAATCGCTCGTACCACTTGTAAACAGTTTTCAATGCCACCACTTCATCGTTATACACTGATTTTGACATTTCGTGAGCTTCTTGATTTTTTTTCAGCTCAGAACAAAACGTAGGCACGCGACAGACACTGTCAACACGTCCTCACTCTTCTGCCTTTGGAAGCCAACTGACATGATACAACTCATTCAAACTCAACACTGATTGTACGAAAGGTTGAGGCCTTATTTGTTGAAATGGACAAAACATCGATAGATGGCACTGTGCAACGACATTCACAGCACATTTCGATTACATCTTGTACACCGTGCCTCATAGCTATAAAATTAGGTTGTTTCCAGATTAATATAATATCAATGAAGTAGCTGTTCTCCTCTTTGGCTACTGTACAGTCTTGTTCAAGAACATATTGTCACTCACTTTTAATTGAAAAGGTGTAACGATATAAAAGAACAATTAAGTATTTCTTTTAGAAATAAAGATTAATCAAGATTGATTGATTTTTATTGCTAACTACTAGGCTTTTATATATAGTGGAAAGAACTTTTAGAATACCCTGTACCTTGCTTATCTCTTATATAACCATCTGCTTGAGAATATTATTACATGGTTTTCATAAAGTCTGGACGGATTTAATTTGCTTGTAATTTTCATAAAAATGCTCATAATGAAATCAAATAAAGTGCAAACGGTAGCGGAAGGATTAAATTTTTAGTTGGCAACACTGTTACCGTATCAAAGATGGCGTCAGTGAAAGAGAAAGCGCAATGTGTTCTGTGGTACGCAGAGCTAAAATCACCAATTCTGGTGTGTCGAAAGTTCACCAAAGAGTTCAAAAAGCTGGCACCGACTGAGAATGTAATCCGAAAGTGGTATGCTAAATTCTTGGAGACAGGAAGCGTCCTGGACCGGGAGGCCGGCCGCCAACATCGCCTGCAACAGTGAGCAGGGTAAGGGAAAGCATCATTCCAGCGCCGCGTACGCGAATGTGTGGACGTAAATGGCGCCCAGTTGGAGGTGTGATGGTGAATGAACTGAGCTGGTGCAGATTACAGGGTAAAAATTTAATCCTTCCGCTACCGTTTGCACTTTATTTGATTTCAATACGAGCATTTTTATGTAAATTAGAAGCGAATTAAATCCGTCCATACTTTATGAAAACCCTGTACATTTCGAATTCATTCCTGAAAATTTCAGATCTTATTCTGCGATCTTGAAGCATGAATGTCTTTTATTTACATTATTTTCAACGTAACTTCAAAGAGAATTTGATTGTCAATTCGACCCTTTTTATAATGTATTCGAGTCTAAAATTTAGGTCAAGTCTAAAATTTCAATGACATTTTTGTAGAATTCTCGTATTAACTTTCGTGTAAAATGGGTTCTTGTCACCATGCATGACATTTCCTCAGGTTGAGGATCGAGTTGAAGGCCTCTACATATTGAGGTTAGCTCCAAATGTATCGAATAAGAACTCGCGAAGAGGAATGGTCCTCCAGCTTGGAGGTTTGACGTGAGGCTTGTTAAAGAAGGCATTTTTTTAAATAAATATTCACAGAAGCCTCGGACTAGAACTGATAACTTGGCACGACTTCAACAAAATAAAATGGACAGGAGATTTGGAGCATCGAATATTATAAGTCTTTATAGAGCAGGCACGTTAAAATCCGTAACGAGTGAGTTAGAGAAATATAGGATGGGACTAATAGGACTTTAGGAAGTTAGATGGAAAGAAAGGGAAGCAGTGAAATCTGGAAATTTTACATTCTTTTACGAGGAAGGAAAATAAAAAAAATACCAACTAGTAACGGAGTTTTTCACCCTCAAACGAATAATATAAGCATTTAAACGTGTTGAGTTTGTTAATAATAGATTTTCTTTCATTACTTTTAAGAGTCGATAGTGTGACATTATTGTTTTAAATATACATGCTCCAACGATAAATCCCAAGATACGATATGAAAATTCTCCTGTGGATTTGAATGCGAAGGTGGGACGAGAAGATATTTTCAAACCGATTATAAGGAATGGAAGTCTGCATAAGGAAAGTAATGACAACGGTGTTAGACTCGTGAACTTTGAAACATCCAAAAACATTATATTGAAGAGTGCAAAATTCTAACATTGTGATGGTCATAAATATAGTTAAAACCAGTAGAAAATAAAATACATAATAAAAAAGACAGTCTAGCATAATAGATGTGCGGTCGTTTAGAGGAGCTGATTGTAACACTGATCACTAACTGGTAGCTGCGATAATAAGAGAGAGATTATCGTTGAGTAAGGAAAATATTCACAGAGATGTTTAAAGAAATTATAAGAAAGCCAGTTGAGAGTGAAGTCCAGAAATTTTACATTCTTTTACGAGGAAGGAAATTTAAAAAAATACTAACTAGTAACAGAGTCTTTCACCCATAAACGAATAATATCAGCATTTAAACGTGTCGAATTGAAGTGTCGAATAGATTCTCGGTTTTAGAAGGCTTGGAGTGCACTTATGTTAAGGATACTTGGTTTGAAATAAGAGATAGCATTAAAATTTCAACTAAAGAAAAATTATGGCACATGGCAATAAAAAGGGATAAACCATGGTTCGACCAGGAATACACTAAACTAGCAGAGAAGAGAAAACAGGCAAAACTGCCAATACTACAAAATCCGAACGACGTAAATACACAAAATTTCGTAGACATCAGGCAGGAAACATCCAAAACTTTTAAAACAAAGAAACGCGATTTCTTAAAGTTAATGTTAATGAACTTGAAGACAGTAATAAAAACAGGAATATTCGGAACATCCGTAAGGGCATCACCAAATTTAAGAAAAGCTATTGACCTCCTGCTCACATATTAATTAAAGAAAGCAGACAGAACAGTTGTTACTAATAGCCGCTTGAATAGATAAAAAGAATCCTTTACGATTTGCTTAACACACAGCCAGAAAGTAATATTCGTGGGGAAAGTGAAATGTACACAGCAGAACCGTATGTTACAGAGCCTAACTGATCAACAGTCAAGAAAGCTGCATTGGCAGAAGTTGCACTACAGCACTCACTTCCGTACTCTGATCGCATACTATTTTCTTCTGACTATCGCTATCGCTCATAATCGGATTAGAAAAAGCCCAACGAAAATAAGCTTCTCTCAGTTTTCATTGGCTCTTTGCGTTCTACTTACCAATAGAAGTCGCAAGTAATTGGTAAATCGCCTGGACGTATTAAACGTTCTCATGTTTCTTATTTAACTTTTCTACGCTGGACAGGGATTTAAACGAATGGCTAGACTCTCACGTTGGGGGACCTGATGAATCCCCTAATTATCACAGAGACATAATTGATACATCATTGGATAGTTTACGAAACACAGATTCTAACGAGGTAACATTTATGATATTTTCACCCTATTCGTAGAAGAAGAAGAAGAAACAAGAAGTCCTAAAATATATGAAAAAATAGATTTTTGGAGGGGGACTTGTAGTCTTTGCAGTCACTCTACGTTGACAAAATGATGCTGACATATGTGACACATGTGACAATAATATAAAGAACGGTAGTCTTTGCTGCGATACAAAGTGAGATAAGAATCCAGAACGAAATTCCCATAAAAACTCCTGTATAACATTTTCGAAGGTCTGTTGCAAACCGTCCCATTTTTCGTTAACATTTCTAACAGAGTTTTGCCTTATCTTGGTGTCAGGAATCATCTCCCAAACCATGGTGGAAAGACTACAAGGTGGATGCAATGCAGTGCTACATTCTTGTCGCTCTGGCACATGACGTCATTTTGGTCGCAGACGTGGCCAGCGAGAGTCAGATGAACTTTTAACAAGCGCTTACTTGCTGGTATCTTACACGCAAACTTCTCTTCTATTTATAGTGATCTTCAACGAAGTAAAAATTTTAGTACAAATAATAATTATATAAACGTAATGCAATCAATGCTTAAGCTAAGTGAATTCAAAGGAAGATATTTACAATAGCAAAAGAAACAGCAATATCAGTTCATAAATATATTAAACAACTTTGAAGCTTGAACAAGCCAATATTACTCACTACATTTTCTGCTTTTTTTCTTTCTTTTCTTTTCTTTCTTTCTTTTTCTTTTTTAAACATCTGAAGTAATACACTCGAGTATGTATAGGCCTGAATAATCTATAACACAGTGTGTCGTTAATGCATTTCATTATTATATATTTATGTATGCTCAAGTATATTTTCGTAACACATTGATCGGTTTTGATTTACTATTATTATTATTTTGCTTGAAAGAGAATTCTTTACTGATGACCCCATATAAATTTTGAAAATATCTCAAGGGACAATTCCTGGTTTTCGTAAACAGAAATGCACGTACGTATATTTTCGTTATGCTAGGACAGTTTTTTTTTTTTTTAAAGAGGTTGCTCTCACGTAAGTTTCGTCAGAATCTCAGAGGAGGTTAAAAACTTTATTGAACAGGGACGCACGTATTTAATATTTTAAACATCGTTTTTATTTTTGATTTATAAAAATAAACATCTTATTTGAAGTCGATGATCGCTTATTTATAGAATTTGTATTTAAACAAAAGGTTTGGTGAAACTGACAGTTCTCTGAATATTAGTGTCAAAATTTACGCCATAACAAACTGTATTATAAAACATTTGTACGAAATAAAACGTTATATATACTATTGTGTTCTAAAAATATATAGAAATAAATATGTATATACGAAGCACCTCAAACAAAGAAATTGCAACTTGACTATTTCAAGCAAGTAACAAAGTACTAGGCGTAGGTGAAGACGATATAGGGGTGTAACAGCTAGATTAGAAAACATATAAAACATAAAATTACATAACTTGCTTAATTTTCTTCATAAGTTTTCTCTTTTCTGTCCCGTGGACTAAAGAAGACAAAAGATAAATGGAAGTGAATGACTATGTGAAATTTGGTAGAATGAGAATGCAGGAGTGCCCCGAGAAACTCACGGACACGATGTTGTCCACCACAAACTCACTTGACCGAGAAGCGGACCAGTATCCCTTGCACCAGAGGTGAACCTTCTGCCACTGAGCCACCGTGCTTCCTTGATTGGTTGAGAATCTACCATATTTTTAAATTTACTGCAGTCATTCTTAATTTTGTAATTCTGGAGGGGGCCCCTAAATATGTATATATAATTATCCAAAGTTATGATTAAAATGAACAAAAATTTCAAAATCTGAGTGTAAAAATGTCCCGGCAATGTCGCCCTGACATGGTAGGTTGATACTTTATTCTCTTTATCTGATACATTGTTATATATCTTTGTAACCGTTAATCGTTATTACGAACCTTCCATTCGTTAGTTAATTTGAAGTGCAATGTCCCGTTTTAGCACCAAGGCTACAGGGAATGCAGACCTCCAGTATGAAATGGGACCTGAACTACTTTAACGCGTTCAGTGCTCTCCATTTGCATAACTCGAGGTAGGTAAGCCTCCTAGATCATCGTGCCTCCCTTCTCGAGTTACATGCCTACCTCTGTGAGGAAAATTTTGTGTCAATATCTTATGTAGAAGGAAATGATGATAGAAATGATAACCTCTGTCGGTTCCCCTCATGATTTCGAATCCGGGTCTTGCCTGAAAGTTCGTCTTTTTAAATCGTACTATTGGATTTTTGTATGCAGAATCAACACAAACTACAGGGTACTCTAGCCCTATATACTATTATTACATACTATTAATACTAAAAAGAAACTAGATAATGAAATCGCTTTTTGTAATTTCATTTAACGTTGTATTTATTAATTACTTTTATGTAAAACTTACCATATTTTAGGTTTATTTTGTCCTGTCGCCTGCAAGCTAAAATCCATTTCTGGAGACATTCCCCCTCTTTTTGAGGAAATCTAAAGTATTTTATATTAGTTCCCTTAGTTTTTCTGTAATAATTACTACAGCCGTACACTGCACAGTTAGACATTCTCGATATCATTTAAAAGAACAAAGTAACAAAGAATTTCCACTTGTCACCTAAAGCCGCGCCTTTTCCCGTTGTCTCTTGCAAACCAGATGACGTCACAGCCACGATAGCGCTCCAGGCGACATGCGCATGCAACCACCTTGTAGTCTTTTCACCATGTCCCAAACGTTGTCGGTGTTGTTTTGAAACATCCTGTGTATGTATAAATGAAAGTGACCATGTTTGTAACTTAATAACTCTTGAACACCCCGACCAATTTCGATAAAATTTTCAACATAGATGAGGTTCGAATCTTAGATGGTTTCCATCATTTCACTTTGACGGTGTAACGTAAGGAAGGGGAGGGGTATATATATACCTATAAAAATGGAAGTAACTATGTGCGTGACTCAATATTTGACCGATCTCGATCAAATTTTGTGATTCAGGCCTGGGATGTTTTTTTATGATTTTACTTTGATAGTGCAACTTGGGGGAAGGATATATATATATATATATAATCGAAAATGACCGATATTAGTGTTAAATTCAGCTTTTTGGTGTCGTTGAGATGAACACTGACACTTGAGATGCCGTTTAAATCCAAATTCATCTTTGCAACTTGTGAAGGGGAGATATATGAAAATGATTGAAAATGACCAGTATTAGAGAGCGTTTCAGTAACAGTAAGATATGACTAACGGAACGTATTACTATTTTTTTTCTTATTGTAACCCACCGAAGCGGTTAATTGACGTTAGTAAACTCTAAACGATAAATTTGTTCCACCAAGTTGAACTCGTACTACATTTTCAGAAAAGTTACTGCTAACATATGCTTTTGTCGTGCACCATTACACTCATAGTACTAACTAGACAATTAGTTCAAACTAGAAAACCCATTACGTTCTCTGATTTGCCCTTTTTCTTCTCTATCAACCGATTTACTCTCCTTGATTTTTGAACTTCTTATATGTTACGCTTCTTATTTTGCCTTATTAATGCAGCAATTAAAAGCTTGTTATAATAACGAAAAACGTACAATATGCTGTTATTCCATAATTAAAGTTAACATTAAACAATAACTCAGGCAAACAAGACATAGATTTATTATTCCTTTTTATCTTTTTGCATAAATCTTGTTTTCTATTCCTCGAGCCCTTGCGACTCTAATTGCGAGATATCTATAATATTTAGATTCGGAACTAGCGCGCTCTATTAAACGGTAGTTTTTGATTTCGTGTCAGTGACATTTTTACATATCTATTGGAGGGCAGAATGGAGACACAAGATTGATACTATCTCCATTGTGTTATGTTCTATTTAGATTTCCAATTTATGGTATGCAGGAGTAATGAAAGTCTAATAAAACATATTTACCTGTCTGTCGCTTTTCTGAAACGGATTCAGTGTCTAGATAACAAATTCAATCTCCGTCATCACCTTTATTCGAGATGTTGAGGCACTCTGGTATGGTTGGGTAATAGTTTCTCCTCCTACCAAATAGTAAAAACTATGGTCGCGGGAAGAATTAAGTTTCAAAATCATGCAGCTGTTATACATTCTGTGGAATAATGTCTTTCCGACTAATCGCAATATTCTATTTTCTACGAGGTGGGTGAATTACATTTCTGTAATAGGTGGCTTTGTGGAAGAATGCATTTCCTTTTATATCAGCAACTGTCAAACACCCTTCATCGTACTCAAAGGGTACGTCCAATCTCCCGCTTTGTTCTCATATCGAAACTAGAACTGATACATATGTCATCTCTCGTTAGAGTATTACAGGTTCCATGTACCCTTTTATTTTTCTACTGTAACCAGAACTGATAAAAATTATCACTTCTGGTTAGGACATTCAACGTTCCATCTCCTAACCTATCCTTTTATGGAAACGAAACTGATAAATATATCACTTCTGGTTAGAATATTAGAACTTTTATTTTCTCCTTGCTCAACTATTGAAACTGGAACTAATAAATCAATCACTTCTGGTTTAAATATTGAAGGTACTATCTTTCGCTTATTGAAACTGGAACTAAGAAATCTATCACTTCTGGTTTAAATATTGAAAGTACTATCTTTCGCTTATTGAAACTGGAACTAATAAATCTATCACTTCTGGTTAGAGAGCTGCTGGATAAAGCAGGGGAAAATACTCTACCAAAGTGTCTTATTTGTGGAGAATGTTTCGATGAGGATTGGGTATAGTGGTGCAGTTGTCGAGGATTGTCACATGTTGCGTGTGCTGACAGTGAAAATATTGACTACTTTATTTGTGAAAATTGTAAGCTGTGTGCTTACTGAGATGAAGCACTTAATTAGAAATATCTTATGGCTTTAATTTCCTACACATTATTGTTACTGTAATCTTAGTTTTATTATTATTGTAGAAGTTACTAATATAGCTCATCCTGTCAGCTAATATTTTAAGAACTCGATAATGTAATACTATTGACATAGCAAATAAATTGTATTTGACAACTACAACATAACATTCCCTTGCATATTCACAACCACTCCTCGGTTTGATATTTATAGTAATCTGTCCGGTACTGGGAACAGTTTTTTGACCAACGCCATTTTGAGCATTTTAGAGTCGAAAAATTTAATGTTCAAATCTTATAATGAAAATGTTGTTATATTATATTATTATCATTGCTGTGATTATTGTCAGTGTGTTTTATTATATCAATTTGTTGATTGGTTCCTTAGCAAATAGAAAAAATGATTAGGTGTACGGTACTGGGCAAGTTCCCCTACTCTTGACATATATTACAATGGGTAGCCTGTTCCTTTATAATGTTCAACTATATCAGCCACCTAAGTAAATTTCAAGAGCAAAACATGGTATTTAAAAGGGATGGTTCAGATTTGGGACTTGCACCTCAGATATAAAGCGCAGATATTTGCCATGTCTTTAGTCAATGTTTTCACTAATCTATTGGCTTTTAATATTTCTGGTTTGTGGTTTGCGTTCTTATGGATCAAGGAGGTTATGAAGGACGGAAACTTCTATTAACGTAGGCTTCAAACTACTAATAAAGATTGAATCCAATGGAATTAGTAGTTGCACAATCATGCAAAATAAATCATTGCAGTATAGGTCATTTAACAATATACTATCTGACATCCAAGGGAGCTGGAGCAAAGGACTAGGACATCAGACTTAGCAAAATATAAAATATATAAAGATTTGTTTTCCTGTCGCTGGAATAGTCTGTCAAATAGTTCTTCCATGTCCACCCATAAACTTATGTGGCTGAATAATGAAATAGTATGATCTAAAAAAGAGTTTCTCTTTAAAATAATAAATGAAAGAATACTGATATCTAAATTTGCGTATAAGATAAGACATGAGATTGTCTCGTCTCAGAAACATGTCGAAAATGTGATGTTTCTTCTCCGAATATTATCTATCAGAAGAGTTCTGTCTTTTATCACGAAACTCTTGTCTCGTCTTGCCTCATGGACAACTATACTGATGTTTAAAGTAAACAAGAAAAAGTAGTCTAATATGAGTTTTATTTTTAATTACCGTAAAATTTTTGTTCTTGTAATCTTCGTAACTTTTCTACATTCTAGACGCGTGTTCATTTACAATCGACTGTAGGGAGGTGCACGAGACAAGATTTGTGCATGTCTCGTCTCGAAAATATGCTGTAAAACTGATGTCTTGACTCGAAAAATGTATATTTCTCTATTGGAAGAGCCGTGTCTCGACGCGAATTTTGTCAGGAAAATTCTGTCTCGACTCGTCTCGTGCGCATCCCTAATCGACTGCTAAAAATATAGATCAATTTGTACTTAAATATATAAACCTTGAATCTTGACTTATTTCAAAGCGCTTTTCGCTGATTTATTGGCTAGAGCACATGGTCTTGTGTTCGATTTCCAGTAGAGAGCACAAATCTTAATTTCCTAATCATTCACTTTCATTAATTACCTTTCTCCTTTGGCCTAATGGATATAACCGTGGAACATCAAGTGAAAAATAATAAATAATTTTCCATTATATTATCGTGCTCTAACCTCAAATTATAGGTTTATTTCGTAAAATAGGAATAAGAAAAATGTCGTTTCATTGAAATAGAATATAGTATGAACAATCAGACACAATTATTGAATCTAGTTTGTTGTCACTTCAATTATCAGTTCCTTCACAGAGAATAATCTTAGTTTATTCCTTCTCATTCTTGATTTCTCTCGCATTGTACAGAGGAAACTTCATAAGGAGGAACAGTTTAACTTATACCGTTTACCAATTATTTTTAGACTCAGGTGGGCAAGTCATGTAGCCAGAATGGAAAGAAGTAAGAACGCTTTCATAGTTTTGGTTGGAAGTCCAATCAGGAAACGACCATTAGGAACACCTAGATACAGATGGGAGGATAATATTAAGATGGATCTTTTCTAAATACAAAGTAGAAACTGGCTCCAGCTGGATTGGGACAGAAGTCAGTAGAGAGCTTTTGCTAACGCAGTATTGAACTTTTGAGTTTGAAAGGCCATACAGTTCGTTAGTTGTACAGCGAAAACTAATTAACATTTCAATTGGTATTGCGGTACAGCCTACATTAGAGATATGAAGGGTCGGGTAACTCTTACACAAGATAAATAGCCAATACTGTCACTCATAACCACTGGTGGGAATCAATGTCCCACATATCTTAACGTTCTTATGCGGGGACCTATCAAGTCTTAAAACTTGATTCACATACGGCTTGCGTTTTCAGTTCTTTTGAGTAGGCGGAACAGAGCCGGTTTCGCCGCCACTGCTCATAACATTTTTGTTGGTTTTCTAGGCCAGAGTTCTTTACATCTTAATTCAAAATCCTGTCTAATTTGCTAATTACCTCACGTTGTTGAGTGATCTTAGAAAATTCTACAAAGCCATTGGGAATTTAATCTGGAACAATATACAAGAAAAGCACTGATCTCATCCTGTTATAATATTTTTTTACAAAAAGTACCAACCGTGAACAAAAAATATTTTACTCCATGTAATACTCAATACTATTACTTTATCAGAATTATTTATGGTATCTATGCATCTAACTCTTTTTTTCTCCCTGAAATAATAAAAATAAAGAAAGCAATCCATTCAAGTTAATAGGCCTAACAATAGAAATTCGATTTATTTTTGTTAGCTATCATTCAGTGTTCTCAGGTTTACAACGATAACGTTGTATGTTGTATAAATAACCTGTACCATCGTTGTATAAATAACCTGTACCATCGTTGTATAAATAACCTGTACCATCGTTGTATAAATAACCTGTGCCATCGTTGTATAAATAACCTGTACCATCGTTGTATAAATAACCTGTACCATCGTTGTATAAATAACCTGTACCATCATTGTATAAATAACCTGTACCATCGTCGTATAAATAACCTGTACCATCGTCGTATAAATAACCTGTACCATCGTTGTATAAATAACCTGTACCATCGTTGTATAAATAACCTGTTCCATCGTTGTATAAATAACCTGTGCCATTGTTGTATAAATAACCTGTACCATCGTTGTATAAATAACCTGTACCATCGTTGTATAAATAACCTGTTCCATCGTTGTATAAATAACCTGTGCCATTGTTGTATAAATAACCTGTACCATCGTTGTATAAATAACCTGTACCATCTTATAAGAAAAGGATCAGAGGCGAATTATTTGAACAGTTTCATATAAAGAAAAGAAGGATACAAAGAATAAAGTAGTTGCTATAGAGACGTAATAAATGTAAGTGTAAGTGTGCAGACATCTTGTTAAACATGTAAAATGTAGAATACAAACGCTTCTCAAGAGTAACTATTAAAATCAATTTAAGAAAATGGTAAATTGTGTTTGTCGCGTATTTTAAGAACCAGAGACTAAACATATAATACGTATAAGTTTATTGTAGCAATTATTGGTGTACAAAACGTATTAGGTTTTTAAGACTAATTCCATACCTAGGACCAAATACGTTAAAATAAAAGTATTCCATGTTCGTGAAGTTGGTGTCTGATGTCGGGGTCAGTGTCCGATGTTCAATTAGTTGCTGAAACTGTCGCACAGTTGTTATTTTAAAATAAGCATCGCTTTGTTCAGCAATTTGTTTTTCTAGTACAAGTTTTTTTACATTAGTAAAGCTAATATAAACCTGTTAATTAAAAATTATTGGATACTACGTAAGTTACAGAGCTTCAAAATGTATAACAAGAAGAAGATGAAGAAGATAAAATAGATGGAGAGGGTAACAAGTCAATGTGTCTTAAAGCGAGTAGGAGAGAAGAGGATGATTTTAAACAGCCTCTTTGTAGAACAGCGTTTCCCAACCGGTGTGCCGCGGCACACTGGTGTGCCGCGAATGGACCGCTAGTGTGCCGCGAGTAAATCGA
The DNA here is from genome assembly GCF_964235325.1 of Thermobia domestica. Classification (NCBI taxonomy): domain Eukaryota; kingdom Metazoa; phylum Arthropoda; class Insecta; order Zygentoma; family Lepismatidae; genus Thermobia; species Thermobia domestica. Next base: position 275,735,010 of record NC_137462.1, read on the forward strand.
AACAAAACTATTAATTCTATAGCAACCAAATTGCAGGACATAGGAAAAAAATGTATATATTTGTATTTCACATTACTATGAATTTCTACCATGGAAAAAATACAGTAATTGTAATATATTATTCTATATCTATTACTGTGTAGCAGAGAGTATTTCGGCTCGTACACATTTCCACGGTTAGCTGCTATATTACGTTTCAATTGAGTCATACTAACACCGAGAAATGGAAGCACTTGTACGGCACGCGTCAAGTGAACGTTGGTAGAACACTCATTCGCACGTGAATGACAGAACAACACTTTGTTCAACAGCTGTGTTTTGACTTCGACGTATCGTAAGCTGTGTGATTGGAATAATATGCACTGGTTTTGGTTAAAACAGCAAAGTTAAAAGTACAAGACATTTGTTTGTTCGTTCGTTATTTAGTGATCTTCGATCTTAGTGAAAGGTTGGATACAGTTTTCGAAAAAGAAAGCGTATTTTTAGAAATCTGAATCCTATATTTCATTGCAATTGTTTTCTATTTTAAAATTAGAATAAAAAATAAGCATAATGAATTAGCATGGGGGGAAAACCAGTGATCTAGCTTTCATCTCTGTGAGATGGAGATCAGTAATCACAGAAAAATTACCATGGTATTTTATACTGTATTTGCAAATAAAATAATAATAATAATAATAATAATAATAATAATAATAATAATAATAATAATAATAATAATAATAATAATAATAATAATAATCTATGAATGTGCCGCGAGAATTCAAGTTACACCCGTAGTGTGCCGCAAGTTGAAAAAGGTTGGGAAACGCTGTTGTAGAAATTACAATCAGATTAACATATCATACAAACGAATTGTCTTCTTCATGATACCATAGAGAGACAGATGGAAGGAAAGTAAAGAATAGGAAGAACACAACTGATGATGATTTGAAAAATAGAAGAAAATATAGAGTGTTAAAAGAGAAGGCTGAAGATCGAGGATCTTGAAAGAAGTAGTTCTGGACCAGAATCTAACAAAAAAAGAAAAAAATTCAATAATCCCAGACCCTGCCGATAGGTAGAATCCTTAATAATAATGATGGTAATTCGATGTATACTTAGTACTTGACAAAATTCTATTTTATAAAATTATTTTGTTTGCATAAGAAGTAAAATTATTGCGTGATTCGACAATTGTGTTGCATGTTGGAAACGCTGGTTGTAGGGAAAGGTATTCGAGAGTGAACCAAAATGGCAATGGATGTCGGAGGGTTACAGAAGCAAATAGAAGGGTGTCTTGATAAACGAAACAGAAGATAGTGAACGAAAGTTAGATGAAAAAGTAGCTGCTTGCTTTTTCCCTTTCTAAGTTTATTCAACAGTCTGAAAAACTTCGCATGTTTACCTTTTGAACGAAGTTGCAATCAAGTTCATCTCCCATCTTCCGTATGCATATACATCCGCCAGCAACCTCTTTTCATCATTTTCTTCCGTCACCTTCGCTTTCTGCAAAGAGAAACTGAACTGAAACCGAACCAAGGAAAGAAAAAAAAGTAAAGAAATAGCTACGTTTACTAAAACTACATGTATATATTTTCCTAAGTTTTTTGTGTGTTTATTTACGTAAGAAAAACCCACAGTAATTTAACTTTTACTCCATGGATATATTCTATCAATACCATTCAATCATTGGCAAATATATGTATACATCACTGATTAGAAAAATCATTGAACAACAGAAGCAATCTTTTACCAGAGAGTGTATATTTTTCGTACACAGGTATATATATATATCGTTTTTAGCTTTTTTTTTTTAAAAAAAAGCCAGCATAGAAATAGATAACAGCAAAATTTGGAAAACTACTTTCTTTTTCAAATTTTTATCATTGTATTTACCCTTTATGTCTACACTTTCCAAACGAAACTACCTTGCCTCATCTTCCACACTTTTGTTTATATTATGCATTATATAATATAAATGGATTATATATACAGCGTTTTATTTCTAAAAATAAAGTGCCGGTACGCTGGACCTCAGGTTCATAATCGTTAAAAAGCTGCATACCTTTCAGGGTATTATTATTATTATATTTTATTAATAATAATATATTATTAATACATTATAATTATAATTATATTATTATTAGTAGTAGTAGTAGTAGGAATAATGTCCAGCAGCATATCATTGGAGTCTTGTAACTAAAAACTCTTACGTACATATGCATAAAGATGCTTTAAAAATGTCTGACTCTTACATCTTAATTTTATAGTAAAATAAACATAATCATAATTCTTAATGATTTCTTTCTTCTATTTTCTGTTTCAGGAAACGGGCAAAAGTAAGCTGCTATTGTTTGTTTCGAAAGTCATCAAGAGTTCCATAAATACTAAATTTCAATAACAACATACATACAGTACATTATCCACGTAATGTTCTTCAGAATACTAGTCATGTTACCAAAATGTTGGACAAACCTCTACTAAATTAATGGATAAACTTCGCGAAAAAATCTAAGGGATGTTTCCACTTAATCCTCTTCCTAATAATAAATAAAAACATTTAATTGACTACATTAAAATACGAACTGAGTAAAAGCTTTTCTGCGGAGACAGTACAGAGGTGGAGTCCAAACAGAATGTTCGTACTGGCTTTCAATGTAATTCAGTTCAGTTCAGTTTAGGAAAGAAGATATTCAGTTCATATTAAAAAGGTGTCGGTACGTTGTACCGTTGCGTACCCCCAGAAAAGTCAATGTCTATATGTATAAGTATGTATGAATTCTGTTAAAGACAGTAAAGGGGAACCATGAGAAACTTACATGTATCGGATTATGGAATACAGTTAGTCTCCGTTAAAACCATTGTTACCTGTTAAGATATCGGATTGATTCTATAACGAATTCGGCTGAGACGATCGTTCTTGCTATGAATATTGCAGGAAAACAGAATTAAAAATTTATTTTGTATGTGGGATATGGGATACAGATGGTGTGACTGAAGATCGTAAGGATATTTAGAAAAGTTTAAAAAAATGCAGTATTCTCTGACACTAATAAACAAAACAACTTGTTTCGGCAGAGGCATCTGCAACCAGCCGACGGATGCCGTCGCCGAGGGAACACGAAGACATACGAAGAGGATTCCTTGAGCCCCTCCACAGGTTCCCCCTCCAAACTGCAAAGACTGGCTATAAAAACGGACACCTCGGGGAAGAAGACATCATTTGTTAACTGGTCATAGCCTACTTATCCAAGCTGCATCCAATGGAAGAAACTCCTCCAACCTTACCTCTGAATTGCAACGGAGAAGAGTAGTTCTCATCTATCTTTGTGCTGCAACGGGCAGGTTATACTACCCCGACCTTTTGACTGCTACGGGCAAGAGGTTCCTTATGATCTTGAAGCTTTGGTGGCGTCTACTATTAATGCCATGTTTTCGGGATTGCTGCCAGAGTGAGTGTTGCTGTGCTGAGCTTTCGTTACCATACAGCCGAAGATGTTGCCGCTGTATGGTAACGAAAGCTCAGCACAGCGACACTCAATCTGGCAGCAATCCCGAGAACATTGGATTAAGAGGTTCCTTATTCATCTCTGACCTGCAACGGGTGGAGATATCAACCCTACCTCTGAGCTGCAACAGATAAAAGGTTTCTCTAGGCCAAGCTGCAACGAGCAGGGTTGTTCTTAACCAACATACCTTAAACCTCCAAGTGCTATGTGCAGGAGGTCCAATTATAGAGGAAAGTACTATTAGAGAATTATTTATTCTCTCTTAACGGCGGGGTAGATCATTTATTTGTAATGTGGTGTACAAATTGCATACAAATCTTTATGGTAAAAATGATGAAGGAAAAGCCATTTAAAGTTGCTCTACAGAATATTACGAATTTGCATTTTTATCGTGTTACGTTAAATTTTGATATTAAAACTTTGACCACCAGCATTTTCCTTTGTTGGTAATGGACTATGTTCTCATAGTAAACAAACATCTGAAAAGTGGAAAAATGAAATCTTTTAAGTTTTACATCCCACGGTTATGCCGACTAGGCCAAAGGAGACAATGATGATGTGAAATGAAGGAAACGGAGGAAATGGGAGAGCCCCGAGAAAACTCTCGCACATGATGTTTATCCAGCACAAATTTCACTTGGCGCGAGCTGGGATCAAACCAAGGACCCCATGCACCAGAGGTGAAAACTCTACCACTGAGCCAACAAGGCCCCAACAGACATCTCATTTGGAAAAAATAAATAATTTATTTTCTAATTATGAGGAAGTGAAGTGAGTTGAGCAAGGTGGGATTAGTATTAATAGCTGTTACCGAAAGTGATGGTGACTAAAAACGATTGACTGGCATACAATGTAAATATTTACAAAGGAAGGTCAGAAAACATAGAGAGTGCCGAAAGTCCAGTAGAACAGATAGAACAGTGAGAGGAAGGTGACACAAACGATGGAAAGTAAAATACAGTGCATTGTTTTGAAATTTTTATGAACATGACCGATTGGATGCGGAAGTAGTGAAGGGAAATAAACAGTGAAATAAATTGTGGGCCAACAAAATAAGTAAAACTATAAAAGGGAGCTTCAGAATAAGAAGTAAAGGAAGTAAGAATTTGAAAGTTCTATGACCATAGTCTGCATAAGGCAGTGATTTGTAATTACTGCAATTTAATAGCGTTAATGAGTATTCTAAAGGTAGCCACACACGTTCCGGAACTCCGGAAAGAACAACTACAGTATACAGTTATTAATTTGAGGATTTCTGGAACGTGTGTGAAATTGTGCCGTTGCTGCTAGGTCTAAAGGAACGGCTTGCTCGTTGCAGCTCACAGGTAGGTTTAGTATCTCCTGCCCGTTATAGCTTGGAGATGGGTCAGGATACATCTAGTCCTTGGCAGCTCGGAATTGGGTGATAGTACTTCTTGTCAGTTGCAACTCAAAAGTAAAGTTTGAGGAGTCTCTCCTGCCCGATGCAGTTAGGAGAGATAGGTGGGATGTGACCAGTAAACAACTGATGTCTTTTGCCTCGAAGTGTCGATTTTAATAGCCAGTGTTTGGAGGCGGAGTGTGTGGAGGGGTTGAAGGGATTCTATTCGTAACTCTTCGTGTTTCATCGGTGACGGCATCCGTCGGCTGATTGGTTGTGCTTGTGCCGAAGCACCTGGTTTTATTTATTCCTGCGTAATGCTTATAATATGTGGAGATATTGCAATATTAACAACTCATTCCTGTAAGTCCTACTGGGGAATTCTAATAAATATACTATTCCAGCAGAATAAGCGCTATCAACATCATCAGATTGGCGAAGAACAACACCATAGCTTTCAACACCGTAAAAATTCGTTTTCCTCGAATTTCTGTTACCGAAAACTACGCGCAAGAATTGATCCTCAAAGAATTCATTTTGTATAGTCTGATATGATCGATTGATTAATAAGCGTTTTCTTTTTACAATATTGACCACGAATTGATCAGAGGAAGAACCAGCCAAAACGAGGCAGAGAAAGAGAGAGAGAATCAGAAGATGCGAAGAAAAGGGCATTGGCAGTTTGTCATAATCACAGCGTTGGACAGGCCTTTGTCTAGCACGTCTTCGAGTGAATATGCAGTACAAGGTTTTGTTCCATTATTTTCAGTTTCCTGCTTGTACTGCATCTCGATTTGGTAATCCTGTACTCTTTTCAGTATGCGGCTAGCCTTAGAACATTTGCTGAGAGATAAAGTAGAGTAAAGGAAGGGAAAAGAAAAGGATTGACAATGTATAAATAACCTTGAATCCTCAACTACTTTTGTTTACTTTCTCGGAAAGTAACTCTAACCAATCAGGATTCTGACCAAGAAAGAAAGTAAATTCTTTGTGACTCAAATTTTAAAATGCAATTAAAGTTGCGTGATATTATATACAAAAACCTAATAGGCCCTTGATAGCGATTGTATTTGTCGGAAAAATGAGTTCTATCGAATTTTCCTGAAATCTAAATGTCAATTTTTGTGAAGGTTAGGCAGAACAGGAATTTCTGTTCTGATCGAATGTAAAGCTAGATTGTCATGATGCAAGAATCTTGTAACTATCATTTAAAAAATATTGCAACCCTACAATATTTCTCCACGTGAACATAGTTTTGAAAGAGACCATTGCAACTTTCTGGGCCTCTTGCTTGCTTCCTGCTCTCGACCTCCCACTGACATAAAGAGAAAAACAGTTTCGCAGCTTCCGAAACAATGGATTCTATTGGATGAGGAGGGGAAGCGCGCCAAAATACACGTTTCTAATGAAGAGGTTCACTATTTGTCCACTAGAGTGCAGTGCTGCGTGGGTGGCAGTATTTTTCTTACTTTCAGAAAGCTGTACTGTGTAAACAGTAAATAGAAAGATATTTTATTGGCAGCTACATGATTCTTGCAGCATGGCAAACTAGTAAAGAAATGATCAGAATTGTGCTACGAAGTGCCCTAGAGTTATTAGGCAGAACAGTAAAGAATCTTCTTTACGCACTTCTTCTCGTGTTACTTTCTTCGAAACTGATAAACATATTTGAATGAGTTTTCCCACAGCTAAATTATATTACTGAAATGGGTCAACTGGCTTAGAAGATACTAGCGAGATAAATTACGTTAAGAGATTTGAGATTCTGAGTCATCTTACCTTAAGCTAGGTTGTCATGATGCAAGAATTTTGTAGCTGTCGTTAAAAAATCTTGGAAACCCATCTTTCTATTTACTGTTTACACTTTACAACTTTCTGAAAGGAAGAAATATATCTTCATCCATGCAGCACTGGGCCTTAGTAGATAAATAGTGAACGTCCTCATTAAAAACGTATATTTTGGCGCTGTACCTCTCCTCTTCCAAACGAATCCATCGTTTCCGAAGCTGCGAAATTGATTTTTCTTTACGTCAGTGGGCAGGCGATGGCAGGTAGCAAGCAAGACGGCCCAGGAAGTTGCACATGGTTTGACTCCTTGCAAGATGAAAAAAACGTTGCATATTCCTTTCAAAATTATGTTTACATGGAGAAATATTTTAGGTTTGCAAGACTTTTTAATGACAGCTACAAGATTCTTGCAGCATGGCAAGCTAGCTTCAGGTACAGAGCACAGTATTATGTTACACAAAAATTACATAGCTATATGAAAACCTTATTTATTATCTTTGAAAAAGAACTAGCATTGTCCTTTCATCCATATTCAAAGAAATAACGTAGTGCATAGTTTTTTATATGTTCTGTTCTACCAATTTGTATTTTTCTCTTTACTTACATGTACTTAGAAACTTAGGATTTTATTGCCTTTAATCTTCGTTATTGTACAGTTTCTGCTCCATTTAATATTCTGTCTTATTCTATTAAATTTTCAAGTTTTCCGCATTTTTTCTCTTCATATTTTTTTTCTTTTTAAAATTTCCTCTTCCTTTATATTCTAATGCTGCTACTTATTTCTTTGACTTCATTGAAACATTTCTACTATGTACTTTGTATATGTCATTTCTTTTGACTTTCGCATCAAATATATATAATTTTCCATGTTCAGTCTTCCTTATATGATTTCTCCCCCTGCTAAAGTTTCACAACGTATGATAAGTTCTTTCGTTCTTTTCCTTGCAGTTAAGTCCTTTCAATTTTTTTTTGTTCACAAAGAACTTGGAATCACTCATACTCTACTGACGCAACACAGAGAGGAAGTGTGTGTGGTAGTACGTACTTGCATCTCGTCGGTCGAGGCCTCTCAGAGAACCCAGCTGTGGTCCACAAGCGTGCCGGATGCTTTGATGTCTTCTAACGTCTTCTGACAGGCCACGTACCACGAAGCCACGTCGCAGGGAATCGATTTGGTTAACGAAATGAGACAGCCCCCACTCCAAAAAACCAGCCGCTCCCGTTCTTCCGCAAAGGATGGAGCAACCCATGACTTCTTCCTGATTTTCTATCTGTTCTTTTCTGGTACTCCTCTACTTGTCTGTGAGCCCAAGTGTGTATGTGTGTGTGTGAGTGTGTGTTTCTTGCAGGTGAAGCACAACGTAGTTGTCCACCGTTCTTTTCCTCTTTCCTGAATTACTCACATATTTCCTCCATCAGAAAAAGACACACTGAGTCACCTCTGAATACCTCTTCCCTCTTTTTTCTTCACTACTTACATCTTTAACAAGGAAAATGCGAAAGTTTTACTATCAAAGTTTAAAAAAAAAGTTTTAGGTGTTTTTTTTAAGTATAAAATGTAATAGCTTTTCCATGTAGCTATCTCTGTAAATATGTAAGAATGTATTTATTCGTCATGTTTAATGGATTAACAGCTTTAAAATATTTTATAGGAATTGTTTTATATTCTGTCTGAGAAAGAAAGATTTATAGGTACTTTTTTTCTAGTTATTACACCAATGGAGAAAACAAACCATTTTCGTCTATTTTACAATCTTACAGTGATATCCAACTCTTTTGTCACCGTTTTCAATTTTAAGACAGAGATTTGCCTGCAAATATAACCTTATTTTCCTGGGATTGGTACAGAGTGCAAAAATGATTGGCAAACGATGTACAGTAGAGTACCGAAAACTCGGCCTAATGTTGACCGAAGGATGACCGATTTTGTGAAAATGCCAGGTTACCGGGAAAGAGGTTAGAAAAGAATACGTACGAGTGTTTCCTCAGAAAATACAGTTCTGTACTTGTATGTATTGATTGATTGAGAATAGAACAGAGAATAAACTGCCCAATTCCCTTAGACAAAAGAAAAGTACGTACTTTATGAAGGCATAGAGCCTTTATTATACATAAAATTGAAAATTAACGAATATCCACTGTACAGTAATTTACCTGATAAGACAGACCTCACAAAACACTTTGTGAAGGCATAAAGCTGCGAGTCATTTTCGCCCTGCCAACGTGTGGCCAAGTTTTCTGGATTCCCGGGTTATCGAGTGCCAAGTTTTAGGGACTCTACTATATTGTCTTTTGTCATATTATTATACATTAATATGCATTATTTGTTAAGAAGTTGACACTCTGTTTATTTTTATGTTCTTCAATACAATTGACCGGTATATTCATTCATAAGGTATAATCGTACAGTAGCTTAATAAATCATTTCAAAAACTTAATTAAAGAGAAAATCTCTTCCTTTCAGCTCAATATGTGTTGGTATGTATATTAGTCTATTCCTTTATAACTTGTGCAAAATTTGATTCAATAGAAACTCTGCTTCCTCTGAGACTTCGGAAACAAGTATATTACAAGGATACCTACACCCACATATACCATAAGCCACATGCTCTTATTATAAACACGCTTTTTTCACGATTTGTAAATAAATAGAGGCAGACGACAGAAGGAAGCTACAGTTTTAGCAAGAGACGAAGAGGACATGGAGAACTACAAAGGAATCCAACAATCCCTCTAGAGGTTTTCCCTCCAAAGGACGGCTATAAAAGAGGACATCGGGACTAAGAAATCATCCCACAGAGATACTCGATAGTTGCTGTCTCTGCAACAGAATTACGTCTACAGGAACAAACAAGAATCGAATAACATGAATGAAGCCAAAGGCTCCGACCCGGAACTTCTAAACATGGTGAAAACACTAGTCAAGTACTGTCTGTCTGTAAGAAGTCATCAGTGCCTTGTACTGGTCATCCACTTGCAATACCTATTACCCAAGCCGCTATGGGATACGGAGATTTAATCTTCAGTACCTACTCCTGAGGCTACTATGTACTACAGAGTTACAAATCCCATCTGACGTCTGTCTTTTTGAGTCAGATCACCTTCCTATCAATCCGAGGCAAGATTTTACGCCGAGGGGGTCCTTTTTATCCAACACTGATAATAACATTTGTTTAGAGTGATCAGAGACTTAGAGTAAGATCTTATTGTGACTTTTTATTGTAATTATATACGACATTTTTATAATAAAAAGGTGAAGGGGTAAATTGTACGTTATTGACTCTACCTACAGAATATTACAAAATGTAATGACATTTAATTCAATCAATAACAAGCAGAAAGAGGAAATAAGCTAAATTCATGATGGACGTTTACACACATACTTATGCTTTAAAAAGCCTTTTCTACTATACTTAAATAAAAGAGATTAATATTGGCACAAATGATGCATATTTTTGCTGAATTGTAGCCGAGAGGCAGAAAGTGTTCAGCCCTTTGCGCTCTGAATGCTCAAATTAATCATTCATTTATTTTAAAACTGTATTCGACAAGTGAAAGCGGAACGAATTTCACAAATTATACATATAGGAAAAGGAACTAGGTGCCACACAGCAGCTTAATATTATTACTCGAATATCTCAAATGTAATTTCTGACCTTTTAGATTGCATGTATCTCTGTCGAGTTCTCCCTTATGACCCGGAACATCTCGTATCAAAAACAAGAAGCGGTCTATAGACAACGAGAGTAATATTGTAAGGCATATAAAAGAGTTAAAGTTGCTAATAACTTATTTCATTGTGAGTTAGAGAATCATCTATCCTTGTTTCTTTCAGAATCAAGCATTGTGTACATAGGTATCTAACTTAATCCTGTATGGAAATTAGTACTCAAAGAAGAACCGTGCAAGCAACAGATGATAGATCGACGTGCATGGAGAAGATTAAAGATTAATGCTTAGAGAAGAGATTTTGTGCTAACAAGAGAATTTAGATGCCTAGATTGGAGATTAGCGTTTAGAGAAGAATCTTTGTACCAACAAGAGAAGCTAAGTGCTCAAGATTAAGATTAGTGCTCATAGAAGACATTTTTATATAAGAAGAGAAGCTAGATGCTCAAGCTTGGAGATTACTGTTCAGAGAAGAACCTTTGTACTAACAAGAGAAGTTAGATGCTCAAGATTGAAGATTAGTGCCTGGAGAAGAGATTTTATACTAACAAGAAAAGCTAAGTGCTCAAGGTTGGAGATTAGTGTTAAGAGAAGAGATTTTGTGTTAATAAGAGACGCTAGAAGCTTAGGTTAGAGATTAGTGCTAAGAGAAGAAGCTTTGTACTAACAATAGAAGGAAGATGCTCAAGATTGCAAATTAGCCTTCAAAGAAGACGCTTTTAGCTGACAACAAAAGCTAGGTGCTCAAGGTTGGAGATTAGTTCTCAGAAAAGATGCTTTGTACTAACAGGAAAAGGAAGGCACTCAAGAGTAGAGATTAGGGCTCAGATAAAATGCGTTGTGCTGTCAAGAAAGGTTAGATGTTCAAGATTGGAAATAAGTGCTCAGAGAAGACGCTTTGCACTTACTGGAGAAGCTAGTTGCTCAGGATTGAACATTAGTTCTCAGAGAAAATGCTTTATACTAACAAGAGAATGGAAGTGCTCAAGGTTACAGATTAGCGATCAGAGAAGACGTTTTGTGTTGGCGATAAAAGCTAGATGTTCAAGGTTGGAGATTAGTGCTCAGAGAAGATAATTTGTGTAAACGAGAGAAGTTTACACAAAGTCTGGAGATTAGTTTTGGTGCTGAAAACAGGAGCATATTGCTAAACAGAGTAAGAGTTCGCTGCTCATTAAAAAAACTAGAAGCTTCGGCAATTAGTTTAGAGCATTGAATTAATGTATGTATAGTGATAACTACTTTCAAATTGTAGGAAAGGAGAGAGTGTTGGAATGAAGCTGAAGGATAAAAGTGTTCAGCTTTTGAAATATTCACAGTTAGACCAGAATCTGAAAAGAGTAGGCTGTGACTATTTGTATAGAGCCATTTTATACGATTAGAATATTTGTGTTTAGTAAAGTGTACTTTAGAGAAAAAAATGTTAAAGCTGTTTGAACCAAAGGCGACACTCTTTTGGTAATATTAATGGATTAGTACTAGAATTTGGTATGTGTTATATTATATATAGAACGTTTAATAGAAATAATTTGTCTATTGTTTTATTTTTTATTTATTTTTGGACAAGTTAGTCGACTATAGATATATAAGGAAATTGTACGTTTGCTATCACTGTCACCTCAATAAATTTCAACACTTTTCTTAATCATTTTCTGAATATCCTAATTTCTTAGTGCCATGGGCGGCGATTAGGGGGGCAAAGGGGGGCAGTTCCCCCCCACTTTTTTGAAGTGACCCATTAATGTATATAGTTTCATTTTAAAATGTAAAGTTTTTATGTGTATTACTGGTTCGTAGAAAAAATGGTGCCCTATAATATTTGCCGTTGCGTGAGTACATATTGGTTGTCTTCCCGTGGAATTAAGAACACTATAGGAATTGCATTTTAACTGCCACGAAAAATGTACCAAAAATTAACCCATTGGAGCGCAACAATTCCAGCATACTTTCATTTCTTCTTACAAGGTCTTGATATGTTAGTCAGCCGCTTTGAAACTGACTGAGAGTACATTTCGAAAAAAAGAAGTCTTTCACAATTTATTCTTTAATTGCACAAAAATTGAAAGTTCCTAAAATGTATTTTCTTCTTTCTAAAGTAAAGAATATTGTTTAGAAAGAGAGTAATAAGAAACAACAACTACTTTTCCATTGTTTTGCAGTGTAATATACGAGTGGAGTGGTGTGTTTAGGATTGTACGAGTGTATATACAATTAAATTTAGTGAATTCAACATAATTCTAAGTGTTGGGATTATTTTGTATAACTGGAGTGTGGAGTGATTTAAAGTATTGTTGTGGTTTGATGTGTTCCAAGAAAGTGAAAACTGCACCTAATGGCAACGAACATGTGTCGGGAAGCTGCAGAAGTATTTCTTTAAATGTCGTAGCATGTGCTTGTAGTATTTACTGTCTTTCTAAAAGTAATAATATACATTTAATAGCATGTGTGGTATTAAAAATATAAGCTGTCTCATTAATCCCCAGTTTCAATATAACTTCCAAAACAAGCCCCGTTATTCATTACTATGATTAATATTATCCTCTCCATTTATTTGTTTTGCAAATTTGTTATTAAATAATCTGATCACAAATTTTCCAGACAGAATTTTAAGATGTTAATGGGTAAGAAATCAAATATCTTCTTACACCTTCGTTGTTTACTAGTACAAAGGGCTACTACCGACCTACTCGCGTTCTTCTTGTCAATTTACTTAATAAAATATGAAATACGATATACGGTATTTTAACTAAAAAAAATATATAGTATCCTATTAGTTATACAACCTTTCGTTAAACAAAGCGTTAGAAACTACCATTCATACAAAAATATTCAGATCATGTTTTGCCCCCCCCCCCCAATTTTAACGTCCAATCGCCGCCAATGCTTAGGGCTGAAATCAATCAATTATCAGAGGGTGAACGTACCGAGACACTAATCACTATCTGAGTAATAAAAATGTGACTTCCAAAACTTTCCACGTTGCTTCCTGTAATATAAATAGTTTGTGTTTTGTATGACCTAGACGTTATTTTTTGCACATCTTTTGAAGTGTATGATCAGGAGCAAACCTGTATTCGACTTTCCTTTCATATGTGCTTTTTGGGTACTTCCGTAAGCAGAATCACCCCAAATATCATAACAGAAATTTGGAAGACTCTGTACGTCTATCTATTTATACAAATAAAAATGACTGTGACTTAATAACTCTTGAACCACACAACCGATCTCGATCAAATTTTCTACATAGATGAAGTTCGGCACTGGAATGGATTCTGTCATTTTACTTTGATGGTACAACTTAGGCAAGAAGAAGGGAGAAGATATATAAAAATGATCCGAAATGACTGATATTAGTGCCGAATCCATAGTTTTCGGGTTCGCTGAGATGAACATTGGCACTTCCGATGCCGTTTAAATCCAAATTCAGTCCCAGAAGTTTGAGGAAGGGGAGAGAGGAGACATATAAATTATGATCAAAAATGAACAATATTAGAGAGCGCTTCTGTAATACTAAAAAGTCATTGTGTAAAGGAACATTTTAACCCAGCGAATCTGGTAGTTGACTCTAGTAATTTATAAATTTGTATATTCCTTTGAGAATTTGGTAAATAATTTTCTTGCTTAGGTTATCAGGTTAAAATTCACGTCATCCTACTCCATTAAAGGAAGCTGACTTTACACTATCTGTACAAGAAATTGTCGCCATGGTAGCTGTCTTTTGAGGTTTACTTTCTTTTTCTGTATCGGGTGCTCTGAGTATTGATGTTCTCTGTAGATACAAGTTTCGCAGTTTAGCACAGAAGAGGATACAGAATATGGATTCTGCAGAAAATCCCTCACAACGTCAAATCTCACTTTCGATCTTGCCTTTGCCTCCCTACTTCTCTCTCTATATATTTCGTTCCTCCATTAAGAAATATCTTCGAAGCCGAGGCCGCAAGGGAAATCTAGGCGGCACCTTCTTTTATTTTTTCTTTCCTTTCACACTAAAATGCAACAGTCTAATTTTCTTTCATTTCTAAATACTCTTCTTTATCTTTAGGCACAGAGAAAATGAAAAACTGGAAAAGAAAAAAATACAAAAGTAAAAAAGATAGAAAAGCGTGGAAAATCAATATTTAGTAGATTAATGAAGAAGCTGTCCTTTTGTTGAAAAACAAAGTAGACGTTGTAAAAGAAAACTTTCCCTGGTGGTTTAGTGGCTGTCTTGCTCGTCTTTAGTGTACATAGTCCTGAGTTCGATTCTCTGTGGAAGAGTATGAACCCATTATGGTAATTCGGATCCAACTTTAAATTGTAGGTCCAAACCTAATAAAATAACACGAAGCAAGTAACAATAACATGATTTTTAGTAGATTAAAGTGTACTTATATATACAATTTAAAAAGAATTGTAAATGTTAAATAAGGTTAATATTATGGCAGATAGTAATGCAAAAACCGTTATCAATTTTAGCAAATCTAATTTCGGTATATTACCTACTGCTGGAAATTTTACAAGTACTATCATTTGCAAGTTAACACCATTGTAAAGACAAAATTATAATTATCATAATTCTAACAAGTAAAGGTCACGTTTGAGTGAATCGAGTTGATGCCCCGAGACATATGTGATAGAGCAGTGATAAGTGTGCTCAATATGTCAGGGAAGTTTTAGGCGCAAAGCTCGAAGTGTTTAGGAGATACAGCCACTAGAACATCACATGGAGGTACTTGTTATAGTCGTAATACATAGTCCAAAAACATAAGAGAGAAGTATTATTCTTAATGCTTCCTCTAAACTAGTTTATGTTCGTATTTCCAGCATATTTAAGTCATGAAACACAAGAGCAAGTTGTTTGTTTTGCAAATCCGAAGTGGTTTTGTTATTGCATAGAAAAGTTACCAATTACTACAATCAATATGCAATTCAGAAAAAGAGTTCATGCCTCGCACAAGTACTCTGCTCAGAGTGAGCACACCTGACAAACACAATCAAGTCGTACTTGAAACATTTCTCGTTCACAATTCCGTCAAAGCGGTAATCGTGAGGAACGATCCAACTTTTAGGCTTCTCATTCAGGTATCCAGCCTTATAGAAAGCGAATGGAACTATGTTGCGAAAACCAGAAACACTGAACTGGTAAATTGTAAACGACTGAAGTTGTATGAACTTCTCACGATGCTAAATATTTAGTCACTTCCTGGTATTGCTGTATCAGTGATGAAACGAACATAGGCTTTGTATGGACGGACGAAGTGAATATTCAGGGGTCGAATCGTGCCACTAACAGGTATCAGCCATTTGATCAATGCAAAGCTTTCTGGCACACACTGTGACGAAAGACTGTCGTCTTTGTTTGCAGGTTATGAATCAAGTAACAGGAGGACTTTCTTCCTATCATCTGAAATGCTTTTCCACATCGGTGCGAGTGGTCACGGGTTCAATTCCCAGTGGGGGTACTCGGTCGAAGAAGTGTAAAACGCTTTTTCAGGCCAGCCACCTTGAATGAGGTTTTCCTGGGTTTTCCTCATTCCCACCAGGCAAATGCCGGGGTGCAACCTAACTTATAGGTCCCAGGCCGCTTCCTTCCCTCCCCAATCCTTTCTTCCTTCCCTTTCCCCGGATTGTGTGCTCGCCGAGGGACGTCATCCCTCAAAACGTGACGGGCTAAATGACCTTAGATGCCGAAAGCCCAGAAATTTAAATCCCATCCCATCCCCCATGCTTTTCCACATGACACCCAAATAGAAAGTCTTAAGACCCTGCTTGTTCATATTCGCTGTTTTAACAGCACATGAGGTTAAGATTATATTCACCAAATCAGGTGGTTTTACTGGGGGGAACCTACCGTTTGGTTCAACCACCAGAACATACGAGGGGCGTTCAGTATGCTCTTATACTCACCAAGAAAGCAAAATATAATAGAAATGAAAATATGTTTATTTTTTAACATAATCCTCTGCCCTTTCAATGCACTTAGTCCGTAGCCGCTTCAAAGCTTCTATACCCTGTTGGAAGATGTCCTCTTGCTCCTGCAACCACGTATTAACAGCATCCATGACGGCATTGTCATCCCGAAAAACCTGTCCACGGGGATGCTGCTTCAAATGTGGATTCAAGCGGAAGTCACTTAGGGCTAGATCGGGTGAATAAAGGGGATGAGGCACCAATTCTAATCCAGCTGTATGAATTGCAGCCATGGCAATACCGGACTTATGAACGGGAGCATTGTCCTGATGCAGCAACACTCCACGCGCCAACATTCCTCGTATCTTGCTGTTTATTGCAGCTCGCAATTTTCGTATATGGTCAGCATAATACTGGCCCGTCATTGTGGTTCCATTTTCCAGATAATCCCCCAGCAGTATTCCCTTGACATCCCAGAAAAAAGTTGCAATAAACTTTTTGGCTGACTGTTGAACACGAAATTTCTTCGGGGTTGGGGAGCTGGTGTTCTTCCATTGCATTGAGCTTTGTTTGGATTCGGGGTCAAAGTGGTGGACCCATGTTTCGTCCACTATCACAAATCTGTCAAAAACTCATCTGGATCTGCACGATACCAATCCAAAAGTTGCCTTGAAAATGTCACTCTGCTCCTCTTCTGATTTGCATTTATGTTTCGCGGGACCCATGGTGCCGAGACTTTCTTCATACACAAATGATTGGTCAACATGTTATGAACTGTGCCGGTTGACAACCCTATGTCCTCTGCTAAATACCTTATGGTAACTCGTCTGTCTGCCATAACCATGTCCAGGATCTTTGCAATATTTTCGTCGGTGGTCACTGTTGCTGGTGACCCACCTGCATGGGCATCTTCGCATGATTGTCTGCCACATCTGAACTCACGGCACCATCTCGCAACTGTAGAATATGATGGAACAGACTGTCCTAATGTTTGTATCAAGTCGTCATTAATTTCTCTTGGCTGTAAGTTTTTCAATTGCAGCTACTTGATGACCACACGAACCTCACTATTTTCCATTTTCACAGAGCTCTTGCAGATGCTCTACTGCAAACACCTGCAAAGAACAAAGTACGTGGTCAAATAACTTGCACTGCTGCATAAAGTCATCATAAGATGTCTACTTTCTACACATGTTAAAATCATGATCCTACATGAGGGGGAAGGGGGTCAGTATTAGAGCATACTGAACGCCCCTCGTACATGGGACGCAGAATTTCTCCGGAAATCGACACAACCGGCACTATTATATAGGAATGAGATGTTGCACTCACATATCTCACTGTTGTTCTGATCTTCACTAATCCTTTCTCCTTCAATGTCCGGTACGAACGCAATTCCTTCTCGAAGCGATTTTGATCCGCATTGAAAATATTGGCAGCTGGAATGTCATAGTGGCCATCAGATCACGTACAGAAATAGAATATAACATGTACTTCCATGTGACGTTCTAGAGGCTGTATCTCCTAAACCCTTTGAGCTTTGCACCTAAAACTTTCCTGACATATTGAGCACACTTAGCATCACTCTATCACATTTGTCTCGGGCAGCAACTCGATTTACCAAAACGTGACCTTTATTTCTACTTGTAAGTGTTCTACCATCGCCCGTAGGTCATTGACGTAAATTGATAATATTTCATACACTAAAGTGTTCCGCTAATTTTCGTTTTGGGGGAAAAAAAAACGGGTAATGCAATCGTAACAACAAAACATATCTGAGCACTAATTTGAAGTATCAGACTATTCATCAGTGGCGTAGCGTTACAGAATGCAGACATCCACTGTTCACAAGAAAAAGGAATACATATTTCGTTATATTTGAAAATGGTTTGCTTCTACCGTATTTAACTTATCGTAGTTATTTACACCTAAATTTCCTCTTTCGGATATAAGAGTTTGTCGCCTCAGCTAGACAAGAGAAAGTACTGTACATACGCACAGCTCAAATGCACATTTTCGTTCTTTCCACTTGTTGTGTGCCAGGTTCTTTTAGAATCCAAGAACTGTTGTATGCTATGTTAAACTAGGCGGACACATCATACCACAGCTATATTAAATTCCGGTTAAGTTCGACCTTTTGATCTATTTAAATGCAAGAGTGCACTAACTCAACTATTGCAAATCATCTTAATACTAGCTTCTATTAACTTCTGCTTCTCTTCCAATGTGTACATTGTTCTATTCTATCTATTTTGACGCCCCAGATAACCCTGAGGTTCCCTGTTCATCTTCTTAGTTGACTTTCGTAAATACCTAGGTACTTGAGTATTCTTGTCAAATGTCGTACATTGTATATTTCTGTATTATATATGAAGCTTCCACCGCTTATGGCGTGAGATTAATGTTTTCTTTTATTTTGTTGAAGAAAGAATGTACGCAGTTTACTATTATTTTGCTGGTCAATGAATGTAGTAATATCTTTATCTAGCGTGAATCATGTACTCGTAATACCTAAGAAATTAACAGGATTAAAACTGATTACCACATTTACTTTTATATTGCCTTATAAAGTCTAAGACTTTGATGTTATTGCAATGTAAAAACACTTCTTTAATAATAATAATAATAATAATAATAATAATAATAATAATAATAATAACAAAAAACATGTCAGTTACGTTCCACAGTGAGAAACTACGGTAGACTTCCAAATTTTACGAATTCAATACCCAAAATTGAAGTAGGGCTACTACATCTATAACTACTGTTTCCAATAGATTAATAAGACCAAATATAAAGCTCGGATGCTGAATTCATATAAAAAGCTATTATTGGCTGATTCTTAATGCTTTTGTTCTATAGTGATAAAGGATGAAACTTGAAATCTTTAATTTGAATCAATTTCGATTTGAATAGATTGTAAGAGAGGAGACAGAATCTATTCTTAGATTGCTGAATTGATTGTAAAAAGCCGCTTCTAGATATCTCTTACAGGATTCACTCTGTGGATATCACTAGTAAATCCTAACTAGTAAATTCACCGACTTCCGGTTTCGATGGAATCTTGTGGCTTGTGATGATATGTATACAATTGAAATGCTCTGTCGGTTTCAGAAAACCGTTTGTCACTATCTCTTACTATTTCTGTTCTATGGTGATAAATGGATGAAACCAGAAATTATTAACTTGAAACACTTTCACCTTGATAGGAGGGTTAACCGGAGAGGTGGAGCATATTTATGCACGCTGAATCGATTGCAAAAATATCGTATTTCAATATCTCTTATTGTTTTCTGAGGAAATCAGTTTTAAAACTGGAAGTAATCGTAAATTTAAACCACTTCAGGTTTCGGTAGAGTATTACGAATATTAATGGTAAAAAAGAACTTCTTTAGTTGCTAAAACATTTTTCGTTATATGTTACAGTTTTCGTTCTATGTGTAACGTTATTTCTTCTGCTCCGTTACTGATTCCAAATGTATATATTGAATATTTATACAGTTGACGAGATCATCATGAATAACATAACACAGTTATTCACTTTTGAATATATATGTTCACTTTCAACATATATCGTGCCTGTCACATTAAAATATTATACATTCGGTCTTTACAAGATGGTTCTTCGTTCTCGGTTCTATTTCTTAGTTATCGTAACAACGACATCAAACAGATAAATCGTAATAGCAGCATGTTTTGTTTTCCTGCCACAACCTAGCCACAGCCTCATTCTCATTGGCAGATTAGATGAGTTCACGTGACAGTAAATTTTCACTTAATATTTTAGTACATCCATCTTAGGGCGACAGGTCATTGAATAAATTGAGTTCTGATGTATATTTTGTGTTGTTGATATCAAAGTCAGTGACAAAAATAATAAATCTATAATATAATAATAAATAGAATAGTACCAGCAATGCCTCCCCGAAATACTAAGTGTGCTTCCTCCGGAACATTGCTGCTGAAAGAAACACTGATCAAAGTTGATATGATTTATACATGTGAGGTTTTATAAAGTTAACATTTAAGCATTTTTATTGAAACAAGGGAAAAGGCACCACGATATTAACGTTTAAAGA
Organism: Thermobia domestica; assembly: GCF_964235325.1. NCBI lineage: Eukaryota > Metazoa > Arthropoda > Insecta > Zygentoma > Lepismatidae > Thermobia > Thermobia domestica. Next base: position 275,755,286 of record NC_137462.1, read on the forward strand.
TTAAATATCTCTATTTACAAAAAGAAAGTAATGTGTAACAAACTTATTTATAAAAACAGCCAAATACGTAAATGGTATATTAACGAAGATACAGCACTGCAAACTTATTTATAATAACAGCCAAATACGTAAATGGTATATTAACGAAGATACAGCACTGCAAACTTATTTATAAAAACAGCCAAATACGTAAATGGTATATTAACGAAGATACAGCACTGCAAACTTATTTATAAAAACAGCCAAATACGTAAATGGTATATTAACAAAGATACGGCACTGCAAACTTATTGAGCTGAGCGAAGCGAAGCTCTTATACTCGGGTTAGCCGTTTGGTTGTCCGCGAACTCCTCCTAGACCGTTTGGCCGATCTCAACCAAACTTAGCACGCTGATAGAGTATGTCGTGCTGAGTGACAACATAGGTCGAAATCAAAAATCCGATGTACCATCGAGGAATAATCACCGAAAAACGCTTCCTGATTACGTAGTTTAAGTTCGCTCAGCTCATTTCATTGCAATCGGGTATATACATTGCATTCCTAGTTGAGCTGAGCGAAGCGAAGCTCATACTCGGGTTAGCCGTTTGGTTGTCCGCGAACTCCTCCTAGACCGTTTGGCCGATCTCAACCAAACTTAGCACGCTGATAGAGTATGTCGTGCTGAGTGACAACATAGGTCGAAATCAAAAATCCGATGTACCATCGAGGAATAATAACCGAAAAACGCTTACTCCTAGACCGTTTGGCCGATCTCAAGCAAACTTAGCACGCTGATAGAGTATATCGTGCTGAGTGACAACATAGGTCGAAATCAAAAATCCGATGTACCATCGAGGAATAATCACCGAAAAACGCTTCCTGATTACGTAGTTTAAGCTCGCTCAGCTCATTTCATTGCAATCGGGTATATACATTGCATTCCTAGTTTATAAAAACAGCCAAATACGTAAATGGTATATTAACGAAGATACAGCACTGCAAAGGTTGTGCATAAACATGATATACGCATCCACAGAGACCAACACCATTTTGCTCTCAGTACTGCACAAATCATGAAACGAACCCCATTCAGTGATATAAGTGGTAGATATTGCAATAGGCAATGAACTTGCGACTCACTAGGCTTATAGGAAATCATACCAGTACTACAAATGAAATGAAATAAAATCTTTAAGTTTTACGTCCGACGCTTACGCCGGCTAGGCTAAAGGAGATGGTGATGATGAGAAACTAATGAAATGGTGGAATGAAGAAAGTGGAAGGAAACGGAAGAACCCGATAAAATCCTCATACACGGTGTTTGTCCACCACAAAGTTCACTTTACGCAAGCTGGGATCGAACTAAGGACTCCATGCAGCAGAGATAAACCTTCCACCACTGAGAAACCGCGGCCCCACCAGTACTCCAAAAGTTTACCACTGGTTGTGCCGTTTACGATTAACACGTTCATAATACTTTTACGGAATAGGGAATAAACACATTGTGGTTTATTCTGCCAGTAACATAATTCCTCTCATCTGCGTAAGCATTGGTGGCATATTCTTGGCCTGTATGTCAGACTCTTCTTTTGAGTTGATGAGTTGATTTTAGTTTAGCATCCCTTTCAGCAGCGAGGCTATATGAGACGTGGACCTAGTGATGAACGTGGAATCAGAACCACATAAGCTCCCACCGGGAATCGAACCCGGGTCTCCCACGCCAAAGGCGCGTACGCTAATCGCTTAGCCACGAAGGAGCTCAGGCTCTTCTTTTGTTGGCGCATGCAGATACTCCACTGCGAATGGTAAAATTCAAGGATGCGCCCAAAAATAATTGTTCAAAAAAATATTTTACTAGTTATTTCCTAGTGCCTTCTAGATTCCGATTATTCACAAGGTGTGTATAGGTACCTGCAAACTTACATACGATAAACAAAATGCGTACACACTTATATGATATGAAATACCTAGAAAGAAATATGATTATTATAGTCAGGGACGCACGCAGGGGGTGGGTCCTGGGGGTCCGGACCCCCCCCCCCCCGAAATTTCGACTTTGTGTAAATTTAGTCTAATTTTAGGGGCAATTTTAGGAATTTTAATATAAAATACCCTCATATTGAGTTTGGACTCCCTCCGAAATAAATTCCTGCGTACGCTACTGATTATAGCTATTGCTTGTGAGGACACATGCACAAACCTCTACTAAATTGTCAATACAAACAAATTTTTTATCTATGCCGGTTAGGGCTCAGGCGATAGTCCAGCGAAGAGGGTCGTCCGTACGGAGAAGAAGCGACGCTACGAGTCACACTACATGCTAGTATTATATTAAAATATGCATCGCACTTTTTACGCTATATTGATGTCTATAGATAGCGTATACGTTTCGTTTTCCATCTTAAGAAATAAGCTCATTAAACCTTACTTTGCCTATTTGAATAAATTATTTACTTGTAAGTTTTAATACGTAATTGTAAAGATTCGATAACAGTTTAACCTTGGAGTTGCCTAACTAATTGCTTGAGAACTATTTTAAAACTTGATAAATTTGAGTGAAAATAATTAATTAATTTCCTCTGAAGTCCATTTGTCTAAGACTCCTTAAATGGCAGAAAGTATAAGACGCAAAATTCAGTTTTCCACGTTACATTCTACATAGCACACAGAAAAATCCGTTCTCCGGTCAGCGGTATATTGTACAAATATACAGAATCCTCTTGCTTACTACAGAAATCAGTACGGAACATGTGTTATCCATATGCTACATACGCAATACCTTTAGATTTTACCTCATGCTGTTGCAGGATGTCTCACACCTAACAGTTTTCCGTATATCACATATCATACATATACTTATGTTACATTTCTCAAATATATGTTGTATACGTCCATTTGTATGTGAAATCCTGACCGCCTATATTGTTTCATACGGAAAGTAGTATAGATGGAATACTTATAGAGAAAGTATTATAAAATATGCATTTTCGGCTATACGTCTGCTCTACGTTGTCCAAAAACTACAGGAATTACGCATGCAAGAGACTTTTTTAGGTACGCCACCTACATTTTTTTTTATCAGTGCTGGTTTTTCTCAGTGGAGGCCAGGACGTGTCCCGGTGCGCCCTCCGAAATATTACACTATAAATAATGGTATAAGTTTTTAGTAATAAATTCTTACAGTTTTATTGGTAAAGAATCCGTGAAAGGTGCAGTGCGCCCTTTACACTAGGCGCCCTTCCGAGACCACATCAAAGATGAACGATTTTATTTACTCTTCCGTATAGCACAGTTCTGCACAATAAATACACACAGTTATTGTTGGCGAAGAACCCGTGAAAGGTACAGTACGCCCTTTACATAAGGCGCCCTACGAAACATCACATTATAGATAAGTGGTTTTAGTTATCCTGTATACCAGCTTTGCTTAATAAATTCAAATATTGACTGGTAGTACAGAACCTGTGAAGAATACAAGGCGCCCATTACATAGGATGCCCTGCGAAATATCACATTATTTTTTCTAAAATTTTACTCTTTTGTATTTCAGTTTTGTATTATAAATTCATACAGTTGCTATTGGCAGAGAACAGGTAAAGGGTATAATCAATTACAAAATATTATAAAGTTATATAGCTATAAAACAAAACAATGTGATACATCAAGAATAGTTCGGATAGTCAAACGTACGATGCATTTATGTAAAACTATACTGACACTAGTCTCTAATTTACGATTTTTACGGCATCGAAGCTTTCACAGTCTTAATATGCATCCATATATCCGAGCATATTGATTGTTCCTGTGTGTTTTAAAGCAGTGTTCGGATAATCAGTACCTGTTGTATTTCTGAAATATAGCTGTATTAATTTCTGTAAAATGTGCTCTTCCTGTCACCACGGCACGGCGCGTCCTCAGGTTGTGGATCGAGGAGAAGGCCTCTGGGATATAGAGGTTAGCTGCGAGTATACTGAGTAAGCAGTCGCGGACAGCTTGGGAATTTGGTGTGAGGCTAACAACCTCATCCTGTAAAAAAAAAAAAAAAAAAAAAAAAAAAAAAAAAAAAAAAAAGATTGTTCAGATAAGTTCGCAGAATCCTCGGATCAGAACTGATAACTTGACACGAATTCCGCAAAGTAAAATCGACAAAAGATTTGGAACATGAAATGTAAGAAGTCTGTATAGGGCAGGCGCGTTAAAATGTGTAACGAATGAGTTTAGAAATAGAAAATGGACCTAGTGGGATATCAGGAAGTTAGATGAGAAGGAAATGGAGGAGTCAAGTCGGGAAATTTTACGTTCTTTTACGGGGAACAAATTAAAAATTACCATCTAGAAACAGGGCTTTCCGTTCACAAACGAATACGTAATATCAGCAATTACATAGGTTGAATTTGTTAATATATTTTCTTCTACTTCTCTTAAGGGTCGGTGGTGTAATATTATTTTAAATGCACATGCTCCAACAGAAAATAAGGATGGCGATTTAAAAAATACATTTTTTACGAAAGAATAGAACAGGTATTTGATCATCTCCTGCAATACCATATGAAAATTCTGTTAGGCGGTTTCAATGCGAAGGTAGGACCAGAGAGTATTTTCAAACCGATTATAGGGAATAAATGTTTGCATAAGGAAGGTTGTGACAATGGCGTTAGACTCATGAACTGTGCAATATCCAGAAACCTTATCGTGAAGATTACAAAATTCCATCGCGACATTCATAAATATACTTGGACTTCATCAGATGGAAAAACACATATTCAAACTGATCATGTTTTAGTAGACAGAAAAAAACAGTCTAGCACAACTGATGTTCAGTTGTTCAGAGGAGTTGATTGTGATAGTAAGAGAGAGACTATCGTTGAATAAAGGAAACATTCAATATCTGAAAACGGAGCGGTTTAATTTAAAGAAATTAGAGGAGAGTAAGGTGAGAGAGGAGCCAGATTGAAGTGTCGAATATATTCTCGGTTTTAGAAGGTTGGGAGTACACTAGTGTTCAGGATCTTGGTTGAAATTAAAGATAACATTAAGATTTCAGCAAAAGAAATATTGGGACACACAGAAATATGTAAAAACAAAGCATGGTTTAACCAGGAATGCACTAAAGTAGCAGAGAAGAGAAAACAGAAGAAACTGCGTTGGCTACAAAATCCGAACGAAATAACTACATAAAATTTCATTGTCATCTGACAGTGACTTCTAAAACTTTTAGAACAAAGAAACGCGACTTTTGAAAGTTAAAATTAATTAACTTGTAGATAATAGTGAAAACAAAAACATTCGGGACATGTATAATGAATCAACGAACTTAAGGAAGGCTATCGACTTCGCGCTTATATATTAAAGAAACCTAAAGGAACAGTTCTCACTGATACAGATAGCATCGTAAATAGATGGAAAGATTTTCTTTGACAATTTGTTTAACACATAGCCAAAAACTAATGCGCGTGGAGAAAGTGAAATGCATGCAGCATAACCGTATATTCCAGAACCTAAGCAGACAGAAATAGAAATTGCAATTTAAAAAGATAAACACACATCTCCGGGTGTAGACGAAATTCTGGTTGACTTAATTTTAGCTGGAGGGGAAAAATTGTAGAGCAAGATACACAAACTCGTTCTCTGGAACAAGGAGGAATTACCACAAGATTGAAGAGAATCAATCATTGTTCCAGTTCAGAAGAAAAGCAACAAAACAGATTTAATAGTTATCGAGACATTTCTCTTCTGTCAACATCCAATAAATCCTCCTAAAAATTGTATTAGCAAGATTGACTCCATACGCAGATGAAATTATTGGAGATTATCAGAACGGATTTAGGTAAAAATCGATCAACTATCGACCAGATATTTACCATTTGACTAATACTTGAAAAGAAATGAGAGAATACAACATCCTCGCACATGAATTATTGACTTTAGTCTCTGGTAGGAGGGAAACATTGTACAACATGCTTACAGAATTTGCAATACCGAAAAAGGTAGATTAATTAAGATATGTTTAAATGAATCCCAAAGTAGGGTTCGAGTAGAGAAATTCTTGTTCACGAGCTTTTACGTTGAGAATAACCTGAAAGAAGGAGATGTGTTGCCGCCAACATTATTTAACTTTGTTCTGGATAACACTATAAGGAAAATCAAAGACAGCAATCAGGTTCTAGAGCTGAATTGTATTTGCCAGATTATGGCGTATGCTGATGATGTACATTTAATAAGTAATGACAGAATAATAGAAAGGAATGCAGAAATCTTAATTAACGCTTGCAGAGATATGGGCTTAAAAGTAAATGCAGTGAAAACTAAATAAATGGAAGGTTGTCGGGATCTTAATACTACATTTTATGGATGCGTTAAAATACCAAATAATATTTTCTTTCGACAAAGTGGATACTTTCAAATATCTAGGATCATTATTAACAGACCAAAACCATAATCACTAAAAAATTTGATGTCAACTGAAAGCAGGGATTTGGTGCTATTATTTAGTTAAAAATCTTTTGTTGTCGCTAATTCCGCTGAGGAATTTGTAGCTCAAAATATAAAGCGATAATCATGCCTGTTGTGCTGTATGGTTGCGAAACATGGTAACTGACTGAGGGAAAATCGTAGACTGGAAGTATTTGAAAACGAGATTCTTAAACCAATATTCGAACTCCAAAATGAACGGGATGGGGAAAGGCGGAAACTTCATAAGGAGAAACTGCATAATTTTATACCGTTTACCAAACATTGTTAGGGTCATCAAGTCTAGGAGGCTCAAATGGTCATTTTATGTAGCCAGAATGGAAGAAATTAGAAACGCTTTCAAAGTTGTAACTGGAAATCCGAATAGGAAAATGACCGTTAGGAAGACCGAGGCGCAGATGGGAGGACAATATTAAAATAGTTCTCGCAGAGATTGAAATATAAAATAGAAACTGGGTTCAGTTTTCTAAGGACAGAAATCAATGGAGAGCTTTTGTAAACGCGGCAATGAGCCTCCTGCGTCCATAGGCGTGCTATATTAAGTTGTTGATACATTTAGCTTCTTTTTATTTGACAGAAATGTTATTACAGGAACTAAAAAGTTTTTCTGTAGTAAAGAGGATTTCGATTCGAGGTTAGCTATTTACGTTAATACTAAAACAAATTTGGTGGTGATTTTGATGTAAAATGGTACCCATACTTTCTCTCTCTCTCTCTCTCTCTCTCTCTCTCTCTCTCTATATATATATATATATATATATATATATATATATATATATATATATATATATATATATATATATATATATATATATATATATATACTTTCTTTCAAAGTAAGTATACATATAACCGTTTGTATAGGCGCCATTTTAGTAGACTTGTCCACCGCCCTCATTAGTATCCCAGCACGGCCCTGGTGGAGGCAGTGCATTTTAATAAGATTTTCATGTTTAATTTTCTTTCTTTACTCTCAATTTTTATTCTTCAATACAATCTGTCCAGCAGGAAACGGATCTTTCTAAATATAATGATACTTAGGAAATGAAATGATATGAAATCTTTGAGTTTTACGTCCCACGGTTATGCCGGTTAGGATAAAGCAGACGGTGATGATGAGTAATGAATGAAATGGTGGAATGAAGAAAGTGGGAGGAAACAGGAGAACCCCGAGAAACCCCCCCCCACACGGTGTTTGTCCGCCACAAAGTCCACTTGGCGGGGGCTGGGTCGAATTCGAGGGTTTAAGAAATTATTCAGATTTATCTCCTTCTATACCATTAATATACTGTTCCTAGCGTATATTCCACTGCTGGAAGAAGAGTTGCCAACTTTTTAAAGGAAAAATCGGGACGGGACAATCTGTGTTGGAGCCCCCCTTCTCCACCCCGGAAACTACTACACGTACGGCGAGTCGTTGAATACAATGTAAATAAGCAGCTGAATAACACGAACATGAATGAATGCAGCATCTTTTTTTATTTTATTTTTTAATTTTCCTACATGGAATGTACTACCATGAGCAAAATAAATGACGCGTCTCTTTATTTTGAAGTTTTTTGAAAATATCTCCGTTTTCTTTATATGTTCGAAATTTCGGAAGGTTTCCCCAGCAGGACAGGTTAATAACAAACCCGTTTTTAATATTTGTGTTAGATATTAGCATAAAAAAAAAAAATTAGAAGCAAAAAACATTAAATCGACAGAAATCTCGAGAATTACCAACTCTGCTAAAGTGGGAAATTTTCAAGAACACGAGGGAATTCTGCATTTCAACACGAAGCAGCGACATCTATGTCATTGAGAGAAATGTGGATTAAATCTACAAACTAAACTTTTAACGAATATTTCTAGTATGTCTTATTATATGCATTATCTGCAAACTCCAAATATATGAATATATGCTAAGTATTAACATAAAGATAGAGCAAATAGTGGAAATTATCCATGGAAAAGGACGAATCGGTAGGACGATCGTAATGAAATATCGTCTTTACCGGAACAGGCTCAGTTCACGAAAAAAAAACAAATAGCTCAGTTAATTAAAGCAACGAGTTTGTATGCTGAAGGTAGCGGGTTCGAACCCGTGGAAGTGCCGTTATCATTTTTATCACTACACTACGGTTATTTTTTTAAAAATTTTTTATTTGGGAAAGAATCAAATTGTAACGTATGTGTAAAACTCATGACGATACCAAAAAAAAACAAAACAAAAAAAAGAGAGAGAGAGAGAAAATATCGTCGCATTTGCGTTAGTGTCTCTAATTTTTGTTTGCAAACAGATTCGTAATTATTTCCCCTGTGCTCACTGATGCATAACGAATATTTTCCAGTAAATGTTAATTCTAATTTGGAGAATTTTATAGTTTCACAATGTTTCTCACTACATAGTCTTCTATCTAAGTGTTTGGATATTTTGATAGATTTCCCTATTAAATGTTTAATTTTCTCTATAAATATTTGTCTTAAATTGAAATTGTTTTGAATTTACTACATAAGCAAAGTTGCCCGAAGGAGGGGAGCTCAAGTAATAGATATTCTACGTAAAAGCAACCTATTGTAGAATGATGATGCTTCTTACCTTCAGCACATAATCTTAACGTTAGAGAGTCAGACAGAGAAAAATCCTGGTTTTTCCTCCTCTATGACCACCCATCTTAAACCTCTACATATCGTTGTTCGTCTCACATAATTTCGGCTGTCCAAAGACATTCATATTTATTATTATTATTATTATTATTATTATTATTATTATTATTATTATTATTATTATTATTATTATTATTATTATTATTATTATTATTATTATTAATGAATATGCCACCCTTACATAATGTTGTAACTTTACACATCTTAGTTTAAAGTGTTTTCTTTAGTAATAATTTGAGCAACCACGTCACAAAATTTAAAATGTATGAGGGGGCACGACGTTTTATTTCCCCTCCTCTCTTTTCAGCACCCTCCAACAGAAGGTATATAATTTCTGAGAAGCAGGGCAGACAAAATGAATAAGAAATATATTTAGAGCATCCTTTCCTCCTTCGTGAATGTAATATCACGTAGCATTTTTTATTCTACTGAAGACGACCCTAGGCCGTTATGGTTAGGTAACAAAAGAAATACCTAATATATTTATAGCGCCCCTTATCTGTAATATTACCTCTTCTTTATTTGTTCGAGGCTTCCTTACACAACCAAGGGTGACAAAAAGAATAGGAAAAGTGTCTAAAGATTACAAAAGACTTTATATTTTGTCAGAAACAAGGCAGTATATACACAACATTGCTTTCGTTAACAAGTGTTTCACCCTTGAGTCGCTTATAAAATTATGCAGAATAACTTTTGCCGATCATTGTTCTAGAGGGATTTGTCCAGGATGGTTTGGTGTCGAGCTAATAACGATAAGTATATTTATTTACATCACTGTTAAAGAAATAGCAAACTTTCTGAAAGGAACTTACTTAGGAAACAGATCTTCCTTCTACTTAGCCAGAGCCCACTCTGAAAAATTGCATCTCGCATTCTGAGTGAAAGTTCTATGAGACTATTAGAAAAATATATTCCCGTTTTCACGCTGATGGTAGAATTTCTTAAACAGTTATTGAATTACGTTCGAAGGGTAGGCGTAAATAGCACCCCCGCAACAATGTGGCGTGGGGACCGCACAAGCTGCAAGGCCAAAAAATATACAGAAAGTACGCAGGGGCGGAGCAGGCCAAATTTTCACACGGGCAAAGTGACTTTTTGGCGCCCTTCCCCTAGTAGTAGCCTATATTTTACATTTTATCATAGTGTTTTTAATAGTTTAAACCAGGAGCGTCATTTCAGATTTTGCTTTGGGGGGGGGGCAAGACCTCTTGATATAAGTAAAATTTCGCGTTTTTCACTGATTAAATACTATTCTAATGATAAAATCTATATACATCTCAAACTCACGGGAGGCAAATGCCCCTCCCTGCCCTCCCTAAATGACGCCCCTGTTTTAAACCCATTTTCAAAAAGAAATCCATTACCTAGGAAAAGTTCACAAAGAATATGGCCCGCTATAAACAATACCAACTCCACCCCCGCCGTGGTCTAGTGGCTAGCACGCCTGCCTTCTGTGGTACCGGGTCCAATTCCCGGTGGATTACTGTTGAACGATAAAAGTGGTTCGGATTCCACTATAATTAGTATCCACATCTCCCTTGCCCATTAAGGCATAACCGTGGAACGCTAAACTAAAGCAAACAAACAAACAATACTTAATTCCCCGCACTTTTTATTCTACATACCATCTCTCAATTTTTCGATACAGCCCCCTTAGTACTATGAAACTCTCTTCTTCCATAGTGAAATGGAAAAAGATCATATAATTGCCACTACTTTACAAGAATATAAACCAAAAACGTCAGTAGAAAGCACATTATAAAATTTACTTTTTGAGGCTCGTTTTGGTGCCCCTCTTTCTCTGGCGCCCCGGGCAGTCGCCCGGCCCTTAGTCCGCCCTTGAAAGTACGGACGCATAACTAAGGACTGCGGAGGAGAGGTTAACCTTCATGTTATGCCACTGGTTTGACGTGTTTGAAATGTTCAGTAAGTGATCAGTTGGTGAAATAATTTCGACGGTTACTGATGTTTAAAGTTTAGCTAAGACAAAGCTACCTAATCAATTACATTTGATATCGCGATGTCACAATTTGATTTTTCCTCACATAAAAAAGATAAAAACAATAGTAATAAAAACCCTTACTCGTACTGGGCTCCTAACTAACTAACAACCTAATTCTTACAGACTAGTTGCTCTGACCAACTGAGTTTCGATTTCTTACGCGAAAGAAGTCTGTTATATTAAGAGGCATGCTTTTCATTATCAAAACTGTTCCAAGTAATACGAACATGGCTTAAGAACAGGGACGGAACTGAATTACCACTCGATTGACCTTGAGGGCAAATCACCAAAGCGTATCTATAAACGTAAGTTCAGCATGCATTTCTCTGGAGTTGTGTTCAGTATTCCTATCTGCCAGTCATGCTTGTTCGTAGGAGTAATATGTTACAAACCTAACCTTTCGATAGAGCACAATGACAGAGAATCAAAATTAATGAATTCTTGCCCTTGTGAACTTGGGATACCACCATGTGCAATAAAACTGTCGCGTCTTCTGAAGTGATATTTTATCGAAAATAACTCGTTTTCCTTCATATATCCGAAGTTTTTGAGGGTTTCAAAGTGAGGAAACGTTACTGACAAACAAGGACGCATTTAGGGGTGGGTCCAGGTGGTCCGGACTCCCCTCTGAAATCCCAACTTCTCTGTAAATTTAGCCTAAATTTAAGGATTATCTTTTAAATTTTATTATAATTTATCCTAATATTGAAGTCGGACTTCTCCCGAAATAAATTACTGCATACGTGCCTGCTGACAATTTTCAATATATTCCTTAAATAAGTAAAATAACTAAATTAGGAGCAAAAAGCTTCAACACGGGCTAACTTTTGTCCACTGCCAATATTGTTAGAAGGGATATTAATAGCAAAAATTGCTAGGCAATGCTGAACCTTGGAACTTCACTCCGAACAGCAAGCTTATTATTGAGAACTACATATGAAACATTTTATCAAAACTTATCTAGCTTTTACCTGGCATGAAATTATTATATACACCAAAATTCACTCTCCTAAAATGTGTATCTAAATATTGCTCTACGTATCTACGAAGCAATGAAAATTATTTATCGAAATATGTGAGCAGGGAATTCTAACAGCCAGCCATTTTATTTAAATCGTAGTAAACCCTGTAACCGGGCGTTAACGTGAAGACAAAGCTTGGTCCATTGGTAAAGTGTTGGAAGAATATAAACTCAATGTTCATAGGTTCGAATCTATCCACTCACCATAACATTTTGTTCTTATGTGTAACGATGAAATAAGAAAGAAAAAATGTATAACCGTTAAGACAAAACTTCAACCAAGTCTGAAGAGAACAATACTAAAATAGTAATACAATGACGTCAACCAAAAATTATTTCATGTAGCGTTTGGACGAAATTACAGCTGTTAACAATTGCAGAAATAAAAACAGGCTATAATGCAGTCTAGACTTCTGAATGCATTTACTTCCTGAACACTTCCGTCTCGTCATTGGTATGCCATTAACCATTGTAAAACCTTTCAATTGGAAGTGAAATGACACAAACTAAAACAGTTTTAAATCAATAAATGTCTATGTGTAAAAGTAGGTGTCTTTTATCTGTAGTTCTGAGTTACTTTTACTTTGAAGTGACAAATGAGAGAAGAAAGTATGGTGTTCGAAAAAAAAAATCAAATTTGAGATTTCAACAAATTTACACGTATTATAGCACCTAACACCGAAAAACTTATTTTTCGATACATGTCCATCAGTTCGTCCGTCCGTTCGCTACACTTTTCTGTGCACTCGCCTAGAAGCCATACCTGAAGCCATACCTCGCCTACAAGCCATACTTGAACATACTGTAAATTAGTTGAAAAATTTACGGTATGTTCAACTTATCTGCACCAAATTTTAGTTTAAGATTTTCATAGTATTTCCCATAGTTTTTTTTATTTCCCTCCTACTCCCAAAACAAGGGTAGTTTCCTGTACGAAGAAAATAAAAAAAGATATTTTCTCATAACTGGCTCTAACGATCTTGTTTTCTTTCTTTTTTTATAAATCAATATTTAATTAGCAACCCTATTTTGTGGTATAAGGCATTTATCTGAGAAAAATCTACAAGGGGTAGTTTATACTAAGGGGGTGAGTTTTTTCTCAGTGTTTTTCTCAAAATGGACTCAAATGTTTTCGTTCATATTTCATAAATAAAGATTTCATTAATAACTTATCAATATGGCATAACTCGTTTGTCCTTAAAAAAATGCGAGGGGTAGTTTATTCTTGGTGGAGTGTTGTCTGGGCGATTTTCTCAAAAACGACTCAAAAGAGTTTATTCATATTTCAAAAATAAATATTTCGTTAATAACCGAACAATATGGCAAAACTCGTTTGTCCTGAAAAAATATGCGAGGGGTAGTTTACTCTTGGGGGTGTTTTTCGTCCACGGTTTTCTCAAAAATGAGTCAAGCAATTTTGTTCGTACTCAGAAATAAATATTTCATTAAAAACCTAGTAATATGGAATAACTCGCTTACCCTGGAAGAATCCTCAAGAGATAGTTTATTCGGGGAGTTATTTTTCCCTCACGATTTTCTCAAAAATTACTCGGACACTTTTATTGATAATTCATAAATAAGTATTTCATTAATAACCCTATATTTTAGTATAAGTCATTTCTATGAAAAACAATTACAACGGATAGTTTATTTTTGGGGTCAAGGTTTTTTCCCCGACAATTTTCTCGAACGACAGGCGATTTTGTTCAAATTTCGCAAATAAATATTTCATTAATAACCAAAAGTATATCTTAACTCATTGTTCGAAACAATTCACAAGAGGTAGGTTACTCCTGACGTGTTCTTTTTGAACGACTTTCCCAAAGTGACTCATTTGATTTTTTTCATATTTCATAAACAATGATTGCATTAATTGGTCTATTATATGTCTAATGAAAATGTGCTCAAAGTGTGAGTTAGTTTTGTAGTATGGATTTTCTTCAATCCAAGTTTTTTATTCGATAATCTGACATTCGATGTATTTGAATAATACGATAATTTTATTCGTATTATCCAAATACACACTTCAGTAACAACTGCGGCCTAACACAGTTAAGAAATTGAATTGAAAAAGTTTAGTGCGGTGGCCCTGTAATTGAATATTTTTTGAGAAACTCCCTAGCTTTTTGTGGTAAACTCAGGCTTTTCTTTACGAGCGACAAAAGAGAGAAGAAAATATAGTGATTGTGAAAATAATATCAAATTCAGATTTCAACGGATTTACATGTTTCATGGCGTCTACATACCGAAAATGTGACTTTTTGACACCCGTCCTTCCGGTCCGTCCGTTCGGCACACTTTTATATGCACTCGCCTAGAGGCCATACCGTTCAACTTATCTACACCAAATTTTAAACTTAGGGTTTACTTAGTATTCTTACAAGAGCTTTTCCATTTTTTCCTACCACCTAAAATAAGTGTGGTTTACAAACAGCCAAAAATCGAAAAACGCTATTTTCTCAAAAATGGTTTTAACAATTTTGTTTATTTTTCATTAATCAATATTTAATTAACAACCCTATATTGCAGTATCAGATATTTCTCTTAGAAAAATTTACGAGGGGTAGTTTATTCTTGGAGGTGACTTTTTCTCGACGATTTTCTCAGAAAAGACCTTGGCGAATTTTGTACACACTTCATAAATAAATATTTGACCTTACAACATGGTATAAGTCAATTGACCTGAAAAATATATGAGTAGTAGTTTATTCTTGGACTTGAATTTATTCCCAGTGAGTTTCTCAAACACGACCAGTTGGCAACCCTGTATCTCGACAACGAAGCTGAATTCGAAAACTGCAAGAGGACTATTTGTCTCCTTTTGATGTCACGAATCACCTCCCGAAGTTTGTGGACATCTTTCAGGTTTACCCTTAATGAAGCTTCTTTTCGAAAAGTTAACTATTAACTTTAGGCATTGTTTATCTTTTTTTAAATCACAAATGTCGTTATTAATTTTAAGGCAGAGAACTACTTCTGAGAGAATAGATCTTGAAAAATAATTTTAAAACTTAGACTTTTGTTTTCGAGACATTCCAGACAAGACGATACATTTTACAAGCTATCTCGTGTCCAAAACATTTGCCTCGTATTATCTTGGATGTCACAAAGCGCGTCTTGTCTCTTTCTCGAGACATGTCTTATCTCGTGCGCACTCGTTAACACTTGGGAAGGATTATCTTTCTACTCAAAGCATTGTTTTTATAATGGTTGCATATTTATGATAATTGCTGTCCACATAAATTACAGTCCTTTCAGTTGAATTAATTTTTATTATTATTCTTATTGAAATTGCAATATCTAGTTTAACGTTGGACGATTATGCACCTACGCTAAGGGAGAATGATGATGAATGAAATGGTGAAATGAAGAAAGTGGGAGGAAAATGGAAAATCTCAAGAAAACACATACCCATGCACACGGTATTTGTCCACCTCAAATTTCACTTGGCACGAAGTGGAATCGAGCCACGGACCCCCTGCACCAAAGGTCCCTGCAATGCTTTATTATTATTATTATTATTATTATTATTATTATTATTATTATTATAATTAATAATAATAATAATAATAATAATAATAATAATAATAATAATAATAATAATAATAATAATAATAATAATAATAATAATAATATTTGAAGCGAGCTTAACGAGTTTCAACCGTACAACTCAACCAACGTTTGGGTGCCTGTTCGTTCGTCTGCTCCTCTCATAAAAGACATTTCATTTTAATGAAACTAGTAAGTGCCTTCTTTTAGCTCTGCGAAGTAACTATTGCTTGGAATATGAATCTGCAAAACATAAGAGGTAAAATTAACCAAATGGTGCAAGTTTCCACTTATATATACAAAACAATTTTGCAATATCAACTACGTGAATCTTGTCCCATAAAGAAGCCGAAACCCCTACACCGAAGAGCCCTCCGAGATTTGATCATTGTCCACACGGACTGAAATTGTCATTTGAAGCCAAGACTTTAATATGAAGCCAATAATTTCTTTAAAATAGACGGAAAATTCGGAAGTTATAAGCATTTTCATATTTTTGCCTTTTCCCATAAGGGAGCCGTAGCCCCCTATACTGAAGACCCCCCCGGAGATTTGATCATTGTCCACTCGGACTGAGTTTGTCATTTGGAACTAACACTTTAATACGAAGCAAAATATTTCTTTAAAATAGACGAAAAATTCGAAAGTTATAAACATGTTAATAATTTTGCCTTTTCTCATAAGGGGGCCGTATTAGCCTACACTGAAGAGCCCCACGAGATTCGATCATTGACCACTTGGACTGAAATTCTCATTTGAAACCAAAACTTTAATATGAATCCAAAAATTTAAACTGACTGGGTTCCAGTTCCCCCCACTATTGTTTAGTTTAGTTAAGTGGTAATTTGTGACAGCTTCACATCATCAAAAGAATGTTTCACTTCCCCTCCCCTCCCCCAGGAGTTCGTGCTGGATCCACCACTGGAATCAATAGACACTCTTCCTATTCTTTTTGTCACCCTTGATTGTGTAGGGGCTCCCTCGTACAAATAAAGAAGCGGTAATATTACAATCAAGGGGCGCTATATATTAGGTATTTTTTTTAGTTACCTACCCCTAACCGCACAGGGCCATCTTTCGTAGAATAAAAAATATTACGTGATATTCCAATCATGAAAGGGGAGAGGATGCTGTAAATATATTTCTTATTCATTTTGTCTGTCCTGCTTATCAAAAATTACTTTCTGTTGGAAGGCTACTGAAATGAGAGGGGCAAAATAAAAAGTCGTACCCCCTCCTACATGGTTGCTCAAATAAGTACTAAAGAAAGCATTTTAAACTAAGATATTTAAGATTTAAACTAGGAAACTAAGATATCCTACATTATGTAAGGATGGCATATTCAGGATTATTATTATTATTATTGTTATTATTATTGTTATTATTATTATTATTATTATTATTATTATTATTATTATTATTATTATTATTATTATTATTATTAATATTATTATTATTTGAATGTTTTTGGAGCACCGAAATTTTGTGAGACGAACAATGATATGTAGAGGTTTAAGATGGGTGGTCATAAAGGAGGAAAAACCAGGATTTTTCTCTGTCTGACTCTCTAACGTAAAGATTATGTGCTGAAGGTAAGAAGCATCATCATTCTACAATAGGTTGCTTTTACGTAGAATATCAATTACTTGAGTTCTCCTCCTTCGGTTTACTTACCTTATGTAGTAAATTCAAAACAATTTCAATTAAATACAAATACATTGTAAAACTTTTCCGTAATTAAACATCTAGGGAAAATTAAACATTTCATAGGGAAATCTGTTATCAAAATATCCAAACACGTAGATAGAAGACTATCTAGTGAGAAATATTGTGAAACTTTATAAAATTCTCCAAATTAGAATTAACATTTACTGGGAAACATTCGTTATGCGCCAGCGAGCATATGGTGAGCAGTGAGCACAGGGGAAATAATTACGAAACTGTTTGCAAACAAAATTAGGGACGCTAATGCAAGTGCGACAACAGCATTTTTTCTTTTTTTGGTATCGTCATGAGTTTTACACATACGTTACAATTTGATTCTTTCCCAAATAAAAAAATTTAAAAAAAATAACCGTAGTGTAGTGATAAAAATGATAACGGCACTTCCACGGGATCGAACCCGCTACCTTCAGCATACAGACTCGTTGCTTTAACTAACTGAGCTACTTGTTTTTTTACGTGAACTGAGCCTGTTCCGGTAAAGACGATATTTCATTACGATCGTCCTACCGATTCGTCCTTTTCCATAGATAATTTCCACTATTTGCTCTATCTTTATGTTAATACTTAGCATATATTCATATATTTGGAGTTTGCAGATAATGCATATAATAAGACATACTAGAAATATTCGTTAAAAGTTTAGTTTGTAGATTTAATCCACGCTTCTCTCAATGACATAGATGTCGCTGCTTCGTGTTGAAATGCAGAATTCCCTCGTGTTCTTGAAAATTTCCCACTTTAGCAGAGTTGGTAATTCTCGAGATTTCTGTCGATTTAATGTTTTTTGCTTCTAATTTCTTCATTTTATGCTAATATCTAACACAAATATTAAAAACGGGTTTGTTATTAACCTGTCCTGCTGGGGAAACCTTCCGAAATTTCGAACATATAAAGAAAACGGAGATATTTTCAAAAAAAAAACTTCAAAATAAAGAGACGCGTCATTTATTTTGTTCATGGTAGTACATAATTTATTGCTCCTAGTTTCCCATTGGACAATTCGGTTTGTATGGTGATGGTATTAGACTCTTTTCTTGTATGAAGGAGCCACGGTGGCTCAGTAGTAGAGCGTTTACCGCTGGTGCATGTGGTACCGGTTTCAAACCCTGCTCCCGCCAAGTGGACTTTGTGGTGAACAAACACCGTGTGCGTGGGTTTCCTCGGGGTTATCCCGTTTCCTCCCACTTTCTTCATTCCACCATTTCACTCATTATCACCATTTCCTTTAGCCTACGCGGCATAATCGT
Source organism: Thermobia domestica (assembly GCF_964235325.1). Classification (NCBI taxonomy): domain Eukaryota; kingdom Metazoa; phylum Arthropoda; class Insecta; order Zygentoma; family Lepismatidae; genus Thermobia; species Thermobia domestica. The sequence goes on from NC_137462.1 coordinate 275,773,930, forward strand.
GGGACGTAAAATTCAAACCTTCATTTCTTTTCTTGTATCTCACTTTTTATTTTCTTGTTATTTTAGAGGCATTTATCTAGCAATGCTAGTAATGCCTTTCTGCAGAAATTTGGTTTCAACATTAACTTCAATCCATATAATGATTTGCTTTCCTTTTTTCTACACTTTAAGTTTAAAGAGTACATAATTGACTACGAGAACGTTTATAGAACGATATATCCACCGTTTTCTATCTGACGGAAAATATATTTATAAGATTTATGAGTTTTGTTTACGCATGAAAGTTACGTTTAAATTTGCTTACAGACATTAACTTATACAAGATAAAGTTCATTAAGTCCAAGTTTACTAGCTCTTTTCGTGAACTCTGTTTTCCATTTTTAGAACTCCAAAATTTTTGGTTCAGCATTTGTGAGACATAGTATGTTGGAGTAAAGACGAAAATAAACTAATTGGTCTCAAAACTTTAAATACATTATAAAATAAGAATCAATTAACATCAATTTTAAACATAAGAAAGTGACCTCTTCTTACAAGTAACAAATAGTGTTGTAACGTGCAGTATGTAAAGCAGTTTGGCTTGCTCTGCATGGAATTTTCGCAATTAATTTATACCACTTCCGATTTAAGTAGAGAGTTTAAAATGGAGATGGAATATACTCTTCGTACGCTTAATTGCTTCTAGAATATCACTCTTTGCCATATATTATTGGTTTTACTTTTTACTATATATCTATCAAGGCTAAAACCGGACGTGAGTGATTATCGCCACTGCCGGTTTGAAAAGACGATTAACAGAATACATATCATATTAGCTGTTGTAAGAATGCTAAACTGATGGCACGAAAGACGTTCTCCAGTATCTTTTATCGTTTCTGTTTTATGGAGATTAGTCTTGAAACCGGAAGTTGTGATGTATTTTTGTCACTTCGTGTTTAGGTACAGAGTTAAGGATGGAGATAAACTGTATTCTTGGAATTATTAATCGATAACAGAATATCATTTCTCGTTACTTATAACTCTTTTAACACTGTATTGATGGACATTATAACCGGAAATTATTATTTCTATCACTTCCAATTTGAATACCGATTCCCTCAACGAACTCCATTCCTAATTTTTCACCCTCTATAGGCCTACCGTGATCAAATTTGGAGAAGATTCATTTAATAGATCTTGAGATATTTAGTCTCTCGGATGGACAAACAAAGAGGTAAATAGTATATAATTGTGTTAAGAGTAAACAAACTACAATAACATTGACATGTTTTTATTTTCATACTTCATGCCTCTCCTGTGAAGTTTCCCAGTTTGGCAACCATTAGCGAAACACCTGAGAAAGTGACAGTACAAGATGTTGCGATTTGTCTTAAAAGTACCAAAGAGAACACTCTTTAAAAAACAATTGAAAATTGTTCCTTTGTTGGTGAATGTATGATACGATGTAATGTGAATACAAACATTTGTAAGAGCTTTAAGAAATTCTGCATTTTTGCTTATTTGGAATCCGTGACTGCAAGGAATAATTGGGTTAACGACAGTGTACTGTATTAAATTTTATATTATAGTTCCGAAGTGTTCTTTTTTCTAAAAAAAAAAAAAATACTGAGAATAAGGGATTACTAGTGGCTAATTTTTTCTCGGGCCCTGTTAAAGTTTATTGTTTATGGGAATTTGGGTATGATCGATTTGTTATATTGAGCAATACTGTCATCATTAGTAATTAAAACATAAAATGTCCAAAGATAATATAAATACCAACAGACTGATCTCATTGTGCTGAGCAAAATGAATTAGACAGCAAAATTCGTCATGCGTAGTTTCTGAAAAAAATAGGGTCTATATTTTTGTAGATTCTCATGTTGATTCATTTATTTTCAGTCAAAGTCAATAAGCAACTATACTGCACATACGGAGCACATCGCCGTGATATTGACATTACGCAAGCAAACTATCTTGGTATTCATGTAGAAAATCAATGTGGTCGGACATATCTCGATGTCACCAAAACTGAACAGATTCCGCAAGGAATTCATCGTGGCTACCGGTATATCCGACGCTAAGTTCACGGCATCACGCGTCGTACGAATGCGTCAATGGTGTAATTCTCCGGTAGGTCGTGGCACTGCGAATCGTATTATACAGAAGTATGTCGTACAGAGTTCTGGGCTCACCACACCGACATGAGCAGCTAGAACCGTTTCTCATAAGGGTTCATGATTTTGGTAATCATGATTTTGGTAAGGGGGAAACTGCGTCTCCAAAACGTGAAGCAAAATGTCAACATCAAGGCTGCGTACAACTAGACACATGTTCTGAATGCAATGAACAATCAGGGCCGGACTGGCTACTAGTTGTCCCCGGCGGCTGACGTATTATGTTGGCCCCAAATTCTCAATTCCCCCAACCACAATTATCCCAACTGATCACTGTTTTCCCACCATGAAAGCAAACTATTATCTTACAATGAACATTCACGAAGTGTTCCTTCGGGATTTTTATAAAATTGATTCTAATGTAAAGTTCTCCCTAGTTCAATGTGTACTAATTTTAACGGTCTATATCGGTAATTTGCATATTTATGGGCCTTCATATATCCGGAATTCAATCACATACTACTATCACGCTGGTACACAAAATTGTCGTTAGTTTCTTTAGATGTAACTAGGCATGAATGTGGGCATAAACAAAATAAATTGGTTGAAGTCCTGTTTCACTGACACATGTTACCCACCCTGCTGTCATCTTGGATCCGCCATATTGGATTCAATTTTAAGTTTTTCATATGGGAATATGTGCAAGTGATACATCAAATTCATGTACACTGAAAAAAATGTATGTGGCGTACGTAAAATCGTATGTTACAATCGTAAATTCTGTAGTCTTTGGACTTAAGATACAGCAAACGTATAACTGAAAACGCATGTTTTATAATACTATCTGTATAAGTGATTCATCTGTACGTACTTTCCCTATAAAACAATATATGCGATCAGGATCTCGCCGTATATAACATATAGGACAAATGGACGTATATAACATATAGCTTACGAAGGTAACACACACACACACACACACACATATATATATATATATATATATATATATATATATATATATATATATATATATATATATATGTGTGTGTGTGTGTGTGTGTGTGTGTGTGTGTGTAAGTATGTAATATAAGGAAGACTGTTAAATATCAGACACCCTGCAACGGTATGATGCAACATCTAAGGGCAGTGTCTATGTAGCATATGGATAACGTATGCTACGTGCTGATTTCTCTACTAAGCAAAGGGATTCCGTATATTTGTACAATATGCCGCTGTCCGGAGAGCGGATTTTTCTCAGTGCAATTTCCTGGGAAATTCACTGGTGTAGGGAATTTACTGTAGCTTGTACCGCTTGGAAGGATTGCATATTATATACCTCCAAGCACTTCGCCAGTACACATTGCAGAGTAATATCAGTGACGCTAATGTTTTTGATGTAGACAAATCAAAAGAATTTCTAACTGGAAAAATACTGTCGGTATAAACACACTCTTTACAACATCGATCTCATAATCTTAATACATTTCTGTGAGTAATTACTATTTCTTCCATGTTATGCTATAACAAGGAAGTATTGCATTACGGTCAAAATGCCTATGTAAATAAAGATAGGCCTATGATCAGATTTGGATGAAAACCTATCATTTTCATATTAACGTCTGCGTGTCTGCATGTATGTACGTTCAGAGAATACAGTATTTCTTCAACAATAAATCACGTAAAAGATTACCTATACACACGGGGCCCTTCACAATTTTCTGTTTGGTTCAATATTTTTGAAGTGTCTGACATTTAAAGTGCAATACCTTGCAAACGGTACAAGCTACGGTAAGACTCACTACACCAATCAATTTCCGAGAAAGTTGTACTACCATGAGCAAAATAAGTGACGCGTCTCTTTATTTTGAAGTTTTTTGAAAATATCTCCGTTTTCTTTATATGTTCGAAATTTCGGAAGGTTTTCCCAGCAGGACAGGTTAATAACAAACCCGTTTTTAATATTTGTGTTAGATATTAGCTTAAAATAAAGAAATTAGAAGCAAAAAACATTAAATCGACAGAAATCTCGAGAATTACCAACTCTGCTAAAGTGGGAAATTTTCAAGAACACGAGGGAATTCTGCATTTCAACACGAAGCAGCGACATCTACAGATGTCTAGTTACGGAAAAGTTTTACAATGTATTTGTATTTAATTGAAATTGTTTTGAATTTACTACATAAGGTAAGTAGACCGAAGGAGGAGAACTCAAGTAATTGGTATTCTACGTAAAAGCAACCTATTGTAGAATGATGATCCTTCTTACCTTCAGCACATAATCTTAACGTTAGAGAGTCAGAGAGAGAAAAATCCTGGTCTTTCCTCCTGTATGACCACCCATCTTAAACCTCTACATATCATTGTTCGTCTCACAAAATTTCGGTGCTCCAAAAACATTCTAATAATAATAATATTAATAATAATAATAATAATAATAATAATAATAATAATAATAATAATAATAATAATAATAATAATAATCCTGAATATGCCATCCTTACATAATGTAGGATATCTTAGTTTCCTAGTTTAAATCTTAAATATCTTAGTTTAAAATGCTTTCTTTAGTACTTATTTGAGCAACCATGTAGGAGGGGGTACGACTTTTTATTTTGCCCCTCTCATTTCAGTAGCCTTCCAACAGAAAGTAATTTTTGATAAGCAGGACAGATAAAATGAATAAGGAATATATTTACAGCATTCTCTCCCCTTTCACGATTGGAATATCACGTAATATTTTTTATTCTACGAAAGATGGCCCTGTGCGGTTAGGGGTAGGTAACTAAAAAAATACCTAATATATAGCGCCCCTTGATTGTAATATTACCGCTTCTTTATTTGTACGAGGGAGCTCCTACACAATCAAGGGTGACAAAAAGAATAGGAAGAGTGTCTATTGATTCCAGTGGTGGATCCAGCACGAACTCCTGGGGGAGGGGAGGGGAAGTGAAACATTCTTTTGATGATGTGAAGCTGTCACAATTACCACTTAACTAAACTAAACAATAGTGGGGGGAACTGGAACCCAGTCAGTTTAAATTGGTGTAAAAGTTTAATTTTTGGATTCATATTAAAGTTTTGGTTTCAAATGAGAATTTCAGTCCAAGTGGTCAATGATGAAATCTCGTGGGGCTCTTCAGTGTAGGCTAATACGGCCCCCTTATGAGAAAAGGCAAAATTATTAACATGTTTATAACTTTCGAATTTTTCGTCTATTTTAAAGAAATATTTTGCTTCGTATTAAAGTGTTAGTTCCAAATGACAAACTCAGTCCGAGTGGACAATGATCAAATCTCCGGGGGGGTCTTCAGTATAGGGGGCTACGGCTCCCTTATGGGAAAAGGCAAAAATATGAAAATGCTTATAACTTCCGAATTTTCCGTCTATTTTAAAGAAATTATTGGCTTCATATTAAAGTCTTGGCTTCAAATGACAATTTCAGTCCGTGTGGACAATGATCAAATCTCGGAGGGCTCTTCGGTGTAGGGGTTTCGGCTTCTTTATGGGACAAGATTCACGTAGTTGATATTGCAAAATTGTTTTGTATATATAAGTGGAAACTTGCACCATTTGGTTAATTTTACCTTTTATGTTTTGCAGATTCATATCCCAAGCAATAGTTACTTCGCAGAGCTAAAAGAAGGCACTTACTAGTTTCATTAAAATGAAATGTCTTTTATGAGAGGAGCAGACGAACGAACAGGCACCCAAACGTTGGTTGAGTCGTACGGTTGAAACTCGTTAAGCTCGCTTCAATTATTATTATTATTATTATTATTATTATTAATTATAATAATAATAATAATAATAATAAAGCATTGCAGGGACCTTTGGTGCAGGGGGTCCGTGGCTCGATTCCACTTCGTGCCAAGTGAAATTTGAGGTGGACAAATACCGTGTGCATGGGTATGTGTTTTCTTGAGATTTTCCATTTTCCTCCCACTTTCTTCATTTCACCATTTCATTCATCATCATTCTCCCTTAGCGTAGGTGCATAATCGTCCAACGTTAAACTAGATATTGCAATTTCAATAATAATAAAAATTAAAATTAATTCAACTGAAAGGACTGTAATTTATGTGGACAGCAATTATCATAAATATGCAACAATTATAAAAACAATGCTTTGAGTAGAAAGGTAATCCTTCCCAAGTGTTAACGAATGCGCACGAGATAAGACATGTCTCGAGAAAGAGACAAGACGCGCTTTGTGACATCCAAGATAATACGAGGCAAATGTTTTGGACACGAGATAGCTTGTAAAATGTATCGTCTTGTCTGGAATGTCTCGAAAACAAAAGTCTAAGTTTTAAAATTATTTTTCAAGATCTATTCTCTCAGAAGTAGTTCTCTGCCTTAAAATTAATAACGACATTTGTGATTTAAAAAAGATAAACAATGCCTAAAGTTAATAGTTAACTTTTCGAAAAGAAGCTTCATTAAGGGTAAACCTGAAAGATGTCCACAAACTTCGGGAGGTGATTCGTGACATCAAAAGGAGACAAATGGTCCTCTTGCAGTTTTCGAATTCAGCTTCGTTGTCGAGATACAGGGTTGCCAACTGGTCGTGTTTGAGAAACTCACTGGGAATAAATTCAAGTCCAAGAATAAACTACTACTCATATATTTTTCAGGTCAATTGACTTATACCATGTTGTAAGGTCAAATATTTATTTATGAAGTGTGTACAAAATTCGCCAGGGACTTTTCTGAGAAAATTGTCGAGAAAAAGTCACCTCCAAGAATAAACTACCCCTCGTAAATTTTTCTAAGAGAAATATCTGATACTGCAATATAGGGTTGTTAATTAAATATTGATTAATGAAAAATAAACAAAAAATTGTTAAAACCATTTTTGAGAAAATAGCGTTTTTCGATTTTCGGCTGTTTGTAAACCACACTTATTTTAGGTGGTAGGAAAAAATGGAAAAGCTCTTGTAAGAATACTAAGTAAACCCTAAGTTTAAAATTTGGTGTAGATAAGTTGAACGGTATGGCCTCTAGGCGAGTGCATATAAAAGTGTGCCGAACGGACGGGCCGGAAGGACGGGTGTCGAAAAGTCACATTTTCGGTATGTAGACGCCATGAAACATGTAAATCCGTTGAAATCTGAATTTGATATTATTTTCACAATCACTATATTTTCTTCTCTCTTTTGTCGCTCGAAAAAAAAAGCCTGAGTTTACCACAAAAAGCTAGGGAGTCTCTCAAAAAATATTCAATTACAGGGCCACCGCACTAAACTTTTTCAATTCAATTTCTTAACTGTGTTAGGCCGCAGCTGTTACTGAAGTGTGTATTTGGATAATGCGAATAAAATTATCGTATTATTCAAATACATCGAATGTCAGATTATCGAATAAAAAACTTCGATTGAAGAAAATCCATACTACAAAACTAACTCACACTTTGAGCACATTTTCATTAGACATATAATAGACCAATTAATGCAATCATTGTTTATGAAATATGAAAAAAATCAAATGAGTCACTTTGGGAAAGTCGTTCAAAAAGAACACGTCAGGAGTAACCTACCTCTTGTGAATTGTTTCGAACAATGAGTTAAGATATACTTTTGGTTATTAATGAAATATTTATTTGCGAAATTTGAACAAAATCGCCTGTCGTTCGAGAAAATTGTCGGGAAAAAAACCTTGACCCCAAAAATAAACTATCCGTTGTAATTGTTTTTCATAGAAATGACTTATACTAAAATATAGAGTTATTAATGAAATACTTATTTATGAATTATCAATAAAATTGTCCGAGTAATTTTTGAGAAAATCGTGAGGGAAAAATAACTCCCCGAAGAAACTATCTCTTGAGGATTCTTTCAGGGTAAGCGAGTTATTCCATATTACTAGGTTTTTAATGAAATATTTATTTCTGAGTACGAACAAAATTGCTTGACTCATTTTTGAGAAAACCGTGGACGAAAAACACTCCCAAGAGTAAACTACCCCTCGCATATTTTTTCAGGACAAACGAGTTTAGCCATATTGTTCGGTTATTAACGAAATATTTATTTTTGAAATATGAATAAACTCTTTTGAGTCGTTTTTGAGAAAATCGCCCAGACAACACTCCACCAAGAATAAACTACCCCTCGCATTTTTTTTTAGGACAAACGAGTTATGCCATATTGATAAGTTATTAATGAAATCTTTATTTATGAAATATGAACGAAAACATTTGAGTCCATTTTGAGAAAAAGACTGAGAAAAAACTCACCCCCTTAGTATAAACTACCCCTTGTAGATTTTTCTCAGATAAATGCCTTATACCACAAAATAGGGTTGCTAATTAAATATTGATTTATAAAAAAAGAAAGAAAACAAGATCGTTAGAGCCAGTTATGAGAAAATTTTTTTTTTATTTTCATCGTACAAGAAACTACCCTTGTTTTGGGAGTAGGAGGGAAATTTTAAAAAAAAAACTATAGGAAATACTATGAAAATCTTAAACTAAAATTTGGTGCAGATAAGTTGAACATACCGTAAATTTTTCAACTAACTTACGGTATGTTCAAGTATGGCTTCTAGGCGAGGTATGGCTTCAGGTATGGCTTCTAGGCGAGTGCACAGAAAAGTGTAGCGAACGGACGGACGAACTGATGGACATGTATCGAAAAATAACTTTTTCGGTGTTAGGGGCTATAATACGTGTAAATTCGTTGAAATCTCAAATTTGATTTTTTTTTTCGAACACCATACTTTCTTCTCCCATTTGTCACTTCAAAGTAAAAGGAACTCAGAACTACAGATAAAAGACACCTACTTTTACACATAGACATTTATTGATTTAAAACTGTTTTAGTTTGTGTCATTTCACTTCCAATTGAAAGGTTTTACAATGATTAACGGCATACCAATGACGAGACGGAAGTGTTCAGGAAGTAAATGCATTCAGAAGTCAAGACTGCATTACAGCCTGTTTTTATTTCTGCAATTGTTAACAGCTGTAATTTCGTCCAAACGCTACATGAAATAATTTTTGGTTGACGTCATTGTATTACTATTTTAGTATTGTTCTCTTCAGACTTGGTTGAAGTTTTGTCTTAACGGTTATACATTTTTTCTTTCTTATTTCATCGTTACACATAAGAACAAAATGTTATGGTGAGTGGATAGATTCGAACCTACGAACATTGAGTTTATATTCTTCCAACACTTTACCAATGGACCAAGCTTTGTCTTCACGTTAACGCCCGGTTACAGGGTTTACTACGATTTAAATAAAATGGCTGGCTGTTAGAATTCCCTGCTCACATATTTCGATAAATAATTTTCATTGCTTCGTAGATACGTAGAGCAATATTTAGATACACATTTTAGGAGAGTGAATTTTGGTGTTTATAATAATTTCATGCCAGGTAAAAGCTAGATAAGTTTTGATAAAATGTTTCATATGTAGTTCTCAATAATAAGCTTGCTGTTCGGAGTGAAGTTCCAAGGTTCAGCATTGCCTAGCAGTTTTTGCTATTAATATCCCTTCTAACAATATTGGCAGTGGACAAAAGTTAGCCCGTGTTGAAGCTTTTTGCTCCTAATTTAGTTATTTTACTTATTTAAGGAATATATTGAAAATTGTCAGCAGGCACGTATGCAGTAATTTATTTCGGGAGAAGTCCGACTTCAATATTAGGATAAATTATAATAAAATTTAAAAGATAATCCTTAAATTTAGGCTAAATTTACAGAGAAGTTGGGATTTCAGAGGGGAGTCCGGACCACCTGGACCCACCCCTAAATGCGTCCTTGTTTGTCAGTAACGTTTCCTCATTTTGAAACCCTCAAAAACTTCGGATATATGAAGGAAAACGAGTTATTTTCGATAAAATATCACTTCAGAAGACGCGACAGTTTTATTGCACATGGTGGTATCCCAAGTTCACAAGGGCAAGAATTCATTAATTTTGATTCTCTGTCATTGTGCTCTATCGAAAGGTTAGGTTTGTAACATATTACTCCTACGAACAAGCATGACTGGCAGATAGGAATACTGAACACAACTCCAGAGAAATGCATGCTGAACTTACGTTTATAGCTACGCGTTGGTGATTTGCCCTCAAGGTCAATCGAGTGGTAATTCAGTTCCGTCTCTGTTCTTAAGCCATGTTCGTATTACTTGGAACAGTTTTGATAATGAAAAGCATGCCTCTTAATATAACAGACTTCTTTCGCGTAAGAAATCGAAACTCAGTTGGTCAGAGCAACTAGTCTGTAAGAATTAGGTTGTTAGTTAGTTAGGAGCCCAGTACGAGTAAGGGTTTTTATTACTATTGTTTTTATCTTTTTTATGTGAGGAAAAATCAAATTGTGACATCGCGATATCAAATGTATTTGATTAGGTAGCTTTGTCTTAGCTAAACTTTAAACATCAGTAACCGTCGAAATTATTTCACCAACTGATCACTTACTGAACATTTCAAACACGTCAAACCAGTGGCATAACATGAAGGTTAACCTCTCCTCCGCAGTCCTTAGTTATGCGTCCGTACTTTCAAGGGCGGACTAAGGGCCGGGCGACTGCCCAGGGCGCCAGAGAAAGAGGGGCACCAAAACGAGCCTCAAAAAGTAAATTTTATAATGTGCTTTCTACTGACGTTTTTGGTTTATATTCTTGTAAAGTAGTGGCAATTATATGATCTTTTTCCATTTCACTATGGTAGAAGAGAGTTTCATAGTACTAAGGGGGCTGTATCGAAAAATTGAGAGATGGCATGTAGAATAAAGAGTGCCGGGAATTAAGTATTTGTTTGTTTGCTTGAGTTTAGCGTTCCACGGTTATGCCTTAATGGGCAAGGGAGATGTGGATACAAATCATAGTGGAATTCGAACCACTTTCATCGTTCAACAGTAATCCACCGGGAATTGGACCCGGTACCACAGAAGGCAGGCGTGCTAGCCACTAGACCAGGGGGGGTGGAGTTGGTATTGTTTATAGCGGGCCATATTCTTTGTGAACTTTTCCTAGGTAAAGGATTTCTTTTTGAAAATGGGTTTAAAACAGGGGCGTCATTTAGGGAGGGCAGGGAGGGGCATTTGCCCCCCTTGAGTTTGAGATGTAAATAGATTTTATCATTAGAATAGTAGTAAATCAGTGAAAAACGCGAAATTTTACTTATATCAAGAGGTCTTGCCCCCCCAAAGCAAAATCTGAAATGACGCTTCTGGTTTAAACTATTAAAAACACTATGGTAAAATGTAAAATATAGGCTAATACTAGGGGAAGGGCGCCAAAAAGTCACTTTGCCCGTGTGAAAATTTGGCCTGCTCCGCCCCTGCGTACTTTCTGTATATTTTTTGGCCTTGCAGCTTGTGCGGTCCCCACGCCACATTGTTGCGGGGGCGCTATTTACGCCTACCCTTCGAACGTAATTCAATAACTGTTTAAGAAATTCTACCATCAGCGTGAAAACGGGAATATATTTTTCTAATAGTCTCATAGAACTTTCACTCAGAATGCCAGATGCAATTTTTCAGAGTGGGCTCTGGCTAAGTAGAAGGAAGATCTGTTTCCTAAGTAAGTTCCTTTCAGAAAGTTTGCTATTTCTTTAACAGTGATGTAAATAAATATACTTATCGTTATTAGCTCGACACCAAACCATCCTGGACAAATCCCTCTAGAACAATGATCGGCAAAAGTTATTCTGCATAATTTTATAAGCGACTCAAGGGTGAAACACTTGTTAACGAAAGCAATGTTGTGTATATACTGCCTTGTTTCTGACAAAATATAAAGTCTTTTGTAATCTTTAGACACTTTTCCTATTCTTTTGTCACCCTTGGTTGTGTAAGGAAGCCTCGAACAAATAAAGAAGAGGTAATATTACAGATAAGGGGCGCTATAAATATATTAGGTATTTCTTTTGTTACCTAACCATAACGGCCTAGGGTCGTCTTCAGTAGAATAAAAAATGCTACGTGATATTACATTCACGAAGGAGGAAAGGATGCTCTAAATATATTTCTTATTCATTTTGTCTGCCCTGCTTCTCAGAAATTATATACCTTCTGTTGGAGGGTGCTGAAAAGAGAGGAGGGGAAATAAAACGTCGTGCCCCCTCATACATTTTAAATTTTGTGACGTGGTTGCTCAAATTATTACTAAAGAAAACACTCTAAACTAAGATGTGTAAAGTTACAACATTATGTAAGGGTGGCATATTCATTAATAATAATAATAATAATAATAATAATAATAATAATAATAATAATAATAATAATAATAATAATAATAATAATAATAATAATAATAATAAATATGAATGTCTTTGGAGAGCCGAAATTATGTGAGACGAACAATGATATGTAGAGGTTTAAGATGGGTGGTCATAGAGGAGGAAAAACCAGGATTTTTCTCTGTCTGACTCTCTAACGTTAAGATTATGTGCTGAAGGTAAGAAGCATCATCATTCTACAATAGGTTGCTTTTACGTAGAATATCTATTACTTGAGCTCCCCTCCTTCGGGCAACTTTGCTTATGTAGTAAATTCAAAACAATTTCAATCTAAGACAAATATTTATAGAGAAAATTAAACATTTAATAGGGAAATCTGTTATCAAAATATCCAAACACTTAGATAGAAGACTATGTAGTGAGAAACATTGTGAAACTATAAAATTCTCCAAATTAGAATTAACATTTACTGGAAAACATTCGTTATGCATCAGTGAGCACAGGGGAAATAATTACGAATCTGTTTGCAAACAAAAATTAGAGACACTAACGCAAATGCGACGATATTTTCTCTCTCTCTCTTTTTTTTTTTTTTTTTTGGTATCGTCATGAGTTTTACACATATGTTACAATTTGATTCTTTCAGAAATAAAAAATAAATAAAATAACCTTAGTGATAAAAATGACAACAGTACTTCCACGGGATTCGAACCGTCTACCTTCGGTATACAAACTCGTTGCTTTACCTAACTGAGCTATTTGCTCTCTTACGTAAGCTGAACCTGTTCTACAGTAAAGACGATTTTTCATTACGATTGGGGTAACAATTCGTCTTTTTCCATAGGTAATTTCCACTATTTGCACTATCTATACGTTAATACTTAGCATAGATTCATATATTTGGAGTTCGCTGATAATGCATATAATAAGACATACTAGAAATATTCGTTAAAATTTTCGTTTGTAGATCTAATCCACGCTTCTCTCAATGACATAGATGTCGCTGCTTCGTGTTGAACTGCAGAATTCCCTCGCGTTCTTGAAAATTTCCCACTTTAGCAGAGTTGGTAATTCTCGAGATTTCTGTCGATTTAATGTTTTTTGCTTCTAATTTCTTTATTTTAAGCTAATATCTAACACAAATATTAAAAACGGGTTTGCTATTAACCTGTCCTGCTGGGGAAACCTTCCGAAATTTCGAACATATAAAGAAAACGGAGATATTTTCAAAAAACTTCAAAATAAAGAGACGCGTCATTTATTTTGCTCATGGTAGTACCATGATCATAATCGGCGGGATTATAAACTCAAAACAATTAGGGAATAATTATAAATTAAAGACCAACTGCTAACTGTTTTTTCATGACTCCAAATAAAAAAAAACAAATTTGTTAAATTGATTCTATACATAAAACTATGTATGTAAAAGAATAAAAATGTTATTCCTTATTACAAATGTCCCAGTAAGATATTAATTAACTTTGAAAACTGATAAATCGGGTCGCGAGACAAACAAGTCAGAAATCGGTACAGTCCCGACATAATCGGGACGGCTGGCAACCCTGGCTGTAATGCATAAGTTAGAATAGCCAAGAGTTCTCGTGACGACTGTTTTAAATCATCTATGGATTGGTGAGATTTCAAGGCGGATTTCAATTTGGGGAATAGGAAGAAATCTGCAGGTGTCAAATCAGGTGAGTAGAGTGGTTGAGGTACAAGAGTTGTATTGTTTTAGGCGAAAATTTTCGTGATGACAACTGCCGAATAGCTAGGAGCATTGTCATGGTGGAGCATCTATGTTTCTTTTTTCAAGCTTTCGATCTCTTCTTCCTCACAGCCTCCTGAAAAGGCCTCACCATTTCTAAATAAATACCCTTTATTGATAGTTTCCCTACAAGTGAAAGGATTCGGATTTTTTTTTTAGATTGAACTATTTTGTAAAGCCATGAGAGTAATGATCATCAACAAAAATATTTTAGTAAAAGTTTAATGGTGGTGGCAAATTGTTCTGAAAATGAAATGAAAATTGCAATCTCAAAAAGCCGGCATTTTTGCATCTAGGTTTGCATAGGAAGAGCATTGTTCTGTAACCGACTGTTTATCGGTTGTTTACATTCTGTTTAAGTTGGCTCCCGTATTTTAATGTTTACCGGTTGTTTATGCAGCGTTAAAGTTGGTTCTTGTATTGTAATACTGCACCCTAGTGCTTTCAAGATTTGTTCTAATGTTAATTTGTTTCCGTTGCCAATAAAATAAATGGTACAAATGTGATTAATTTTACATAAGATACGCAAAACACATCGATAATCTTACTCCGAAAATTTCAAAGTATTTATCTACAACTGTGTCGAGTTACAGTAATAATTTCACTTCTGTTGTATGTTGGTCTTAAGAAACCCCGAGCTTAGTACACATTTAAATTAAATTTATACTTTTACTTTACCTGATAAAAGTATTTTCCCTTAGCTTCGGAATGTATGATTTGGAATACAGTTGATGTTGTTATGTAGTTATGTTGCTACACGTTGTTCATTTGTTACTCATTCTGGCTATCACTACAAGAAGGCATTTGAATCGCTATCAAGCAATCGCTATCGAGCAACATGGCGACTGTATGCTGGATGAAACTTACCGGTCGCCTTGGAAATCGGGTAACAAAACCGGGCTGATATAGGTGAGTCAAAATTTTTATCATATTTAAAATTTCTAGGATCAGAATATTAAATTCAATACCTAAATTAGTTTGTTTCGGAGGCTAAGTGTCGGTACTGATGTGTAATGACTATAAATATCATTTCAATCATAGTCAAATATCTAATATCGAAAACACGTTTATAAACGTCTGGTATTGTGAGAGAAATTACGTACTTCACCACCATGATATAAGAGATACAGAAGGCGGTCTGAGTTAGGCTCCTCTAAATTTGAAAAATTCGATAACTAAAATAACCATTTGGAAGTCAACCTCGTTTAAATTTTGATATTTTGGTCAACCTGAACAATTAGAGAGAGAAGAAAAGAACCGAGGAGCCTGACTGCGAAATTAATTTTCAATACCTTTAGGCTCAAGGCCGCCAAGTACCATCTCCGCCATTACTGGTGATATAGAGTGATGGAAAGGAGATGTAGTTTTCAAAGTTGACGGTAACGGTTTACGAGGACGATATCCTACAACCGTAGGAACTCGGACTGGTGCTCCGATGACATCAATTTTGGATTTTAAGAAGCAGGTAGATGAAACCCACCTTGTGGACTTGAAGGTTGGACTTACATAACCTGTGGAAACTTTGAACTGGTAATATCTATTCCTTGTTTTTCTTGTTCAGTCATGGAGTTCTTCAAGATTACTATGTGTAGTTAAATCAGAAAGCGTTACGCGTCTACATACTCATCATCGTTATCCACTCATATACATAGACTGCATGCCATAAGCATGTATGATGGAATTATTAAATCCTATGTATTTGATACGTGAACCTCAAAATTTGTATGTTGACATTATGGTGAAACTTTACCTTGGATGCACCTTTCAGTATTAATGCACTCTTAGATTTTTTTTAATGTTTAGGTTAGGTAGGATTACTTTAAATATATTGCTAAATTATGTCCCATAACCATGTCTTGTGAAATATTTCTTGTAGGTTAGGTTAGATTTAATTTCGAATGTGTGTCCCATAATATACCGTGTTTTTTTTTTTTTTTTTTTTATTTTAGTTAGGTTAGAGAATTTAATTTTGTCCGTGCTTTCAAATCTGATATGTGCCTTTTGTCTTGTTGTGTGATATATTTTTGCTTTTGCCGGGGGAGAACTTTACTTTGAACGCACCTTTGAATATTTCGTCTATGAATGATACGTAAATGTCATTCTGAGCAGACCAATTTAGTGTGCTTTCAGTATAATATTACAGAAGATAATCTGACGGTTTACGTTAGAATTTTAAGTGCTTCGTGATACATAATATATGTCGTTTGTAAATTTTATGAGAAAATTTCTTTGAGAGTGCTTTTATATATCAATGTGCCTTTTTTTAAAGTCATACTTGTAACACATTTATGTAGGTTAGGGAAAGTTCCATTTCGTACGTGTAGAGTCGGTAAAATTGTACTTTGAACGTGTTTTTCCATATTTTGTCGTGTGTTCCTTTGATATTATTTTGTGATATGTTTCTGTATGCTCAATACGTATAAAATCGGTAAAATTGTATTTTGAACGTGCCTCTTAATATTTTGTCATGTGCACTTTCATAGTGTCTCTTAACATAAGTTAATAGTTTGAAATTTTCTTTCGTGTCTTTTCCATATTGCGTTGTACCATATATTTGTTCTTGTAGGTTAGAGAAATTTGAAAATAGTGCGGTCCTTCGATGTTGATATCGTATCACGATATAAGTGCGAATAATCGATCTGTGCTGATTCGATGAAACTTTATTTTTGGACGTACCTTCGGGTGCAATGTTTTTTTTTTTTTTTTTTTTTTGTTTGTTTTTGTTTTTGTTTAAGTAGATGTTTATTTTGAACATGCCATGATTACAGTGTGAAACCAAATGTTCGTGCCTACTTATTAAACATATATTTGCCTCATCGGAAACCGATAAAGTTGGAATAGTTCTCAACTTGTTATTCTCAAGTAGAATATGATTCCTTATGCGTATCCATCCCTCTTCAAGTTTAACTAGTTGTGAACAAAAATAATAATAAGTTAAAGTGATAGTAGTTCTTAAAAGGGCGTTCTAATATTTGGACCCTGTCGAGTAGATGTAGTTTTTTTTTTCTTTCCTCGCTAGACATTTGTAAATATATCATTTCCATTAATAGTAGTGCTTTTCGTATTATACGTATTATGCAAATGATGCATAGGCTAATGTGAAGTAACATATGATGCTACTTATTTACTTTAAAATTGAAAATGAAAATGTAGTAGCGATGATACGGCCTATATTTGCATTTTATTTGATGAATGACAGGGATATTATGAGCAATGAACGCCCAATTAAAATTTCTTTTGTAAATACATAAGTAGAGAGGATGGATCGCCAATTTCTTGAGTAGTAATGAGTTTCTATAAGTATTAACGAAATATGTGCTAGAATTTAGATACGTTAAACCACTGCAATAGCACAATGTCATAAAATGTCGATAAAGTGTCTTTGAGAGACCGCGATGGAGGCAAATGTTTAATGACAATTCTTTTGTTGGATCTG
Organism: Thermobia domestica; assembly: GCF_964235325.1. Classification (NCBI taxonomy): domain Eukaryota; kingdom Metazoa; phylum Arthropoda; class Insecta; order Zygentoma; family Lepismatidae; genus Thermobia; species Thermobia domestica. The sequence goes on from NC_137462.1 coordinate 275,791,414, forward strand.
TTATAATGTAATTGTTAACAAATGGCACGAATAAAATAGTCATGAAAATTCTACTCTATGATTTCGAATACAATTCATAAACTTAAACTTATATAGTTATACCTGTTTTTTTTTCTCTCTCTCTCTCTCTTAGTAATATGCTATTTAAGCTGAACAATGTTGACTCTTCCATTCTTGGTTGGCCACAAAACAAGAATTTGGAAATCTTCTGGTAAACTAGTTTATATAAACAGATAATATATTTCATAGTTAAGAAGACTAAAGCTAACACAACCTAGAAAGTTATTTTTTTCAATACCCTGAGATGATGTTATAAGTGGCTACACCAGTCAGGATTGATTACCAAAATAAAGCTAACATAACCCAAACATTAAGTTTAAGTAATTGTGCAAACTATAGGTTTGTTATAGTTCTCAACTTTTAAGGTAATTTTTAACACAGCACTCTAGTTGGAATCCAAACCCGGACTTTTTGGTTGTCTGCTACCCAGGCCGTATCCAGGGGGGTCTAGGAGGGGCCGGCCCCCCCTAAATTACCCCTGCCCCTTAAAATTTTCACGGTAGGCTTGCAAATGAACTATAATACGATGATAAACTATAGTATGGTTGGATAGCCCCGCCCTAACTTCATCCGCCCCCCCCCTTACATTTTTGGGCTGGCTACCGGCCTGCATCTACCAGATGAATATGCTTCAGCACATTAACTGGTAAAACACGCACCTCTAGCAGACTATCAGGAGTTCCAGACTCTTCTCGTAGTCGAGATACTGATCTATGCATTTCCCAATAATAATAAGTACCAAATACTTCACATATTTTACAGTTGATAAGCACAAATAATGAAGGGCAAAATTCGGGAAAGTATCATCAGACACATTTTACTATAAACTCTTCTGGCATTTGCCTGGTAAGAAACGCGAAGAACATTATTTTTACGTACATTTTGCGTGGAAATAATAGCCATTTTTTTTTTCATACGCAGATTCAAGCGGAGCCTAATTATTCAGTACCATTAATAATTCAACTTTAGACTAAAGGGTATAATAGAGGCCAGTTAATATTTATTTCAATTTAAAGACTTGGAAAGAAATATACAATGAACTAAAAGAGTCTATTAGGCAAATAAGCTCTAGTGAAAAAAAATCGTCTTCACACTCATCCGTGCCATCAGCTACACCCTGGTCGGAACCAAATTTGATGCCATTAACTTGTTCACCTCGCACAAGTTGGTCTATTATTTTAAGTCTAAACAGATGAATGTTATGAATACCTTAATTGATTGGTATCAGGAAAGAATATATAGTATACCTATACATTAACAACAAATGTTTAGTCGTAACATTTGAGATGTACAAATTTCAATCGAAAAAAAAAAATTGTGTGCTTAAAGCAAATAACAGATTATAAAACTCTTACACCTATAACACTGGTATACAAATTTTGATCAAGATTGTGCTTATGTTGGTCTTTCGTCGGTTTCTTAATGATTTGCAGCCGCTGAACACGAGTATGGCAGTTATTTTCCCGTAATGTCAAAATTTGTGATAATATAAGCATATCAGATTTTATTAAAACAGTTACATATTATACAGTTGTATCTTATGAGAACATTGAACTACAAGCATAACACAAACATTGTAGTAGTGCTTCTGTTGATTTTTCATTGGTTTCTTAATGATTTGCACCCGCTGAACACGAGTATGGCAGTTATTTTCCCGTAATGTCAAAATTTGTAATGATATAAGTATATTAGATTTTACTCAAACAGTAATATATTATACAATCGTGTCTTATAGGAACATTGAATTACAAACATAACTCATTTTGGACATCAACTTTCTGGGTAACAAAAATCTACATAACAATACATAAATACTAAAATATATGAATATTACATTTCTTATAAAAAATATATATACAAAAGTACTTGAGATTGGAGGAAAGTGTTCATCAAGTACTGGAATTCCGTAGTCAAAAGTGAAAGTTAGTGGTTCTTTTTCTTTTGTGGGAAACATTTACTTCGTCATGGACTAACCCCCAAATATAATCACCCAACATTGCACAGTCCCACCTTTCTTGGGATCTGCTTTCCATTACCTCAATGCCATTATGGAAACGTTCCCCTGCTCTTCGCTAACATCTCCTTAATTCTCCCTAAAAAAATCCAAGTATGAATGTGGAGGTCGCGGTGGCTCAGTGGTAGAGCGTTCAGCTCTGGTGCTTGGGGTCTCGGGTTCGATTCCAGCCCCCGCCAAGTGAACTTTGTGGTGGACAAACACCATGTTCGTGGGTTTTCTCGGGGTTCTCCCGTTTCCTCCCACTTTCTTCATTCCACCATTTCATTCATTACTCATCATCACCGTCTCCTTTAGCCTAACCGGCATAACCGTGGGACGTAAAACTCAAAGATTTCATTTTCATTTTTTCCAAGTATGAATGCAGCATATGTAATTTTAAAGACATTCTACATCCCAATGCTCGATATTGATCAATGAGTGTCTTAACTTGGTGTTCAAACGCTTCACTTCGGTTATGCACAAGAAATCCCGTCACCAATTTATGAAAGGCCCCCCAAGCGTTTCTTTCCAACTCTGTCAGTTTTTGTTTAAGTGGAGCACTATTAAGCATGACATGAATCTGAGGCCTGTGAAAATGCCAGCCAGAACTTTTGCCTCTTATAAAGCTGGAAACATTTGTTTGGTACATTGTAGGCAGAGCCGTAGCTAGAGATTTCGGCGCCCGGGGCGAAGTAGAATTCGGCGCCCCTCTACACTCACCTTACCGAACTTTTTTTTTTAACATATAAGAGAAGCAGCTTTCGTTGCTATGCTAAATTTTTATCAAGCTTCTTGAACAGACCATTGCAACAGCCAAAAGCGATCATTATGTATCCTTTTACAAATAAGAGTTGCTTTCAAGATGCTTATTTTGTACTTTCTGTTTAACTTGACAAAACTACTTTTGGTTGTATACCAATCCATTTGCAGAACAGTTATGGAAAGAGCATGAAGCCAATTCTCCTACGGCAGGGATACCGTATTAGACATTTAGTTAGTGGACGTGGATGGTGGCGTTGGAAATATCCGGTTTCCCTTAGCATAGCTGTAATGTCAGAAATCGAGCCCAGGCCTGGAGGCCCCAGAAATGGCTAGGTTTTGGGCTCGAGTTTCTTCTATTCGACTATTAAACATGGAATTCTTAGACGCGGGTGATGGCATTGGAAAGATCTTTGTCTCCTTAGCACATCGGTTATGTCAGAAATGGAATCAGGCACTCAAGGCCCCAGAAATGGGGTCCTGAAGCTTTTGTCTTAGGTCCCTTCTATTCACCTATTAAACATGAAGTTGTTGGACGGAGTTAGTAGCATTGGAAAGGTCTTGGTCCCTTAAACATAGTGGTGATATCAGAAATCTAATCCGGACCCCGAATTCATAGAGAATCCGGACCCCGAATGAGGTTCAATTTCGGAACCTCATTTCACGGGCTTCGGGTTCCATTTCTGACATCACCAATGTGCTAATGAAATCCAGACCTTTCCATCGGCACCACCCTCGTCCTGAAATTTTGGGCTCACGTTTATTCTATTCGATTAAAAACCGTGGGATTCTTGGACGAGGGTGGTGCCGATGGAGAGGTCTGGATTTCATTAGCACATTGGTGATGTCAGAAATGGAACCCGAAGCCCAAGAAATGAGGTTCCGAAATTTTGGATTCGGGTCCATTCTATTTGCCTATTAAACATGGAGTTGTTGGACGAGGGTGTTAGTGTTGGAAAGGTTTTGGCCCCTTGAACACAGTTGTGACGTCAGGAATCGGACCCTGGCCTCGAAGCCTCAGAAATGGGATCTAGAAGTTTTAAGCCCAGGTCCCTTCTATTCCTCCATTAAACATGGAGTTGTTGGACACGGGTGGTGGCATCGGAAAGGTCCTAGACGTCTGAGTACAGTGTAACATCAGAAATCGGGCCCTGGTCTCAAAGCTTCAGAAGTGGAGTTCCGAAATTTTGGATTTGGGTCCATTCTATTTGCCTGTTAAACGTGGAGTTGTTGGACGAGAATGGTAAAGTAGGAAAGGTCTGGGTCTTGTGAGCACTGCGGTGATGTCAGAAACCGGGGATCGGGCCCTGAAGCGTCAGAAATGGGGTCCCGAAGTCTTTGGCTCGGGTTCCTTTTATTTGCCTATTAAACATGGAGTTGTAGGATGAAAGTGGTGGCGTTGGAAAGTCTTTGTTCCTTGAACACAACGTTTATGAGAAATTGGTTCCGGGTCCCAATTTTTTTTTTCATTTGTGTCGTAAACCTTTTGTCTAATTTGATCTCAATACCTGATTGTGCAAGATAAAACCATATTAATAGCTGAATTGATGGTTTTATCTCTCGCAATCAAGTATTGAGATTGGGCCATTGCAAAGGTTTAGTACACAACCCAAACTTCGGGACGTGGACCTGATTTCTGACATCACCGCACTGCTCAAGGGACCAAGACCTTTCCAATGCCACCACCTGCGTCCAAAAACACATTGTTTAATAGCCAAATGTAAGAGACCCGAAAGTAATATTTCGGGACCTCATTTCCGGGACCTTGAATCCAGGGCCCGATTTATGACATTATCTCTGACAGACAACCTTTCCAACGCCATCATCCTCGTACAACAATTCATGTTTAACAGGCGTATAAAAGGGGCTCATGACCAAAACATCGGGACCCCATTTCTGGGACTTCATGGTGAGGGCTCGGTTCCTGACCACTACTGTGCTGAAGGGAACCGGATGTTTCCAATGTCACCATCTGCGTGCAACAACTCCATGCTTAAACGAGAAGTAGAGTGGACTCGAGCCCAACATTTCGGAACCTCATTTCTGGGACTTCAAGGCCAGAACCCAATTTCTGACATTAACGCTTTCGTTAATCGACCCCGACCTTTCAAACGCCAACACCCTAGTACAACACAATGTTAAATAGACAAATAAAAAAGACCCGAACCCAAACTTTTGGGACCTCATTTCTGGGGCATCAGGTCCTGGAGCTTTCCAACACCACAATCTGTATCCAATAACTCCATGCTTAAAAGAAAAATAGAATGAAGCAGAGCTCAAAATTTCGGGACACCACTTCTGGTTCTTTGAGACAAGGGCCCAATTTCTGACATTACCATTGTGCTCAAACGACCCGAACATTTCCAACTCCCCCACCCACATACAATTTCATATTTAATAGGCGTATAAAAAGAACCCGTGCACAAAACTTCGGGACCCCATTTTTCTGGAGCCTCATGGCTGGAGCCCGGTTTCTGATATCACCACTATGCTCAGGAGACCCGGACTTTTCCAACACCACCATCTACATTCACTACCTTCATGTCTAACACGGCTTCCCTATTGTAGAAGGATTTTAATGGAATTTTCTCCTGGCTATGTACAACGTTTCAAACTATCCATAAGAAATGAAATTTCAATATATTAGAAACTATGTTTACTTTCATTTTTAATATTCCGCGCAAACAGCAGCTTGCATGTTCTCTTCACTCCTCTATAGTACTTTTCATACCTTCATTCTCACCATCGTGATTAACCCGATTGGGTAGAAAGGCGTGATTAACTAAGTAAATCCATCACCATCAAAACACATTTCAGACTTTGACCGTTTGACTTTGAAAATGCTCCTGCGTAATCTATAAGACATTACTCGGCACCTTGATATCACATCATCATTAATAAATCATATATAATAACTTTCTTTAATAAGTGAAAAACTTGTGACTTATTGAAACTTTTGAGTTGCGAGCGGAGCGAGCAAGAAAATTTTTAACAAATCGATTTCTTTGCTAACTGACAATATTGATTTAATAGGACGCCAGAACTTTTACGGGCGCCGCGTCGTTTATTCATTTTCAACACTTTTCCTTGCTTCTTGCTCGTTCGGCGCCCCCTTGCTATCAGTGCCCGGGGCGAGCGCCCCGCTGGCCCCCCTCTAGCTACGGCTCTGATTGTAGGGCAGGTGAATTGCGACCCAGAGCTTTCACAAATTGTTTTGCCAATCCCAGCTTAATATATAATGTTGGCATGAGAATCTCTAATGCTTCATTTATCACATTGTGTGTTCCTGAAATAAGCTCCGTTCTTTCAGGCCACATGGTTTGATCATAATGCTGGTTAGTTGTCCTACTCTCCCACAGACATAGAAATCAGGAATATTTAGTATAACCACTTTGCAACCCAAGAAGAAAACCAATAATTTTGAAATCCCCACACACGTCCCATTGATGTTCCTTATATTTTGTTTTCTTCAAAATCAGCTTCACACTTGAATAACTCTATTTAATCAATTTACAAATCTGCTATGTATCTTTAGAATCTATATTCTCTGTTCCGTACTCCGAACAATTATCTTTAATAACAAATGCGATACCACCTAGCGAGTATCGAAGTAAAAGGACGCAAATTACTCTGCATAAATCAGTATAGGAGAAAAATAAAACATGCTTATATCATTGAAAATATTGACACTACATAAAAATAAGTGCCAGATTCGTGTTCAGGGGGTCAAAATACATAAAAATTCATCAAGAATTAATAATAAGCAAAAGTTTGTATATCAGTGTAATCGAACTTTATACATAATGACAAAGATATTATCTACTGTGTCAATTTATTGTTAGACTCCTCATCTAGTGCAAATCTACCTTCAATTAGAAATTGGTGCCTGGTTCAAGAGGATTCATATTAAACACTTATTAAAAAATTGTGCGTGATTAAATAAACACAAGTTTATTTATTCAACTGTGTATGTTTCGGCAAATGATTCTTATTCATACACCATCTTGTTTCAATATTTAGCTCATATTCCAAGATGGATACACTGAAAAACATGACGAAAAGACAGTTATCACGTGATCTCATCAGCCAATGAAAATTAGCCTGGGCTAGGCTGGGGCAGGAATAAAAAATATGCGCCATAGCAACGAAATTAAGAAATATTTTGATATGATACAAACATTTAAATTATTTCTTTATATTTTTCTTCTTCTTCTTCTTAATTGTTTGTGCCTTTAAAATAGCACTTTTGCCCGTAAATATTAAAAATACTTGGTAAGTAGATACAAATTATACAATATCGTTGTATATGGCGATAAACGTTGAAGCCGGAAATGTTTAATTTGAACCATTTCCAATTTAATTAGAGGGTTGACGGAGGATATGGGATCTATTTTGGGATTCTGAATTGATAAGAAAAAAGCTATATTTTTACTATTTTTGTTCTTTGGATATCAGTAGTGAAACCCTAAATAGTAGTAAATTTTAACAACTTCGAGTTTTGGTAGGGTCTTCCAGGGCCATGCTGGGATACTAATGAGGGCGGTGGACAAGTCTACTGAAAGGACGCCAGTACAAACGGGAATATATATATATATATATATATATATATATATATATATATATATATATATATATATATATATATATATATATATATATATACTTACTTTGAAAGAAAGTATAGATGCCTTTCTATATCAAAATCACCATCAAATTTGTTTTAGTATTAACGTAAATATCTAATTTGAGGAAACCTTGAATCGAAATTCTCTTTACTAGAGAAAAACTTTTTAGTTCCTGTAGTAACATTTCTGTCAAATAAAAACAAGCTAAATGTATCAACTTCATATAGCTCTATGGCCTATGGACACAGGAGGTCAGTGCCACATTTACAAAATTCTCCATTGATTTCCGTCCTTAGCCTACTGGACCCAGTTTCTACTTTATATTTCAATCTCTGCGAGAACCATTTTAATATTGTCCTCCCATCTGCGCCTCGGTCTTAGTAATTTTCGTTTTCCTATTTGGATTTCCAGTTCGAACTTTGAAAGCGTTTCTAATTTCTTCCATTCTGGCTACATAACCTGCCCATTTTAGCCTCCTAGACTTGATGACCCTAACAATGTTTTTATAAACGGTATAAAATTATAGTTCACCGTTATGGTGTTTCTGCCATTCCCCATTCCCGTTCTTCTTGGATTTCGAATATTGGTTTAAGAATCTTGTTTTCAAATACTAACAGTCTGTGATTTTAACTCAGAGACAGTGACAATATTTCGCAACCATACAGCACAACAGGCATGATTATCGTTTTATATTTCCTCAACAAATTCGTCAACAGAATTAGCGACAACAAAAGATTTTTAGCTGAATAATAACACGAAATCCCTGCTTTCAGTTGACATCAATTTTTATGTGATTATGGTTTTGGTCTGTTAATAATAATTCTAGATATTTGAAAGTATCCACTGTGTCGAAAGAAAATGTTATTTGGTATTTTAACGCATCCATAAAATGCAGTATTAGATCCCGACAAACTTCCATTTATTAAGTTTTCTCTGCGTTTACTTTTAAGCCCATATATCTGCAAGCGTTAAGTAAGATTTCTGCATTCCTTTCTATTGTTCTATAATCCCCTATTAAATTTACATCATAAGCATACGTCATAACCTGGTAAATACAATTCAGCTCTAGGACCTGATTGCTGTCTTTGATTTTCCTTATAGTGTTATCCAGAACAAAGTTAAATAATGTTGGCGGCAACACATCTCCTTCTTTCAGGCCATTCTCAACATGAAAGCTCGTGAATAAAAATTTCTCTTCTAGAACTTTACTTTGGGATTCATTTAAACATTTCTTAATTAATCTACCTTTTTCGGTATTGCAAATTCTGTAAGCATGTTGTACAATGTTTCCCTCCTACCCTAGTCTAAAGTCAATAATTGATGTGCCAGAATACTGTATTCCCATTTGTTATCAAGTATTAGTTGAATAATAAATATCTGGTCGATAGTTGATCGATTTTAACTACATCCGCTCTGATAATCTCCAATAATTTCATCTGCGTATGGAGTCAATCTTGCTAATAGAATGTTTAAGAAAATTTATTGGATATTGACAGAAGAGAAATGCCTTAACAATAATCAGTCTTGTTGCTTTTCTTTTGAACTGGAACAATGATTGATTTTTTTCACTCTTGTGGTAATTCCTCCTTGTTCCAGATAAGGAGATTGAGTTTGTGTATCTTGCTCTACAATTCCCCCCCCCCCCCAGCTAAAATTAATTCAACCAGAATTTCGTCTACATTCGGAGATATGTGTTTCTTTAATTTTTAATAGCGATTTCTATTTCTGTCTAGTTAGGTTCTGGAATATACGGATATGCTGTATGTATTTCACTTTCTCCACGCACATTAATTTTTGGCTATGTGTTAAGAAAATCGTCAAAGAAATCTTTCCATCTATTTAAGATGCTATCCTGATCAGTGAGAAATGTTGCTTTAGCTTTTTTTAATATATGAGTACGAGCTCGTATAAGCACGGAATTGATAGCCTTTCTTAAGTCCGTTGATGCATTTATATATGTCCGGAATGTTTTATTTTTTTACTATTATCTTCAAGTTAATTAATTTTAGCTTTCAAAAATCGCGTTTCTTTGTTCTAAAAGTTTTGGAAGTTTTCCGTTAGATGACAATGAAATTTTATGTAGTTATTTCGTTCGGATTTTGTAGCCAACTCTGTTTCTTCTGTTTTCTCTTCTCTGCTACTTTAGTGCATTCCTGGTTGAACTATGCTTTGTTCCTACTTATTTATGCGTGTCCCAATATTTCTTTTGCTGAAATCTTAATGTTTTCTCTAATTTCAACCAAGTATCCTGAACACTAGTGCGCTCCGAACCTTGTAAAACCGAGAATCTATTCGAAACTTCAATCTGGTATTCCTCTCTTACCTGACTCTCCTCTAATTTTTTAAAATTAAACTGCTCCGTTTTCAGATATTGAATATTTCCTTTATTCAACGATAGTCTCTCTCTTATTATCATAATCAACTCCTCTGAACGACCGAACATTAGTTCTGCTAGACTATTTCTTCTATCTACTAAAACGTGATCGATTTGATTATGTGTTTTTCCGTCTGGTGAGCCCCAAGTATATTTATGAACGTCGCGATGTGGGAATTTTGTAATCATCACGATAAGGTTTCTGAATGTTGCAATGTTCACGAGTCTAACGCCATAGTCACAACCTTCCTTATGCAGACATTTATTCCCTATAATTATAATCGGTTTGAAAATACCCTCTCGTCCTACACTCGCATTGAAACCGCCTAACAGAATTTTCATATGGTATTGCAGGAGATGATCAAATACCCATTCTATTCTTTCGTAAAAACTTTATTTTATTGTCATCCTTATTTTCTGTTGGGGCATGTACATTTAAAACAATAATATTACACCACCGACCCTTAAGAGAAGTAAAAGAAAATCTATCATTAACAAATTCAACCCATGTAATTGCTGATATTACGTATTCGTTTGGGAAAAAAAGCCCTGATCCTAGTTGGTAATTTTTAATTCGTTCCCCGTAAAAGAACGTAAAATTTCCCGACTTGACTCCCCCATTTCCTTCTCATCTAACTTCCTGATATCCCACTAGGTCCATTTTCTATTTCTAAACTCATTCGTTACACATTTTAACGCGCCTGCCTGATAGATACTTATTATCTTCCATGTTCCAATTCTCATGTCGATTTTACTTTGCTGAGTTCGTGCCAAGTAATCAGTTCTGATCCGAGGATTCTGCGAATATATCAGAACAAGCCTTTTTTTTTTTTTTTTTTTTTGCAGGATGAGTTGTTAGCCCCACACCAAATCCCCAAGCTGGAGGTTCACCCCTTGTCTTTCCACGACTGCTTATTCAGTATATTCTCAGCTAACCTCTATATCCCCGAGGACTTCTCCTCGATCCACAACCTGAGCTCCTCTGTGGCTAAGCGGTTAGCGTACGCGCCTTTGGCGTGGGAGACCCGGGTTCGATTCCCGGCGTGAGCTCATGTGGTTCGGATTCCACGTTAATCAGTAGGTCCACGTCTCATATAGCCTCGCTGCTGAACGGGACGCTAAACTAAAATCAACTCAACTCGATCCACAACCTGAGGACGCGCCGCGCCGTGCCGTGGTCACAGGAAGACCACATTTTACGGAAATTAATATGGCTATATTTTAGAAATACAATAGGTACTGATTATCCGAACACTGATTTAAAACACACAGGAACAATCAATAATAATAATAATAATAATAATAATAATAATAATAATAATAATAATAATAATAATAATAATAATAATAATAATAATAATAATAATAATAATAATAATAATAATAATAATAATAATAATAATAATAATAATAATAATAATAATAATAATAATAAATATCGCAGGATATATGAATGCATATTAAGACTGAAAGCTTTGATGACGTAAAAATCGTAAATTAGAGACTAGTGTCAGTGTAGTATTTCATGAATGCTCGTACGTTTGACTATCCGAACTATTCTTGATGTATCATGTTGTTTCGTTTTATAGCTACATAACTTTATAATATTTTTGTAAGTGAATATACTCTTTACCTGTTCTCTCCCAATAGCAACTGTATGAATTGTAAAGGGCTCCTTGTATTCTTCACAGGTTCTTTATTAGCAATCACTATTTGAATTTATTATATAAAGCTGGTACACAGGATAACTAAAACCACTTATCTATAATGTGATGTTTCGTAGGGCGCCTTTCACGGGTTCTTTAAAAATAGTAACTGTATGTATTTATTGTACAGAACTGTGGTATACAGAAGAGTAAATAAAATCGTTGATCTTTGATGTGGACTCGCAAGGGCGCCTAATGAAAAGGACGCACTGCACCTTTCACGGGTTCTTTACCAATAAAACTGTAAGAATTTATTACTAAGAATTTGTACCTTTATTTATACTGTGATGTTTCGGAGGGCGCACCGGGACACGTCCCGGTGTCCCTGTGGGCCAGCACGGACCTGGGGTCTTCTGGATTGTAACGATATGTTCTCTTTAGACCCTGACTCGATTACACAAAAGCGCTCGTTGTTATCTGTTACCATTTTTGCTGTATAGCGATAACGTAAATGGTTAATGGTAAATTGTTAATGGTTAACAGAAATGGTTAATTTCAACCACTTCTTTTTTGAGCAGAAAATTTACAGAGAAAGTGGAACCTATTGTTGAAACACTAAGTTGATTGCCAAAAAAAAAAAAAAAAAACTCTATGTACCTTATTGTTTTTCCTGTGTGTAGATCTTCTAGCGTGGGATCTCAAGTTCGATCTCCGACCAAGTTCTCTCGCTATCTATTATCGTTTTCGTTCTGTGGCGATAAATTTTGAAACCGTAAATTGCTACTTTGAACCCCTTAATGTCTGAAGAGAGTTAACTTTGAAACTGAATCTATTCTTGGGATGCTAATTTGCTTTTTTTTTTTTTTTTTTTTTTTTGAATGCATCTTGATATACTGTTTTTGCTCTGGTACACCTTGTCTCAAAAAGGTTGAGCGCATTCTTTATTGCTGTTTCGAGGCAAAAATTTTCTAAGTCCAACTTCGAATATCTTCGGAAAAAAGTAAACCAGGTTCGAACCTCGAAGCCAACCTTTGCAATCGGGAAAAGTCTTGCAGATGTGTTTTTCTTCTTTTAAATATAACAAGACTTGTTACCAATTATATATAAAAAAGCAACATTGATTGAAACATTTAATGATACAATATTTCGAAACTGTATTAATGTCAGCACTTGCTTGTTTCTCATTTTGCTCTCCATATTTAATGGAATATTTAGATACGTAAACGAATCTTTGCCTATGTAAAAGAATAATGAAACTTAAGACATAGAACATAATTCTTGCCTGAGTACTAAAATAAAAGTCAAATTAGAACAAAAACAGCGTTTGCAATGGATATGAATGTCATTATTCTCTTAAATGCCGCTATACATCGCTAGAAGTATGTTCCGAAGAGTGCTTGTGTTAGCTCAGTAATAAGCCGTTGGATTTCAAATCGTAAGGTTGTGAGTCCGATTCCCATCTAGGTCAATGCTTTTTTAATGTAATTATATTTTCCGCAATGTATGAAAAATTACATTAAAATACGTCAGTTGTATATATATATATATATATATATATATATATATATATATATATATATATATATATATATAATCATTGCAGAACATAGTGATTATTATGTTTAAAATATAACAGGTGTTAACAGTACGATGGTACAGGTGGTTATATGTGAATGTTAAATACAAATTAAGAAAATAATATCATCGCAATAAATAAATTGTGTAGTGTATTTATTTGCAGCTATTTGTCATATAGAGGTTACTTCTGAACATTCGTATTACAGCATGTCATTGATGTTCTTGAAAAATTATCTGAGGCATAAAAAGAGGGTATAAACAGAGAATCCAAAGTCGGAACGCTCGCAAGAAATTCATGAACCCCAAAGGTCACGTGAGCAGACTGGAATTGTCCTTATGAAGTATACCACAGCAGAAGGTCTTTACATAGAAGTTAATTTACGCATATCACTTTCATTATAACACATATCCTTAGGGGGGAGTAGAGGTCCGAATTTTTGCAACAAATTGAGTATCTTACAAGCCGTTCAACTTAGAGAGCTGAAATTCAGTATATAACTCTTTATTAAAAATAAACAGAACGTGTCCTGGCATTTATAAAAATGTATTTTATGAGCGGGGGAGGGGAGGATTTTCTATATATTGGAAATTGGTAGTGGGTTGATTTGTAAAAATAATCGAAAACGATTGATATTAGTTCAGAAACAAAATGAGGAATGAAAACTGCAGTCCTTCGCATTTTACACCCATTGCTTTCTATTATAATAATTGCTGAAGCTGGTGTTCAATATATGGAACGTTCAGAGCATAAGGTAATCAAGCCATAAAGTTGTGAGAAAAATTGACATAAAATTTGTATTCCAAGCTTAATTACATTGGCATTTTAAATTAGTACGGCATACTTAATTATATAGAAAATTAATTCTTCTTTTTTTACTTTGGTCTATTTTATCTTGATTCGAGACTTTCAAATTTTTATCCTATTTTCTACTGAAATATATCTGCAAGCCAACAAAGAAATAATTATATATGATAAATTTAAATGCATTCTAATTTGGAAGATGAGAAACACTTTACCATTGTATATCGTAAAGGTCAGATCCACCGGTATTGTAACAGAGCGGTGCTTGAGCGATTGACAGTAGAAATTCAAACTCTGATAAGTGATAATTTCACAGTCTTGTTTTATTTCAAGTGTAACCTCTTTACTCAATGGAGACAAGGACATGGATCATGGGTCAGAGTTGATGACGATGAGTTTTAGTGGGTCGGAGTTGGTCACAATGGTTCAGAGTGGTTCATATTTGGTGGTGGGTCTCCATTCTGTATTCTACTATTAAATTCATAATTCACAATCACCCTGTCCTTTAGCTTAAAGACACAATCGTGGAACGTAGAATTTAATATTAGTGATGTAATAAACCCATAATGGGGCACTTCTTGCTTTACCTTGGTGCATTATACTTTTGCAATGGTAAGACAAGTGTTTACCTCTTCTGGGTAGTTTCAGTTTCACATTTCTAGAGGTGGTCACGGAGTTTTCAATGAAGGATTTATTACTGGTTTCATTTATATGGCACAGTTCTGTACAATGAATACATAGTGTTACTTTAAAAAAAAACTCATAAAGGGCACAATGCGCCCTTTGCAAAGGCACCCTTGCGAAACCACATCAATGATAAACAGTTTTATTCTTCTGTATGGCACAGTTCTGTACAATGAATACATACTGTTGGTAAAGAACCCGTGAAGGGTACAGTGAGCCTTTTGCGTAAAGTATCCTTGTCAAGGTGACTCCTGACACGGATATGAAACGAAAAGTATACACCAACCTGGATATAAAAATGCCTCCTGTTGGCGCCTTGATCACACGAAAATTTGTCGGAAAAATGTAAGAACAGCCATAAATCAAGAATAAAACATCGGATCGAAGTCGGGTAAAAGAGAATGTCCATTATTTATAGTTATACATCCCATTAGTGCAGATTCGGATATAGCGCAGTGGGAACGCAAGAGTGCCTCCCAAAGAGACTGGAGTATTCCTTCGACTATTTTATCAAACGTTGAATGAGGGCAATGAACAACAATCAAGTACAAGTTTTCAGCAATCAAAAGTAATAGTACATCGTTAAATGAGAACACTTGGAATTCCAAAGAAAGAGAGATACGCATGTGTGATTGATCTATTTCATCTAAGCACAGAATATACTCTCGGAAGAATAATATAAACGAAAAGAAGTCTTTAACGTATCACAGTTATATCTTCTAGGCTATTGACAACGGATTATAAATGAACGACTTTCTGACCAAGTTACGAGTGTGTGAAAATGGAAAAAATAACTTTGACCCAGATTAGGTTTAAAATGACTGTGCATAGGACAGTCAGGCGGCATATAAAGAAACATAACATGCAAAGATAATATGTGATCAATGAGTGTACAAGGGATTTTCCAGATCATATGGGGCGAAGGTAAGCAGCATTAAATGATTGCATCCTCGTAATATATAATTCCGTGGAATATGATACTTCTGTGCACAGAAGCAATACAAATGGACGAAACATCATATGTTGTATACGTTGCATAATGATACAAAGAAATGCGCTGGAATAGTATACTTAATTTATCCGTTAGGTAAATATTCTTCTAGGGATACTTTCGAGGGGCTTTACCCCTCTCTTGGAGTTAAGAAAACGCCCCTTAAAACTACATTCCTATTGTGAGTATACCAAAATAGTGTCGTAGTGTAGCCCACTTACATTTTGATTGTGTCACTGGTGGAACAAATTTTTAGAAGAAAATTGTTTCTGAACACATGCAACAAATGGTGGGAAATATTTTTTCGACGTTCTCTATGTACTTTGGAGGTGGAGGAAAGAGAATGTGGCACTTTTGCATAGACGTAGCAGCACTTACGGAATTATCGTCCCTTCTGTGCCACTTAAGAGTGTTTCGCGGAAGGTTGTATTGCAGTTTTGATGTGAAATGGCATAAATTAGCGTGGCTGTGTTATAGTAGGCATCTGACACACCTTGTGAGTGATATACAGAGTCCGATGCTCTGATGTTACGTGTGTATTTGCTGTATAATAGGATAGGAAGTGTTGCGTACAACAGTAGAGTGTTGTGTCCAGGTATTCAGGGTCGTGTAAAACTGTAGACGTTGGTGTTTAAGTAAAATTAATTTTGTTAATCTGTATTTGTCTGCGCAATGGCAAATTACCCTGTCTACGAGCTGGCAGATATGCAACTCATTTATGGAAAGGCAAGGGGAAATATTCCAGAGGCAAGGGGTTTATAACATAACCGTCACTCTCATAGGAAAGTAACTTTCCTTGTATTTTTCCATCCCTCCATATTCGCATTCGGGAGGTAGGGTCTCTTCAATTTCCCACACGTGAAGTCGGAGAAAATCGCACCATGTGGACAATTGAATTTGAAGACAGCGTACTGGGAATGATCAGAGACCGTCCTGAAACTAGCAGTAGCCATGTGTAGGGCGTAAAAATCCACATGCAACTCTAGTGAAGTGTGAGCGTGCGGTGCAGTATGGTGGATAATTTTGTGGTAGGATAGGAGCTTATTTATTGCCGGCCTGCCTGTGTGGGAGTACGTATCATTTATTTTTGCGTATTGTTTCCCAAAATTGTTAGAACATGTGGCCTTGAACATAAGACAGCAGATGTGATTCCAGCATGACAGTGCACCTGCATATTTTGACAGGTATATGCAGACCTATTTAAATGAAACATTCCCAGATAGTTGGATTTGGAGAATTGACCTGTGTTATGACCACCTCTTTCACCCTACCTCACACCCCTTGATTTCTTATTTGGGGCGTTATGAAACGCCTTTTGTATGCAACACTAGTCCCTTCGGGATCCTATGGTACAATTTGTACCATATGCACTTTTCATGGTACATTGCGTTCTTTCTCTTCTATTTGAGCTTTTTCGTCCGGATTTTTCTCTTGTTTTCCAAGTCCAGAGGCCTTGCAGAAGACATTACGTATGGTTTCAGACCGTCCTGCGTCCAGACATAGGAGGTGATGACGTCATAAGTCAAAAATTTCTTTTCTCATTTTCTAAGCGTATGTTCAATATTTTTTGGCGGGCTTATTTTTCCGCTTATTGTGCTAAAACAGGGGGGAACCAGAGGGGCAAAGGGTAAAAAGTAGGGGATTTTTACCCCAAAAATCCCGTTTTTCGTCATTTTCCCGCCTTACATACATGATAGGACCACGTGAGTCATACCGTCTGAAAGGCAGTTCCATTCTGAAGAGAACGAAGATCGAATTATCATCCTGGGGTAATTAGGGATGTCTCAGGGAATTTTTAAAAAATATACTTCTACATAGGGAAATATGGGGCATTGTCGGTATATATATTTTTTGGCGGGCTTATTTTTGAACGTAGAAGATTGAAATTTTGCTCAAACATTCAGTCCACCGAGTAGTATTTACCAGATTTTTTTGTCCTGATGTCAGTGCTAAAACGGGAGGAACCAGAGGTGCAAAGGGGTAAAAATAGGGATTTTTTACCCCCAAAATCCCGTTTTTCGTCATTTTCCCGCCTTACATACATGATAGGACCACGTGAGTCACACCGTCTGAAAGGCAGTTCCATTCTAAAGAGAACGACGGTCGAATTATTATTCTAGGGTAATTAGGGCAGTCTCAGTGAATTTTTATCCAAATATACTTCTGTATAGGGTAAAAGTGGGGCATGGTAGAGAAATTTTTTCTGGCGGGCCTATTGTTTCACGTAAAAGATTGAAATTTTGCACAAACATTCAGTCCACCGAGTAGTATTTACCAGAAGTTTTTTCCGATTTCTGCGTAAAAACAGGGGGGGTCCAGAGGGGCAAAAGTTGAAAAAAGGGAAAATTTGCCCCAAAAAATCCCTTTTTTAGGAATTTCCCGCCTTAGATACATGGAGACATGTGAATGGTACCGCCTGAAAACAGTTCTATTCTGAAGAGAATGATTGGCGGATTATAGTCCTAGGGTAATTAGGGATGTCTCAGGAATTTTTTTCCCTGAGATCATAGTGTTTTATGGTACTTTGGGGCATTGTGGGAATTTTCGATAAAAATTCTCCCGCCCTTACTATTCAAGATAGAAACTTGAAATTTGGCACACACATTCAGTATACCAAGTACTATTTCTCAGATTTTTTAGATGGCTACGATCACACAGGGGGGGTCCGGGGGGGGCAAAGTTCGAGAAAAAAAATCCCTCCGAAATTTTCACTTTGACATTTTTTCCCGCTTCTGGTATATGGTATGAGCATGCAAGTGGTACCATTCGAAAGCCAGCTCTATTCTGAAGAGAATGAGGTATGAACCGTGATCCTAGGATAAATAGTGACGATACAGTAGCTGCTTGACTGAAAGTCTAAAAAATAGCCCAAAAAGCCAGGATCCGGAAAGGTTAGCCGAAGAATTTGTTGCTCGAGTTAACACAGCTGCGGCTATCACCTTCGAAATTTCAGGTGTGTTTAACCGCACGCAGTAAAATTTGCTTCGCCAATGTCATATTTGCAATACGATGAACGGTTGACAATATCAGACTGTGAACTGTTATTCCTCACTGCTATTTCGTGCACACATAGTGCATTGCACAAATACTGTACAAGGTACTTCTGTGTGTTTCACTTTATCCTGCTTTGTACGAAACAGAATAAATCGGTAGTTCCGTATTCTTCGTATAATTGTGTAACGGGGGCGCGGTGGCTCAGTGGTAGAGCGTTCACCTCTGGTGCTTGAAGTCCCGGGTTCGATCCCAGGCCCCGCCAAGTGAACTTTGTGGTGGACAAACACCGTGCTCGTGGGTTTTCTCGGGGTTCTCCCGTTTCCTCCCACTTTCTTCATTCCACCATTTCACTCATCTCTCATCATCACCGTCTCCTTTAGCCAAACCGGCATAATCGTGGGACGTAAAACTTAACGATTTCATTTTTTTTTATAATTGTGTAACACGCGCAACAGCTTGTGTTTCGTCGACTTTCATTGCTTCTGTGCTCGGAATTATAATCTTCCACGGAATTACGTATTACGAGGAAGAAACCTTTTAATGCAGCATACTTGTGCCCAAATTGTATTCATATAATTTGTGAAAATCACTGTTAACATGTCAAGAATCGCTTGTACTCTCGTTCGTCATACATGATCTTTGCATCCTGACTGTCGTTATAAACCTAATTTGATTCAAAGTTACTTTTTCCATTTTCATACACTCGTAACTTGGACAGAAAGCCGTTCATTTATCATCCGTTACCATTAGTCCATAAGATATAATTGTAATACGTTAAAGGCTTATTTTCATTTAAATTCTTTTTCCGAGAGTTTATTCTGTGCTGAGACAAAACAGATCAATCACACATGTGTATCTTTCTTTCTTTCGAATTTTGTATTCTAATTTGAACGATGTACTATTACTTTTGATTGTTGAAATCTCGTAGGTGTACTTGATTGTTGTTCGTTTTCCTCATTCAACGTTTGATACGAGTAAAATGGCCGAAGGAATACTCGAGTTTTTTTGGGGAGTCACCCTTGCACCGCCACTACACTACATCTGATTGTACACTAATGGAATCTACGACTAAATATAATGGGCATTCCCTTTTGCACAATTTCGATCGGACATTTTGTTCTCGAGTATGGCTGCTGTTGCATTTTCTCGACAATTTTCAGGTGGTCACAGTTCAGAGGCATTTCTACACCAGGTTGGTCTATACTTTTTATACTTTTCGTATTACCTCTGGTGTCAGGAATCACCTCCCGACGTTTAGTATATTAATTAAGTTACACTATATATATATATATATATATATATATATATATATATATATATATATATATATATATATATATATATATTTATCCTGATACCGATGGAACGACCATACATTGGCGATTTGCATTCCATCAGGCGACCTGGTCGATCAGGCGACACTATATGGTCGTCCAGTGGGAAACCGTGTTAGATGATCTCCTCTCACCACCACTAGTGCGTAGAAATCAACTTTGAAAATTGACATTGGTGGTCCCAACGGTGCTGAGATAACTTTCTTTTGTATAACTGCAGTTCAGGGTTTCATCGGCAGGTGCGCGACAGTCGCGAGCGTATAGCTTGTCGAGCGTATAGTTCTATTTACATCAAGGCGATTTGGACCACCGCAAGTTCTCATTTCGCAGTTGGCAGCTATGCTCACCACTGGCTCGTGCATGCACTTTGTTCTGTTTGCAGATAGAGATTTATCACGGTTTCGGAAGCTAGGAGAAACAACATGAATGAAGGAATCAAACAATGATTTAAAAATAACTGAAAAACTGACAGAAATTTTATATAGTAATATACAAGACGATAAGAAAAAGTAACAATGTTTTTTAGCTTGTACATAGAATTCATGTGACTATCTACAAATAATTATTATAATACGTTGTTTCAACTATTAACATACATATTAATCGTGTGGGATGTCAAATACCTTTACAAGCAGTGTTGTGCGTCTTTGGGCCACTTTCACATAATAAAGGCCGAAAGTTACTGGCAAAAGTTTAAAAATGTTTATATCCATTTTTAAGAAAATTGTCAATCGTTTTATACTAGTTTCCTTAAATCTAGGATCTGTTTCCCGCAGAGCCGTAGCTAGAAGGGGACACGAGGGGCGGTCGTCCCTTGCGCTGATGGCTAGAAAGCGCCGAACGAATAAAAAGAAAGAAAAAGTGCTAGAAATGATTAAAAATTATTGACGCCCTATTAAATCAATGTTGTTGTCGGTTTTGACACACTTTGATATAACTGTAAAACTCCGATTTTGAAAAATTTGGCAGTCAAATACTACACATAAAATACACGAATACGTGTTTTTTTTTAAATATTCTGCGGAGAAACAATTATTGGGAACCCATACCCAATATTTCGAAATTTGACGTCCGAACGCAGTATGAAGTGGACCGAAGTGAATGAAATTGTACAGTCAGCGACAGTAGAAACTGGAGGTTGGATACATAAGAAATGATAGCTTTTTCCAGTAGGAGAATAGTTTCACTCGATGTCTGATAGTTGGACAACCAACATGACAGCAAATACGTGCCCGAAAACATAACATGCCAGGATATTCCTCCATTTGGAGGAAAAAGTATTACTATCTGAGAGCATCACTTAGAGAAACAACCACGAGATAAATCTGAAGAAAATCCATTCACTTTAAGATCAAAGAGATAGGAATTAATGCAAAGGAAACGAAAACAATAATACGCATCATGCAGAGACCGAAAAAGTATGGAAAGCTAACCAAAATGAGAAAAGAAGGAAAGAGGGAAAGGAAAGAGCAAAAGACATGGGAATAAATTAAATTTTAACACTTAAGGATAAACAGTGTCCGTCTTTCCCCCTGACCCCATCGTGGGTTTTCTCCCTTCATAGGATAAATCTCTTTCAGTATCAAACGCGAACATCATTTATAGCATTGAAAAAAAATTAACTCAGTCTAAGCCGAGACTCGAACCCCACACCCTTAGAATGACAGTCTCACGCGGTATCCACTTACCTACACAGGCTCTATCTATAAACCAGCTCTTACCCGCGCTGTTATCAAACGTGTTAAATCAGCCATTGTCGGTGAATCACCCCAGTTCCATTTGAAGTTTAAATTTTATTTACCTCACTTAGCCATCTATGGGTAGCAGTCCCCTTGCTTTCATAAAAAACATTTGTTCTGTAGATTAAAATCAAGAATGAATTAATCTGTACTCTTGGGAGCTTACTGGTGCACCAACATATCTATCTATCTATCTATCTATCTATATATATATATATATATATGGTGCCTTCCATTTCAACTCAGGCAAAAAAATATAAAATTGTACCATCACCATCTCAGATATTTTTGAAACTTTTTTTATAGCAACTAGACATGTTTTTAAGAGACCCATATTTTTTTGTTTTGTCGAAAAAAATTTTCCCGCCAAGTAATGGGCCATCAAAGACGGGGAGTACAATTTATGAATTGTAGAAGACATGGAAAATGGTCAATTTCGGAGCCTCACCATTCGGCTATGGAGACAGGTAGAGTTATAATTCTTGTAGTGGTATGTACATAGGGATATAAATAAACTATATTTTATTATAGTTTGGTTTGCGCATGCGTATCTTTTTGTACATAAATTAACAAATGAACGTCAATTTATCTGAAAAGTCGAAGTTTGCGAATTTTTTCCGAGCACTTCCGGTTCGAATTTTAAAATTCTGTTTTCACGGTTGGTAAGGCCTAGTTACCCGCTTTCCGAAGAAATTTTTGTATCGCTTCTGTGGTCAACCGTTTTGTCGCAAAAAATTCGAGAAATTGTAAAATTTTCAAAAATCGCCATTTTTGGGCGCCATTTTCTCGAAAACACCATTTTTTAAAATTGTGAAATTTTGTCAGATGGTTCAACTTTACCTGAATAATAAACACACCAAATATCATTCTCGACCAATGCTTCGTGGATTAACTGCAGTCTTTTAAAGTTAGCGAAGTTTCGCTAATTTTGATGTCACAGTTAGCAACACTGGGAACAATGAAAGTGCAATGATTTGATGATGTTTGTGGTTCACATTCATTAAATGAAGAATAAATGGTTTTCTTGGCTGTTTTTTTTTATTATTTTGATTAAAAAGGCTCTGAAATAGTAAAATGAGCCTCCCTCTACTCCTCCGTTTTCTTAAACTGAAGTAGTCTGAGGTGGAAATTACGATTACGAAACACACAAATTTCAAGTTCACTTACTTAAAATGGTCTTCGGAAACAAAATTTCATTTTTTTTTTTTTTTTTACATGGGCCAATCATTTGCTTGGTTGTTGTCTTCTTTGCTAATAGCATGTAACCGTGCAGATGATCCAATAGATGTTGGTTCACTCATAACTCATCCAGGAGTGGATCTAGGGGGACGATTGCCCCCCCCCCCCAGGAAGAAGAAACTTTCTTATTTATATATAAATAAAACCCATCCCAGAGTTTGGAGCTCTTAAAAGTACCTCTAAGTAGCAGTATTACATTCCCCCCCTCCCAGAAGTCCGTCCTGGATCCGCCCCTGCGTAGCACATTGTCGATAGTCACAAAACACTTATTTTCACTTCTCTTATGCTCTTCTGGAAACCTGTACCCTGCTGAAGGTTCATGTGGAAGCATAAACAGCACTTAAACTTCACGTAATTCATGATTTATTCATAATATTTCTGCTACGCACCACTGGTTATCATACATATATGTATATAACAAAAGTTCCTTTTTGCAGATTTCTTAAATCTACACTTTGAATTGCAAAAGTTCGATTTTGGCGGAAGTATGAAGTTAGTTCATGGTGCCCCGTTACTGCCATAAAAACTTCGCAATTTTCCGAAAGCCAAAGATAACTTCGTTGAATACCAGTTACCGGTCGCATACTTTTCCTTTTTTCTTCCGGAAGTCGTCGAATTCAGTTCCAGGTAACAAAACGAGAGTAATACCCGGAGTTTGTACTTGCACTATACTCACGAATTCTCCTGCGGTTTTAGTGGGGACGCGGTGGCTCAGTGGTAGAGCGTTCACTTCCGGTGCTTGGGGTACCTGGTTCAATCCCAGCTCGAGCCGTATGGGCTTTGTGGAGGACAAATACCGTGCTCGTGGGTTTTCTTGGGGTTATCCCGTTTCCTCACACTTTCTGTATCCCGCCATTTCATTCATTTCTCATAATCACAGTCTCCTTCAGCCTAACCGGCATAACCATGGAACGTAAAACTTAAAGATTTCATTTCATTTTTTTCTTGTGCGGTTTTAATACTGTGTATCTGTTTTAGCCTAAGGCTATGGCGCGTTGCCACATTCTTTACCCCCCCCCCCTTCCCCACTACCGTCGCAGAGACCCTTGCATGGCCGGTTTCACTGCAAAAACACTGCTTTATCGGACCTGTCTGCATCTCGAACATCTGAAAGCGATTTTTAAAGTGGGATGCAGCACCATCAGAAATCACTGACACGGTTTGGGAAATTGTAGACACCTATTTTCACGTATTCAAACCTTTTTCTATAAAATATATTTTCGCTTTTCTTCGAGTATGTTTAGAATCTTGTCTATGACTATGAGTTCATGAGCCGAATCGTGTGTTTTATCGTCGTTTATTACAACAAAACTGTCAATTGTTTCATATTTCGGTAATAACTCTGAATTTCACTTTGCAGAATAACAGTCCAGTTTTCAACGAAGTCCACATGAAGTAAAATAGAATTTGTATCTTGAAATTTTATATTTTGGTTTTCGGTACCAATTGATTCTCTTTAGATTTTCTTGATGTAGTCATGAATTACAATTCTTACAGTTAAACCGGCAATGTACGATACGAAAACAGAAAGTGGCACAGTTTTTTTTTTTTTTTTAACGAGATCATTATTCTCCCATATGGCGTAAGTAACCACTATTATTTTCATCAGGATCAATAATTAAAGACACCACACTTATTTCTTCCACTCCAGGACATTCACCACATTCTTGAAGAAGACAGCTGTCATTTTCTACGGATCATACTACTAAAGGAAATAGGTCACTCATGACAGCTTCAATACAGGTTGCACCTTTGATTTGTAGCAACGCAGTAGCAGCTAACTTAAAATTTGCACAATACACACACACACACACACACTTCCCTCTCAGGTTGCGGACTAACACACTTTAGTCGAATACTATAAAATTCCGAGTGACCCATTTTTATGCTGGGATTGTTCTGTTTAAAAATTCAGTAGATTTCTTTGGAACGCGTAAGAAAACGTTTCGATTTTCTTTAACTTTTTGCCATTTTTCGATCATTGTTATGACATCGCACTTAATTGAGACTTTGTCTGGAGCATTCCAAATCATACTGAGGTAATAGTTTAGGCCTTTTATAGATCATCAGAATTCATTGGATGGCCATTTCAAGTAAACTTAAAATTTGTGTGTTTCGTAATCGTAATTTCCACCTCAGATTACTTCAGTTTAAGAAAACGGAGGAGTAGGGGGAGGCTCATTTTACTATTTCAGAGAGCCTCTTTGTTCAAAATAATAAAAAACCAGCCAAGAAAACCTTTTATTCTTCATATAATGAATATGAACCACAAACATCATCAAATCATTGCACTTTTATTGTTCCCAGTGTTGCTAACTGTGACATCAAAATTAGCGAAACTTCGCTAACTTCAAAAGGGTGCAGTTAATCCATGAAGCATTGGTCGAGAATGGTATTTGGTGTGTTTATTATTCAGGTAAGGTTGAACCATCTGACAAAATTTCAGAATTTTAAAAAATGGTGTTTTCGAGAAAATGGCGCCCAAAAATGGCGATTTTTGAAAATTTTACAATTTCTCGAATTTTTTGCGACAAAACGGTTGACCACAGAAGCGATACAAAAATTTCTTCGGAAAGCGAGTAACTAGGTCTTACCAACCGTGAAAACAGAATTTTAAAATTCGAACCGGAAGTGCTCGAAAAAAATTCGCAAACTTCGACTTTTCAGATAAATTGACGTTCATTTGTTAATTTATGTACAAAAAGATACGCATGCGCAAACCAAACTATAATAAAATATAGTTTATTTATATCCCTATGTACATACCACTACAAGAATTATAACTCTACCTGTCTCCATAGCCGAATGGTGAGGCTCCGAAATTGACCATTTTCCATGTCTTCTACAATTCATAAATTGTACTCCCCGTCTTTGATGGCCCATTACTTGGCGGGAAAATTTTTTTCGACAAAACAAAAAAATATGGGTCTCTTAAAAACATGTCTAGTTGCTATAAAAAAAGTTTCAACAATTTCTGAGATGGTGATGGTACATGCTCTGCCTGTCGAATTGATTTTGGATTAAAAGAGCGACTTCGTAAATTTACGGAACGCGTGTTAACACGACAGTAAGGACATCTCGTAACGTTGTTAGGTAACACACGCAGTGTAAATAAAGTTTCAAAACCAGAAGTCGGAAGATATGCCGTGGGTAAGTCGGTAAGACGTCTGCTTGCTGAGTGCAGAAATTCGGGTTCAAATCTTGGCTGTTACGTTTTTTTTTTTTTTTTTTTTGTTCCGTTGAAAATACATTTCTATATTTTTGCGTTTGAAATTGCTTTCTTTCATTTTTTGTAGATTATCTTAAATTAGTGAAGGCCAAGTAAGGTCAGATTACATATATGTCTGCTTTATCTGTGTGTACAGTCCAGAGATGGAGTGAGTCAATTGGGTCAAGATTTGTGAGTAGGTCAGTGGATCGTGGGTCAACAGGACGTGACTCACTGTGACACACCACCCCCCGTGACCTCTCTGACTCACACTGACCCTACGTTTTAAATTTTAAGGTCTCCCTCTTTATTCGGCCTCCCTCCTTATTATTAAATTCAATGTATAGATAATTATTGAGTTGAGTTGATTTTGAGTTTAGCGCCCTTTTCAGCAGCGAGGCTATATGAGACAGGACCTACTGATTAACATAGAAACCGAAAAACGTGAGCTCCCGTTGGGAATCAAACCAGGGTCTTCCACGCCACAGGCATATAATAGTGTCTTATATAGCAGTTAATATTTTTGCTATAAAGTATCAAATAACTAAACATTTGATGTAAATAAATGAGAAACCTAAAATATTGCAGATTACTGCAATTGCGATTTAATTCAATTTAAGCATTATACATCCATATGATTGTTAAAGTTGCTTTATAAAGATGCAGATTATGAATTATAGTAATTTTTTCAATGAAATGAAATTAAATTAAGTTTGACGTCCCATGCTTATGTCGGCTAGGCAAAGGAGACGGTGATGATGAGAAGTGAACGAAAATTGTGCAACGATGTAGGTAGGAGGAAACAGGAGAATCCTGAAGAAACGAACGCACACGGTGTTTCTTCACCACAAATCTGACTTTGTGCAAGCTGGGATCGAACCAAGGACACCATGCACCAGAGGTGAACGTTCTACCACTAAGCCACTTTGGCCCTATGAAAAATAAAACCATATTTATTCTCTCTCTCTCTCTCTCCATTTTTATATAGGTATCAGAAGCATGAATAATTTTCATTTTGGGGGGTGCGGTGGCTCAGTGGTAGAGCGTTCACCTCCGGTGCTTCGGGTCCCTAATTCGATCCCAGCTCGCGCCGTTTGGACTTTGTGGTGGACAAACGCCGTGCTGGTGGGTTTTCTCGGGGTTCTCCCGTTTCCTCCCACTTTCTTCATTCCACCATTTCACTCCTTTCTCATTATCACCGTCTCCTTTAGCCTAACCGGCATAACCATGGGACGTTAAACATAAAGATTTCATTTTATTTCAATTTTTGTTTTGAACGTATGGTTTCAAGTTGGTATTAAACTCAGAACTCTTATCTTAATGAGTTGAGTTGATTTGGAGTTTAACGTCTCTTTCAACAGCAAGACCATATATGACGTGGACATATTGATTAACGTAAAACCCGAACCATGTAAACTCCCGCCGTGTGGTGGTGATTGTGATTTTGAGTTTAACTGCCCGGTCAGCAGCGTGGCTATAGGAGACGTGGACCTACTGATTAACATGGAATACGAAACACATGAGCTCCCACCAGGAATCGAACCCGGGTCTCCCAGGATAAAGTCGTGCGTACGCTAACTCCCACCGGGAATTGAAATCTGTTCTCATTGTAAGAATGTTAACGTTCCTTATTTTACCGGTTTTTGTATAACTTCATGGACCAAATTTCACAGAAGTAAATCCCCACGGTAAGCAGGTTTGTATATCCAGACTCCTAAGTATGAAAACATTTACGCTCACTTCAACCTCAAACAATTCATGAATTGAAGAATAAAGGATAATATTCCAGATAAAGTATGTGGTTTGAAAAATACCATATAGGAGAGGGACATACCAGTCCTTTCTGCTCATGGAGTTATTAAAACAGGATCATCGGGCAGTGGTCTTTACCATTGAAAGATATTGCTTCTAAAATATTTCCAAGTTACTTCCAATTTTCCATCTATGGGTAGCAGTCCCCTTGGTTTCATAAAAAACATTTGTTCTGTAGATTAAAATCAAGAATGAATTAATCTGTACTCTTGGGTGCTCACTGGTGCACCAACATATCTATCTATCTATCTATCTATCTATCTATCTATCTATATATATATATATATATATATATATATATATATATATATATATATATATATATATGTGTGTGTGTGTGTGTGTGTGTGTGTATATATGTGTGTGTGTGTCGAATTGATTTTGGATTAAAAGAGCGACTTCGTAAATTTACGGAACGCGTGTTAACACGACAGTAAGGACATCTCGTAACGTTGTTAGGTAACACACGCAGTGTAAATAAAGTTTCAAAACCAGAAGTCGGAAGATATGCCGTGGGTAAGTTGGTAAGACGTCTGCTTGCTGAGTGCAGAAATTCGGGTTCAAATCTTGGCTGTTACGTTTTTTTTTTTTTTTTGTTCCGTTGAAAATACATTTCTATATTTTTGCGTTTGAAATTGCTTTCTTTCATTTTTTGTAGATTATCTTAAATTAGTAAAGGCCAAGTAAGGTCAGATTACATATATGTCTGCTTTATCTGTGTGTACAGTCCAGAGATGGAGTGAGTCAATTGGGTCAAGATTTGTGAGTAGGTCAGTGGATCGTGGGTCAACAGGACGTGACTCACTGTGACACACCACCCCCCGTGACCTCTCTGACTCACACTGACCCTACGTTTTAAATTTTAAGGTCTCCCTCTTTATTCGGCCTCCCTCCTTATTATTAAATTCAATGTATAGATAATTATTAAGTTGAGTTGATTTAGAGTTTAGCGCCCTTTTCAGCAGCGAGGCTATATGAGACGGGACCTACTGATTAACATGTAATCCGAAACACATGAGCTCCCGTTGGAATCAAACCAGGGTCTCCCACGCCACAGTATATAATTGTGTTTTATATAGCAGTTAATATTCTTGCTATAAAGTATAAAGTTAAAGAAAACTTGTAGCTTCACGAAAGGCATTTGTTGGTCCTTCAAGGTCAACACAAGAACAAAAATGAAAAACTAATACTAGGTGTGCCTTTACAAGTGACTACTATGATAACAACAGAATGCTGCCTACGTTTAACATATTATGCCTCCGGGGGTTAGTAAAACGCTTAACTGTGTGAAAATCGCTGCACACAACAGGTCTTAGGAACAATCGCAAATACGTAAAATTGAAAGAACAGAAAATAGTGCATTTTTGAAAGGAGCATACAATTCACACTTCACGCAAAGTTCCAATATGGGAAATCAGTCAATATCTTCAGTTGGAATTACTGAAAAAGACAAAAACTGGCTATTTAAAATTCCAAGTGTAAACCTGCGCTTGGAGCGATTCTATTAGCTATATCACAACGCATTTTTGTGAGTTGCCTCTGTGGTCAAGCGTGCTTAATAGCGCTGTTAAAGTTCTAGAACCGGAGGGCGGCGGTTCGAGCCTAAGTACAGTATTTTTTTTTCAAAATAGGGATGGCTTTTTAAAAGTATATATAAAGTTGTATTTTGAAGTGATTGTAAAACAAATTCAGATGAACTTTCACATTTCCAAGCTCACTCGTATTTATTCGACATGTCCCAAATTTCACAGAAATAAATCCCTACGTTAAGCGGGTTTACATATCCAGACTCCTAACAAGGAAGGGTCACGCAGTGGCTCCGCTGAGATCCCAACGAGACAAATGTGTTTTCATTTGATATATTATAACTAGATAGATCCCAAAGTTATACGTGCCACCGAGCGGAATATCGTGAGTTACAATATATTTTGTAATGTAAGAACTACAAAGCTGGCAGAATATTTTGACCGAATCATTTGTTCGGAAACGGTTGGGTAAATGGAAAACTCGGATAATATGTATCCCGTCATTTTCAAGAACACACTTTTTCGGATAAAAAAAGTTTGCCCAGGATCCTCGCAGGGTCCCACATGGGGTCCAACTCAAAATTTTCAAATGACAAGAGGGATTAAGTAGCACATCGTTTGAAAGCTGTTGCAAAATGAAAGAAGATGCAGCAAGTCTCGACTCTCTACGACAACCCTGTGCAAAATGGCGGAGGGTCAAAATGTAAACAGAAACTTAATTGAAAAGTCAATGGTCACCCCTATAAATCGGAAACGGTGAAAAATGTGAAAATAGGAAAGGAAGTCTGGCATTATTTTCAAAGTACAACAATTTAAGGTAAAACGTCTTGTCCCAGGGTCCCCACATGGTCCCAGGTGGGGTCCAACTAAAAAGTTTCAAATGGCAAGAGGGGTTAAGTAGCTCATCGTTTGCAAGATCTTCTTAAATGAAAGTAGATGGAGCAAGTCTCTACTCTCTACGACAACTCTGTCCAAAATTGCGGCGGGTCAAAAAGTAATCAAAAGCTTATTTGATAAACTATGGCCACCTCGAATCCAAGATGGCCGGTTAAAACTTATGTCGTTCATAACAGTACAAATTTAAATCTCTATTTTTCTCTATTATATATTTAGAAACAATAGGAAGATTAAAGAACAATTGAATTTCGATTCACCTCAACTATAATTTCATTCGGTAACAACACATATATGTTTTGTTTGGTTCCCTCGCCATCATTTACTTTAATATAACGAATATGCGATGAACACACAACTCTGACTTCCTCTAATTTTGTCATACGTAGTTCATGCATAAAGGACTTGCTGCACCAGTAGGTGGGTGGCTCTATTGTAATTCGTAACTGCGCATTCGTGGCGGTTACATTTGTATGTCATTCGTTGGTTTGATCACAATACTCCAAGCAATACCAAATATACAAAAAAAAAAAAAAAAAAAAATCATTTGCAAGATTGGCGAGTAGTACCAAACCATGTGTAAGTCATTTCAGATTTCGAGTTGCGCCAAACTTTGTTGGTTTAATTACGGTATTCCAAGAAATAACATATTTATATACAAACTCATTTTTCACGCTGACAGCCATATTGGATTACCTCCAACACCAGTGGTTTGAGCTGGACATGCGTTCGATACATACTATGGCATTTTGAACTCAAGACGTTTCGTTTTTTGAACATTTCGCATCTTTTCGTCATCCACTGATCAACATTCATGCCAAATTTGGTTTTCCTAGCTTCAGCAGTTTGGTATGCCTATCCTTTCGATATAGGTTTTAAGCTGTCTCTTGGATTCAAGGTGGCCATAGATTTTCAATTAAGCTTTTGCTTATATTTTTACCCGCCGCAATTTTGGACAGGATTGTCGGAGAAAGTCGAGACGTGCTCCATCTTCTTTCACTTAACAAGAGCTTTCAAACGATGTCCTACCTCTCTTGCCATTTGAAACTTTTTAGTTGGACTCCACCTGGGACCATGTGGGGACCCTGGAACAAGACATTTTCACGTTGTGCTTTGAAAATAATGCCACGCTTTCTTTCCTGTTTCCACATTTGTTTTACCGTTTCCGATTTATAGGGGTAGTCATGGACTTTCCAATTAAGATTTTGTTTACACTTTGACCCGTCGCCCTTTTGCACACGGTTGTTGTAGAGAGTCGAGACTTGCTGCATTTTCTTTCATTTTACAACAGATTTCAAATGATATGCCACTTAACCCCCCTTGCCATTTGAAAATTTTGAGTTGGACCCCATCTGGGACCCCGCGGGGGACCCTGGGGCATTTTTTTCTTACCACAAAAAGTTTCTCGTTGAAAATGGTGGGATAAGTGTTGGCAGAGTTTTTCACTTACTCAACCATTTCCGAACAAATGACGGTTCAAACTATTCTGCATGGTAATTTTTTGTAGTTCTTACATTACAAAATATGTTGTAACTCACGATATTCCGCCCGGTGGCACGTATAACTTTGGGATCCATCTAGTTATAACATATAAAATGCAAACACAATGGTCTCGTTCCGATCTCAGCGGAGCCACTGCGTGACCCTTCCTTGTAAGTGTGAAAACATTTACGTTCACTCCAACCTCAATCATTTCATGAATTCAACCTGATTTACATATGTTATTAGGACGTAAAATTGAATGTGATTTATTCTACAAACACTTTTATACATTGCAAGAGCTGTGACGTCTAAATATTCACTGAGAACTCATAGTCGTATCGCAATAAACAAAAGCGAGTATGGAACAGTAAACTGCTTTCACAAAGGTTAAAAGAAAGCCTCCAAAAGCATGCAAAATGGTCGAGTGGTTTAGGTCGATACTCTATCAATCATATGTTTGTGTTTTAAAACCCGATAATAAGTTTCTCTAAGCGTCTTCCTATTTTCATTTGGAGGCGGAAAACATTTCTTTGAATAACTCATTGGAAACTTCTTTTGTTTCAAATTCGGCTAAGACGGAACAATATATCAATTGCAAATCTAAAATCCATAGCTGAAAACAAAATATAAAGTATGTTTTCCCATTATTATCCTCCGATTTGTAACGAGACCCGGGTTCGATTCCCGGAGGGAGTTCATGTGGTTCGGATTCCACCTTAATCAGTAGGTCCCCGTCTCATATAGCCTCGCTGCTGAACGGGACGTAAAACTCAAAATCAATCAATCAATCTCCAAGAGAGAGAAATAAAAAAAAGTTTTTTTTGGTAAATTCTAGTTCAAAGTTCGAAGCACTTGCTTTTGCACGTGATTTTTTGTTTCTTTTTTCAGGGAACAGGAAAGTTCTGGCGCCTAAGAAATTATACCATATAATATTGCAAATTTGCAAGTGGATGTATTTACATTGCAATTTGTGGTAATAAAGATATTATGATTAGAAAACAATATTGTAATAAGTAAGTTTAATTTCTTCATCCATCGCCAGTCTTAGGGGCCCCTTATACCTCGCCGCCCCCCGAATATCGATATCGAAAATTTCGAATGATATATTCATGTCCATATATTCGCGATATCGAATGTTGATATATGATAATATATATATATATATATATATATATATATATATATATATATATATATATATATATATATATATATATATATATATATATATATATATATATATATATATCGACGATAGCGATTTATCGACATATCACAGGCCCAGGTCCGAGAAGTGATGCTTGAAATATACTGGAATCAACAATCAAATTCTAAATAAGTTCCCCATTTCCCTATTCAATGTTGAAGGGGAAGAGTGTGAATCCGAATAGAAATTTTAAGAAAAACAAATGTTAAGATAAAAGTAGGTTTTCCGTCTCCCATTGAATATAAAAATTAACAGAAAACTATTACTGCAATTTACCTTTTACTTCTGTTTCTGATTGTTATCACAAATCAGCGACAGTACACATACTTTACATAGTATACCAATACCAATACACTCTATAACTTTTCACAACCAAGCAAGCCGGAAGATGAATTTCCTGTAATATTAAAGTGGAATATTCTACAAAATAGTCATAATTCATTGGCCATATTTCTATCAGTACTTTGGTACGGACTAAGAGCTACAAGACTAACAGAACTAGAAATTAAAGATTTCATTCCTTTTTTCTCTCAGACTAAAAGACTTCTGCATTTTCCTAAGATTTTCATTTTCTTAATATAAGTCCCCTATCCTGGGCTAATTCTGGCTACCGCGGTTTCGAGGTAATCGGTAAACGAAAGAGCAAAGTTTGTCGACTCTCAACTCTCGACAGTTTGTAAGAAGATATTTCACAGTTCATGTTGTTATTTCTTCGTTACAAAAACACTTCTAGTTGACTCTATTCATGGTGAATTACTGAACTTATAAACATTGACAATTATTGAAAAATGAATAATTATTTTTAAACATAAAAGGCATTACAGTTCACTAGAATGCAGTAGTAGAATGCAGAAGTGAAAGAAAATATTGTTTATTTGTTGAGATGCGCAAACTGAATGTGAATAATAAGTGTTTCCCATTCTCTTGTCCAGAGGTGGATCTACGATGGACTTCTGGGGGCTCGGTGGTTGGTAATACTCCTATTTAGAGCTACTTTTAAGAGCTCCAAACTCTGGAATGGGTTTTATTTCTATATAAAAACACAAATATTCCCTTTCTGGGAGGCTATCGCCATGATCGCCCACTGGATCAGCCCCCGCTCTTGTGTAGCAGACTTTGAAGATATTTAGCTCCTGCGATGGTGATTAAGGATTGTAACATCTGGATAATTTTTATACTGATATCGGATAGAAACTTATCCGGATTTGCAATATCCGGTTGACGGACAACAAAACGGATGACGGATAACGGATATTATCAGTCATCCATTATCCTGATATTATCCGTTATACGGATAATAGGATAATGGATGACTGATAATATCCGGATAGCGAATGACGGATAATATAGAGGTAACGGATACTATCCGCATGATGGATAACGGATGACGGATAAGATCCGGATAACGGATGTTATCCGGATGTCGGATAATATCCGGATAATGGATTTATCCGGATAATTTATAAAATTAAGATAACGGATAATATCTGGATAATAGAACATTCGGATAACTGATTACATCCGGATGACGAATAAAGGATAGTATCCGGATAAAGTATGTGGTTTGAAAAAGACAATATAGGAGAGAGACTTATCAATGCTTTCTCCTCATGGAGTTATTAAAAGACGATCATCGGGCAGTGGTCTTTACCATTGAAAGATATTGCTTCTTAAAATGTTTCCTAGTAACTTCCAATTTTCTTGTTCTTGTTGA
The DNA here is from genome assembly GCF_964235325.1 of Thermobia domestica. Classification (NCBI taxonomy): domain Eukaryota; kingdom Metazoa; phylum Arthropoda; class Insecta; order Zygentoma; family Lepismatidae; genus Thermobia; species Thermobia domestica. The sequence goes on from NC_137462.1 coordinate 275,826,078, forward strand.
GCGCGGTGGCTAATGGTAGACCGCTTACTTTGGCGCGTGGGGTCCTTATTGTTTCGATCCCCGGCCAAATAAGTTTGCGGTGGACAAGATCGTATCCGTAGCTTCTCTCAGGGTACTCCCGCTTCTTGCCACTTTTCACTCCATCAATTCTTCTATTATCATTGACTTGCTTTAATCATTCGACACGGCAGCTCAGTGGTAGAGCGCTTCCTCTTTTGCGTGGGGTCCTATTGTTTTGATCACCACCCAAGGAAATTTGTAGTGGACAATATCATATTCGTGGTTTTTCTCAGGGTACTCCCACTTCTTCCCACTTTTCATTCCACAAATTCCTATATTATTATTGACTGGCTTTAATCATTGCGCGCGGTGGCACAGTGGTATAGCGCTTCCTCTGGTGGACCAATTAACATTGAGGTGGATGAGTCGTATCCGTGGGTTTTCTCAGGGTACTCCCGATTCTTCCCACTCTTCATTCCACCAATTCCTGTATTATCATTAACTTGTTTTAATCATTGGGAGCGGTGGCTCAGTGGTAGAGCGCTTCCTCTGGTGCGTGGGGTCCTTATTGTTTCGATCTCCAGTGAAGTAAGTTTGTTGTTGACAAGATCGTCTTTGTGGTTTTTCTCAGGGTACTCCCGCTTCTTCACACTTTCCATTCCACCAACTTCTCTATTAGCATTGACGCTTTAATCGTTGGGCGCGATAGCGCAGTGGTAGAGCTCTATCTCTGGTGCATGGGGTCCTTATTGTTTCGATTCCCGGCCTAGTAAGTTTGTGGTGGACAAGGTCGTATTCGTGGGTCTTCCCAGGTACTCTCGCTTCCTCCCACATTTCATTCAACCAATTCTTCTATCATCATTGACTTGCTTTAATCATTGGAGAGGTCTTGGTCCCTTGAGGATTGCGGTGATGTAAGAAATCAGATTCGATCCTAAGCATTTGGGTTGTGATGTAAACCTTTGCTGTGGTTCAGTCTCAGTATTTTATTACGCGACATAAAGCCATCCATACAGCTATAAATGTTGTTCTATCTTGTGCAAGCAGGTATTGATTTTGAGCCAATTCGGAACCACATTTTTGGCGCTTTGAGGCCAGAAACCGATTTCGGACATTACGCTGTCCTCAAACTACTAGGATCTTTTCAATGTTACCATCCGCGTCCAACAACCCCATGTTTAAACGGGAAATAGAAAGGACTCGTGTCTAAAACTTCCGGACCCAGTTTCTTGAGGTTCAAGAGTAGGGATCGATTTCTGATATCACCATTGTGCTCAACGGATCAAAACCTTTGAAATGTCGCCAACGCCGTCCAATAACTTCATCTTTAACAGGTGAATAGAAGGGACCTGAGCCCATAACGTCAGGACCCCATTCCTTGAGCTTCGTGGTCTGAGCCTGATTTCTGACATTACTACTGCACTCAGGGGCAGTGGTTAGGGATGGGCACGAGCGAGTTCGAGTGTTTTTTTTTAAACTTGATTCGACTCGAAACAGACATCTTTTAGCTCGACTCGGGAACTCGACTCAAAAAATTTCTTCTGACTCCACTCGAATTTGGATCGAGTTTCGAGTCGAGTCGAGCCAAATCGAGCCAAATCTTGTGTGTAGTTTCAAGTTCCTTTTTCACTTATTCTGCATAAACAATATAATTATTATCAATGTTGCTAATTCCACTACAGCTTATTATTATTATTATTATTATTATTATTATTATTATTATTATTATTATTATTATTATTATTATTATTATTATTATTAAATTCTGTAATTAAGCTTGAAAGATAGGCGGTTTCCATCTGAATACTAAAAACTAGTTAACTGCCGATTTCGGTAGTCGTGAAATCTAGGACACAAGGACATCGTTCACGAGGTTCTGGGTTTGAGTTCCGGAGGATCAAGTATTCGTGCTTGGGCCAAAATTTGTTAAAAGTTATAGCGTGCCAGGAAAACATGTTTAAAACTGTTCTGCCTGGGTCTACGGTTGTCAACGACTTGTGCGACTTGGCTCACAGCTTATTTAATATCGAACCGAACCGAGAACCGAACCGGATGTGCACGAGTCGAGACACAATTTGTAAAATTCGAGTCGAATCGAGACTGCTCGTAAAAATCTTGATTCGACTCGAATGTCTCAAAACTCTTCACATATTTTTAACAATAGTTTTGAAGAAACTAATCACTCAGAAACAGTTATATATATATATTATACAGGTGCGGATCCAGGGGAGCTACAGCCCTCTTGACACTCAGGTATACACTGGATAAAATAGGCTTCAATCCTGCTTTACACTGGATAAAGCGGCAAACAGTGATTTAGTCGCTCCCTTGATCATATCCTGGATCCGGGGCTTTAAGGGTTCATAGCTGTAAAACTATGGGACCTATCGTTAGTGATGCGCACGAGACGAGTCGAGACAGAATTTTCCTGACAAATTTCGAGTCGAGACACAGCTCTTGCAATAAAAAAGAATACATTTTTCGAGTCGAGACATCACTTTTACAGCACATTTTCGAGACGAGAAAGCCTCAAATCTTGTCTCGTGCGCATCCCTACCTATCGTAGTCGGGTTAAGACTTCACTTAGAAACTAATATGTGCGCTATCCAAAAATACAATGTTTCAGAATCTAGAGTACACATGCGACAATTTTTAGAGAGGAACTTTGGCTATGTGCATATAATTTGAAGTACTCACCAAACACCTGTATAAAAATTGTTGCAGAAGTATGTTAGAATTCTAAAATATGGATATTTGGACAGCGCACGTACTAGTTCCTAAATAAGGTCTTGACCGTACTACGGTAGGTCGCCTAGTTTTGGAGCTATGGACCTTTAAAGTTCATTTCTTCATGTTTTTGGCAGCCTATAACTCCGAAATTAAGCATTTGTGCGCCCAGGTTTGTTATTACCTTTTGTCTTATCTTGGTGTCAGGAACAGTATTTCTTCCAGATATGTTTTTGGGGCACTGCCCCCCTCCCGGAGCTCTGAGAGTGCCCCCGGAGGAGACCAAAATATTACGTCTATAATACAATAATAAATAGAATAGTACCAGCAGTGCCCCTTCCCCCACCCTGAACATTTTTTCTGAAAGAACAACTGGTCAGGAATCTCCTTGCATTTTTTAAATGGAGTATCGCATCGCAGTTTGCAGTGCAAATGGGAATGCAATGCAGCGCAAACATGGAAATGCAACATTGCATTTACATGTTTGCACTGCAAATTGAAAAATGTATTGCAAATTGCGATACATCTTTGTGTCTTAAATTACTACATAAGCTAAAATAAGGAGCAAGTTAAAAATATATTACTATTATTTCAAGAAACTTCCCCCGACTTGAAGGGTCAGTTATTGCAAGAAAAAATGCCTCGACTTTGAATTACAATAGTTTTCCACTTTTGTATTTCCTTCCCTTTGTCAGTTCATTGTTACTGGGTCATTCTCCAGATCTTCTCACGTTTCGGGTGATTATCCTTGTTTCTGAGCGTGTAATAATAAAAAAAATGTTCCTTGAAGAAAAGGCGCATTGGCAGCAGATTGGACCTAGCCGATATATGGTATATATAGCATGATTGTGGGTTGGTTAGTAAAACGCAGAAGTGCGTACAGTAGATCAATAAAACAGTAACGGTATTCTTCAATGCCAAAAATACAGTATAGGAAATTACTCATCTTTATCTCTCTTTTCTTTTTGCTTTCCATTTGAAGTACTGATATACCTGATACCCATTTACGTTCCTTGTTAAAAACAACATATGTTTTAGCAAGATTTCTTCTTGGGAGACGCCGCGAACCTCAAAAAACATCCCGAACAAATGGACTCTCTCTTTCTGTGTGTGTTTGAACCAATGAGTTGTTTTTCCTAAACCTAATTGTTGAATTTGCCGCTGTGGTAAAACTATTTCGCTCAATTTGACAAATAATATAATAAAATATAATACTTATCCAGCAATGAGCGTGGATTGCAAGGAAAAGCAGTGAACTCTAAAGTACCCCTGTAGCAGGGGCGGATCCAGAACGGACTTCTGGGGGGGGGGCGTGGATTGTAATACTGCTACTTAGCTAGTTTTAAGAGCTCCAAATTTTGGGATGGGTTTTATTTATATATAAAATAAGAAAGCTTCCTCTTCCGTGGGAGGGGGGCGATTGCCCCGATCGCTCCCTGGATCCGTGTCTGCCCTATAGCCTCTCCTCGAAATTAAATGCATTGATCTATTATTTCCAATTCGAAGTCATTTTCGCTTCCATGTTAATGGTGACGGAGTTCTTGTTCTTTGTATCTCTGTACTCAAGAAAATAATAATAATAATAATAATAATAATAATAATAATAATAATAATAATAATAATAATAATAATAATAATAATAAAGCATCTGAATAATAACGATATTTTTAACCCCCCTTCTTTAAACTTTCTGTGTATTTCTCTGAATCTGGATATGTTGTTTTATAGTGTATAATACAAAAAGGCTTCAAACAGCAATCAGGCAAAAATTATTTGTGTAAAAGACACAAACGCCTTATCAGTGGCTCTGCAAAGAAGTACTAAACAACTGACGTTGTTTCTGCTTGCCTTTAAACATAATGTTACGGTTTACAAGGCACAGACAAAAGTAGAGAGCAACGTGAAATTTCGCCTAAGGGCACCTTCGTTGCTAAACTGAAGACTAGCACTCTGTCAACATATTGCATAGCTATCAATAAGTCACACTCAAAGGTTCTTTCCAAACGTTTTGGTATAACAGGTTAATCAAACTACGCTGTTGTAGGTAAGGGATGAGACTCTGAATGACCGATAAGTGTTGGAGTTCAGAGCCGTAGCTAGAAATTTCGTTGCCCGGGGCGAAGTAGAATTCGGCGTCCCCCGACACTCACCTTACCAAACTTTGACTTTTTCTTTCTGTGCTTTTATTTTTAACATATAAGAGAAACACCTTTTTGTTGTTATGCTACGCTGTTTTTTCTTTTTTTATCAAGCCGCTTAGACAGACCATTGCAACAGCCAAAAGCGATCGTTATGTATTCTTTAACAAATAAGAGCCACTCTCAAGAGGCTTATTTTAGACCTGCTGCTAAACTTGCCAAACTACCTTGTATACAAATCCATTTGGAGAATAATTATGAAAAAAGCATGGAGTCGATTCTCCTACGTCAGGACGACCATGTTAGACATGGAGTTGCTGGACGCGAGTGGTAGCGTTGGAAAGGCCCGGGTCCCCTGAGTGCAGTAGTAATGTCAGAAGTCTGGCCCAGGCCACGCAACTCAAGGAATGGGGTCCTGACGTTATGGATTCGGGTCCCTTCTATTCACCTATTAAAGATGAAGTTGTTGGACGGCGTTGGCGGCATTTAAAAGGTTTTGATCCGTTGAGCACAATTGTGATGTCAGAAGTCGATCCCTAAACTTGAACGTCAAGAAACTGGGTCCGGAAGTTTTAGACACGGGCTCTTTCTATTCCCCTTTTAAACATGGGGTTGTTGGACGCGGATGGTAACATTGGAAAGATCCTAGTCGTTTGAAAACAGCGTAATGTCCGAAGTCAGTTCTTGGCCTCAAAGCGCCAAAAATGAGGTTCCGCATTGGCTCAATATCAATACCTGGTTGCGTAAGATAGAACAACATTTATAGCTGTATGGATGGTTTTACCTCGCGTAATAAAATACTGAGACTGAACCACAGCAAAGGTTTACATCACAACCTAAATGCTTGGGACCGAATCTGATTTCTGACATCACCGCAATGCTCAAGGGACCAAGGCATCTCCAATGATTAAAGAAATTCAATGATGATAGAAGAATTGGTTGAATGAAAAGTGGCAAAAAGCGGGAGTACCCTGAGAAAACCTACGGATACGATCTTGTCCAACGCAAACTTCCTTGCCCGGGGATCGAAACAATAAAGACCACACGCACCAGCGTAAGCGGTTTACCATTGAGCCCCACAACAAGAACAAGAAAATTGGAAGTTACTTGGAAATATTTTAGAAGCAATATCTTTCAATGGTAAAGACCACTGCCCGATGATCCTGTTTTAATAACTCCATGAGCAGAAAGGACTGATATGTCCCTCTCCTATATGGTATTTTTCAAACCACATACTTTATCTGGAATATTATCCTTTATTCTTCAATTCATGAATTGTTTGAGGTTGAAGTGAGCGTAAATGTTTTCATACTTAGGAGTCTGGATATGCAAACCTGCTTACCGTGGGGATTTACTTCTGTGAAATTTGGTCCATGAAGTTATACAAAAACCGGTAAAATAAGGAACGTTAACATTCTTACAATGAGAACAGATTTCAATTCCCGGTGGGAGTTAGCGTACGCACGACTTTATCCTGGGAGACCCGGGTTCGATTCCCGGTGGGAGCTCATGTGTTTCGTATTCCATGTTAGTCAGTAGGTCCACGTCTCCTATAGCCACGCTGCTGACCGGGCAGTTAAACTCAAAATCACAATCACCACCACACGGCGGGAGTTTACATGGTTCGGGTTTTACGTTAATCAATATGTCCACGTCATATATGGTCTTGCTGTTGAAAGAGACGTTAAACTCCAAATCAACTCAACTCATTAAGATCAGAGTTCTGAGTTTAATACCAACTTCAAACCATACGTTCAAAACAAAAATTGAAATAAAATGAAATCTTTATGTTTAACGTCCCATGGTTATGCCGGTTAGGCTAAAGGAGACGGTGATAATGAGAAAGGAGTGAAATGGTGGAATGAAGAAAGTGGGAGGAAACGGGAGAACCCCGAGAAAACCCACCAGCACGGCGTTTGTCCACCACAAAGTCCAAACGGCGCGAGCTGGGATCGAATTAGGGACCCGAAGCACCGGAGGTGAACGCTCTACCACTGAGCCACCGCACCCCCCAAAATGAAAATTATTCATGCTTCTGATACCTATATAAAAATGGAGAGAGAGAGAGAGAGAATAAATATGGTTTTATTTTTCATAGGGCCAAAGTGGCTTAGTGGTAGAACGTTCACCTCTGGTGCATGGTGTCCTTGGTTCGATCCCAGCTTGCACAAAGTCAGATTTGTGGTGAAGAAACACCGTGTGCGTTCGTTTCTTCAGGATTCTCCTGTTTCCTCCTACCTACATCGTTGCACAATTTTCGTTCACTTCTCATCATCACCGTCTCCTTTGCCTAGCCGACATAAGCATGGGACGTCAAACTTAATTTAATTTCATTTCATTGAAAAAATTACTATAATTCATAATCTGCATCTTTATAAAGCAACTTTAACAATCATATGGATGTATAATGCTTAAATTGAATTAAATCGCAATTGCAGTAATCTGCAATATTTTAGGTTTCTCATTTATTTACATCAAATGTTTAGTTATTTGATACTTTATAGCAAAAATATTAACTGCTATATAAGACACTATTATATGCCTGTGGCGTGGAAGACCCTGGTTTGATTCCCAACGGGAGCTCACGTTTTTCGGTTTCTATGTTAATCAGTAGGTCCTGTCTCATATAGCCTCGCTGCTGAAAAGGGCGCTAAACTCAAAATCAACTCAACTCAATAATTATCTATACATTGAATTTAATAATAAGGAGGGAGGCCGAATAAAGAGGGAGACCTTAAAATTTAAAACGTAGGGTCAGTGTGAGTCAGAGAGGTCACGGGGGGTGGTGTGTCACAGTGAGTCACGTCCTGTTGACCCACGATCCACTGACCTACTCACAAATCTTGACCCAATTGACTCACTCCATCTCTGGACTGTACACACAGATAAAGCAGACATATATGTAATCTGACCTTACTTGGCCTTCACTAATTTAAGATAATCTACAAAAAATGAAAGAAAGCAATTTCAAACGCAAAAATATAGAAATGTATTTTCAACGGAACAAAAAAAAAAAAAAAAAAACGTAACAGCCAAGATTTGAACCCGAATTTCTGCACTCAGCAAGCAGACGTCTTACCGACTTACCCACGGCATATCTTCCGACTTCTGGTTTTGAAACTTTATTTACACTGCGTGTGTTACCTAACAACGTTACGAGATGTCCTTACTGTCGTGTTAACACGCGTTCCGTAAATTTACGAAGTCGCTCTTTTAATCCAAAATCAATTCGACACACACACACACACATACATATATATATATATATATATATATATATATATATATATATATATATATATATATATATATATATATATATAGATAGATAGATAGATATGTTGGTGCACCAGTAAGCTCCCAAGAGTACAGATTAATTCATTCTTGATTTTAATCTACAGAACAAATGTTTTTTATGAAAGCAAGGGGACTGCTACCCATAGATGGCTAAGTGAGGTAAATAAAATTTAAACTTCAAATGGAACTGGGGTGATTCACCGACAATGGCTGATTTAACACGTTTGATAACAGCGCGGGTAAGAGCTGATTTATAGATAGAGCCTGTGTAGGTAAGTGGATACCGCGTGAGACTGTCATTCTAAGGGTGTGGGGTTCGAGTCTCGGCCTAGACTGAGTTAATTTTTTTTCAATGCTATAAATGATGTTCGCGTTTGATACTGAAAGAGATTTATCCTATGAAGGGAGAAAACCCACGATGGGGTCAGGGGGAAAGACGGACACTGTTTATCCTTAAGTGTTAAAATTTAATTTATTCCCATGTCTTTTGCTCTTTCCTTTCCCTCTTTCCTTCTTTTCTCATTTTGTTTAGCTTTCCATACTTTTTCGGTCTCTGCATGATGCGTATTATTGTTTTCGTTTCCTTTGCATTAATTCCTATCTCTTTGATCTTAAAGTGAATGGATTTTCTTCAGATTTATCTCGTGGTTGTTTCTCTAAGTGATGCTCTCAGATAGTAATACTTTTTCCTCCAAATGGAGGAATATCCTGGCATGTTATGTTTTCGGGCACGTATTTGCTGTCATGTTGGTTGTCCAACTATCAGACATACAGTGAAACTATTCTGCTACTGGAAAAAGCTATCATTTCTTATGTATCCAACCTCCATTTTCTAAAGTCGCTGACTGTACACAGATATTATACCTAGTAGATGTAAAATGAGGGAATACTTGTTTTGTATTTTTCTGAAACAAAGAAATAAGTAGGTGGGGCAAAGACCCTTCCAAATATTTGATTACGAAATATGAAAAGTGCTAATGAGTATACTTTCGAACTACATAGAGAATCGCAACGAAAGTATGTTAAGAAACAATACACAAAAATAAGCTAACCCGTTTTTTGTAGTTTGTGCGGAAAAACTGTGTGGATGCCAAGGTCCTCTCCTAAAAAAGTACATAATAAAGCAGAAGTGCAGGAAGGAGTGGACCGAAGCGAATGAAATTATACATAGATCTTGTACATGTAAAAAATAAGGCAATACGTGTAAAATAAGGCAAGTAGCTAGGGGGCGCTAACTTCAGTCTTTGAACTTGAACTTTTGAGGGCAGAAACACGAAACACTCGAAACTCACTGTATTGATTCCTACTTTTAGGTCATCTATCTATTGGCAAAATTTCACTATTTTCACACTAGTTTTTTTCTACATATGGCGTATTTTATAGTATTTCGGGGTGCGCCTTTAACCCTTACAGTGTTTTTCCCATAAATAAAAACACGTGTCGATTTATTTGCTGTTTACTGTTGATGTGCAAATTTGAAGCAAATCAGTACGGGACACTTGGGAAACACGAATTGCTTTATTTTACATGTACAATATCTACACACAATTTCATTCACGTCGGTCCACTCCTTCTTGCGCTTCTGCTGTAATATTTACTTTCTTCGGAGGGACCTTGGCCCAACACTATTTTTCCGCAGAAACTAAAAACACGTGTTAGCTTTTTTTTTGCCTATTTCCCTATACAAAGTGTTGTAGTAATTCTCCTTATCCTTTAGGCACTTCTAATATATACTTATTCGCACTTTTGATATTTCGGAATCAAAAGTTTGGAAAGATCTGTGCCACACCCACCTTTTTTTTTAAAGAAAATACGAAATACGTATTCTTTTGTTTTAATTCTACGGTATCTATGCATAATTTCATTTACTTCGTTCCACTTCTTTTTGCCTCTCAAGCGCCAACTTTCAAAATTTTGGGTTGGAGCTTCTGCATCCTAAAACTGCTTTTCCGTAAAAAAAGAAAATAGGTATTCATTTATTTCATGTGTAATATCTATCTGTCAAATTTTATCAAAATCGGAGTGTTACACTTGGGAAGTGTTACATGTTAGCACTTAAAGAAAGTTATTGCTGTATATGATTTTTAATGACGATGTGATATATATAAGGTGCTAAGTAATGATTTATAATGTACTCGAGAGCGTTTTCGAAACCAGAAACAGTCAAAGTCTGATTCTGAAATACGCTGATGGTGATGAGTTTGCTTACTTAAATCATGCTTTTCTACCAAATATTTCTGTGAGAATGAAGATAAAAAAAAATGAAAGGAGTGAAGAGACACGAGAGGACATGCAAGTTGCTGTTTGCGCGGGAATATTAAAAGTGTAAGTAAACAAGAGGAATAATAACACTTTCGAACTTCAAGCAGTTGTAAAAAAGGAGTCAGCGAATTTCCTCTTTTTCAAAGATTGATCAGTACCAGTGTATTTTTTATTCCTTTGATAGGCTATATGAAATGCTTCCAATTTGAAGGAATTTGTAGGAATCATTTCTCCATCAACCACGTGTTTCGCCAGGATATTTTCATTTGTGCATACGTATCTAGTTTTGTGGTTTTTCTGTCAGCATACATACCAAACGTATATACATATATAATATATATGTGTGTATGTGTGTTAGTGTATTTTTAATATGTTAATTAATAATAAGCAAACTTAAATTCAGATCTTCTATTCATTAAGAGATTAAGTAATTACTATTATTTCAAAATGTTGTAGCGAACTATATTTTGGATTTGAAATATAGCATTAAACGTATTATTTAGCTCCATAGATCAATATTGAGAAATTCGCAAAGAAGGCTGCTTCAAAATGTCCATTACATTTCACAAAATATATTTTAATCGTAAAAGAGTTGAAATTAAAATCCTATTTACCTACAGAAAAAAATACAAAAGTTTACAATTATTACTGGAAATTAATGCTATAATTCATTTCGAACATTTTAAAAGCACATAGTTTCTACTGTACTGAAATATCATTTCTTATCGATAGTATGAAATATTGCAAATAGTTGTACTGTTAGTTTCCATAACTGTTCTCCAAATGGATTTGTATAGAACCAAAGGGACTTTTGTCAAGTTTAACAAAAATTCCAAAATAAACCTCTTGAAAGCAGCTCTTATTCGTAAAAGAATACATAATGATCGCTTTTGGCTGTTGTAATGCTCTTTTAAGCAGCTTAATAAAAATTTAGTGTAGTATAATAACAAAACCTACTTTTCTTATGTAAAAAAAAGAAAGCTTGGTAAGGTGTCTGTACTGGGTGCTGAATTCTACTTCACCCAGGGCGCCGAAATCTCTAGTTACGGCTCTGGTTGACGATATTTAAATAAATAAAAAAAAAACTGTTGACATGTAAAAAGTTCGAACGGAGTGACTACAAAACGGAACACCGAGCTCATTCATGGTGTATGGCATGCTTTAACAATGAGAAAGGCAATTAACTTTAAAACGTCGGCACAATCAAGCCCTTAAATGAGATATGAACTTCTTTTTCTGAACATTTGTAATCTCTAGGTTGAAATTGGTAAGGGTAATTTTAATTTTTCATTGTTGGGTAAAGACAGGAAAATTGTGCTCATATATATTTACTGGTACAGTCAACTGTTTTCGAGCTTCTTTAAAAGTATGAGTAATTTCATGTGTTTAGGTACAACTCTTCCTCGTCGTTCAATCACTCATTTTCCTCCTTAATTATTCTTTGTTTTTGGCTGGGGTTAAAATAATTGAAGTAAATGATGTAAGTTGGTTCTCAAATTAATTTAGTGCAAACATTACTACATAATTATTGGTCAAGTAATTAAGTTTTATTACTGACGGTTTTATTCAAAGTAACTTATAATCTTTCATACTTTGTGTAAATTGAAGAAACTTTTTCCAATAAGAAAGTAATTTATCAATAATTGTATTTTCACTTCCAGTATGTCTTTGTGATAATGTTTGTGACATTTTACACGTTACAAGCTTTGCTTACTTAATATATATTAATATCATCACTGAGCAAATCAGAATGTTTTAATTTAGAAAGTTGAACATTCACATTCAACTTGATAAACTAGTCCTATTTTACCCCGATCGAAGAAGAAGAGAGTTGTTCCGTTGACAGATCTCATGATTTATTTATACTTTTCTCGAGTAATCTTGATGAGTACGAAATTTTAATTATGTTGTCCTCACTACGCAAATTCAATGAAAATACTTGGGATTACTGTATCTTGTTTTCTGCTTTGTTGAAGTGATGTCTGAATCTCAATCAACCTCCACACTTTTGAAGACTTGGACTATGATGAACTTTTTTTCCAAGGAAAGTCCCCAAAGGATATAATGTCTGCAGCAGAGATGGAATAGATCAGTGGACCGAGATTTGTGAGTGGGTCGGTAGGTCGTGGTCAGCAGGACGTGACCCACTGCTACCTACCACCCACCGTGACCCACTCTGACTCAACGACACATTCGGACCGACTGACTCACCCTATTCAGTCCATAGTAGACAGCATCTTCTGAACACTGGTGAATGTGCCTGTGTTTCACTTTCAAGACCTCCATTTTATTCCTCTTTCATTTTTTCTGTTTACTTATCTGAGGTGAGTATATCTATGTGAAAAAAAGAACTTCATGTATTTTGGATATTGATATTTGTAACTGTTGTAACAACAATAGGACTTACTACCTGGCATTCGAGATACAGCCTGTGAGTTTTTAGAGGAGCTAACTACTCAAAAAAATACATTTATGAATCACCTGTAATACATGAATTATTACATAAAAGCGAATGTAACTATATGTGAGTGATGACCACGGACAAATGGCAAAGCCAAATGAAATGAATTTTGGTAGATAGTTAGACCCTAATCCCAACTGGGATGTTATCATATCACTTTTATTATAATACATGCACTAAAGGGGGAGAGGAGGTCCAAGTTTCTACGAAAAATTGAGTATCTCACTAGTTGTTCTATTCAGGGAGTGAAATTCAGTATATTAACTCTTTATTAAAAATAAACAGAACGTGTTCTAGCAGTTTTTAAATTTCTCTTGTATGGGGGAGACTTTCTACATATGGAAAATTGGTAGTGGGTTCATTTGTAATAATAATCAAAAACGATCGATATTAGTTGAGAAAAAATTAAGAAACAATTATTAATTGAGTCACAAAAATACAGTCTCAATTAATTAGAAAGCAGTGGTATCATATATCCACTACTTTCTAATATAATATTTTTTGAATAATGTTTATTATATGGAGCCTTCTCAGCACAAGGCAATAAAGCTATAAGGTTGCGAGAAATATTTATATACACAATTTGTACTGTAAGTTTAATTACATGGAAATCTTAAGTTTTCACTGTATACTTAATTATATGGAAAACCTTACATCTCTTTTCACACTTACTTTGGTCCACTATACCTTGAATTGAGACTTTCAAATTTCATCCTATTTTCCACTGAAAAGTATCTGTAATTCAGCAAGGAAATAATTATATATAATACTTCAAATTATCGTAATTTTACCCATGACAAACACTTTACCATTTTATATTGTAAAGGTCAGATCCACCTTATTGTAACAGAGCGGTGCTTGAGCGATTGACCGTAGAAATTCAAACTCTGATTAGTGATAATTTCACAGCATTGTTTAATTGCAAGTGTAAACTCTTTAGTCAGTGGACAGGAGGACGTGGATCATGGGTTAAAGTTGATTACGATGGGTTTTGTTGGGTAGTGGGTCAGAGTGCGTCACGTTAGGTAGTGGGACATATTGGATCACAGTTTGTCGAAGTGGGTCATGGGTGGATGGTGGATCACAGTGGGTCATGGTCACAATGGGTGGTGGGTCAATGGGTTGTGGGTCAATATTTCATTGACCTATATCATCTGAACAGTGATCAGAAATAACGAATTGAAGCAAGCATCATTCCTTCTGATCACTGTTCAGACATTTTCTCCTTTATATATTTTCCTTGAAACAACGTAAACATGATAGTCTATACAAATACTTGAAGGTTTTGAAGGTTGCTTGAGATTCCGCCATCACTTTTTCAAGTTGAGAAATTATAAGAAAAGTAACAATGCAATGTAGTGCCTTTCTTTGCTAAACAAACACATGTTTAATTAGATGCGTAACCGCGGTCTCAATTAATGCGGATAATCAACACTATTGCATTTGCTGTCACTACTGGAAGTAAGATTTCTTTATAGATTAATTGGTATTTTATTCTTCAAGAATTTTACTTGCCTCCTGATGTGACACTCGTCAATGAGCACGTAAGGTTGTAATGAAAAATGAGACTGAATTAAATTGTTCATTACGAAGCAACAGCCTGAAAGAGGTTTGATTTAAAGAGGGTGAGTGTCAAGAAAAAAAGTAGATTTTGTTGCTTAGGATGATAGGTAAATATAAAAGTTCATAGTAAAACTATACGTATAAGGGTAAAATTTTTAAGGGGATGACAATAGTTTCAAGAAGCAAAGAAATATGAAGTTTGTTTACAAGGTGTCCAAAAAGTCCCGTATCATAGATGAGAGCACATTTGTTCACTGTGCCCTGTTGAATTCTACCCATGTTTTGAAGCGGAATGTTAAAGGTTGAAAATGCGGGGGGAGGGACAATTTGGGCAAATTGGTTCCCCTAATATATCCTTTGTTTTTGTGCAAAAATGAGCCCCGTCGCGAATCTATACGCTGCATTACAACAGAGATTAACCGTACTCCCAGAAAGCGTAGTTCATCGAACTCAAAGTAAGCCTCGGGCTCCTTGACGATCAATACAGTTTGCCTGAAATCTAGTGTTCAAGTAGTTTAGTATGAGCAAGACGTAGTGTGCTAGGGCACCAACTTGCATGGACCATGCTTTCTTTATATGTTCTAATAACAAAATGCAATATTCTTATCCATGTTCAAGAAATGACCACACAATATTAGTTTGTATTCACGATCGTGGGGAAGGAAAAGTCGCAAATTAAATGGATGTAGTTATCCTTTGGGTTATCGTGAATGGCTGAGCATCTTGTCTTATCCTCCTGTCCTCCCTTCATTTTCAAATACCGTATTTACGCAATCCTAAAACGCACATTTTTAATTATTTTTCAGCCCCAAAATCGAGGTGTGTCTTACATTCAAGTTTGCAAGTTTAGGCCTACATTTTGCACTGTCACTAAGGCCCAATTTACAACAGAAAACGATTGAGTTTTGCCGGAGATAGCTAATCTCGTTAGTCCTGATTCTGTGAAAAATGTGTACTAGGAATACCCACATTTTCCGAAAAATGGGAAATTGTTTTATCCGGAAATTGGAAACTGAAAATGGAAGACGAAAAATTTTCATTGTGTTTTCACATGTTTATTTATCTTTTTCATTCTTAAAAGTCAATACCGAGAGTTTTTTTTTTTTGTCTCACATTTGTGGGCATTTTAGGATCGCGTAAATACGATATCTAAAATGTCCTACAACCCGCTTTAATTGAAACCTACGCTTGAAACTGCCAAACTTTTATTCTTATGAACTTTTAGTTGATATGCATATTCAACAATTTTTCCTATGGCCACGGACTTTCACCCCAACGAAACTACGTTGGGGACCTCGGAAACACTTAATATATACAGAAGTGACAATAATGTTTAAAATTGTAGAAATCTTGTTCTCACACATTTTCACACTTCTTGTACATTACAGCACTTTTGAAGTATTCTGTAGATATATAAATGAAAGTCAACGCTTTATTTTTACATAACAGAAAATTACATTTGAAGAAAAAAACGCCATACAGTTTACCTCAGTTGCATATTCACCCATTTAAAGGAAAGTAAACGTTTCATATTAAAAGAACTGAACACTGTTTGAAATTGAAAAAAATGTTTTCAAACCTCAGATGTTATTTCACTTAACCCATTTAAGGAATTTTGCAGAAATTTTAAAGTAACATGTATACAGGGTGTATCAGATCACCCGTCCCAGGCTTTTTTTCGGCTCGTAGTGCACGTATACACTTCAAACAACAAATGGTAATGCTTTCATATTTGGTTCTTCAACTAAGCCTTAACTAGCTTCAGGTATTCTTATTATGATAATGCCATTAAGCGATCAGCTAACTGCTTCACACGGCATTTGATACATAGATTTGGTGTCCCAAATACTTCTCTGCAACACAGACTGTCACAGCGAAAGCAGGGAATGAAATTACCTGTTGCGCGTAAGTTAGGAGTTGAGAAAATACTTTCCCCGATATGTATGGAAAAGAGCTGAAATGCCATGTGAAACAGTTAGCTGATCGCTTAATGTCATTATCACGGTAAGAATAAATGAAGCTAGTTTGACTTAGTTGAAGAAGTAAATATCAATGGCAGGTTCAACAAAGATAAACAGAGTGCTGTGAAAGGTTTTTATACGAGTTTAAGAAGTGACTTCCCAATTTATTTGTTAGAACACCTGTGTCTACAAGTATTTTGAAATCTTTGAGTTTTATTTCCCACGCTTATGGCGTCTAGGCTAATGGGGACGACAATGATGAGAAATGAATGAAATGTTGGAATCAAGAAAGTGGAACCTGGAGGAAACCCACACACACGGTGTTTGTCCACCACAAAGGTCACTTGGCGGAGCTGTGATCAAACCAAGAACTCTATGTAGCAGAGGTGAACGCTCTTGTACTGAGCCACCGCGGCCCGTAAGTATATCGTGAACATCAACTTTCAATAAAGAAGAAATTGCAAAGTTCTATACAAATTAGTGCACAGTGATGAACAAATGTTCTTTTCCAACATCACGAATACTGAACTCATGAGATTGGTGCATCGTGTGTTCGTGTTAATCCCAAAGTGATATGTCAAAAACGGAAACGAGTTCTGGGCAAGGTGACGTCGGGCTAGGGTTGCCAGACGTCCCGGTTTTCAATGAAAGAATTAACTGTCCCGAAAAAGGCTTTCAGGACGCCTGTTTTCGCTCTTCAGATTGAAAAAGAAATCAGCCCGCAAGAACTAGTATGTCTCACCTGAAAATGAAGGTAGTATTTCTGACTCAAATGATGACGCAACAAAGAAAAGAGTATCTCTTCAATTATGAATGGGAGAGTGTGTCGTAATTGGCGCAATATTTAAGGCCTGTTAAACACAAAAGCTCGGAATTCGGAATAAGGGACACCAGGCAGCTCTCCCGTTACCTCTCCACATTTTCTATACATCCTTTGTGGGGCTTCATTTGTGATAACTGTATATAAAAAGAATGAAATGGAAAATTGTAAGTAGCTACTAATCTAAAAAAAAAAAAAAAAAAAAAAAAAAAAAAACAGGTGTAATCGATTCTTACCAAATGAGTAGGAACCGTGATATTAATGGCTATATTGCGTGAGATTGGTGTCGCGGTTTTTCGCTTACAAAATCTGGCAATCCTACGTCGGGCGAAAGAGGTCGGAATATAACATTAATATTCTGCGTGAGTGCTATTGGCCAGTTTGTACTACCCCGCTTCATAGTCGTATTTCCGCGCCAGGGAATGAGTGAGGGACTTTTTGTTAATGTTCCACCTGAGAGTATTGCTGTAGCACAAAGTACTGATTGGATAACGAGTGATACTTTTTTTTTAACTTCGTTGCAACACTTTGTGAAATTCTGTCATCCCTCCCCTCACATCTAATTGTTCTGCTAATTGTTATGGACATGGCAGCCATAAAGAACTGAATGTGATTAAATATGTGAGGGATCACAGGATTCACTGCTCAGTACTCCTCCACATATTACTCACAAGACTCAACTCACTGATAGGTGTTTTATGAAACCATTTCAAGACGTATAAAATGATGCTTGTTCACTGTGGATGCGCAAGAATGCTGGTGTAGAGACATCCGAATACGATGTAGCGCATCTTGTTTCAGATGTATACCAAAAGGTATGTCACATGGACGTAGCTCCCTACCGATTTGAATTCACCAGAATATATTCACTGAACCGTCAGATATTCACAAACACTGACTATCTGTCCGCAAACGTCCACGAGTATCTGATCGGCACTTTGTGTGCAAAGGATTGGGCACGTCTATCCTCACCACAATAAACGTCTGCAAATCAGGCGCCATATTCAGGATAATCGGTCTCCCGACATCCTTGATGCAGACTTTATGGTTCCCCAAATCTCAATAGGACGATTAGCTAGGGATGCTGCTATGAGCCACATAATGATTTGGAGGACTCTTCACAATAACGCGTTAAATCCTTATCATATTCGTCTGCACCAAAAACTCCGAGAACAAGATTTCCATAACCATCTGGAGTTTTGTCAATGGGTGAGCGCCAGGAACCTATGTTTCACCAGAACATTCTGTGTACGGATGAGGCGACCATCAAGATTAATGTAGGTCAACGTACACAACGCTCACTACTAGTCCAGCGAGAATGCTCACTGGGTACGTGAAGTTGGCAATCAACATATCTGGAGTCTAAATGTCTCATGTGGTATAGTGGGAGGCCAAATTGGTCCTTACTTCTTCGAAGGTACTTTAACAGAAGTAGGATACGCTAATTTTTTGTCAGATGTTCTTTATGAGCTCTAGGAATAGGTCTCGTGAAATAATGTCAACTCATTTTGCATTTTGCAAGAGTTGCCGGACAAACTGTTGCTCATTTATTTCCAAACAGGCGGATCGGAAGAGGAGGCCGTTTCCTGGTCAGCTCGTTCTCTGGACTTAACTCCTCTCGATTTTTCTTTTGGGGGCAAGTCAAGGAGCTGGTTTAACAAGAGCGTCCTACTACAAGGGAAGACATAATGAACAAGATCTGTAATATCTGCCATGGACTAAGAGGAAATGAAGTGTTAAGAGCAATCTACAATGTTCCGGTGCGCATTCGAATGTGCACCGCACGTGCTGGATTATCCTTTGAACATTTATTGTAAGTTTTATTTTTTTTTGGGGGGGGGGAGTACGAAATTTTGGTGAGAATGTTCAGAACTTGCAGTTCATCTTATTTATTTTATTTATTATCTTCAGTTTGTTTATTTGTACTATTCTTGAATAATTGTTTGTGCAATGAGTTCCGGAAAGTGATTTATTAAAATGTATACATAATTTAAGAAGACTAACAGAGTGGCAGTAATTTCGTAAGTTTGATTTTTTTTTGGGAGGGAGGTTGTTGTTGAACTTTACATCCAAATTTGTTTCATACGTAGTTTAAAACCAAAGACTGTTTTTCTCTGTTTTAAATTGGTTCAGATACCGAAATTTAAACTAGTACTGTTCTGTAATATTGTTTTCGTTTGTTGATAAGTAGACGAGATATGCCCTAACATTTGATACTGAATGCTGTAAAGAGTTTTCAACAACTATTTAATAGAACATGTGCTATCTGATGTTCTTTTGGAGCCATCACCAACTAAAACTGTTGTTCTTAGTTGCAATTCAACAGCAATAGATGTCAAACCATAGTTTAAAGAAAAATGTTCCTGTAAAAGTTCGTTTTCTTTTCAATAATACTTCCAAATAAATCGAAATCGGTATCACTCTCCATTCTAAATTTTGAAGTTGATCCCCCGTGGAAGTATTCTCGCTACGCCACTGAATATGAAAAAATCACAGTTTGATTCTTCACATACGATTTGGTAGTTTATTTTTTGTTTCATGTATCTACGTGCACTACGAGGCGAGAAAAGTGCCTGGGACGGGTGGTCTGATACTCTTTGTATATAGTAAAAATCTGAAGGAACAGAATAAAGAGCTCGTCACTCCATCAGATAAATACATACATATCCGTTACCATAACTGGAGGTGCGTAAAACATCTATACACAGCTTCGCCGGAAGTCCGCTTCATTATAAGGCTAATTGGACGCCCAAGCCAACGTTGGTACTTCTGCTTGAATGGGCGCAGAAATTGCCTGAAACTGTACGCAAAAAAGCATCTATACTGGATTCCGAAGAGGTACTTGAGTGAATTGTCTCCAGAAGAACGCCAGTTTGGGAACAGGCAGAACTACATCAATTTTGGAGAAAAAAAGTTGACAACGGTGTCATCCTCAATGTCTAGAGACGATATATCCAAAAACAAATTTCTATACTCCAGCCGTTCTACCGGTTGCAAAAAGGATACGTTTTATGACGGTCTCCAAATTGGTAGACGGATTTAAATATATATATATATATATATATATACATATATATATAAGGGTGGTCCTTAATTTTCGATTTCCGAATTTCTTTGCTCCCTACCCCTAAATTGGTTCCATGTCGGACCAAATTAATCTATGAAAAAAACAAATGGGCTCTATCGAAGAATATTTAACCGACTCCCAAGCGACCTAAACATCTGAATGCATTTACAATGTATAGTATATGGAAAAAGTTTGCAATAAACTCTTGTAACTTAAAAATGGCTGAGGGAAAGGAATCATATCTTGGAGAGAGGTTGTAGAAGTAGATCCATACCTGATACTGACAAGTAAACCTTACGTTTGGGTGAATCGAGTTGCTGACTGAGACACATATGAGAAAGTAGTACTAAATGTGGTCAGTATTTCAGTGAAGTTGTAGGTGCGAAGCTCCAGGGGTTTAGGAGATACAGCTACCAGAACATCACGTGGAAGTACAGAATAGTCTTCATACAGTTGTAGGTAAAAGCTCTGTAAGACCTCTTGTAACGAAAAAAGGTGAATAACAAATATATGGGTATATATTAGGACTAGGGGGAAGTCATATAGTAAGGGTATACCTGACGGCGACCATCTTGAAATCCGCCATTTTGAATTAAGGTTAAGTTTTTAAAATAGGAATAGGGTCAGGTGATACATGATTTAAGGCGCAAATGTAATCAGAAGAACAATGGTCACGTTAATTTTGAGTTACGCACAATTGGTAAAAAGTTACAGGGAAATTAAATATTGTTGCAGCATATGTATTAGTCCTTTACCCCACCTTGTAAATTTTGTTTTCATGATAATTAAATAAAAAGCAGGTGGATAAATATTAGGTGTATGGTAAGAGTTGCCTTGATGGTGGCCATGTTCAAATCCGCCATTTTGAAGCCGACAAAAGTTTTAAACAAAACGCATAACACTGACACCTTATTAATAGGAAATTTTACCATAAATCCAACGGTATAACCATTTTTGCTTTATCATGAACCAGCATTTGTTATCGCATAAACAAGTTGCTAATTTAAGGAAAAATGACCAAAGAGGAATTGAGTCATAATTGAACTTGGGTCTTTCTTCCATAAAAGTCCTCAATTAGTACAATCAATATGTAGTTCAGAAAAGAGTGCATGACGCACAAATGCTCTGCTCACAGTGAGCACGCCTGACAAAGGCAATCGAGTTACACTTGACACATCTGTCGTTAACAATTCCGTCAAAAGAGTAGTCGTAAGGTGCGATCCATTTAATTTTGTGCTGGTTAATGATAAAGCAAAAATGGTTATACCGTTGGAATTATGGTAAAATTTGCTATTAATAAGGTATCACTGTTATGCTTTTTGTTTAAACTTTTATCTGCTTCAAAATGGCGGATTTGAACACGGTCGCCATCAAGGCAACTCTTATCATAGACCTAATATGTATCCACCTGCTTTTTATTTAATTATCATGAAAACAAAATTTACAAGGTGGGGTAAAGGACTAATACATATGCTGCAACAATATTTAATTTCCCTGTATCTTTTTACCAATTGTGCGTAACTCAAATTTAACGTGACCATTGCTCTTTTGATTAAATTTGCGCCTTAAATCATGTATCACATGACCCTATTCCTATTTTAAAAACTTAACCTTAATTCAAAATGGCGGATTTCAAGATGGCCGCCGTCAGATATACCCTTACTATATGACTTCCCCCTAGTCCTAATATATACCCATATATTTGTTATTCACCTTTTGTCGTTACAAGAGGTCTTACAGAGCTTTTACCTACAACTGTATGAAGACTATTCTGTACTTCCATGTGATGTTCTGGTAGCTGTATCTCCTAAACCCCTGGAGCTTCGCACCTACAACTTCACTGAAATACTAACCACATTTAGTACTACTTTCTCATATGTGTCTCAGTCAGCAACTCGATTCACCCAAACGTAAGGTTTACTTGTGAGTAGTGACCGAGATGAGGCATATCTTTATGTCCGCCATCTTGGATTCGGGCACAAAATTTTAAATAGAAATGACCTCGTATGATATATCATTTTAAGGTAGCTTTTGACGACAAACAGATGTCTGCCTTTATTTTCCACTTATCTCTGAACATGTAATAATTGTCAACTATGGAAAATAAAAACTCCGAAGTAATAAAACTTAATATTCTGTGAGTTTATATCTCTGTACGGCCTACAGATTTATAAGATTGTTGAATAGTTTCCCTTATTTGAATTAAACCATAAAGAAAAGAAAGAAATGCACATTTGTTTCTCTGCAGTGCAAGAAAAAGTAACCTAAATATGATTCTTTCCTAATCAATAATTTAAACAATATGTTCCAATTTATCACTGAAAAAATATTCAGAATGGTCATTTATCTCTTAGAAAGGGGACTAGTAAAATGCATATCTGGCAACACTGAAACGATAACAGCAATGCTCAGCTCAGTCAGTTTATTTGAAGGCTTCGAGAAAGTATGATTGTTTTCCTATGCGATTGTTTGTTTTAGTTTCTTCGCACACAGTGCTGTTGAATTTGTAGTTTTTTACGAAGTATAAACAATTTATACAATGCAATGGTATATATCCCTGAAGTCAGCTTCGCGGTTTACGCAAAGACTACTAATGCGCCAGTCCGAATACATAATTGCGGACTTCAAAATGCTATTTCTCAGGGTCAGATGTGGATTACTTCCAATCCCTGTATCCAAGATTTGGTCCCTTTCCGTTTGGCCGCTTTAAAGTAAGAAGGGTTTATTCCAGACTTTTCCTATATATTAACATATTGGATATGCATTCAAGTTTAGGTCGCTTGGGGGTCGGTTAAATATTCTTCGATTGAGCCCATTTTTTTTCATGGATAAATTGGGTCCGACATGGAACCAATTTAGGGGTTGGGAGCGGCGTGAAGACATTCGGAAAAAAAATTTTCGCCATGTAATTACGGACCACCCTAATATATATATATATTCACGTTTGTATGGGCACCCTTTTGGTAGGCTTGTCCACCGCCCTTGTTAGTGACCCAGCACGGGCCTGGTCACAACTCATAAATTCCACGGCCTTCAAGTTGGTAATATTGGTGTTTATTACAGGCACTTATATGTGATGGGGACTTTAAAAAGTACAGTACTATCTTGCATGTGCATTGTGTAGAAATTGCGTGATAAATGTATTCCTCCAACACTAGAAATGTAGTCGCACAAATAACAGAGACGTGTGTTGCACTTGCTAACTGCTGTAGGAGTTGGAAGACGCGAAGTTAACCATGGCATGGGTACTATGTACGGAAAACTCAGCGTGTCATGTTCAATTATACTGAATGGAGAATGGAGATTTCGAGAGGAATGTGCGTCGGTATAAGACGATGCTCATCCAGAACAGGCAAACCGCGTCATTGCTTCTAATGTAAAAGAGAAAAATGAACCTTTAACATCCTTCCTACAATCCAAAACTCTCTACATGCGATTTCCACATTTTGGGAAAACTGAAGAACTCCGTTTGCGTCGTATGATGACGTGAGTGGATGGGTGAAGATGTATAGTGGATGGGCGAAGGTAATCAGCAGCTCAGAAACTTTTTAAAGGAAAGGGTTGACCGTCGAATCTTCTGATCACTGTAGTGTGATCAATGCATTAATAGTCGTGGGGATGGCTCTGGGGGTAATACGTGTTTAATGACGTTTTTAACAGGTTATTTCTTTCCATTTGTGTTCCTTTTATACGAATACATTAGCCGATGTAGGTGAATTGAATCAACATACTAATTTTGCCTCTGTCAAATTCTAACTGTTGTCTAACGTCATAACTGAAGATTCTGTTAACAGAAAATGTAATATATAACTTTCTGTTGTTGTTCTGTTTTCCAAACTTATGCAATAAACAAACTTGATTGATATGATTGGATACTCTATGTAATACGTTGCGTTTGCTCCTTCTAAAATATGGATTGTAAACAGCAAAGGAAGTTATGATGGCTCAGTAATAAAACGGTGCAAAGGATACTTGGTTCAAATGTAGGTTATGTAAGATTGTAGTGCATACAATACCTCTGCAACATACCTAAATATTTAATTTCATTAAAGAGCCAAGGACAATTCAGCGTAAATGCCAGTAATGAAAATTGACTTCTTCTGTAAAAGAAAAATAGATTTAGCTTCCTAGCACACGTTCTTCTTTACGTTGAAATTCAATTGGAGGATTAATTTACTTACTGTTCTTTGTGTTTTAAAAGTATTGATTTTGACGACTTGTACGCTACGTCATGTATGCTAGACGTGATTGGAGGCGGAGTAGAGAACATGTAATCTAGAAAAGAGAAGAGCACAGCTTTTAGTTCCGTAATTAGAAGATGCCTCTCCAAAGCGCTAGGGTATACAAAAAGCCTCGCCGCATTGATTTTCTTCAAAAATCAAATCACATACACATACACAAAATCCTCCCCATAGAAAGGAGTAGGGAGGAAGAAATATGGAAATTTTATCTTTGATCAATTGACTAGACGTTGAGGAGATGAAGTGGAAGTAATACTACTTTTAAGACTTACAAGAACCACCAATAAACTGCAAAAGGAAATTAAAACAAGGAACTAGGCTAAAAAGCATGCATTGATTAGAATTCTTTGTGCCAACATAAGTCTATCGGAATTTGCTGGAGTGCTTATTCTGATAACTTAATTGGTTCCACGACGGAATCAGAAAAGGAAAGGCTTCTCGCAGCGGTGCAATATCAATAGGAAATTCGAATCCTTTCTTCTGGGAAAGAAGTAGCATTATATTCAAACATTGTCTGAAAACGATTGTTTCTCGGCAGTATAAAATGCGCTGAGACAAAAGATATTCCCTTCTATTCCCGAAGGAACAAATACTAGTAATATATACACGAGGAGCATCCCAAAAAGTTTCTGTCCCTGACACAACCCGATTACAAGCGACATAAAGTAACGTACATACGGGGCTTTAACACCATGATCAATTAGCAATAATTTATTTCCTCTCCTTATTTCATACGTTTCTTAAAAGTTATGGTTTAACATTATTGTTGCCTTTCTTTAGATACGAGTATTGAATTCTAAAATGAAATGAAATATTTGAGTTTTACGTCGCACGATTATGCCGGTTAGGCTAACGGAGACGGTGATGATGAGTAATGAATGAAATGGTGGAATGAAGAAAGTGGGAGGAAACGGGAGAACCCCGAGAAAACCCACGCACACGGTGTTTGTCCACCACAAAGTTCACTTGGCGGGGCTGGAATCGAACCCGGGACCCCAAGCACCAGAGGTGAACGCTCTACTACTGAGACCCCGCGGCCCCTGCATTGAATTCTAATAGTAATCATCACGTCAAAAAAAATAAGGTGTTACACTGAGAAAAAACATACGTTGCGTACGTAAAAACGTAGGCCACATGCGTGAATCCTGTAGTTTTGGACTTAACGTACATTAAACGTATAAGTAAAATTTCATACGTAGTTTCCTTATAAGTGTTCCAAAACGCATAGTATTCCGTATGAACGAAAGAATTGTATATACGCAGTCAGGATCTCACATACAAGTGGACGTATGTAACGTATAGCTGACGTATGTAACATACGTATACGTATGTAATGTAGAGAAGACTGATACATGTCAGACATCCTGCAACGACATGGTGTAACATGTAAGTGGGAAAGAGGATAGTACGTATGTAGCATATGGACAATATATGATTCGTATACTGATTTCTGTAGTAAACACAAGGGTCCCTTACATTTATGCAATATACCGCTGTCCGGATAACAGATTATTCTTAGGGTAAAACAACAGTAATTTATGGATAGTTTGCAGTCGAACTGCTTAGAAAATTGCTGGCTTAAATAATTTCTCTTTACGTTCAGTTTACAACATGAAGGAAGTTTACGATCCTGATTCTGACGTCTCCAAACCATCAAGGAAATGGGTAAGATATTCAAGGATCACACAAATCTAGATATCGTGTATAGAATCCAAGAGATCGTTAATGAATTTACTATGCTTCATAGCAAGATAACTGAACATGTCGAATGCAACGATTCTGTAGAATCGCAAGATTGTTGCTGAATATATCGGGTAAGATAATATGTTCTGAGAAGAAACCAGATTATGACACAGCAGACAAAGGAAAGAAACTGTTAGCACAGTTGGAAACTTCCAATACGTTAAAACTTCGATTTTCTTTTCCGATTAGAAAAGGAAAATGTCAGCGAGAAAATGGAGCGTTCGTGAAGAACAATTTAATGAACAACCTTATCCCAATAGAGCAGATAATTAAGTTAAAATTGTAATCATTATGATGTCCATAGTTAAAGAAAAGTTAAAGTTCATTTCAACATTCCGAAGTCTAATCAAGTCTATTACTGGAACAAATGGATATTTTCACGAACTGTTTTTAAAATATTGATTATGCTGAGGTATTTACATATAAGAATAAATTTTCTTTACTAATTTCTCATATTAGCTTTTGAATGTTACAAAACAACTAAATATTTTTTGAACCATTTACACCTTATTTACATAGCAGAAGTATTAAATTACACCAAAATATGTCCTTGTCGCAGAGAGCAATGAGATTCAGTCTCCAATACAGATTGTTCTCCTTATTTCACGGTATGTGTACAATATAAACTAATTCATTCTCCTCCTTTCCATTATGTTAGCGATCTATCCGCTGTAGCTGGGGTTGTAGAAGGCAACACATGTACCTGTTGCGCTTTGCTGCAATTATATACTTGTCCAGGACTGAATGGCTCTAGTCGTGGCATGCTACTTGCAGTACCTAATTCTGGCTTACGACTTGAACCTTTTCCTGGAGTTTTCTGTTCAGCAGGACATATATTTCGATAGTCGAACCAAACGAAGGGGTAGAAAACCACCCAGCAACGGCATCATATCTAGTGTTACTGTCTGTTTTTCTGCGCCATCCAATGATATTACACCTTATTTCTATAATAGGTCGTCCAGTTGTATAAATGCTCAGTGTTGTCCTTTGTGTTAGAGAAGAAACACCTCAGCTAGTTCTTTTCCATGTGGTAAGGTGCCAAGAACCGACGACACGTTGCCAAGTTGGATAGATATGCGTTGAATTAGGAAAGATGTTGAATGAATATCTCCAGTAACGATAGAAATGCGTCTGTTTACTTCTCTAATACAATCAAGGCTTGCAGATCCCCAAGCACCACTAGTCTCGATGGCAATTGGAGCAAAAATAAATTTATCAAGGAGGTTGTTATATTTTCTTTGCTTTTCTACTTCTCTACGACTAGCAACAGCTCCAGCATTCATAACAGCTAAAGGGAGACTTGAATGGGCAAATGTATCTGAACACGTAAAGTCCCAAACTAGTGATTTGCCTTTCAACCAAGGAACTAATGTCATGCCATCAGGTCATTTACCATCTGAACGACAACATCATGAAGGTTCACGTATTGAAGGAATTCCAACTGTGGTAAGGGCTCGTAAAATGATATCATTCACAGAGGAGTGTCTAGCGTGTCTACCCATGCTCTTCATGCATGAAAGGCCATGCAGGCCACGTTGGTTAACTTGATTCCCGTAAGCTGGACAGCGATGTGGCTCACAAATATCTGAACCTAATATTAAGGCGACAGAGATTCGAAATGCCTCATTAGTCTTATGAAGACCCAATGGTGGGGAGGGTATTGCATTCAACCATGCCCCAGCATGTAGGGATGAGGCAACACAAATCCTGGCTTTATCCTCTGGAGCAATAACTGACTATAACAGAAGTTCATGAAAACGCGCTGCAATTGGTGTGTACCAAGATGCCTGAGAACCTCTTTAGTTAATTTCTGGAAGATCTGTATCTGTTAAAATTTTCCATTTGGTAGAGCCTTCTTGAACTCTGCCATCTGGGTCTAGGTGGTAACCTTGCGGAAGAAGAGCCTCGACTAACGAAGAGATCCGTGGTAGGATGCTAAAAAGGAAGGAATCGCCATATCCACGGATCGCCGAATACGAAGACCCCCTAATCTCGCAGGTAAGGATGCTTGAATCCAAGATTCGTCGCTTAAAGAGCAGTTTAAAATTGACTCCAGACCCATTTTAAGGATATGATCATATTTCTTCAATAGTGGAGTCTCATTCCAAGATGGAAAGCATCGTAAGAAGTACACTGAGGAAAAAAAATGTAGGTGGCATACTTAAAAACGTAGGTTACATTCGTAATTCCTGTAGTTTCTGGACTTAACGTACAACCGTATATAACATCCTGCAGCAAACGTATAGCTGAAAAAGTATGTATTATACGTACTGTCTGCATAAGTGCAATGACGTCATTCGTGTGACGTCATCTGCAGTAACAAGTATATACGGAGGTAATATCTAGCTTTGTGACGTCAGGGTCGTATGTAGCATGTGGGTTAATAATGACGACATACACTGACTATCAGGACGGAGCATGATTTCAAGAAGTATGCAATATACGTTCTGTACGTATGTTTCTTGCGTTCAACCCCGAGACAGCATCTATATTGTACTTGTGCCCCATACGTACGACTAGATACAGTATACGTATTGTACGTATGTATTATACAGATTTTCCTTATGTCGCACACAGCTTGTCCAGATAGAGCATACAGAATATCCGTATGCACCATACAGAGTGCATATATGTAGCTTACAGACTGTCTGCATGCAGCATATAGATTATACGTATGTCGCGTACAGGTTGGCCATATGTAATGTATAGATTGGATGTATATAGCTAATAGGGTGTCCATATGGAATATACAGATTTTACCTGTATCGAATACGTATTGCCTTCTTGTAATGTATGGATCGGACATATGCAGGATCTAGAGTGTACGTATAGTGCACCATTATTAAAGTGCTGCAACATACTGCAAAGTGCATGATACATTCTTACTGTAATGTTGTCAAATATTGTTTTACTCTGTATGAAAACAAAAATAGCTTAAAATATGGTTGATCTCCTTTGTGCCAATAATAATAAAATTAACAATACTACACTTTTCAAATCTTAGTTTGGAGCAGTGAAACTGTCCAAAGAAATGTATTTACCTGCAGGGTGTCCTATAAGTTTGGGCTTCCTGCTAATTCGTTGGAAAGCTACTGCAAAGCCAAGTGTTGAAAAGTGACACAAGTGTTAATTTTAAAATTATGAGCACAAAGGAGGTTAACCATATATTAAACTATTTTCGTTTCCATACAGAGTAAATCAATATGTGATATATTACTGTAAGAATTTATCATATGGTTTGCAGTTAGTTAGTTGCAGCACTTCAATAATAATGCAAAATGCACAGCCTTATACAATCCTATATTCAAACTCAAACAAGATTTACGTACAATCATTTATTAAGCTGTTATCATCCATTGCTTGTACGATATAAAGATTAGTTTACCTCATTCCTTTCCTTAATAGTATCTTCTTCTAAAGTGCAGTTGTTACCACAAGAGACCTGAATAGAATTTTCCAGAAATAACTTCTCTGTACATTTTAATTAAAAGGTAAGTTATGTCTTTTTTTTAATGTCGCAATAATTAAAAGTGTGGTGTCAGCCGAAAACGTATTCGCTCACAAGATGATTCCTACTCAGTACTCGCCATTAAAAATGCAACACCAAGAAGGAGACTGGGTAGATGCGCCAAAGTTCCCAGGCCGATACCTAATAGTAAGTGCAGAATACTCTTAAACGTTCGCTGTATTCGCTGTGTGACAACGTGGTGACAGCGGAGGCGTTGTGCAGCCATCGACTAAACATATTTATTCTTCCCTGCTCTAGACATTCTGCAAATTTGGACTTTCCTGGATGCATCCTTCTTAGTGCAACATTTTAAGCAACGAGCAATTTAACAGTCTCATACATTGCTTAAAGAAAGAGCAATGATTCTCAGAATTACTCGGAAGATATATATACACAATAATTTAAAACGGTTATTTCAAACTTTGCAATTCAAAGCACGAAAAGAACTATAGATAAAGGAACACTGATTTTAGCCAAATAGTAATTAGTAAACTCAATCACACTCAGTACCATTAGTTGCTTGGTGTTATCCGTAAGTCAGAGATCACGGTATCTCATTTCGTGTAGATTTTTGCATTTGTTTAACGCTGTATTCTATCGCTAATTGAACCCAGTACCATATATATACCGACAGGACGTACCTTAGTCACAAGGTGACATGAGTGAAACACTAAACTATTCGATTGACACCTGCGGCCTTGTCAACACTAGAGAAAGTTACAAAGTGATTAAGTAAATACGGAACATAGTTCATACAAAGTATAGCGATGTATGAAGTCTCCGTTTCATACGACTTGGATAAAGGATACATCTGAAATAGCAACAAAGAAATATATAATGATTTCTCTGGATAATTTGGATTAGTCCAGAATTCGAACACACGCACGCTGGTAAGTCCAACATTATTTTTCTTTTTATTTCATTTTTATTTTTTTTACTTCTTTCTTCGGATTCCCAATAAAGTTGACTACTGAAAAGCTTAGTTATAGATTCTGTATTAAAACAACACCTTCGCTAGACATGTTCAGTATACACATTGTCTTACATACAGAACAATACATTAGTTATTAATGCATGTCTGAAATAATAGTGCTTCGTATAGAATTTTACTTCATCCAATCGCAATAGCACAAAGATAAAAAATATTGCGAGGGATAATGTTCTTATTACAGAGAAAAAGAATTAAAATGACTTAACATTAACAATCATTTTCTTTAGAGATAATATTTTATTATAATTTATGGAAGAAAGAAATAATTTGTAGTACAGTATCTTTATTAGGGTTATATATTCGTACAAAAGAATGTAAGTACAATTGGGTCTGTCTTCAGAAAGGACGTACTTTTAGCCACAACCTACACTGCTTCTTTTGACTGTCTTTCAAGCAGAATCCTGGTTTGAAGCACGAAATACCTGCAACAAAGATCAGAAAATATTTAAAATGTTACATTCAGTGTGCTTAATTTGGTTGTACTTAACAATACAAAATATCTTAACCTTTTTGAGATTAAATGGAAAAAATCTGTTCGGTCAGGTATGGACTTTTGGGTTGCACGTAGAAAAACTATGAGGTGTTTATTGATGCTGAACAACAACTCAAAATGTATTACCATTCAAAAGTAAGTGGGTACCCCAATGGTGTTCGGGTACCATGGGATACCTAATGTCTGTATTTTTTAGATGTATGGAAATGTATGTCTCTAAAATGTAAGGAACTGACATCTGTTTACTGAAAACCTCAACTTGGTAAGCCTTATGGATATCGAGATATGGGAAAATAAAGAACAACACCATAGAAATGTGGGGTTTGCGTACTAGATGGGCAGTTTCGGAAACGTAATTACGAGAGCTTACAACCACCTCAAAAGTAGTTTCAATTAAATACACTACACACACGCCCTGATGGGGGGTTTTCGGGTACCATGATATTCGCAGAACTCTCATTTCTAAACATTCTAAAATATGTCTTAATAACGTTTTAAAGAACCTTAGAGGTGTGTGTTTACCGAAACCGCAAGTAAGTACGCCTAACAGTTACCGAAATATGATGAAATAAAAAGTGACACCATAGGTACGTGGAGCTTGCATATTAGACAGTACAATTTAGAAAATTAATTAAAATATGACTATCAAGATATTGTCAAATAAAGGGAGGATCCATACAGTTATGGGGTTTTCGTGTTAGGTGGTAAAATTTCCGAAACCGGCCATGGAAAGTTAATAAGCATCAGTAGCAATTTCATCTTAAAGTAATTAGGTATTTCCATGGAGTTTAAGATCATGGGATCTACCAAGATTACATTTTAAAAGCTTTGGAAAATATATTTTGACATTTATAAAGAGTATTAGAAATATGTATTTACCTAAAACTTCCAGCTAGTACATCTAGAGCTAGAGACACCATACAATAAAAGCGTATTAGATCTTGAAATTTCAGAAAACAATTATTGATCCTAACAAAAGTTGAATAAGATGGTACTTCTATGGGTTAAGTGAGTACCTCAGACTCGTCAGTACAATTTCGATCGAAAGATTAATTCAGCTCTAAATTTTCTTTGGACAATTCCAAGCGTTCATCGGGCTCTGAAATAAAGTGAACATTTTTGTCAATATCTAATATAGCAAGCGAGATATAAGGAATTGTGTATTTTATGACGTCGTAAAAAATAGAGACCCACATGGATTTGTACTTTTGAGTCTTTGCTGTAAGAAGAAGAAATTTCAGAAAACAACCGTATATACCTTAATAGACAATTAAATTGGCGGGGGCACAGTGGCTTAGTGGTAGAGTGCCTACCTCTGGTGTATTGGGTTCTTGGTTCGATCCGCGGCCAAGTCAGTTTGTAGTGGACATCGTATTCGTGGGTTTTCTCGGGGTTCTCTCTTTCCTCCCACCTTTGCATTCCATCAATTCTGTCAACAACATTCACTTGCTTTAATCAAAATCTCCCTGAGACTGAAATCCATAATCGTGGGTCGCTATACTGAAATATTTCCTTTTATTTAATTTAAAATTAAATAGGGAGTTAAGTATGATCGTATCTCTATGGGTTAAGTGAATACTCCAATAGTTTCTGCAAAAAAAAAAAAGATTAGTTAAACACCCTACCACTAAGCTACTGTGTCCCCGCCCATTGAATTGTCTATTAAGGTATATACAGTAGTTTTCTCAATTTTTTTTTCTTATAGGAAAGACCCAAAAGTACAAATATATAAAGATCTCTATTTTTACGTAATAAAATATATAATTCCTTATATCTTGGTTACTATCTTAGATATTGACAGCGAATTTTCATTCTTTTGTACAGCTCGATGAACCCTTGGAATTGCCTGAAGAAAACCTAGGACTGAACTAATCTTTCGATCGAAATTGTACTGAGGTACTTATTTAACCCATAGTAGTACCATCTTATTTAATTTTGTTGCGACCAATAATTGTTTCCGAAATTTCAAGATCTCATACACTTTTATTTCACAGTGTTTCTCCAGATGTTAGATGTACTAGCTGGAAGTTTTGGGTAAACACATATTTCAAATACTGTTTACAAATGTCACATTATATTTTCAAAAGTTTTTAAAATTTAATTTTGGTAGACTCCATGATGTTCTAACACCCCATGAAGATATCTAATTACTTTAAGATGAAATTGCTACTGGTGTTTATTAACTTTCCATGACCGATTTCGGAAATTTTAGCGAAATCTAACACGAAACCCTCGTAACTGTGTTGGTCCCCCTTTATTTGACATCATCTTGATGGCCGTTAGTCATATTTTAATTCATTTTCCGAATTGTAGCGTCAAGTATGCAAGACCCACATACCTATAGTATCTCTCTTTATTTTCCCATATCTCGGTATCCATAAGGCTTACCGAATTGCAGTTTTCAGTTAAAAAAAAAATCAGTTCTTTACATTTTAGAGACATGTATTTCCATATATCTAAAATGCAGAAATTAGGGACCCCATTGGAACCCCATTAGAGTATTCACTTACTTTTGCATAGCAGGGTAAAAACGCCAGTGGTTCTCACTTTAAGGTTGAAAACATACTATTTTGTCTCTTCTCTGAGCGTTGTGAATCTATCGGAGCTGTACCATAGTTGGAAAGACTCACTGATCCTTCCTATGATTACCATGTAGCCAGAATTCAAAAAGGAGTAGTCGTTGAAGGAAAAACAATATTTTAAAATCCTTGCACCAGTAGTCGTCACCTTAAAATCAAAATGTTCCATTCAGGATTTTCTACCAGTGTTCGTCACTCAAATAACTTGACATAATTTATTCAAAAACGCACTGTGTATCAGTTTAGGGTTAAGAATACAATATAAAGTAGTAAGCTTAATAACTTTGCATCACTTTTAGTACTCAAGAAAGAAAATAAAAACGTTTTTACATACTTTTTAAAGCAATTTCAGAAAGAAAAATGTTAACTGAATTCAAAAGTTAACTGTATATCACTTTCACGTTAAGAGTACAATATTAAATACTATGTTTAATAACTATACGTCACTACGTCACTTTAAACACTCAAGAGTGAAAATAAACGTTTGCACATACATTTTAAAAACAATCTGAGAAACAAAATAAGTTAACTGAATTCAAAATTTAATTATACATCACCTTAAGCTTAAGAATACACTATAAAATACTGAGATTAATAAGAATGCATTACTGAAGAATGAAAACAAAAATGTTTTAGCTACCGATATTGTATTTAGATGTTATTTCTCATTAACATTTTTTTTTTTTTTTTTTTGATAACTCATGATCAAGTCTAGGGATGCGCAAGAGAAAAGATTTGAGATTGTCTCCTCTCGAAAAGGTGCCGCGAAAGTTAGGTATCGTCTCGAAAACTGGATCCGTTTCTATTGGAAGAGCTCTATCTCGTCTCGAATTTCGTAACAAAAATTCTGTCTCGTCTTGTCTCGTGTGCATCCCTAATCAGGTCCATAGCCAAAAACTTCATTTCCGAAGGGGTTCGATAGGGCTTTGCGATATCCGAATTTAGATATAGATAATCGATATCGACAAACTATCGAAACTTGTTCGAAATATCGAAAAATACAGCAATATCGAAATATAAACAATATCAAAAATCGAAATATAAACAATATCAAAATATAGACAAATATAGACAGCAATATCGAAATATAAACAATATCAAAATATAGAAATATGAAAGAGATCAAAAATATGGATATATCGATCAAAAATTTCGATATCGATGTTTTGATATTTGAAAATATTAATCGTTCGATCTAAATATCACACAGCCCTAGGCTCCACCTGTTGCCACGTTCAAAATTAATGTGTAAATTGCTGACTCATCTTCTGTAAGTACCGTAAGACGGGATTATTTTGCACTTCCGGATTAACTTTGCACAAAATACGGCAAAAGTTTCACAGTCCTCTGTCGATAAAATGATGGACAAAAGAGAAAGTTTCAACTGCCACCGTAAGATAGAATATCTAACTGGATTTTGACTATAATGTTGGCGGTTAACGTCAGTTCTAATAAAGTGAAGGGTTTGTTGTTGTAGAGGTATGGAAAGCAGTAACTGTAAAGGCAGACAAAATTTGAAAGATATCACCTACAAGAATTTTTGTCAAAGTCAAGTCAGTTTCGTAGAATACTCTGTGTATAATGGGACTTTGAGACAATAGTTGAAATTGAAGTGTGAAACGTTTGAAAGTCATAGAAAAATAAAACTGGGAGAAGGCTGTTTTAGCCTCTAATCGGGGCTATTTTGCACCGATCAAACGTAACCCCTCAGATAGGAAATTATTTTTACTGGTACCTCCTGCCGTCTAACTTTAGAAAAATTTCCTATTCAGGTAGATGTCGGAATGGATTTATTGTTGGAAAATAAATTACGAACAGCGGCGGATTCAGAAAAATAGTTTGAGAGGGACTTCACACAGAAAGATTTAATTTATTTAGAAATGACTAGACTATTTGAAGGGTTTGAAGCGTAGACACATAGGAATTACTAACATTAGATTTTTTAAAAAGAAATTCTGCAATTTGGGTGGGCTTCCGCCTGAAAGCTCCAAATCCCGTAAATCTTCCACTGATTACATTTGGGATGATATTCTTGGATATAAAGAGCAACCAAGGCAAATCAGATCTTGGAGATTTTTGCTGTTCTTGAGTTGCCATTTTTGTGGGACATACTAAACTAACAGAATGTGGTTCCTATGTCGGTACCAGAAAATACATAATTTTCTTTACAAATATCGATAATTCGTACTAAGCACTGACACCGGTACCGTAAGTCCAACCTCAATATTTGTAGACTGCATGCAGTATTGTGTAGGAAGTGAAATGTATAAATAGAGGAGAGAAAACATTGCACAGAAACATTATGTTCGTGGGGGCCGCGGTGGCTCAGTGGTAGAGCGTTCACCTCTGGTGCTTGTGGTCCCGGGTTCGATCCCAGCACCCGCCAAGTGAACTTTGTGGTGGACAAACACCGTGTGCGTGGGTTTTCTCGGGGTTCTCCCGTTTCCTCCCACTTTCTTCATTCCACCATTTCATTCATTACTCATCATCACCGTCTCCTTTAGCCTAACCGGCATAACCGTGGGACGTAAAACTCAAAGATTTCATTTCATTTCATTTCACATTATGTTCGTATGTTGAAAATACTTTTTTTTGTATGTGTTGCAAAGTATCTTCAGCTATTAGGTTACTTAGCAACAATGTTTATATGAAATGAAATCTTTGAGTTTTACGTCCCACGATTATGCCGGGTATGCTAAAGGAGACGATGATGAGAATGAATGGAATAGTAGAATAAAAATGTGTGAGAAAACGGGAAAACCTCGAGAAAAGCCACACAGCGTTTCTCCAACACAAAACCCATTTAGCACGTGCTGGGATCGATCCAGAAACTTCAAGCAGGAGAGGTGAACACTCCACAACTGAGCTATCACGTCCCCCAAAACACAACCTCAGAATATATTTCATATAGAGTAGAAATAACAATATGTTGTAAAAAAAAATGGCCGGTCTGAAAGGCATGTAAGCTAAAAAAAAATACAATTGCTACTCGATTTGTTTACGAGCATTGTTTAATTATCTATGGTACTGCACATCGCAACACCAATATCATTATGTTATGTCCATCCTGTCAAAACTATGCCAACTGCAAAGTACCTGCTTTGCTTCGTGATGTCCGAAGAGTAGACGACTGAAGGTGAAAGCAGGCTAGTAGCATACAAATTTATGATGCTGAAGGCGTTATTTTTCACAGCTATGGAGAAAAGAGATAGAAACAAAAAATAACAGGAAATCTTTGTTTTACGTCCTACGAATATGCTATGTAGGCTGACGGTTACAAATGAGTAATGAAAATTGATGATCTTGGGATACGATTTTGTGGAATAATGAGGGAGAAAAATAATCATTGATTAAATATTAAATTGAAAAGAAATAAGAGCCTGACGCGCAAATACTTATCTATCCGGCACCCATCTTGATCCCCATAAAATATCATGAAGTGCTCGATTGATTCTAAACCCAAAATAGTAATAGTAATTTAACAATAAACACAGAATATATAATTTACGCACCTTGAAATGTAGAAATTAATGGTTGTAATCCCCAGCTTTCCAATAGACCTTTGATTTCTCCAAATGAAGATTCGGATATCTCGTTTCTTCTCAAGCAATAATGGGTTACAATAATCAGTTGCAGTCCAAAGCCAACAAAATCCTACGCATGTAAATCCGAATCTACTTGTATTAAATTGTAAATTTAAACAAACTAAATTATACTACAGTTATAGTGACATCAAACATACATTAAATAAGATATACAGGGTGTCTCAAAAGTCTCCTGACATAGGGTAACTCTGTTATTATCAGAGTTACAACAAAATGTAGGAAGGGAAAGCATCTCCAAATATGATGTTTTCAATCTAAAGTGAAGGAATTTTTAAAATCGGATGACTCGTTTGCGCTGTACACTCTTTATGCGCCCAATGTGAAATGAAAATGCAACGTAGCCATGTACCTGGACCCACAACATAAGTGAGTGAAGTTGCTGTCTTTTACGCTAACATGTCGATGGCCAGCCCCCGTTTCAAACAGTAACTTCATTCACTTATGTTGTGGGTCCAGGTAAATGACAACGTTGCATTTTCATTTAAAATTGGGTGCATAAAGAGTATACAGCACAAACATCTCGTCCGATTTTTTAAAAAGTGTTCAATTTAGATTGAAAACGTCATATTTCGAGATGCTTTTTCCTCTTACATTTTGTTGTAACTCTGATAATAACAGAGTTACCCTATGTCAGGGAATTTTTAAGACATCCTGTATACATCATTAGAAGTTCCTTTCTAAATTCTACACGGATGTGGTTTCATTGAATGTGAGGTGGGTGATACACATGAGGTCTTTTGGGAGTACGTCACACGGACGACCGTAATTTTGTGTTCAAAATTTTTATTATGAACTGGTGGGATATGTGATACATATGGCCACGGGCTAGAATTTTCTCAGTATGTCAAATATGCAATCAGATTTCATGCAGCTTAATTTGGTGAAAAGCTATTGCCAATTGAACGTTACATTTACCTCTTTTTTGCAGATGTTGAACCATGCCGTTAGCACGTGAGGAATGGATCGAAATAATGAAACTGTGGGGCGGGAGGAGTATATGTGCAGTGGTTGCCGGTAATCCACAATGTGACTCTGTGTCAAATGTTTCGGTGTCACAGTAATTAACTAAATTTGAAAAGACGGGCACATTCGTGAACATACATCGTAGCGGTTCAAACTCGCGGGACCTTTTTCCTTCCCCATTTTGAACCGGTACATGAAAATGAGATTTTCTCCATGTTTGCCTGCGCCGATTTTGAAAATTCCTTCACTAATCGATTTCTCTCGTCGAGTACTACAAGAATCAGTTAAAATCTCGCGGGCCCTTTTTTCCTCCCCATTTTGAACCGGAACATGAAAATGAGATTTTCTCCATGTTTGCCTGCGCCGATTTTGAAAATTCCTTCACTAATCGATTTCTCTCGACGAGTACTACAAGAATCAGTTAAAATCTCGCGGGCCCTTTTTTCTTCCCCACTTTGAACCGGTACATGAAAATGCGATTTTCTTCATGCTTGCCTGCGCCGATTTTGAAAATCCCGTCACTAATCGATTTCTCTCGACGAGTACTACAAGAATAAGTTAAAATCTCGCTGGCCCTTTTTTCTTCCCCATTTTGAACCGGAACATGAAAATGGGATTTTCTCCATGTTTGCCTGCGCCGATTTTGAAAATTCCTTCACTTATCGATTTCTCTCGACGAGTACTACAAGAATCAGTTAAAATCTCGCGGTTCTTTTTTCTTCCCCATTTTGAACCGGAACATGAAAATGAGATTTTCTCCATGTTTGCCTGCGCCGATTTTGAAAATTCCTTCACTAATCGATTTCTCTCGACGAATACTACAAGAATCAGTTAAAATCTCGCGGGCCCTTTTTTTCTTCCCCAACCCAATATTTTTGTATATTTTGAATGTATTCAAGTATGGAACAAAAGTATTTAATTAATTCCCTTAGTAGGCTTCACAACTTAATATTTTTCAACTTAAATTTTATTTATTTTAATTATTTATTTTCTTGTGACTCAATATTTAACTGCATTGGGGAGAAGGGTGGCCATTCTCAAATATATAAATATAGTACTCTTAAAATTTGTGTGTTCTCGTATTATTAGTTTCTTCCACTAGACCTGGAAATTGCAAAATTAATACCTGGAAAACCTGGAAAATTCAGGGAAATTGAGTTCCATATTTATGTATGAACCCTGCTATTTACAATTTTTTTTCGAATAGGGAGAACTGTACAAAAGGGTGTTTTGGGAATGGCATAACAGTAGGTTTCTGGGGGTGTTGATCGAAATGAAATGAAATCTTTAAGTTTTACGTCCCACTATTATGCTGGCTAGGCTAAAGATGATGGGGTGTTGTTCGGTGGGGGTCAATGTTGCCAATTTTGGGAAAAGTCACTAAATCAGGGGAATTCGACCTCAACGATAGCGTAGGGTGACCATAAAATTTTCAGTTAAAAACGGGACAGGTTCTGGCAACCCTAGACTTTTAGATCTACCTTTGTTCTTATCAGTGCCTTGATATCAGTATTCCCCCTCTCTCTCTTTGTTACAGAGCGGGTACTTATGAAAAAGGAAAGACACGTTGAAGTTTGTTCAACATACAACCAACTGCTGAAACCTCTGCTGCCTTTCGAGCAGTACTGCGAACTATAGAGTATGTTTAATATAGGGAATTTCAGTTCAATTTTTGCCTCTTTGTTATTATTAATACTTTTAAAAGGAGTAAAGGTACTGGGTTTGTTATTTACTTCTTTCATTTACATAAAACGGGACGAATACTACTTTTTTCCATCTACTGACGGGACGGTCGGGACACACCCCTAAAACGGGACTGTCCCAGTCAAAACGGGACGTATGGTCGCCCTACGATAGCGACAAAAAATAATTTTTCCGGTTGGAGACTTTTTTGGGTGATTTTAAATGACGATTTAGCTCCTTACAAATTTAGCAACTTTTTGCTGCAAACAAAATGTTCATCTGTAGAGAAGCATTATTAGTTCAAAATAGTTTTTACAGTCTCTTTTTTCCGTCAGCGCAAGTGATGAAGAGTTTGGAAATGCAGCGTACTCACTGCCCCACAATCCTGCATTGTTATGTTACCCTTGCCCTCTAACGAAGAACAACTACAAACTTGATGTTCTTTAGTTCGCAGAGTTTTCGTTGAGAGATACACGTAATACATCATTACCGATAGCAACAAGATTAGCTATACCGTATATGCGTGAATAAAGGCGAAGTGGGTGTTTGTTATATTTGACCTTTGGTGTCTTTTAATTATTCTGCACTTTTTCTTTTACAAAAAATTGCTAAATGTAAGTACTGTAGTGTTAATTATTTCGGAACTATTTTGACTCCACAATATGAACAAAAATACCCGAAACAATCTGAAATGATCCCTGAATTAAAGGATTGGTTGCGCCCTGTTTACAAAGATGTGAGTAGAACCAGCGGCGCAAATTTGTCTTCAACATTGGGGGGACGGGTAAGACCCGTTACCATACTTATTTATTTATTTATTTTGCGATTTCAAAAATACTTATGAAGTTGAAAAACAATGTTGTGGAGGATCAGAGTTGTCTTCAGCGTTGGGAGGCTGCAGATTTGAGGCTTATTCTGGGGGACGTCTATTTTATCTCACGTTCCTTTGTAGCAATCGGACAAAAATCATCAAATTTATCCCAAAAAACACATTTCAAATCGGATTACTGAGGAGAAGTCCCCCTCAGTTCCAAGATTGGAGGGGAAATGTATCCGTCATCCCCCCGGGATTTGCGCCAGTGAGTAGAACATATTGTTCAGTTTACATCTACAACTTTAAAACAATGCTTATAGGCAATGAATTTCTCGGTTATTTTTTATAGCAACTTTTCACCCAAAATTTGAGTTGTCACCTCTCGTTTCGCAAACTTATTGTCAACATTTTGGCAACACTGGTTGCGGGGAGATCTACAATGGATGAGTCAAGTTATTTCGTCGCTTCCGCTGTGAACCTAAGTACAAGATTCCAAAAGTCACATTTTTTTTGGTTCCAAACAATATGTCTGCTGGATGAAAGCATAGACTGGAATGTGTTTCACTTTATTTGCATGTAAATGTGTTGCTTTTCCTACCTTATCTTTAATCCCATAGTAGCTTCTTTTCAAAAGTTAAAAAAATGCAATTCTTCCTTTCTTAATAGTATTTATAACTCAAAGTATTACGTAAGCATTGTATGTTACTTATGTAGCTCACAGAGCCGCAGCTATGGGCGAGCAAGCAAAGCACGTGCCCCGGGCGCGTGGTTGGAGGGGCGCCTAAAAGAGAGGTTATATATTAGTACTTTTCCTGGCGGTATTTAATACTTTTCATCAGAGTGCGAAATCATGAAATCAAAGTGAGAGGAGACTGGAGGAGTGAAGAGAGAGAGAGAGAGAGAGAGAGAGAGAGAGAGAGAGAGAGAGAGAAGAAAACGCACGCACTTTTACACTTCAAAGTAAATTAAGTCTTATTTATTTTTCTGTCCCCCTCCTCCCCCTCCCCTAAGTTCTACTGTCAAAGTAAATAGCTAATAACACTCCCAGGCCAGAACCGCATCTACGTTGGAAATTTGATCGAGATCGGTCGGGCGGTTCAAGTGATTAAGTAAAAATGAAATGAAACCTTTGAATTTTACTACGTCCCACGCTTATGCCGGTTAGGCTAAAGGGGACGGTGATGATGAGCAATGAATGAAATGGTGGAATGAAGAAAGTGGGAGGAAACGGGAGAACTCCGAGGAAACCCACGCACACGGTGTTTGTCCACCACAAAGTTCACTTGGCGGGGGCTGGGATCGAACCCGGGACCCCAAGCAGCAGAGGTGAACGCTCTACCACTGAGCCACCGCGGCCCTTAAGAGATGAAGAGTCACAAACTTAGTCACTTTCAATTTTGTAATATATATATATATATTGTATCACTGACTGATAAATAAAATGCTTGGATTGTATATATAAAAGTCGCCCCCTGCCCGTAGAAAGCTTCATTCGAACTCGGAATCTAACAATTGCATCTGTAAAGCAGTGCTGAGTTGATTTTAACGTCCCTTTCAGCAGCAAGGCTGTATGAGACATGGGACCTACAGATTAACGTGGAATCCGAACCATATACGGTCCGGCCGGGAATCGAACACGGGCGTCCAACGCCCCACAAGGGAGCTCATCTGTAAGGCAGTGTAAGCAAAAAAAAAAGCACACTGGATGTTTGCGCA
Organism: Thermobia domestica; assembly: GCF_964235325.1. Lineage (NCBI taxonomy): Eukaryota > Metazoa > Arthropoda > Insecta > Zygentoma > Lepismatidae > Thermobia > Thermobia domestica. Next base: position 275,868,710 of record NC_137462.1, read on the forward strand.
ACTGAGGATCAAAACATTCTCAATGGAGTATGAAATGAAATGAAATGAAATCTTTAAGTTTTAAGTCCCACGGATATGCCGGTTAGGCTAAAGGAGACGGTGATGATGAGAGATGAGTGAAATGGTGGAATGAAGAAAGTGAGAGGAAACGGGAGAACCCGAGAAAACCCAAGAGCACGGTGTTTGTCCACCACAAAGTTCACTTGGCGGGGGCTGGGATCGAACCCGGGACCCCAAGCACCAGAGGTGAACGCTCTACCACTTAGCCACCGCGCCCCCCTCAATGGAGTATGAGAAATAGTAAACGTCAAGTGTGCTTTTGCTTATTCATTACTTTGTTAATACTTAATTCCTTCTAGAAATAGTGAAACAATACTATGAAGAAACAATAATTAAACTAATAACTATTATGTTGTATTTCTTACCACACCACGAAAGTAATATACCGTTTTTACCAGCCATAGAATTGGAACCTAGTACTATACTGCATTAGTCACGCCGTAACGAAAGCAGAAATTCAAACACCTGGTACTCGTAGCTGTTGAAGGTTTGTTGTAGGTACGGCCTGCGTTGGTACTCCTCAACATAAATACGTCACAGCCCAAAGCCAGGAAACATCACAGACAGAAGCTAGGGGCACAAGCAGTGCCTGACACTTCACGAACTCAAACACGCCAAGACTCAACTGAACATGACCTTCAATTACGTTCTAGAAACCAAACCAATGCTAAGGCACAAACTCACCAACTTCCTATATGAAAACACAAGAAAAAAATTCTACCTTTTTTGGTTCCAAAGTGATGACATAACAATAATACTAAAAATGTTTTAATTCTCTGTAACCCAAACATTAATTAACTAGGGAACATAACAAGCAAAAATAAATAAATAAATAAAAATTAAATTAAATTAAATTAAAAAAAAAATAAAAAGCTGACAAGTAAGCTCTCCATGACTACTTTTTTTTTTAAATTTCAGTGAGGCTGTAAAATATGTCAATATCTTCGTAATATATATATGTTTCAATGTAAACAAGTTCTTTAAACAAAAGAAAGCTCTGTAGTAGAGCGCTTCCCTCTGACCCGTTAGGTCCCTGGTTCGATTCCTGCTTCCGACAAATAGGCTTTTGGTAAACACTGTAGGTGTGGTTATTCTTAAGACTTTCCAGTTTCCTTACATTTTCTTGATTCCACCATTATCATGTATCTCATCGTCACCTTCTCACTTACATTGATGTACAATCATGGGGCGTTAAACTAAAAGCAAAAAAAAAAAATCTTGTAAATATCCTAGTAAAAATGAGTTTTCTAGACTACACAAGTGGCTCCGCGTAGCGAAGTCGCTAATGCTCTCGCCTTCGGTGCGAACGGTCCCGGGTTCGATCCCGGTGGGGAACTCGGTCGAAAAAGTATCAAAAGATTTTAAGTCCAGCAATCCTGAATGAGGTTTCCTTGGGTTTTCCTCACTCACAGCAGGCAAATGCCGGAGTGGTACCTAACATATAGATCCCAAGCCGTTTTCTTCCTTCCCCAATCCTTTCTTCTCTTCCTTTCCCCGGATAGTGTGCTCACCGAGGGACGTCATCCCTCATATGTGACGGGATAACAAGGCCATTGATGCCGAAAGCCCAGAAATCTAAATCCTAAATCTTCACTACACAAGGAAATTTTCGCGCTAAAAACGGTTTCTTAGCAATTATGTTAAGCAGTTTTCTGTAGTAAATATGCACCAAGTAATAAATCGTCACATATAAAATGGAATGAATAAACACATAACATTCATTTTGCTACCTTGAAACATAAAATGTTTCAAAACATTAATATTCAAAGTTTTTTCAAAATTCAGATTCACCCATTCCATTCTCCTCAATCATTTACGAGTTACAATAGTAAGAATTGTAGTCATAAACTACATTACTTACTTAGTACTATATTAAAGCAAGTTACACTAAAAGAATATATAATTAATGGAATATTTAACTAAAGTAATAGTTAACTATTGTACTTACCCAGGCTTTTGTTTCCTTCCTCTCTTCTTTTCCGTTTGTAAACAACCTCGTTTCGCAAGCAAAAGACGGTAGTTCAATGACGTCAGCCATTTCGAAAGAAAGAGTGTCTATAGGCGGTCTGGATCTTACACACAGATGGACGTATATAACGTATAGCTGAAGTATTTAACATACGTATACGTATGTAAAATACGGAAGATTGTTAGATGTCAGACATCCTGCAGCAACATGATGTAACATCTAAGCGGGTAAAAGGCAGTACCTCTGTAGTATATGGATAAAGTACGCTCCGTACAGATTTCCTTAGTAAACATAACGAATCCTTGTATTTGTACAATATACCGCTGTCCGGATAATGGATTTTTCTCAGTGTAGTTTAAACGAGGGATCGACAAAGAGACACGTAGAAGAAAGAAAGCTGCATGGACAGAAATCGAGGCGAGTCGAGAATAAATTTGTATTAAAATACGGTACTTTTGTGATATGTTTATTTTGCTATAATTTTTGTCAATTTATTTCGCACACTCTATATTAAAAGCCTGTTCAGACGTCAGTTCAGGAACATCAGGATAAGCTTCAACACCTTATGTGGCCATCACATCCCCTGATTTGAACATTAATTACCATCTATGGTCAAACTTAAACTACCTAATGGGCGCGGCGGCTCAGTGGTACAGTGTTCACCTCTGATGCATGAGGTTTCTAGTTCGATCCCAACTCACACCAAGTGAGCTTTGTGATGGACAAACACCATGTGAGTGGGTTTTCTCGGGGCTCTCCCCTTTTCCTCCCACTTTATTCATTCCTCCATTTCATTTATTTCTCATCATCCTTTAGCCTAGTCGGCAGCATAACCATGGAACGTAAAACTTAAACATTTCATTTCATTTGAACTACCTAGTCTGTGTAGATTAACTTCTTCATAATTATTGATTACTGCACTACACGAAGAATAACCCATCATTTCTGTAGAAATGGTTCAGAGTTATGTGGCTGAATTCCGCGATGAGTTACGGGTTCAAAGGAGTTCAATGCTTTGTTAATCGAGTTCAATACTGGGGTGCAGTTCTGTGTTTAGTAAACGGATAAAGGAGGATTTTATCCTCACTTTAAGAAAAATGGTTCGGGGTCATTCTCTTTTCAAAAATTAAAATAAAGAACTTAATGAAACGAGGCTTTAAAGTATATATTTTGTTTGAGATTGAAATTCGTCAAGGGTAACTGGATGCGGTATCACCAAACTAAAGACACACACACATATTTTTCCAATTTTACAGTGCATACTATCACTAGTTATTTATTTCTACTTTCGTGATAAAGATAGTACTAGAACTTAGAAATTTTCTTCGCATTCGATTAAAAATTTATCGGATACTTTTAAGGGACTTTTAACTTTCAGAAACGAGATTCTTGTATGAAAATTTTTCTCTGTAAACCAAAAAAAAAGTCCTGTTACATTAGTTCGTCAAAGTAAAAAATGAATTTCGTTAGTGAAAACAACATAAGTTACTGTCAACATCTTGAAGGAAAAGACAGCTAAAATAAATGGTTAGAATTTCTAAGAAGAAATGAGAAATCACAGAAATTACCCTACTTCTGTGAAGTAGAAAAATTACTTTAATATGTAAACCAGATTTTACCACTGAAGAGGATTAGTAAAATGTTTGTTCTTAACATTGGTGAATTAGCCAATTGTCACATTAAGCATGTGACTAAATGTCTCTCTCTCCCTCTCTCTCTCTCTCTCTGAATATGTTTTTCTATCTGTGATTTCTCAAATCCAAAATGAAAGATACTTTTGCTTCTGGTGTATGTGTTTCACTTTTCGCAAACTCATCCTACCCAGAATTTTCTTCTGCTTTAATCTGTCTTCTGGTACACCGTTACGTTACAGTGGTCTTGAGGACCCATTAGCGAGGTGGGCTACTTAACCAGCGAGCGAGAAGACGAAAAGAAGAACTTGTAAAATAGATAGCCCAGTCCGACGTCTCATAAAGGAGTCATCTTTCCCTCCCATTCACGAGATAGCTCGACTACGCTCACATTTCTCGCCTCAACTTCTTTCCCTTCTTTCTTTAAGACGTCCCAATGTGCCTTTCTCTCCAAAGCACTCCTTCATAAAATAAAGGTGGAAAAAAGGTACCCTATTCCTGGCGTCCACAAAATTTCCAGTAAGCTTTTTAGTGGAAATTTATTTCCTTTCGAGAACTAAACCAAAGGAAAGGAACTACTGTGACGCGAAATGTGAAAGTAAAATAACTTTTTAAACAAGGAATGAATTTGATCCTTTTGTACGTGTTTGTGTGTGTGTGTAATAAAGGAAGTTTTGCGGGAAATCCATCGTTCTTTCAAATGAAATTCTAAGACTTTAAATTAAACCGTTTTAAACTACATTTCTCTTCACTGCTTCTCGTTGAGTTGAGCATTTACTTTGGCAACAAAGAATGCTTTCTTTGCTGCAGTTAGATGTCCCCAACTTCGAGGTATACACTACTCGAGCACTCATCTTATTAAACTGTTCATTTCAATTAAACTACCTAACAAAAAGGCACGGAGGCCTTAAACCAACTACCCGACGATTTTCAAAATTAGTGTTTGTGTGGACAGCACATCACCAGAGATGAAGTGAGACTGTAGATCAAGTAAGTCAGTGGGTCATCCGTGACCGAACGTGACCCACTGCGGCCCAGCATCCATCGTGACCCACCAACCTACTATGATCCACTTAAACCCACCAAACTACTACAATTCACCGACACACTTCTGCTCAGTGCATTGTAGACAGCATCTTCTGAACGCTGGTGATTTTGTCTACGTGTTACTTTCAATGCCTCCATTTATCTTCCTTTTTCATTTGTTTCTATTTACTGAGTATATCTAAGTGAAAAAAGAACTTCAGGCACTTTTGGATGTTGATATTTGTAATTGTAATAATAGCAATAGCACTTACAACTTAGCTTTCGAGACAGCCTGTAAATTTTTAGAGGAACTGACTACTGAAAAAAAAAAAAGTCAACAAGGAAATAATTATATAGCCTATGGTAACTAAATTGAATTTCGTCGTAATATGGCCAATAACAAACACTTTATCATTTTAAATCGTAAAGGTCAAATCTACAGGTATTATAACAGAATGGTGCTTGAGCAATTGACCTAGAAATCCAAATTCCGATTAGTGATAATTTCACAGATTTTTTTTTTTTCCACAAATGTAAACTCTTTAGTCAGTAGAGAGGAAGGCGTGGATCATGGGTCAGAGTTGATGACAATGTTTTTTGGTGGGTAGTAGGTCTCAGTGGGTAACAGTGAGTCATAGTGGGTCTAGAGGGTCATGGGTAACGGTGGATGGTGAGTCAGTAAGTCATGGGCCAAGTTTTCATTGACCCATACCATCTCTGTACCCATGTTAATTCACTCTCCATTATGTTTGAATTTCTTGAACGGGATTGCGTAGTTGGATTTTAAAATACCAATTCGCAATTCTTATAAATACAATTTGAACTTTTTTATGTGTGATAAGAGCGCACAGAAAGTAAAAATTTTTGTTTGTGTTAATATATGTAATGCGTAGGGCACGTCCTTAACGTCACAGATTGGTACACGCAGAAAAGAAACTATTCTTCAGTTGACAAATTTTCTTTTCCCAATAACTCGGGAACGAAAGAATTAATGTGGATCCTTTTCTCGTTATCCTTAGAATAGTTATAATTTGATAGCTTGCCAAAATCGGTACTCTAATAGATTAATTTATTCTTGAGTTATTAGGAAAAGAAATTTTGTCAACTGAAGAATACTTTCTTTCGTGACTTACGTCGGACATCAGTTTTATAGACTGTCATTTAGAACCCTAAGGCTTTGATCACGCCATTCTAAGGAATTCAGATTGTTCGAAGCCTTTTAGCACAACCACTTCCTAGAAACTACTCTTTGTGTTAAATTCTGTAATATGATTTGAATATATTCGTTCCAGAGAGGTTTGAAGTATGCACAGATAGTTAGCAAAATAATGGAAACACCAGACTAAAATAAAATGATGTTCCCGATGGTATTAACAAGCTCATCTCCACTATTTTGAATTTTAGTGAATTTTTCAAGACCTTCCATATAGTGTAAAATTTGGAAGTTCAGCATTTATGACGTCATAAATGGGCATCAAAATTTCTGGTTTATAAGCAAAGGTTGTAAATGATCATTAGTTTATTTAACAGCATTTTGTAGGTACTACTTTGCTTATTTTCTACATTTTTTATATCGTTCATTGTCCTTATTGGTACTATCTGGCTCACTTTCTATATATTTATATTATTCATTGTCTTTGTTGATACTATCTGGCTTACTTTCTATATTTCATATTCTTCATTGTGTTTATTGTTACTATCTAGTTCACTTATGTTTTTATATCCTTCACTGTCTTTGTTGATACTATCTAGCTCAATTTCTATATTATTATATCCTTCATTGTCTTTGTTGATACTATCTAGCTAAATTTCTATATTATAATATCCTTCATTGTCTTTGTTGATACTGTCTAGTTTACTTTCTACATTTGATATTCTTCATTGTGTTTATTGTTACTATCTAGTTCACTTATATTTTTATATCCTTCATTGTCTTTATTGATACTATGTACCTCAATTTCTATATTATTATATCCTTTATTGTCTTTGTTGATACTATTTAGTTTACTTTCTACATTTTTATATCCTTCATTGTCTTTGTTGATACTATCTAGCTCAATTTCTATATTATTATATTCTTTATTGTATTTGCTGATACTATGTAGTTTACTTTCTATATTCCTCATTGTCTTTGTTGATACTATCTGGCTCACTTTCTATATATTTATATTCTTCATGTGGTTCGGATTCCACGTTAATCAGTAGGTCCACGTCTCATATAGCCTCGCTGCTGAAAGGGACGCTAAACTAAAATCAATCCATCAATATTTATATTCTTCATTTGGTTTTGGGCCGCGGTTGCTCAGTGGTAGAGCGTTCACCTCTTGCGCTTGGGGTTCCGGGTTCGATCCCAGTCTCCGCCAAGTGAACTTTGTGGTGGACAAACACCGTGCTCGTGGGTTTTCTCGGGGTTCTCCCGTTTCCTCCCACTTTCTTCATTCCACCATTTCATTCATTACTCATCATCACCATCTCCTTTAGCCTAACTGGCATAATCGTGGGACGTAAAACTCAAAGATTTCATTTCATTTCATTTTCTTCACTTGGTTTGTTGATACTATCTGGCTTACTTTTTATATTTCATATTCTTCGTTGTGTTTATTGTTACTATCTAGTTCACTTATATTTTTATATCCTTCACTGTCTTTGTTGATACTATCTAGCTCAATTTCTATATTATTATATCCTTCATTGTCTTTGTTGATACTATCTAGCTAAATTTCTATATTATAATATCCTTCATTGTCTTTGTTGATACTATTTAGTTTACTTTCTGTATTTTTATATCCTTCATTATCTTTGTTAATACTATCTAGCTCAATTTCTATATTATTATATCCTTTATTGTCTTTGTTGATACTATCTAGCTAAATTTCTATATTATAATATCCTTCATTTCTTTGTTGATACTGTCTAGTTTACTTTCTATATTTTTATATCCTTAATTGTCTTTGTTGATACTATCTAGCTCAATTTCTATATTATTATATCATTTATTGTCTTTGTTGATACTATCTAGCTAAATTTCTATATTATATCCTTCATTGTCTTTGTAGATATCATCTACGCTTGGTTTCAGATGGAATCCAAACCACCGGATTCAAATGATTCTATGCTCTCCGACCGGAAATCGAACTAGGACTTCGTGCACCAAAGGCTCGCGTGCTGGCCACTAGACAAACAATGAGGGCTACCATACTTATATGACTAACAATGTATTTAGAGCGTTTATTATAATTATTTTACATTTCTGTGTACACAAGACAGGCAGTGGTCAGCATGTTTTTTTTTTTTTTTTTTTTTTTAAGATTTTTATAATGTTTGCAGTTCAATATATTTTAAACCTAGCAATATGGATTTTTTTTATCGTTTTATGACTACGAATTCCACTCTTAACAGTTTGGAAATAACAAATATTGAAGAAATAGTATTCTTGGTTGTTTTGGGGCTGACTTTCAGCTTTCCAATCTCTTGTTTAGTCTTCCTCTTATGGTCATTCTAACTTTTATTCCTTCTGGTGACTCGCTACATGACAATTTGGTCATCCAACATATTTTGACGAAGATATTCACACAATTCGATGGATATGCCTTCTGTTCAGAGTAATTCTAAGCACAGCTTCTGCACCAATGCTCTATGTGTTAAACCAACTAAGAGGAATGTTATCGCGGCTGTATTAGGTAAATTCACATAATACCTTGCTATGGCCTTGAATGGTTCCCCAAAGATTTTTACATCCAATTTTTCATTTTGCAATATTCCTGACCTTTTTCTGTATAAAAGGCGTTATCTTTCAGTAAAATCTAGGCATTTTAACTTGTAGTCTTCGTCTTAGCTTAACTGCAAGCCTTAAGAGAAGCAAGTTTATTTGGCATTATTATTAGCTATGCTAGAAATTAGTAAAATGCTCCTAAACTTTAAAAGCTGACGCAAGTTTAATAAGTAATTCTGACAAATTGATTTTAATAAATGATTAATAAATGTTGAGATTTTAATTGTATGCTCTCATTTTACGTAATGAAGGCTTGCAAATGTTATTATTGTTGTCTACCTGAATACAAAATAAAACCTTGCATCTGAATTTATCAAATTTAAAATGTAGTCGGTCGCCCTGAAAGATGTCTGTCATGTAGTTCCTTCCTAAAGCAACTTAGTATGGTATGAATCAACAATTTTCAAAGTGATATCTTTTATTCAAAGGATATTTTGTATTGTCATTCTTTTGCGTGAGAAATCCCAATTAAATAAAGAAACGTTGCATCACTGTGAGGAATGAGCTTTATCCGTAAGATTTGCTCAGCAATAACCCTAGCAATATAGTTAATAATGTTTTATTGTACCCAGTGAGTGTACTATTCAATTAAAGAGTGTGACATTGATATGATTTCTATCTTTAGATTTACGGTATCTCTTTGTTTTAGGTTGTTACTTTCCAAAAATTTAAATATTAGAATTAGCTATATTTATAGTTCTTGAAATTAACAATTTTCTTACTTACATATGTTAGAACTTTTTATTTCCATTGTTATAACAGGAATCAGGCCCGCAACCAGAGGGAGGCTAGGTGGCCTGGCCCATCTAAACTTTTCGTGGCCCCTCCAAACCGTAACACAAAATGCTATTATTAATATTATGCTTGCGGGCCTGACAGGAATGCATATCTCGCTTGGTATATGTCGCACCTCTTGCTGAATTCTTCGAACCTATCAGAAGAAATTACTTCAAGTATATTTTTAATTTTAAACATTCTTAATGGTTGCAGCCTTCAACAGTCTTAAGACCTTCCAGCTACGTAATTGATTAAAAGTGTTTACACTATATCTATATCTACATCTATCTATCTATTCACTTTAAATTTGATTCTTCTCTTCGCTCACGCCAAGAATACATTTTCGGTAATAAAATTTCTTTCATGAGTACCTCCGAGTTTAAGGAAATGTAATTCCATACTTTTCACTCACAGTATGTAAGTTCTTGTATATGAATTGAACAATGAATTTATTCCGTATTATTAGCTACATATACAGATTATCTATTGACAACCATAAACATGTGAAAATTACTTCAGACTGAAATGTCAAAATGTAAAGCAGTGTCATTACACTTTCGAATATAGTTACGCGTCCATTAATTTTGATCTGGCTCCATTCCTTCATTAGCGAAGATCTAATTGGCGCAGATACAATTTCGTGCACTTACTGTGTCAGGTGACGCGACTTGTGTGCTGTGGCAGTTCCAATTGATTATTTACATTGTGTGTGAAGCAATTGATTTCACGCGCGTGACATCACGCACACAACGCTTGTCGCCGTTAGCGTAGACATGAAACTGAAACTTCCTGGTTTAGGAAGCACTTTGTCTTTCTCTTTATGTATTTTATTCTGCCAGTCTTATTAGTGCTTTTTCTTTTTTACACACGAAATCCACAGTTTATACATTAGTAGTCGAAACTCTTCATTTCGCGGCAGATTAACGAACTAGCAATGAGATTTGCATTAAGAAAACAGGTACTTCATTGATTTTAACAAACCGCAATTGATTTACTGTAAATACGAATTGCACTTACCTAAATTTTGACCTTAAGGGGGCAGACTACTAAATATTTTTCAAAAGCTAACATTTTTTTTCTTTTGTCCGTTTTTCGTAAGTGAAAAGAGATAATGAAATGTAACTCACCATAATAATAGATAATATTATTCTACACCCAAAAATATGAATCGGAAGAACTTTCAGTGTTGCCATCCATAAAAAATACAGTGTGACCAGAATTTGTTTTGTTTTGTAATTTACTTATTTTGTAATAACTTATTTATTTTGTAATTACGTATTTAAGTTATTACAAAAGAAATACAAATATTATTTAAAAAGTAGTTAACAAGGAACACAGACATCATGATAAGTCATCAATTACCGTTGAGTTCATTTTTCTTGTCGTTGCCTTAACGTAGATTTTTGGGTAATTCAAATTCTGGTCACACTGTAATTTCTATGGATGGCAACATTGAAAGTTCTTCCAATTCATATTTGTGAGTGTAGAATAACATTATCTATTATTGTGGTAAGTTACATTTCATTATCTCTTTTCACTTACTAAAAACGGGCAAAAGAAAAATTTTTAGCATTTGAAAAATATTTAGTAGTCTGTCCCCTTAAGTTAACGCTTAATAGGTTCCTTTCATGTACTTTCCTCTATTTTCCTCTATAAATATTGTTCGAAGTGGCAATTAGTGAATTCTCATGCAAACAGCGTCTGATGTAACCCGGGGAAGGGAGGCCTAGGCCATCAAGTATTTTGAGTGACAAAAATAATTGAAGCTATTACTTATATATTTTTGAACGTTTACAGTAAATTCATTATATACCTATCCTAGTCTGTGTTCCGGATGTCCCCTTCCCCAGTTTTTGCCTTCTAGATCCAACACAGCATGCAAACCCTAATACTGATAGACAATAAATTCGGAAACCAAAACACTGTGTGGAAAAGTGTGTCACTTGCTAGGCAAGTCAATTTTCATGTCAAGTTTGGCCAATGTCAGATAACTTCTATCTTCTTCTTGTCATTGGTTGGCGGGCAACATTAAAATTTTAAAATTTTTCTCTCACTTGGGAGAGCTGTTTTATACTTCTATAGATTGCAATATTTGTACTGTTATTTTGAATATTTTTTAAAATAGAAATATTATTTTAAAAAATGAAAATGTTTCAAATTATATAAATCACATTCACTTTGATGGCCGAACAGCCATGGTTTTTGTTGTAAATGATGTGAAAGTAATATACCTACAGTGAAATATCTCAATAGTTGGAGATTAGTTGGTCATGGTTATTTGTTTGTAAATTAGATGGGTCCGTTATACACAAGAGTGTATATGCAGCATTTAAAATGAAGTGAAATATTTGAGTTTTATGCCGGCTAGGCTAAAGGACACGGTAATGATGAGAAATGATGACATGCTGGAATAAAGAAAGTGGTAGGAAACGGGAAAACTCCACACACGGTGTTTGTCCAAAACAAAGTTCACTTGGCGCTAGCTGGGAACAAGCTAGGGACCCCATGCACCAGAGGTGAACCCTTTACCTCTAAGTCACTGCGGCCCTATGCAGCATTTAGTAACTGGATTAGTCATAAATAGAAATATAGGCTAATGTTGAAATATTGCCCTCAATATTCGAATTACTGATAAAAAAATCCTCTTTTATAAACAGAGAAAATTATCCCTGAAGATGTGCTTATGTGGACATGTACCGCAATATATATAGGGTGAATATAAATGATCGGACGTCCTTGTACGAAATTTTTTCTGTAGTACAAGTCATACCTCCATAAGCCCCTTTATTCGTTCACTGACTATATCAAAAGTAAAAGTAAACCTCCAGGTCCTCCAATTTTTGCAATGTCAGACGTGCCTTGTGTGAGGGCGCATTGTCCTGGAAGAAAATTACTCTTTTGATAGTTTTCCACGTTTCTTTTCCTTTAGTGTTTCTTTCATTTTGTCCAGAATAGAGGTATAATAAGTTGCATTGCTGGTTTCACCCGATTTCAGATAATCCAGCAATAGAATTCCTTCACAATCCTAGAAGACTGTACCAAGGACCTTACCAGAGGAGCGCTGTGTCCTAGCCTTCTTCGAACGTGGAGAACCGCTGTGGCGCCATTCCGCCGATTGCTGTTTCGTCGTGGGATCGTAGAAATAGGTTTCGTCCACTGTTACCAGCCGTTGTAAAAAAAAAAAAAAAAAAAAAAAAAAAGTGGACGGAACCTACTTGGGCACGCGAGATTTTGGGCGGCGAGGTTTCGGCCACGCGAGATTTTGTCCGTATCCCGGTTAACTTATTAATATACTTAGCCAAATTCGAGTGTACGACATACTTAAGAAATGCTCTGTTTCCACCAATGGTTGTGTTCAACCTGTAGGCCACCTTTACTCGTACTAACTATTCAATGCTATCGTCACCTCCACAGCAGGAGACTTCGCTGGATCTGGACAGTGGATATTACAATCCTCTCCTCTTTACAGGCTTTCCACAGGTCGGAGAAGGTGCAGACTCGAGGATGGGGCAAGCACCACCTGAGGAGTCCGAAAGCACAATAGTTCATTGGACTGAAATTTGGACTCTTAACAGAGATGTCAGAGAAGGAAATTGCCGAACTTCTAGTTTCCTGTTCCACACAATGACATGATTCTAGCGATGTTATCGCCACGTGCCAGATGTCTTATCTTGATGCATTTCAACCTAGTTCACGTCTCGTCTGTACAATGCTGGGGTTTCATACTGGTACATTTCAGACAGGATATGAGTCTGGTAATACGTAGCATTAATTTTGGCATTTCTTCCACCTTTATAAGAGGCAATTTGCCTCTATACGAGAAACCAACCACAATCATAAACCATTTTGAGAAACGGTTCTTGCTGCTCTCATCGATGTGGTGGGCCCAATACTCTGTACCGCATATTTCCATATAATATGAATCACAGTAGCACAACACAAGCTACGCACTTGACGCATTTCTACGACGCATGACACCGTGAACATACCGTCGGGAAGAACCACAATGAACTTCTCCCAGAATCTGTTCTGTGTCGGCGGCATGAGGCTATACTTGACCACACTGCTCTACTATGCGGCTAATGAGACACTGTTGCTCACCTCGTGGCAATCTTTCAGCAATAAGTTGCTCATGAGTGGTACAGTGGCTCAATATAAATGAATCATCCTTTGTATTATCCAAAGCTTCTAGAAATATGTCTGGAGTTCTGCAAGTTTTGTAGTCAATAACTCACTGTACCCAATCTGTGTATGTGACCCACTGAAGCCTGAGTTTTGACTTAAAAATTATCGTTGGCATGAGTGCAAATGCGCTGTAGTTTTGGAATCCATCCTATCCCCTTGTCAGCTTTATCGATTAATGACTTTTTATTTTGGAACTCAAGGCGGAATTATTATGTCAGATGTTGGTCGTACAAAGACAATTCATATCATGGTGTGCCTGCGGAATAAGAAATAGCGCACATTAACAGTAATAATCTGTTTCCAATGCACCAGAAGAGTATGGATGCAAAACTATTAGAACGATATGCATCGTAAACTAAAGAAGTAATCAGATCTGGTGGTCAACTTGGCGAGAATTCGGAATAGTCATCCCTGTATAAGTTTCTAACGAAGAGGATAGATGTTAATCCGACGGTACAATTTTTGTGAAATGTAGGAGAGGTATTATAGTTTACTAACCAAAATGCATATTGATGGTGTGTATAAGCTTACCGTCACCTGGATGTGCGTTGTCCTGGAGAAGTATAACACATCTGCACTTCACAAATGCTGACTCTACAAATTTAAATTTTTCATTCATACGTTTCAGTTGTTTTGAATACTCATTTGCTTTGATCGCCCAGTCAGGTGGAAGTAGTTTACAATGTACGATTCCACAAGCAGAACAGTAAACACTGTACATAACATTTTGTTGGTGTAATGCTAGCTTGATTAGCCATGTTAATGGCGCCGTCGAATATCGTGATTAACCCATTTCACACTGCACATTAACACTTTATCTAGAAACCGGTTCTTTTTCGATGTCCAACGAGACAACAAAGAAACACTGGAATTTGTTCCTCTGAATATCAGAATCACAGTTTACTTATGTGTTACTATAGTCTCAATTTATACCGTTTCTATATCTGGTGAGGATAGTTCTTAACTGAAATTGAATAATTCTTCCAATGCCTCACACATATGGCTATTCTTGGCCTCAAAAGTTAGCATGAAAGCCACATTACTTTGGCTTTGAATGCCCAGTAAGTATAGTACCCTGGAGAGACTCATCTCCCTCTCAACTTTGTCAAAATATTTTTGAACGAACTGTTCTTTCCTTAATGCATGTCAAATGCTTGGCATTTTTTTCTTTCTGTTTCACTACTGTTTGTTCACAGTGAAAACCTCTGGACATTGCATGTTTCGGATTCTATGTTTGGTCCACTTCTGATATAGACTCCAAACTTGACGGAATGTTAAACCCAATAGCATCACTCGTCAAACGTCATAGCATCACTCGCCGTTCATTGACTATTGGCTTGCCTCCAGCATAAAACGCTTGCGTCAAGCTTGAATGGAACACTGAATGCATGGTTGCCCCCATGTAACTTCGTTACTGGAATCGAACTTCCGGCATGCTTGGACGCTTTTCAATCAAGCCGGATGCAAACTTCCAATGCAAGCTTACAACAAGCGATTTGCAAGTTGTCTCTGGTACTAGGGTCTATCTCGCAATAATTCTAATCAAGCTTTCTCGCAAGCGAGATAGAGTGGTGGGGCACAACTTATACTGTGAGAGTTGATGCTGCATGCTGGTCTGTGGACCCGACAACTATAACCATGCTCGTTCTTCAGAACTTCGGTATTGTATGACACAAAACACGAATGCCCAAACAAATAAAGATAGTGATTCCCAAAGTTTATTCAATTAACCACTTTTTAAATTTAAAAAGTTCGAAAAATCATGAACAATAGGTTCGATTTTCTTGTACAAAATTTAAAAGTAAATTTAGGTAAATAAAAATACCAATACCTCCGCTCTACTGACCCAGTGATTTCGTCTACTTTGCTATACAAATTGAATATGATGGCTTAAAGGGGTGCACTGAAATTCCGCAAATTTTCACTCCCTTATATGTTAACACAGGTAAAGCCTTAATGAGCAGGCAATTGCGCAAAAAATGTTGTACAACGTTGCCATTATTACTATAAGCATTTTGACAAATAAAAACAATCACCAAAACGTTAGGCTTGTTTGGAGAAAAAATATAAAATAATGAATAACAATAGCATTTTTAGTTATTGCTTTTATGTGTGTGCACGGGTGTCTTTAGACAGGAAAAATGAAATGAAATTTTTGAGTTTTACGCCCCACGGTTATGCCGGTTAGGCTAAAGGAGACGGTGATGATGAGAGATGAGTGAAATGGTGGAATGAAGAAAGTGGGAGGAAACGGGAGAAAACACACGCACACGGTGTTTGTCCACCACAAAGTTTACTTGGCGGGAGCAGGGTTTGAACTCAGGACCCCAAGCACCAGAGGTGAACGCTAGACCACTGAGCCACCGTCGCCCGTCTTTAGAGAGGAGGACAGGGGAACATGTCTCCGCCAATAATATTCTGTATCTTTTCTAACTGTAAGATTGGTTCTAAATTTAAAACTACAAGAAAATAGTTATTGCGAGCAAATTGTTATTTGCAAACTGTAACGAAAACAAACTTAGATTTTTAAAAAATCAACCAAAAATATAAATATTTCTAGAAGTTCCCTTTAAATATCGTAGACAGCGTTCGACCAATCAAAGGTAAAGATTCGTTTGCATTTTCCAGTTTTGGTCAGTTTTACACTTTCAGTTTAGGAATTCACAGATAAACCATGAGCAGGCACGTATGATATTTCTAAAAGCTGTAGAATTTAAATTCCAAGGATTCAAACTGTAAACTTGAAATGTTGTGTAAATATATATTTTGCTTTGTAAATATTAGAATGCATTACAAATATACGTCACAAAGAAATGGCGTCACAAAGGTAAGTCACATTTTATTTCAGTGCAAAATTTCACCCAACTTCCTGAACCCTGTTGTTGGCAACGTTGTAGTGGAAATGTGCGCAATTTCAGCACTTTCTACTTCTGGTTAATAAGTCCTAGATTACAAAGATTTTATAAATGATCTAATCCTTCAAAAAAATTGCGCAATGTCGTTGTGCAATGCGCAAGCGGGCTCAAAGATATACAATAAATGACGTCATATTCATCTTCATTCTTTTCTTACGTACAAAGAAGAGGAAATAAAAAGAGTCATTTTGACAAAATTTTTCTAACACGATTTAATTGAGGAAGGAAGAGGAATCAAAGGTGAAAAATCATATGAAGACTTCTTTCAAACTATATGGTATATATACATGTGTGCAATAGGTGTGTGTTTGCACAAATATAGCCTAGTCCTCAGGAAGGAAATGAAAGTCGAATTGGAAACAGAAAGAAAAAGAAACCATCTGAAAAGAATTTCGAGCGAAAACGTAGACTTTTCTCTTATATATTTCGAAAGATTGAAATGACCGAATTGGGTGACAAAGAACAGGCGAAGTAGGTAAGGAGACGGGTAAAAATCACAAAGGGAAACGAACCAAATCAGAAAATGGACTTTTCCTCGCTTATAAAATTTGTTTGATGATTTTTCACTTTTCTTTCTTTCTTTCTTTCTTTTCCTTCGTCCCTATACCTTCATTTCATTTCGTTCCACTTTCACCTCTCTCTTCCTGTCTCTCTCTCTCTCTCTCTGTTTCTGGTGACGAAGAGGATGTAACTGTTTCCGAAGGACACCACTCCACAAAAGGAAGGAAGTCGCAATGAGATTTTGATCACACGGAGTTCACGGCGGAAGGATGCGTTTGCTCTTTCTCGGAGCACGAAAGAATCAACTCAATAATATATTTTTTTTTTCACGAAAGAGAAAATGGAAGAAAGAGACACATATAAAAGAACGGTAAGACAGAAATAAAGAATATATATGATTTTTTTCTGCTTGTATTTTATAACATTAACCAGATAAAGTGCTTCTACACATGCCGTTGGCCATAAACTTGTAGATGCGATAGGTTAAACTATTTTATTCACTTTCTGTTTTCGTATTAGTTTTATTTTAATCGCTCTTGGCATTCGTTTTCTCTGTAACATTTTTATATTTATCTTCTTTCTCTTAGAGCCATTGTTGATGTCGATTCTTATTCGCCTTGATGATATATCGTATAAGGACACTCGATTGTCTTTTGTTAGTATTTACCATCTTGGCAGGAAAAGAGAGAAGTCATAAAATTCGCGTTAAAGTTCTTTATCTATGTTTCCTTCTATGCATAAATGGTTTTCGAGATTCGTCTCTAATGGATGAGAGACTACAAAATCTGTATATGGCAAAATCTGTATATGGAGTTTGATTCTCAATGAATCAGTTTTTGTTTTGAGAGTTTCTCTTCCCAAGTTTACAAAACTATTTATACGTAAATCATTAAAAGTATGTATCTTTTTGTGATCTTAAAGGGTACTTCACACAGTGAAGTCTCAACTGAACACGTCCTATTAAAAGAATACAATATTTATGCTTTTGTTTTTGCACACTAAATCTTGTTGTTTCGGAAACTTTCCAGACTTACCTTCTGTTGCTGAAAATGACGCTATAAAGCGTTGAATCCAACTCTTCAACGCTAGCTTAATACTTTAACCCATTTAAACCCAAATTATTTTTTTGTCGAATTTAATCTTGGTTCCTATCAGATTGGTAAAAATAAATGTAAAGAACATATTTAAATACATTATGGTTCACGAAAATGTCATGGACCCCTAATTTGGTAATGTTCCATTTTTGGAACAACGGGCCTGAAAGGGTACAGGTTTCTGGAAGAAAATATTTCAATTTAGACAGGCTAAAGTATTATTTCGTTAATGTTTTGAGATACATATTTTACAATAATTTGCAATATTCATTAGATACAAAGTATACAAATATTGAAACATGTTAATATTATGCATATTCACATAATAACAGATTTTTTACATTATACTTGTTTTCCAATACATCACATTCTTACTACTAATGGAAGTAAATGAAGCACTTTCATGTTGTGTTATATTCACTATCCAGATCTTGATTGTCTTTCTGATTTTACAATGAAATGTAATTCTTTATCATATCCCACTTCATTTGTTGCTCGTTTGTTGACCGGTCGCAATTGGTTCGAAATAGGTCTTCCAAGAATTGCACGTTGTTGGGATTATATTTCTTATGTGACTTTGCAGAAGGCTGACTTTCATTACATGTACTAGGTTTCGGAGCTTCATCATCCAACAAACTCTTCCCTATAAATTCATTTCTCAGCTGGCCGCTTTGCGTTACTGTAAAAGAAGCTCCTCCCTTAGCGAGCAACTGATTTCTAGATAGCCTCTCTATATCTGCTTCATCTTCTTCCGAGAACTCTTCATTTGCTGGTGGTGTAATGACAATATCTGCAGCAAGAATATCTGCTCCGTTAGCAAATATATTGATAATTTCGTCAACAGTCAATCTGAAATAGGGAGGGAGGATTTAGATTTCTGGACTTTCGGCATCTCTGGCCATGTTAGCCCGTCACGTTTGATGGATGACCTCCCTCGGCGAGAACACTCTCCAGTGAAAGGGAAGGAAGCAAGTGTTGGGGAAGGAAGGAAGCGACCTGGGACATATATGTTAGGTACCACCCCGGCATTTGCTTGGTGTGAATGAGGAAAACCCAGGAAATCCTCATTCAGAATGGATGGCCTAAAAAGCTTCTTACACTTTTTCGACCTAGAGCACGCACCGGGAATCGAACCCGATACCGCTTGCACTCAATCTGAAGTAAAACAGTATTTCTTGAAATAAACAAAATCCAGATGAAGTTGTGAAATACACATTTAAAATATAAAACAACATAAAATATTTATTTATTTGCAAGCTACCAGATACAGCTCAGAGGCAATTTTACACTGGAGCAATCAACATGATAATACTGGGGAAGAAACTGAAAGGAAGGCGGCCAGGGCCTGTAAAATTGTGTAGGCTGCTAATGATTCCCCTACAGTACCTTTAAAATATAACTATATACTATGCCTTTATCTATGTCCAAAATTTACTGTTTTTATCTCACTGCAGTAAAGTGAACTCAATAATAAATGCTACAAAATGTGATCAGGCATTCCTAACAACTCCTCTATATAGGTAAATAAATGTACGATCCAGTGAATGAGCGATCAAGACACCTGCAACTCTATTTGGCTGTTGTCTGTCAACTGAAAAGAGCTCCTACGTGGCTAAGCGGTTAGCGTACACGCCTTTGGCATGGGAGACCGGCTTCGATTCCCGGCGGGAGCTCATGTGGTTCGGATTCCACTTTAATGAGTAGGTCACGTTTCATATAGCCTCTCTGCTGAAAGAACGTTAAATTCACAATCAACTCAACTCAAATGAAAAGTGTACCGCGTGGGTGTAACAATTAAATCAATTTTTTGTGTATAAATTTCTCCTCCTCGATAAGACCAATAAATTCCCAATGCAAGCGCCCTCAAAAGCGGCACAAATAGCATCAAATAAAAATACGCTCATAAAATGTACGAAACAATTACTAATGCATCTAATAAAATTACCATATTATATAGTTTTATGGGCACATTTACGCCCGTTGTTCCAATAATGGAACAAACAAAATGCAAACTTCATGTACCCGTTCGAGCCCGTTGTTCCAATATTGGAACATTCAAAATTATAACCCTATTTTATTAATAAAAATTATAATCAATTGTTGCATTTCACATGCACTGAAAACTTAATACTTCTCCTACCCAAATAGTATTATATAGGTAGAAAATTCATAAACGAACATAAAATTTAATTACCTCCTTTGAGACGCCATAATTTGTTCTTAATCAACGCAACTAATATCGACAGCACACATCGTTCGCGCCAATTCAAGAGAAAGATACGTCATTTGCTAAACCATTGGTACCAAATGAAGAGGTCCATACAAAAATTGTTATCTTTATTCACGTTATATGAAAAATAAAAGTAAAGTAAAAAATGTTCCAATTTTGGAACAACGGGTTCAAATGGGTTAAGACAAGTCTCCATATTTTATGTGTCAAGTAATCATATTTCATTGATTCACAGTAGAACACTCTTTAAAGTAACAAACACGACATTAACTAAATTATCAAGTATATTCACAGACATATTAAGTGTATGCCAATGTCCTACTATATTATGACAAATTTTCAACTACCTCTTGATAGTGTAGTAATGTCTTCCTAAAATGGAACTGCAAAAATCATAGATACTTTCGAATACTGCACACTATCAATTGCTATTTAATGAAAGTACTTTGTTTGTTTGTTTGTTTGTTGAAGCTTAGCGCTCCTTTTCAGCACTGAAGCTATATGAAACGTGGAACTACATTTTAAGGTCTAATCACAGCAATGTGTTCCTATCAGCAATAGGACCGGAAACCACGTGAACCAAAGGGAGACCAAAGAAAGGGCAAATTATTATTTTTTAAATCTATAAGATTTACTTCAAAGATTGTTCCATCTTAAGCTCTTCTTTTTCTAGAATCAATGTATTTATTTATTTATCAAGTAGGCTTTTTACAAGTATTTTAACAGCATATATATATTTTTTTTTATATTTGCCAATACTTTTACTGGACATACACTGTTACAATTGTGACATATTGTTCTGAAGGTGTCCTCCCACTTGCGTACATTCCCACTTCCGTACATATCAAAATCCTTCCCGGTTCCGTACAAGTGCCAGATGCAATGAAATGTCATGATTTAAAAGTAAGATAAGAATTCCCATATCCGTACAGGTTCAATAGCTAGCATCATTTCTGTGAATTTTTGTTAGTTTTTGAGCAGACAGGGATATGGAATCCAAAGGTTTCTTTTCGAATAGCAGCCACAGCGAATAAGAGTCCTTGAATAGCTTCATTTTGCAGATTGTCTAGCAAGCCAGCACTACCTTCTTTATTAATGGCATGTTTAAGAGCTGCAGCAAACTTTTCTCAAATTTTTTGTAATTCATGCAGACATTAGAACTCCAATAGAGGAAATTAATGTGATTCCAGTAGTTTTGAGCCTTCTTTCGAACAAGTATATATATATGAAAGATCTTTTCTTTAATAAAGAAAGAAGTCCTGAATTGGAATCCTGATGTTGTAATGGTAGACTTCAAGGAAGCAGTAATAAATTCTTTTAGGACAATTTTCCCTCCAACTTCCATGAGTGGGTGCAATTTTCACTTTAACCAGAGTCTTTGGCGTAAGATACAGGATTTGGGCTTAGATACAGACTACAAAAACAATGATGATACAAGACTTTACGTTCGAATGTGTGCGTCATTATCTTTTCTTCCGTTAGAAATGGTCGACAGTGGTTGGCTGTTTATTCAAGAAGATATCTCCTAAACTTGAGCAGTTCTATGACTATTTCATTGAACTACAGCTAGAAAATTCTACAGTCCCAGTAAGCATGTGGAACTGTCATGAAAACGACATAGAGCAAATAATTCCGCAGAGGGTTGGAATAATCGATTAAATACTCTGCTAAACAAGCAAAATCCTCATGTCATCGAATTAGTCCGTTTTCTCAAGTTAGAAGCCAGGACAAATGACCATGCTTACGACAGAAAGTATCTCAGCTTGCAAGGTAAAATAAGAAAGTATATGTGCAGCTACCCCCCCCCCCCAAGAAAAGTAGTTTTGATGTTCCAAAGATGTTAGGTTACTTTTGATGTTTGGTCACACTTTCATACAGGGGTGTATATTCACAAATTACCATAAACTGTAAATCGTGGGATATTACAATATATATAAATATATCGTATATATATATATATATATATATATATATATATATATATATATATATATATATATATATATATATATATATATATATACGATGTATTTATATATATTGTAATATCCCATGTGAAGTTGTTTATAAACAAATCCACGCATCAAGTGTTTATAAACACCACCACGTGCTTCATCAAGAGGAACTTCCACCAGGGGGACCTGCAATCACCTGCAGACGACATTTAGCCCCTCCCACGGAGCAGAAGAAATCGAAGCAGAAGCGCCACCGCCACCCAAGGGACGCTATAAATTGAACAGAAGAATCCAGCTCAGTACCAGTTCTCTGGTGACCCTCCTCTAGTCTGCTACGGGACTCTTGGAGTAACCTAACCCCAGGCCTCTAGTCTGCTACGGGACTACGCCTATCCTATCTCCTGGCTTATCCTGCTACGGGGCTCTGTCTGGGAATCCCAACCTCAGCCGCTTAGCCTGCTACGGGGCTCTGTTGGCAACTTAACCTGCCTCTGCTTGCTACGGAGCATTGGTTCCTTAACTCCACTCCTCTTAGCCTGCTACGGGGCTCTGTTGGAGATCCTGTCTGCGACCACTCGGTAAAAGACTACCTTTTACTTACACTTTTAAATAGAGACCAAATTGTATAGTATTTTTGTACAAATACTCTTATAGTGGATTTTTATAATAAAACTGGTAATGGGAGTCGATTCCGGACACTCTTTTTATTAACAGCTCTACCTCTTCCTTATATGAGACGCAATCACACAAAGTTTTACAATATATATATATATATATATATATATATATAAATATAGATAGATAGATAGATAGATAGATAGATAGATAGATATAGGTATACATAGATAGATAGATAGATAGATAGATAGATAGATAGATAGATAGATAGATAGATAGATAGATAGATAGATAGATAGATAGATAGATAGATAGATAGATAGATAAGAATTACACATAGGTGATGGTAACAACGGTAAACGGCCAACTGCACATGGGCCATGATCATAAAAAATCCAGATACTAGTTCGACGAAGACTCTTTATAAGAACTGACTTGTGTATCCCTTTGATGTGATTTGTGAATTCATATTAAACACATTTCGGGGATATATTAGTCGAATTTGAATTCGACGTGAGGAGTCAAAAAAAAAAAACTTACAACAGTATAGAAAGCATGTATGCATCTTTTCGTATTTCCTTGAGTATGCAATTTCATATCCTCCTCTGCTCAAACTTTATTAAAATTACACAGAAACAGTGTCAGTGATTAAACATGTACGCAAGTGAGAAATCTTTTATCAATTTCAAAATATGTCATGTCATCGCCCATGGCACTTTTGTGGATCTGGGTAGGATTTTGACATGTACGGATCTGGGAATGTACGCATCTGGGAGGTAATCGTTCTGAAAATCCAAAAACTTCACGCGTTGAAACTTTGTTTTATTTATTTCTGCTTCTCTTCCAGAGATCTACCGAAGGAATGCTGCCTTTGTGTAAAATTTACGAATAAAATGTTATTTTTGATCTCATTGAAGAGTCCACATCAATTTCCTTTGAGTGGTACGAAAAGTAACTCCTTGAAGAAAGAGCTAAGAAATAGTTCTATTACATCCATTCACTTCCACATCCACCCACAAGATATATATATATATATGTGTGTGTGTGTGTGTGTGTGTGTGTGTGTGTGTGTGTGTGTGTGTGTGTGTGTTCTTTTCAAATTTCCACTCAGCGACTTTCCAGTGCTACATGACTTCAAAAAGTTCATGGTCCCCTGTAAATCACAACAATCGTACTCTTCATGTGCCGGCCAGCTATTTCCTCTTTTTTTTGGATAGCCTAAGTGATGGCACCATCTTGCGAAGATCCAGCCACAATCACGAAGGTCATTTATCAACTCAACACCATGCACATCAGCACTTTCCGTTGCTCTCTACAGAAAATTTACTGAAACTACACTTTCTTATTTTTTCCCCCTTTTTCAACTGGAGGGCAATTTAGCTTCTCCAAATGAGCGTGCTATTTAAATGTCTCTCTTATATCATTCTGTGAAACACTGGAGAAATAGGCCAGTAAATGCATTACAGAATCTTTTCAACGGAACTTTCTCACTTTCTACACTAAACGAAATATAAGAACTATACACGTTAAATGCGAGGAAATAAAAACGGTGATGATTTTTCTGTACTGTTACCCATGAGAAGAGACGAGATTAGAAATTAGGTATTTGTATCTTTCCACTATTCCGAATCCCAATTGACTAGATTAGCTTACTTCCCACGTGTGCAGAGACAAGTGTAAATTATATATGTACATACTTTTGACAAGTAAACGTAAGTAGAGAACAAGAAGCTGAGAACAGGCAATACTGTATGAGAAAATCATCGTCTCTCTTTATTAAAGTTTTCTCAGTATCAGTGATTATTGTGAATTATTCATCATACTGTCTCTTAAACCAACTAAATACTATACATTATACTGTCACAAACATTATGACCTACGAACCTGGAGGTTCAATTCCACGTTCACAAAAGCTGACCATTGACTTCCGTCCTTAGCCAACTCGGTCCACTTTCTACTTTGTATTCCTATTTCTGCGAGATACATCTTAATATTATCCTCCCAGCTGGGTTAGGTTAGTCGTATAGTCGTACAGTTGTATTAATATTATTACCTGTTCTGTACTTGGAATGTAGATTACATATTATAATTTTATACACTTATTTGGTTAGACACAAAATTATTACATCCTTGTTATACATTATCACTACAATTTTCTGAACATTTCTTTATTACTTTTATAAATTCCTGATCTTTTTTATTTTCCAGGGTAATAACCACGACGAACAGATGGTAAGACTCCCCATGTTGTACTGATATAAAAATATTTCCTCGCACTCTTTATATATTGTAAGATTCCGTACCCTCACGTGTAAGCAACTACTATTAACACATGCTTCAATCACAACCACTTGTTATTGTGTTCGAATGATAAGCAGACGATGGAAGACGGATACGAAGAAGGATCAGAAGAGAGCCGAAAATGGCCGACCTCCCTTCATGAACCTCTCCTGCAAAAGGACATCTATAAACGAAGACTGCAAGAAGAGGAAGGTATCAGTCTATAGCTGATTAATAACCTATCAACAACTTACTCCTGAGGCCCCAAAGGGCTATGGAGTTCCTTTAAACCTATCTCTGGAGGCTGCATTGAGCGAAGGAGATATCCTATAATCATCTTCTTCCATGGGCTGCAATGGGCTATGGAGAAATCCTATAATAGTTTTCTGAGAGTCTAATGTAAAGTAATATTGAACCTTTATATCCGAATTCATTATTGTTTGTACCAATGACTTTTTAAACTCTGAAAACGCTTAGTGATTTACAAAGAAACTTTGTAAAATTGTCATATTTATTTTGTAAATAAAATAGGTGAAGGGCTTTGCATCTTGGACTTTTTATTAGACTCTACCGAACTAAATATTGCAATATGTACCTGGAATTTTGTTTCTTGCCTCCGTGACTCACTTATCAATGATTTTACTCACACATTTACCTACAGTTTGAGGATCTACGTATAACAAAATATACTTACTACGCATTTGTCTTGACCTTCTGTCCTTGTTTCTTATGCATGTATAATACCTCTCTGAGTTCCTATCACATGTAAGTTTTAGGGGGTTAAATTCTAGGTTTGGAAATATTACCTTCATTTTATGTACTATTTCGCTATACAGACCAATGAGATTTGATGCCTTTTTACCACATTGTTTCTTACTAGTTCTTTACTCAGTTCCAAAAGATTTTTAGTCACCACAATCATGAGAATTAATGCCTGCTAAATTTAGAAGAAGAAAATTCCCAAGTTAAAGACGATTGACCTGCATCATAGTATACTCTTTTGTCATTTTATCACCGGTCCTTTAGTTGAGTTATAGGATTAGGACTAGAACTTAGATTTCTGGGCTATGTTAGCCCGCCTCGTATGAGGAAAGACGATCACACTATCCAAGGTAAGGGAAATAAGGAAGTGGTTTGGGACCTGTATGTTAAGCACTATTCCGGTATTTGTCTGAGTGAATGAGGAAAACTCAGTAAAACCTCATTCAGGACAGCTGGCCTGAAAAAGCTTTCAAATTTTATCGAGCAAGTGCCTTACCGGGAATCGAACCCGGGACTGCTCGCACAAAGAACAAGAGCGTTAGCGACTTTGCTACGCGGGGCCACTAGTTGAGTTATAATGCAAGACACCACCTTGCCTTTTTCTCTCATTATTTATGAAAATCTTGTCATCCTGATGGTCTATGAATAATAAGACACGTAATCTACTAGAGTAGCATTTGTGTAAAAAGGAACATACTAAACTTCTCCTCTCTACTCTTATTCACTAAAAGTGAAGTTTGTATTTCTAATTTGATTTTACGTGTTGTTTCACCAAGTTCAATCTTCTCTAATTACTTAGTGGCTAATTGAAGGGTAGTTAAAAATTAGCGGTGTATGAAATGAGATACACCATTAGGGGTGCGCACGAAACAAGATTTGTAGCTGTCTCGTCTCGAAAATGTTTCGTAAAACTGATGTCTCGACTCGAAAAATGTATATTCTTCTATTGGAAGAGCCCTGTCTCGACTCGAATTTTGTCAGGAAAATCCTGTCGCCACTCGTCTCGTGCGCATCCCTATACACCATTATTGGGGAAATATTATACTCTCCCTTAACCTCACTTAACATATACTTTCAAAAGTTATTCCTTATTCCTTGCTTCCATGACACAAAAAGCATTATACCTAAATTCTAGGTTTCTACTTATAGCTTCTTTTAAAAGAAACAATCAATTATTTATTGCATCTGAATATTTTTGTAACATTGTCACAATTAAATTATATTACAGTAATTTCGTATTTAAAGAAAAATAATGTGCTGCTTTGGGTTTGTTCAAACTGGTACTCGGACTTGCCTCGAGTTTCTCTTTGGGTTTGTTCAAACTGGTACTCGGACTTGGCTCGAGTTTCTCTCTGCATATCCTTTTTCTTCTCCTAATCATTGATCATGTCATTATGGAATCTCCGCTTTTCGCCCAATACCCCCAGTTATCCGAATAAGCTTTTCAATTCACAGTTGTCATAAATTTCGGTTCATTTCAAGTTAAAAAATGTCTTCCATTTTAGAAGAAGGGAAGGAACTTAAAATGCTAACCGCATTACCTCGTTGTATTGCTAAACTAATACGCTGAAATAAAAGTTATTCATTTCTCGGATCTCTCGTCTTGAGATTTAATTTCGAAACAATTTTCCTTAGGAATTTAATAGCTTCCTTGCTGAAGACTCCCATGGTTTTAGTAGTAAAGGCGATGAACATATGATCTTCTTTTAGTTTCGAATATTTCGTATGTTTTTGTTTACAGGCTGTCTCAGCAGCATTTCCTACCTCTTTGCATGTTGAAGATAGGTATCTACATATATGACGTCCCATATCAGTCAGAGCATTATTTTCCAAAGAGTTAATGACATTCTAAGACGGCTGGTACACAAGATAGAAAAGATGTTGGACGAAGATCGTTTCGGATTCCAGAAAGGAAAAGGCACCAGAGATGCCATTGGGTTGATGAGAATTATCTCAGAATGAGATCTGGACAAAAAGGAAGAGTTGTGTTTGTGTTTCATACACTGGCAAAAAGCTTTCGACAGGGACAATTGAACGAAAATTTTACAAATACTTAAAGAAATTGGGATAACTGGAGAGATCGACGGCTCATTCCAACCTGTACATAGGTAAACGTGTCAAGTTCCCTTGAATGAAGGTGAAACGAATTATGTGAATATTGGAAGAGGAGTCAGACAAGGATGTAGTATGTCGCCCCAATTATTCAATATTTACAATGAATGGTTAATGAAGGAAGCATTAATGAGAATTGGAGAGCAGATCATTAACAAGACCAGGTAGGCACATGATATGGTTATTATAGCTAGAACCGAAGAAGGATTACCGGAGATGATTAACAAAAATAGCTGACACTGGGAAACTATGTGGAATGGAAATCAACATAGAAAAATCGAAAGTCATGAGAATATCCCTTGGAAATGCGCCCTTACAGGTCAGAGTAGAACAAAGAGTACTTGAAGAGGTTGACTATTTCAAATATTTGGGAAGTATTTTTCGTACTTCACCAAAGAGATCAGGTTGAGAATTGCCATAGCCAAAGAAGCATTCAACAAGAAAAGTCACTCTTAACTAGTAGCCTTAATATTGGACTAAGGAAGAAATTGGTCAAGTGTTATATAATGAAGCATTGAATTATATGGTTGAGAGACTTAAACATTACGGAAGTCATAGAAAAAATATTTAGAGAGCTTCGAAATGTGGTGTTGGAGGAAGATGGAGAAGACAAAACGGACAGAAAGAGTAACAAACGAAGACATTTTAAAACGGATAGGAGAGAAGAGGATGCTTCTAGCCACCATCCTTCATAGAAAAGCCAATTGGATTGGACACATCTTGCTAAGAAATTGTCTTCTTCATACCGCTATAGAAGGAAAGATGGAAGGAAAGCCAGAAATAGGAAGAAGAACACAATTGATCGATGATTTGAGAAATAGAAGAAAATATTGCGAGTTAAAAGAGGAATTGATGATTGAGAAACATGAAAGAAACATTTCCAGGTCCAAACTGGAAATTAAGAAGAAAAGAAATAAGAAAAAAGAAGAAAAAACCTCACTAGTCCCAGGACCTGCCAAAAGGCAGAATAATTAATAATTAAAGCGAGACACAGAGCGACATAATTTGATATGTGTTGTTTTCCAAGAAAATTCCAACACTTTTGAACGGTGTAGCCTGTAGCCATGCTTCAGATTCTTTTCTTTGTAGAGATTTAAATCGAGTAATATCATATGTATTTTCAGGGAACAATTCTTTATCAGTTATGGCTGTTAATATAATTTTATCGCCATTCCGTTGTAAGTCCAATACAGCGGGAGTCATTATTGTATAAGAATTATATATACTATTCCATATCTCCAATCCCTTCCGTCAGGTGATGCATTTCCACTTATTCAACTGCAACGTTTAGTATGTTGGAGACAAGTGGCTTCACTGCAAAATATGAAGACAGAAAAGCTAGAAGGCTTAAATCTCAGGATTTTCTTATGTTTAAACCTCCTAAGCAAATCGGTAAGCTTGCTTGAGTCCATTGCTTTTTATTCAAAAAAAAAAAAAAGTTGGTAACCTATAGTAGTATGGCCTGGGTAGTGATGAGTCAGTCACATCTGCTGTCTTATATAATAGTACTGATAACTAAAGAAATTAAATATTGAACTAGCTGAACCTGCGGTCTCTACACAGCTCATCATTCACATATGAGCATGGATCTCCTTGTCATTCCTCACAACATCTGTGCATGTCCCTTTATAGACACAGGTGAGAAACGTCTGGATAGAAATCGGCAAGGGATGCCATAAATGGGAGATTTTTGATTATTTTTTCAATATCTCGCAACGTTTGCAAGATTTGAGCCTACTTCCGGTTGGAGTTTTTAATTCGTGTATGATCAGTGTTTTCTTTCTTCTTGCATGCAGTATGTAATAATAAGCAAATACATTACACACACAATTAATTATAATGTCATTGATATATGGTATTCATTGGGCAAAACACTCCAAACAGTAAAGATTCAACTTAGAGTGAAGAAATGGTTATTCTTCGTTTTTCATTATAATTTGCCCATGAAACAAGCGCCTGAGAGGTATGTAACCTCATATATAATTATGTGATGTTGGAATGTATAATGCGTAGGATATGATGCTTTAGTTTTTTTTCTAATTTCAACACTTCCAGTGTACCCCTAAAAATGTAATAAAGAAATAATGACCATGCTTTTTTTAAATATTCAATTAGAACTGGACAATCTACATAAAATTTGCAATTGATCAGTGGAAATGTCATTTTTCTAGAGCCTGTAGTTTCCGAGATCTCATTGTCGAAAGGATTGCCCACAAACATATAAACGTCCACAAACGTATAGTTTAAAAGAACTCCAAAGATGGCAGCACAATTCATTTGCATTGATTTTGGAAAAGGCTTATTAGAATGCAACAATAATTTAAAAAAGATAAACTTTATGAAAAACGGGTCTATTTAAATAATTTATTTAAAGTACACTTACTTTATTAAACGTACATTAAACTATTTGTCTTTATTAAACGTGAAATCACAAATAACCGTAAATCAAAGGTTTGAAATCCAAAGTTATGGGTTGGGGCTCAGGCGCTTTTGTCTTCCCCGTGTTTCCATCAGTCTGGAGTCACCCCGAAACAGAAGAACTAACGTGCATTCATGTATCTAACACTATGTTTGTGACTGTGGCGTGTACGCACTGCATTTCATTTTACACTTTCATGTTTATTTAATAAAAACACAACACATGGTTCTATGCCAAAGTTTCGGTTCTGTTTATACTTGCATCATTAATATATGTATTTTGTGATCTTATGTGTACATTTATATTTATTCACTCACTTAATGTTGTTTTCTCTTCTTTTTTTTATAGTTTCAGCACTATTCGTTTATAAAACTGCACTTAGACCATCTTATATGATATAACCCACCAGTGTCATCAATTCTGTGCCAAAGAGAGGGCGTAACACTCTAATGGCTAGGGTTAGAAGACACTCAACAAGCATGTAATTTTGAAATGAAAATCGATGAATAAAGTATAACCTACCAATTCCTACCCCTTTAACTTTAAAAAAGTGCTTTTGTTGCTATTGCATAGATAGATAACTTATTTTATTAATAAATACCTCGATTTTTAAAACTCATTTTTGGAATCCGTATCCTACACTGAGGGTTCTGACAGCCATATATGACATACAATGGAAACTTAGATAATTGCTGGACTGAAGTTTCGTGTTTCTTTCGACTCCGTGGCTATATGAGAAATACAGAGTGGCATAAATGTAGGTATAGAGACAATCATCGATCAAGTATGACATTTTAACTTATTAAGATAATAAAATTATTTGGTTTGGTTTGTTCCGAGCTTAAGGTATAAATAAAAATAAATTAAGAGCAGATAAGGAAGAAACTAAGTCAATACTTGTGTGGATAATAATAAGTATATAAAATGTCACGACTGATCACTACGGGACTGTATACATACTTTTGGGCCACTCTGTAGACCTACAAGTCAAGGTGGAATTCAAATCACTGTAACACATTCATATTTTCCAAGGTTCTCCCACCGTGATCGAACCCGGGACCTCGGGTGTACTAACTACTAGGCTAGTGAGGTTGGCGACCAAAAGTTGTTTTAAATGAAGCTACGGGTAATGCCGGAACTGTATTGGTGAAGGATCTCGTGAAGTCAGTCACTAAAGTCAAGAGCTTCTCTGAGTTTGGCTAGGACGTAGATACTGGATCACATCAGATATAGAATCATATTTTCACCAAAAGTCATTAAGATTATTGAGAAACTACCCGGAAGAAGTAACTAACGGATTTTGCTCAAATAACCTATCAATAGCTTTGATGGGACTAGCGTTGTCCACGAAACGAGAAAAGACGAGACATTTTTTTCGTAACTAGATATGAGATTAGATAGCGCTCTTCCAGGAGTTGAGTTGAGTTGATTTCAGTTTAACGTCCCTTTTAGCAACGAGGCTATATGAAATTGGAACCTACTGATTAACATGGAATCATAACCACATGAGCTTCCTAAGAGAATTGAACCCGGGTCTCCCACGCCAAAAGCGCTTACGATAACCGCTTAGCCACGAAGAAGCAACGCTGTTTGGTGGATAATCTTTTTCCGGATAAACTTCTCCAGAAGAGACATCCCTTTCACGACATCTTTTGGAAACAAGACAGCCGAGACACTTGTTCTCATAAGCAATGCTAGATGTGACTACAATGAGCTGAGCAGGCACTGTCAAATTTAAAGGCTCTCGCTGGTCTCCTTAAACCTGTTCTGTGCTTCGAGCGGGTAGCTTAGTTTTAATGAAGTTAACTATGCATAGAATTTTAGTGGCTGTGGTTTACTCAACGATAACGAGAAGTGTACATACATAATTAAAGCTGAATTTAGAAAAAAAAATACTAGACTTTTTTTTTCGAAAAAGAGGTCCTAGAACATTGAAAGAAATGATGTTGTATTTTTGGTTCTCTCCCTTCTCTTTCGACTGATTCTAATCCATTGAATGGTTGGAGAGCCAGCCACTCGTCCACCAAGCAACAATACTAGGGATTTAAACAACTTCTCTAACTGTCCGATAACAATGCAATGGCACACTTTGTTTCTCTTCCTCAATTGACCATTTCCGTCAGCATGCGAGGTCATAAAGCGCTTGAGTCTGTCCACTCGTAGAGCTGGACGCATTGCTCTTCGCACGGCCTGCTAGCTTCACTTCTTTCTCCTACGAAACGAGGGCAATTAGTTCCATGAATAATGTGTAGCCGTGATGGGAAGTGGCACATCACGGTGTTTCCCGAAATCGAGAGAGGGGAGTTTTCTAAACCCCAGAAAAGGGCTCTGTAGAAAAATAAGAGACATACAGAGCCAATGAAATGGCAGCAGTCAATGTGTCTCACATATTGCAGAACCATTATGCGTTTATAGTGTATCTATAACGCTAGAGCAGGTTTATGATTAGAGATATTGTATTTCTTTTGTATATATATATATATATATATATATATATATATATATATATATATATATATATATATATATATATACATAATTTTTCTTTAAGTTACCATCTCTAACGTGAACACTTAGTAGCCCTAGTAGAACTAGTGGCTAGTGGATGCGCCTTTGGTGAACGGTATCTCGGGTATGATTCCCAAGAACATTGAAATTTAAGTGTATTGCGATAGCTCGGATTCTGCTGTATTTCGAACGGGCCTCGGAGTCTCAGTGGTGGAGCGTTCATCTCTGGTGCATGAGGTTCCTGGTACAATCGCAGCTCGCGTCACGTGAGTTTTGCGGTAGACACACACCGTGAGCGTGCGTGGGTTTTCTCGGGGTCCTCCCACTTGCTTCATTCCACCATTTCATTCATTTCTCATCATCATCGTCCTCTTTATCCTAGTAGGCATAAACGTTGGACGTAAAACTTAAAGATTTAATTTTATTTTCATTTTCTACTGTATATCGAGCGTTATACGTGGTTAGCAACACGCAAATTTTGACTTATTTTATTTTGAAAGCATTTTCTGTACTCACTTGTGTTCCAAAGTTTAATTCTCTTTCAGAAGTGTTATTATTCTTTTCTGTCAACTAAGGCCAACAGATATGAAGCATTTTGCACAATAATTTAATGTCTACATCCAAAAAGATGTTAGTTTTACTTCCTTAAAGAAATAAATGCTTTCCCATAATGTAAGCATTAGATCAATTGAATGGTAACTCCTGATATAAATAATTGAAGGCTTAAGCAACACTGATGGGAGATTTTCGAATAAAAACTTGTAAACATATAGCAGTGCAACTTACTAGATACAAGGCAATGTGTAAAATTATACGAAATCAAAGAAATTTCGCAATATATATATATATATATATATATATATATATATATATATATATATATATATATATATATATATATATATATATATATATATATATATATATATATATATATATATATATATATATATATATATATATTTGCAATTCTATTTTTTTCTTACAAGATATATCAATTAATTGCTATCCTTATGTGATAACAAATTATGTTTGTTGAATACGATCCCCTTTCCTTCTCCTTCCGTCTGATTTAGAGTTTACAAATTACTTGGTGGTAGAATAAATGCCTGACCTAAAAGGAACCGGATGTTCACATAAAGATTTTAATGAATAATGCTACTGAGAACGACATAATATCAAATTTTAAATAAACTTTATAAATTGATGTTATGTTACCAATCAGAAAATCTAAAGATGACTTCTAATAACATTTTCAAACTAAATTTCTTCAGTATTTTTTTTTTTTCAAAACTCTACTTATGGACGCTAGAATTAATTACTACTGAATTTCCTACCAAACTGGGTTGCACCATACACAATTCAGCATCTATTATAAAAACCATTGAATGCTACTCCTGATAAAACGGTGTCACATCAGAAAGGCCTGGATAAAAGGGTGAGGACAGAAGGGCCTTTTGATTCGTGCCCGTTTGTCGCAGGGCCCTTTAGCCTAAGCTATTATGACGGAGACCATTTGACTTGGACTCTTTTGATGCGGAGCTTATTTCAGTGGGACCCATTTGACTCGAGGCCGTTTAGACTCAGGTATTTCTGTTCTCGTCGTTTTGTCCGGGCCCTTTTGACATGGAATCGATAAAACGTACCTCCAGAACAGATCCTAGGTTAACTTCCAATTTATTTCCAATAAATGAAACGTAAATTTCATTATGCACTCTCCAGGGCGTATGGACTTCCCCACTAATTCAGTGAAATTGATATGAGAACTCCTTTCATCATGGTTACTCGGGGATTTCGGTATCATTTATTATAACAATGTAGCAAATACGACTATAATCTGAAAACGAGCATGAAACTACTTGTCAACTCCTTGCTTTCGTACAACGTCTAGGAACTATTTTAACACTATTTTTTTCTTTTTTTAAATTTTGAAACCTCTGACAATGTCAAAATTGTCCTTTTCGATCATTCTCTTGCAGAGCTACTTTTTACAAGTTCCTTCACCTTGATTTACCAGCCCATCAAGGCCAAGAGGAAGCTTCTACAACAGAGAATTCTAGGGAAAAATCGAATAAAAAGATTTTTTCTTTGATGAAAGGAGATGCCGGTAAATCAAAATCTGACACTTGAACCTAACTGCCTACCTGAACAGTTCTGGTTGGATAAGTGGAATTTGATGATGAACGTAAGAAAGAAAATATCCCCACCTAATAGTTTGGGGATCCAAATCTAACGAAATTATGATAGATTTCCATGATTTTTACCTACACTTGAAATTTCTATCTCCAACATAATTTTTGATATTCTAGAGGATTTTAC
Organism: Thermobia domestica; assembly: GCF_964235325.1. Classification (NCBI taxonomy): domain Eukaryota; kingdom Metazoa; phylum Arthropoda; class Insecta; order Zygentoma; family Lepismatidae; genus Thermobia; species Thermobia domestica. The sequence goes on from NC_137462.1 coordinate 275,903,843, forward strand.
AAATCAGTGAAAACATGAAAAATTACTGAAAATTCACTAAATATGTTTATATTTCAAACGAAACTACGTACGTGAAGAATATATTGCTGAAAAACCTATTTTACTATCATAACATACGATAACTAAACCAAAAAAAAAAAAAAACATATATGTTTCTTTCATATTAATTTCAATCCATTTCGTAATTCTTCCATCCGTGTAGATCACTTATAACCATATACAGGGTTTTAGTGTGTTCTGGGCCAAATTTTTCAGACGTGAGAAAACACTCTCCGTGACGAATTTTCTTACAATTTATGTTTCTTCTTCTTCTTTTTCTTCTTCGTTTATTCTGGATCTGCTCTATTGCACTACTTTTCTCTGAAGTACTAGTATTACAGTAAAACCATAATGAGACAATTCTTTTGGGATGTTTTAACTATACAAATGGACTTCACACTAAACTATAAGACAAAACAGATCACCAATATCTAGTTAGGAAACCTCTGGCGTGGGAGACGAGGATTCGGTTCCTGGCGATAGCTCATGGGTTCGGATCCCATGTTAAGCTGTACGTTCACGTCTCACATAGCTTCGCTGCTGAATGGGAAGCTAAACTGAAAATTAACTAAACTCAAATCAAGTTGGAAAGCACACCACTCCCAATTGTAACAACAGAAAAGTACCGTAGTAGGCCTATACAGCTAGACAGCGAAATCACTTTTGCCACACTTCTCCAAGAAATCAGTAAGAAATCAAGTCAGATTCAACGCACTCTTACTTCTATTCCAATCCTCATTCCTCTCCCATAAAACAAATCAGCACAAGTACGTAATGAGTATTTGCCCAATAATGTTATACCCCAACCCTGCGTGGCAACCCAGAGTTGGCGTGGGTCAATGAAAACTTGACCCACGGTCCACTGACCCACCACCCACGGTGACCCACAACCCACTGACCCACCACACACCGTGACCCACTCTGACCCACGACCCACCATGACCCACTACCCACTCTGGCCGACTGTGACCCACCATGACCCACCACCCACTCTGACCCACTATGACCCACCGTGACCTACTCTGACTCACCAAAATCCATCGTCATCAACTCTGAACACGATCCATGGCCTCTTCTTTACTGACTAAAGAGTTTACACCTGTAATAAAACAAGACTGTGAAATTGTCACTAATCGGAGTTTGAATTTCTACTGAATCGCTCAAGCACCACTCTGTTACAATAACGGTGGATCTGACATTTACGATATAAAATGGTAAAGTGTTTGTTAGTGAGGAAATTGAAATAGTTCGAGGTGGGGGGAAATTAGTGTGTGCCTAAAATATACTTGTACTAAAAGAGTATTCTTGCAAGTGTTAATTTCTGAACGCATTCCAAAAGAAACTTCTATTTGCAGGAAAATATCCCTGTACAACATGGAAAAGGTTATGGTTTCTCAGTTCACAGTATTTTTCTTACAAAAGACTTGAAAAATCAGTTTTTCATACTGTATAAAGGTGCTCTTGTACCCTATGTGAGAGCATCTCCAAAAAGTATGCTCATAATTGTAATTTGTGTAATCACTAAAACACCATGTTAAATTTAAGTCACAAATATGCATAATTACAATTATTATGAATATTTATTCAAAGTGGTTTACCTAAAGCAAAGAAGATACCTATTAAAAATTAGGTACAAAGTTGAATGACACAAATAAGCCATTAGTAATACAAGTATATATTTTCCATAACTCGTAATTTTCCACTTTAAAACAAATCTGAAATCGGGCTTATTTCCTGTTGGTAACTTTTTCGTGGTAAATCATCCGCAGCGGAATAATGTCTATCCTTCAGCCAAGAAATAACTAGCTCGTCTACTTTGAGCTTGTCTAGCAGTGGGCCATTAATATTGATGAACAATAAGTTAGATAATCTTTGAGCACTTACTCTATTTCTGATATGTCATCTGTAAATTCATAAGGGGAAATCCCGGTTCGCACTCTGTCATGGAAATTGATAATACTTCTACGCGATTTCTGCAACTTCTCATCGACAATCTGCTTGTTAGACTTAAGTCTGATAACGTTTTTTTTTTTTGGCCAGATTTGAAATACTCAGCAAGAAGTATCATCTTTCTATCACCATACAACATCTTTTCCATATCGACCACGTCAGTTGGTAATGTCGACTCATGGAGAACAGAAACTTCATCTACCACGCCTTCGATAAGGAATCTTGTGAATAAATTATCGATTAAAGCCTGATAAACTGATGATTTCTTATTTGTTTATAAATTTAATTTTTGTAATTACACATAAAGTTTTGATGTCATTACCAAGTTCCCTGCCCCGTCTAGAAAGCGAAAGGTAACGAGGTTCCTGGAAAGTGTTCAGAGGTGAATGGGAATTTCCCTTCTTCTTCCCCTTCAATTAAAGCACTGATGTTTGCCATGTCCCAAATTACGATGAATTTCAATTAAATTATCACAGTATAATTATTTCCTTGTTGAATTATCGATACTTTTCAGTGTAAAAAAGGATGAAATTTAAAAATTCCAAATCAAGGTAAGTAGACCAACGTAAAAGGGAAAAAAGTGTAAAATTTTCCATATAATTATGCGTACAATCCAAACTTAAAATTTCCGTGCAATTAAGCTTACAGTACAAATTTTATGCCTATTTTTCTTACAACTTTATGAGTTGATTGCCCTGTGCTGTAAGCGCTCCATATAATAAATGTAAGCTTCAGCAATTATTATAATAGAAAGCAATGGATATATGAAGCCAAGCACTGTATTTTTTGTTTCTGATTTTTTTCTTATATAACATCGATCGTTTTCGATCATTTTTACAAACCAACTCACTACAAATTCTCCATATATAGAAAGTGCCCCCCCCCCTCCAATAAAGAAGAATTTTTAAAAATGCTAGGATGTTTATTTTTAATAAAGAGTTTATACACTGAATTTCAGCTCCGTAAGTTAAACGGCTTGCTAGATACTCATTTTTTTTCGCAAAAATTCTTATTCTCATTACCTCCTTAGGATATTATGCATTATAATGAAAGCAATATAACATCCCTGTTTGGATTAAGGCCTAACTATATACCAAAAGTAATTTCATTTGACTTTGCAATTTGACCGTGATGATCAGGCACACATAGTTACATTCATTTTTTAAAAAATAATTTGTATATTACAGTGATTCAAAAATGTATTTTTTCCAGTAGTTAGCTCCTCTAAAAAGTCACAGGTCTCGAAGGCCAAGTAATAGTATAAGTCCTATTTCTATTATTACAATTAAAAATATCAATATACAAAAGTGCCTGAAGTTCTTTTTTCACTTGGTTAAATTTACTCACCTCAGGTAAGTAGACAGAAACAAATGGAAAAGGAAGGGAAATGAAGGTCTTGAAAGTAAAACGAAGACAAATTTACCAGTCTTCAAAAGATACTGTCTACAATGCAGTGAGCAGAATGTGTAGGCAGATCATACTGATTCGGTGGGTCGCAGTGGGTCACGGTGGGTGGTGAGTCACAGTGGGTCACATGCTGTTGACCCACGACCCACTGACCCACTCAGAAAACTTGACCCATTTGACCCACTGACCCACTCCAACATACAGCAAAGTGCCATTTCAAGCAAGTACGATTCATCCAGAACAGAGCAGCCAGGGCCATTACTGGATATTCCTCTGAAGCAAATTCATGAAGATCTGGAATTCTCATTCCTAGAAGACATCAGGACACAATGCTTAGCAGACTTGTGAAAAAGAATTTAATACTCCTCACATGCCTGCATTTCCAACATCGGAATCACCAGCGCCAGGAGAAAAACACACAGTATCCCCAAACTAACAGGACTACAGTGAACCGAGAATCCGGGGATGTGCGACAGTTGCAGTTTCTCAACACTTAATATGTTTATATACCCAACAAGAATATAAAACTCAAATGGAAAGCAAGGGTCATGGTCTGACACTTCATGCAAAGAGAATCCCAACAAGAAAACGTCTATGAGTCACCGTTCTTTCCACAAAATCAAGATAACTAATCTGAGACGTGTATTTTTCATGGTTATCATCTGGATAGAAAGGATAATAATTTTAGGAAAAGGTAAGAATAATCATAATAAAGGCAGAAGCTGAATTCTTGGTTATGTTATTATATCTCCCAGTTAAGTAGGATAGACCTCAATCCTGAAGATGAAATTCCTTTTGCAAAATACGTATTATTTAGATACTATTACAATATTATTACTATTAGAAACTATTTTTTTTTTCATATTTTATAATTTTGGAAGGATGTGATTTTTGACCAATATTCTACCGACGAAAGTTTTAAATTTATGTTATTTGACATATTTGCAATGTGAAAAATCTACTAGCAAAGGAACTTGGTGATGTGAAATTGTGGAATCAAAGAATTAAAAAGTAATATTTAAGAATTTAATGCTTTAAAGATCACATGAATACGAAAAGTTCTCAATTCAGGCCATCACTCTGTTTTACTGTTATTTTGTAATTTAATGTTGTCATCCTAAGTACTATTTTTGTTTTAGTAACAAAAACAGAGCCTATCACGTACTTTGTATTAGTTCAAAAATAATTTCGTTTGGGTTAGTTCAAACAAAGAAAATGGAAATTTCTGCTAAAAGGATAACGTGACAAATACCTTTAAATAATGAAATCTCTCAATTTAACGTTCCACGATTATGCCTTTTTGGTAAGGGATACAGATGATCAAAGTAAGTGACTTATGATGGAAAAATTGATGGAATAAGAAAAAATGAAATGAAATCTTTGAGTTTTACGTCCCACGGTTATGCCGATGAGGCTAAAGGAGACGGTGATGATGAGTAATGAATAAAATGGTGAAATGAAGAAAGTGGGAGGAAACAGGAGAACCCCGAGGAAACCCGGAAACGGGAGCACACGGTGTTTGTCCACCACAAAGTTCACTTGGCGGGAACTGGGATCGAACCCGAGACCCCAAGCACCAGTGGTTAACGCTCTACCACTAAGCCGATGGAATAAGATTGTGGAAGGAAATGGAAGTACGTCGAGAAAACCCACGGACATGATACTTCCCACCACAAATTTACTTGGGCTGGGATCGAACCATGGACCTCATGCACTAGAGATTAGTGCTGTAAAACTGAACTGCAATGGGAAGCCTTCTTTTATTTGGCTCTCCTTTTATCCGAATGCTACATTTTTCTAGGTGACACAAAAGGATGTAAATATAGTACAAATTTCTGAGCAAGTTGAAAATCAAGTTTGAAAAAAAATGTACAGTTACTACTAAATAAGGCTGGGAACTCGCTCAGGAAGACTCAGTCACAGTCAGTAGTTTTTAGCGACTGACAAACAGAAACTGAAACTTATCAGGAGTAGTACAGGGTGTCCGAGAAGTCCTTCCCTGATTACAGAAATTGATAACTCAGGCTAGAAATAAGATAGAAATATGAAACTGGTGTTGAATTGTTTACAAACTATAAAAGTTTTTGTTTGTGTTAGGTTTGTTCTGTTTTACCAAGTCTCAATTTTTTTGAAGTTGGCCCGTGATATTGGTCGTGATGGATTCCTGGGCGATGGATTGGTCGTGATGGACCAACAGTTTGGCCTCCACGCTCTCCTGACATAACCCCATTAGACTTCTTTTTATGGGGTTATGTCAAGGATGAGGTCTACCGAACACGTGTACCAGATCTTGAAACCCTGCAGCAACGAATAACCGCAGTCGTTGCATCGATCCTTCCAGTGATGTTGGCTAATGTGTAGATGGAAATTGAATAACGCCTAGATGTGCTACGTACTACCAAGGGTGCTCATGTGGAAGTGTACTGATGTGACCAAAACTTTTATAGTTTGTAAACAATTTAACACCAATTTCATATTTCTATCTTATTTCTAGCCTGAGTTATCAATTTCTGTAATCAGGGAAGGACTTCTCGGACACCCTGTATTTTCTACAATACCTATGAACAAATAGAAACTAGAACAGATATCTTCTTGTCTTGCGTCCTATCTATTCGCTGTCTTTAGTATATTTCAAAACGGAAAATCTTAGTCTAAATTCACTACGGTTAGCGAAGAAGCTTTTGATGCAGCTACCAGACGTGTAATCAGTCGTTCTTTCAGAAAAATGTCCGGGGAGGCACGTAGTATTGCGGAGGAACTTCTGGTACTATTTTATTTATTATTATATTATAGACGTATTATTTTGTTCTCGTCGGGGGGGGAGCACTCTCAGAGCTAAGGGAGAGCAGTGCCCCCCAAGAAACATGTCTGGAAGAAACACTGCGTGTAACTAATCTACGATCTAAGTTTGATCTTAGTTTTGCGTTAAATTGTTTCATTATATTAATAAATAACCTATTACTCAGTCTCTGGAAATGGTATATGTTAGTCTTCGTAAATTAAATTTCCTGTATTCAAGTTAACAAATGACTTTTGTAACTTTCATGAGATTCCAAACAGATTAATAAATTTCGTTTCACTATTTATAGAAGATTATCTCGTAATCACAAACTACCTAAGTGATTTTGTAGTAGTGACAGGTGAGAATATTACTGTAATGTTTACATGAATCACAAACAAAAGTCCGAGTAGGAATTTTTTTTCTGCGAGCTCTCACGTCGAAAATGACCTGAAACAAGATGTGCTGTCGCCATTATTATTCAATTTTGTGCTAGAGTACGGTATAAAGAAAATCAAAGATAGCAACCAGGGCCTAGAGGTGAATGGTATTCATCAGGCTATAGTAATGACGTAAATTTAATAGGGGATGATAGGAGAACAATAGGAAGTAATGCTTGTTAAACGCTTGCAGGCACATAAGTTTAGAAGAAAATGCAGAGAAAACTAAATAAATGGAAGTTCATCGGGATCGTAATACTGCAAATTATGGATGCGTTAAAACATCAAATAATACTTTCGACAAAGTGGGTATTGTTAAATACCTAGGATTAATATTGACATACCAAAACTATATTCACGAAGAAATTAAATGTCGACTAAAAGCAGGGAATTCGCGTTACTATTCAGCTCAAAATATTTTGTCGTCGCGAATCCTATGGTGGAACTTGAAGCTTAAAATATACAAAACGATAATTATGCCTGTTGTTCTGTATGGTTGCGAAACATGGTCGCTTACTCTGAGGGAAGAACGTATACTGAAAGTATATGAAAACAGGATCCTGAGACGAATATTCTGACCCAAAAGAAGCGGAAATGGGAAATGCGGAAACTTCATAACGAGGAACTGCATAATTTATACCGTTGACCAAACATTGTTAAGGTCATCAAGTCTAGGTGGCTCAGGTGGGTACTTCATGTAGCCAGAATGGAATGTTTTCAAAGTTTTAACCGAAAGTCCAATCGAAGAACGACTATTAGGAAGATATAGGCGCAAATGGGAGGACAATATTAAGATGGATCTCGCAGAAATAGGAATACAAAGTAGAAATCGAATCGAGTTGGATAGGAATAGAAGTCAATGGGGAGCTTTTGTGAACGGTTGCTAATCTTCGGGTTCCATAGGCCATAGAATTAGTTAGTTAGACAGGTGAGAATATTGTATTTCGTTAAAATCATCTAATTTTTTATTTCTTTGAATATTACTCATATCAGTGATCCAAACACGTTGATGCTAGTGGTCTACTAATCCACGCTTAATTGCATGCATGGAGAACATGCCCGCGACCGTTCGGTCTATTTGATGGACGGGTACCGCGAGAATGTAACGCACCCCGCCCGTGGTTGCTCATGCTTGGACAAAATGTCCTCGTGCACAAGTGCACCGCCAAGATTTGTCCCTTAATCTTGACACCTAAGCATGTAACCCCCATTCTCTGAGGGAGTGGGATACGCCCACTGCGCAGCCAGACCAAAGTCCTGAGTGCCTACCAGTTGACCTACTGGTGGAGGCGGTCCTGCTAGTGAGTCAGGCCCTATCATACTTTGTAGGCATGGTGCCCGAGCGCTATAAGGCGAGCTCACCTCCCGCACATGTTCACCGTTACCCAGGTTCTTGGGATTAGTTCCCATATGCTACCGAATCCCACGGTATGACCACAACCCGGCAGAGTCCAACCCAATCCGGGAACCCAAGGCAATGCCCGAGGAGGCTCGTGTTCCGGCCCTACCTACCTCTATCGTTCAACTGGCAACCGCCGTGTGTAGAGGTACCACATACACGTCGAGATGCTGTGCATCTCATCCCGGATCCAATGGTACGTGTAAGTCACCATTTGAGTTTGGAACCAGCCCATTTCCTGCAGGGTTACCTCCCTTCCGCGGAATTAGTACCGTTGCCCAGATATCTGGGATTGGACCTTTCCCGTTTCCGTTTGGTCCTCCTGGCAGGCAGGAATCCGACTCTCCCCTCCCGGTAGGATCGTCCAAGCAATACGGGACTACCTCTCTTTTACGTGTTGAGGTACCACGTACACGCTGAGAAACTGAGTATCTCTTCCCGGACCCAACAGCACGTGTAGGTCGCCGTTTGGGAGAAGGGCCGTGGCCAGAGAATAAGCAAATTCACCCAATTCAAACAAAATATTTCTTTTAATACATATTTTTTAAAATGTGAAGCTACATTAGCTGAAACACTCAGTACGCCTATAATATTACGTTTGACTTCCTCTGAATGACAACAGCAAACAAGAAGAGTTTTTTTTTTTTTTTTTTTTTTTTTTTTACATTGTTATTCACATTTTTGTTGAGGAAAGATAATTTGCTGTTGCTGATGTTAATATTACGTTTGTTAATAACTTGTGTAACTGCAGCTGTTAACGTAAGAAAAGAATTAAGTCTACAGGAAAAATCCATTCTATGTCATTTGATAAATTCTGAGATGTGTGACAGCTGCCATTGTCATTAAGAAATTATACCTTTGTGTATATAACGTGTTAGTAGTTGTAAGAAAAGTTTTTCAACCCATGATTTCTTTGACGATTTTGATGACAATAAAAGTCTATTGTAAGAACTCATATCAGAGATTGAAGCGGATATTTCTTGATTTCCTACAACCTTAGTTTTTGCTCTTTCTTTTTTTTAATCTAAGGAAATATTTGTTAACTGCTGTATGGTAGTTAGAATTAGTGGGTCTTTCGGTTGATTGAAGTCAGAAGATAATCGCTTCGTGCTTCTTTTTTGATGACAGAATCGCGTGCGGTCTTTTAAAGTCGGTTGGAAAGCAGGAGTCAAATCGCTTTCTTTTCAACATTTCATATCTTATCTGCTGTGCTTCTGCCATAATTTTATGTTAACGTGTATTTACAAAAGTCTTCTGTTAACGTTCTATTCAACCGACCTTTATGCTTGTTGTCATAGTTCGTATCAGTTTTCAATTTTAGAATACTTTACATACAATGGAAATTCCTGACAAAGTAATATTTTAGGCTGAAATAAATAAATGCAATTACAAATTTTGTTTTTCGTTTCATGTACTGTAACGTTACCCGCTAGACGACAAATTTATTTTCTCGTCTCCAGAACGTAGAAAACGAGACGATTTCTTTAAATATTTGATTTAAGTTTAGCGACCCTTTTAGCAGTGAGGCTATATGAGACGCAAACCTGCAGCTTAATGTGGAATCCGAACCGCATGAGCTCCCGCCGGGAATCGAACCGGACTCTCCCAAACCAAATAAAATGAAAATGTCTTTATTGAAGCGGGCGAGGTTCAGCCATAGCTGCGCTACCACTTAACCCTTCAGCATACGCTAACTGCTCAGCCATGAAGGAGCTCGAAAATGGGACGAAAATCGAGATAAGAAATATATTTACAATTCGAGGCAACACGAGAAGCATGACAATTCTCGACTTGTTTTCGAAAATACGAAATTTTCAGTTTAACGTTCCACGATTATGCCCGTTAGGCTAAGGGATACGAAGATTAAGGTAAATGAATGACTTGGCTTGACTTAATTTTGAGTTTAATGTCCCTTTCAGCAGCGAGGCTATATGAGACGTGGACCTACTGATTAATGTGGAATCCGAACCACATGAGATCCCGCCGGGAATCGAACCCGGGTTTCCCACGCAAAAGACGCGTATGCTAACCATTTAGGTAAATGAACGATAATGGAATAATTGGTGAAATGGTAATGTGGAAGAAAACTAGAGCATTCTGAGAAAATCTATTGACATGACGTTATTCATCACAAACTTACTTGGCCGGAGAAGGAACCACGGAATCCCCGGACATCAGAGGTAAGCGCTCTTCCACTGAACCACCGTGCCCCCGACTTGTTTTCGAGATTTCTGCCCTTTCTTTCACCAATAAAGCTATCAAAAATTATTTTCACCGAGATTAACATGAGTATTATAACCATAAACAAATTGATAGTTACTAGTTGCGTTTTTTTTAAAAAAAAAAAAAAGACAAAATAAACCAAGTTCTTTTTAACACTATTTGGCATACTGTCCACATTGAAAGACACAACTCATGTAATGTATTGTATTACAAAGAGGAAAACCGAAAAGCTAACAGTGTAATATTTTGACATAAAGAAGTATTACTGAGAACAGAAGACAAGAAATTCAACGCATTCACTCTATAAAAACGATAAATCTTTGCAAATTTGGAAGATCAATGACTCCACGTGATGTGGTATCGTCTTGGCTGAAATATTCAGTGACAGAAGCAACGTCTACTGCTTTTTGTGTGTGTTGTTATTACATTCACTGGCTGAGACAAAGAAACACACGTACCACCAGTTCCTTTCGTGGACACACTTCCCGTGTTATGTCAGTAGGCTATATTGGCTGTTGCTTTACTTTCCATTGTCAAGGTCACTACACACTCAAGTACTGTAGGTTCAATAAGTTGCATAGAGGGCGTTTTGTTGTTAAAACGATACGTCAAGAACCAATACGTAAGAAGACGTCAAAAATCACAGTAATTTGCTTCTGCAGGAGCAGCATAGCAAAGGTAATTAATTATCATCGTCGTTTGTGACTTCAACTGCACTTTTAATAACATATCGTGTCAAAGTTATCAGTTTTATGAACACCTTTCGTTGTAAAAGTAGTACTACTGTTTAATGATTCTGAATTTTTGTCCGCTACGGTATACGTTGTATGCCAGATGTTTGGGCAATAATACCTAGGTACGATATTTGTAAGGGCAGAAGCGGTTCGCAAGATATGAAGGGAGTGGGAGGAAAAACTCTGTAAATGGAATATCAGATGTTTTGGACATTTCAGATTATTTATTTATTTTTGTCACATTCATTAATTCTGTGATTAAAGGATCGCCCAAAAAAAGAACATACGAAAGCTGTCTTCCATATAACAGTTGCAGGTGAGTAATTATATTTATCGTACTTTTTTTGTAAATATATATAACTTATAGTGAACCTTGTAAACAATTAGACCTACTGATAGCCAACGTTCATAGTTCCAAGTAGGGGGCGCGGTGGTTCAGTGGTAAAGCGTTCACCTCTGGTGCTTGGGGTCCCGCGTTCGATCCGAGCCCCCGGCAAGTGAACTTTGTGGTGGACAAACACCGTGCTCGTGGGTTTTCTCGGGGTTCTCCCGTTTCCTCCCGTACTTTCTTCATTTCACTCGTCTCTCATCATCACCGTCTCCTTTAGCCTAACCGGCATAACCGTGAGACGTAAAACTCAAAGATTTCATAGTTCCGAGTACACTGAATGATGAATTGCGGAACATTGAATTCATTATTTCAATTGATGTTCTGGGATTTTTACTCAGTATTGTCGCAACTGTTAACTTTGATTCCCAGTAGGCCTAATAGTTCACAACGATTCACCGACTCCGTAGTCTGCGACAGATTAGGGAAAGATACTAAATGCCATCTCACAGTTCATTTACCCAAGAAACAGAAATCTTATGAGAAAACAGGGCAGGTTCTAGAACACAGGTCCCCCTTTCTATTTAGCTGTAATAAAGACAGAAAACAATGTGCCCTGCGGGGCTCTAACCCGCCTTCACTCACTGACGCTCGCTTGGTAGTAGTAAACTTTATACAGAAAAGAAACAACCTAGGTACGTACTATTCTATGTGGGGGACATGTGTTCTAGAACCTTCCCAGAAAACAGGCTCTACCACGAGAACCTGGTTTTGAGGATTGATTGGTTGATTTCAATCTTAGTGTCCCGTTGAACACTGATTTTACGTGAGATCCACAACATAAGTTTCCACCGACACTGCCGTGTGGGATTTAGAGATTAACTACAGTAGCTATATGATACATGACTCTTATAGGCCTGCTGGTACCTTACAACCATTGGGTCAATTTCTCGGTTTCTTTCTTTCGGGGATATTTGCCGTGATTCAATTTCAGCAGCGTTGTTACAGATTTTGATTGGGAAGGGCAAGATTACCATCGACATGAGTTTCACGATAGTTATTAGTACATTAGTATTAATACTTTAAAAAGTATTTATTTCCCAAACTCAAAGGGGAAACAATTGCTCCCCTCCCCTTCCCAAATGACGATCCTGGTCAGTCTATACAGACAGAAGTATCATAATCCTAGGCAGTGGCGTATTTACGATTTTGTTTCGGAAGGGGCTTTGCTAACTTTCGGGGGAGGGCTTTGCCTGGAAATGTGAAAATTCTGCAAGATATTTCATTTACTTTACTATACTAAGTAAGATTTCGGGGGGGGCTTAAGCCCGGAAGCCACCCCCCTAAATACGCCACTGATCCTGGGTATTTTGCCATTATTGGCAAGTCGCTTGCCACAACTGACAAGCTTTCATGTTCCACGGTCTTCCGATAACCTCTTCGTCTTCGCGTACGTTTTTTTTATCTTTTTATATCCATCAATTGTAGTCTCCTTCATCCCCTTCCTCTCTATCCTGCTACCATACCTTCTAATCCCTCATGATATAGTTCCTTCATAGTCAATGTCCCAACCATTTGCTCTTCTTAGGGTAAAATAGATGATAGGAAAGCGTGGGAAAATTTACTTGTATGAATAGATTTAAAAAAAAGACCTAGAATCTAGAAAACGAAACCATTATCTATCATGATTACTGACATGTTGAAGAATTTACTCTGTAATTATAAGTATAAAATATACTTAGGGTTATGTGCTTGTTAGTGGGATCTTTTTTCAGCTTCGAATTAATTTTGTTTAGATCGCATTGTCGCTTGTGTTGTTCTCTGTAGTACACCTAGACTGAAAGTCGGCATACGTTTTCTTTCTGGCTAGCGTAGGCTAGGGGTGTTCGATAAGGCTGAGGACCTATCGAACTTCGGGAGTGAAAATTTTCGAGTTGTCATCGGTTACTCGAAACCGTTCGAGTATTTGATATTATCGAAATTTCGAGTATTATCGAAGTTTCGGGTATTATCGAAATTTCGAGTGTTATCGAAGTTTCGGGTATTATCGAAATTTCGAGTATTATCGAAGTTTCGGGTATTATCGAAGTTTCGGGTATTATCGAAATTTCGAGTATTATCGAAGTTTCGGGTATTATCGAAATTTCGAGTATTATCGAAGCTTCGAGTATTATCGAAGTTTCGGGCATTATCGAAATTTCGAGTATTATCGAAGTTTCGGGTATTATCGAAAGTTCGAGTATTATCAAAGTTTTGGGTATTATCGACATTTCGAGTATTATCGAAAGTAGTGATGGACACTTCGGTTCCTTCACCTCTCCAATGATTTCTTCTTGCAGTCAAACTAATCAAACAACATTTTTCATCTGATAAGTTATTGCAAAGTTGTATTTGTCGAAATCATATGTAAAATTATTTTTCTGCCTGACCCGTTATTGGCGCAATCGGCAAAGTTACTATTAGTAAACTAATGGTGACTTGGGTTCCATTCCATTCGGGTGTTGCATGTTTTCTCTTCCTCTTTCTTTCTTCTGACAGACTGCTTAAACCTTGTACAGATCTGTGGGGGGAAAAAACTTTTTCTTCACTTCATTGCTAAGGAGAGGTTTTAATATGAACACCCTGCATATATGTAATACATATTATATACAGCTATGATAACCTCGAATGCATTGTTTCTTCCGAACACTCCGATAACCCCGAACTTTTCAAAATATTCAAGCGACTCGACAAATGCGATCATATTGATATATTGATGCTTTCAAACAATTTGAGACTCTCGAACAGTTCGAGTGTCTCGAAGTTGTCTAATGTTTCTTACATTTCGAGTGCCTCAAACACTTCGAGAGTCTCGAACATTTCGGGAGTCTCGATCATTTCGAGAATCTCGAACATTTCAAGAGTCTCGAACATTTCGAGAGTCTCAATCATTTCGGGAGTCTCGAAAGTTCGATAATTCGATAAAATTAAAATTCTTTATCGATGAAACGGTTTTGAAATTTTATCGAATTGTTATCGATTATTCGATTATCGGAACAGCCCTAGCGTAGGCGCCTGTGGTGTACGGATTGAATTCTCGATGGGAGCCCAATGTGGTTCGGATTCCACGTTAAGCTGTAGGTCCACGTCTCATATAGCCTCGCTGCTGAAGGGGACGCATAACTAAAAATCAAATTAGGTCAAATGAAAGTCGGCATATTATGATAGCAGTACATTTGATATTCTTTAGGTACTCTAATTTACTCTATCACATAGGTTTAAGTTGCATCGTTAATATTCACATTTTCCAACATAACATTACAACACACGCGAAACAAAATACAGAAAGTAATAAAAAAAAGTCTCGATGCTGTCAAATCAACCAGTCAGTCATGTTTCTACAATGATAAATTTTCAGATTTTTTTTTTTTTTTTATATCATATAGCATTTTCTGCTTTGTCAGCATTGTGATCTTTCGAAAACGTTTCCTTTAGTTTCTTTTATTTCAATGTAATAGAAGTATTATTGCAATCGAGACGAGACTAGACGAGAAATAAAGTCTAATCTTAATTTTTGAAGATTTCTTTCTCGTCTAGTTTGGATTCCAGACAAACTTCTCTGCTCTCTTCTTGAGCTTTTTTCTCGCTTCATTTGGTAAATTTCTGTACAAAATTTATGCTGTAATTTAGTTTTCATTTACAATCCTTGAGCGTCACGAGAGGTTCATGAAAGGAAATATAACAATATTCAAATCCAATATTTATTATTGAAGTTGATTGTATTATGACTTGTTATTTTTGCACATTGTTGAATGCTTTTGATTGTACTCGCACATTTACTCTGTCAATTAATAGGTTTCATGCTAGTTCAAACCTTGCTCCCGCCAAGTGAACTTTGTGGTGGACAAACACCGTGTGCGTGGGTTTTCTCGGGGTTCTCCCGTTTCCTCCCACTTTCTTCATTCCACCATTTCATTCATCACTCATCATCACCGTCTCTTTTAGCCTAACCGGCACAAACGTGGGACGTAAAACTCAAAGATTTCATTTCAGCTTTCATGCTATGAAATATGTACCCACAAAAATAGTGTTTAAAATGAAAGAGTTGGTGATTAGTGTTGGTCAGAAGACTTCACGGACTTTTCGTCTTGTCCCAAACTTGAAAATGTATCTGTCGTCTCGTTTCAGATATGAAAAGGGGCGCTGTGGCTCAGTGGTAGAGCGTTCACCTTCGGTGCTTGGGGTCCCTGGTTCGATCCCAGCTCGCGCCGTGTAGACTTTGTGGTGGACAAACACCGTACTCGTGGGTTTTCATGGGGGTTCCACCGTTTCCTCCTACTTTCTTCATTCCACCATTATCTTCACCGTCTCCTTTAGCCTAACCGGAATATGCGTGGGACGCAAAACTTAAAAATTTCATGTCATTTTTCCCAAGACGAGAACCGAGCCGACACGAGAAATTCCTTGTTTCGTGGCCAACGCCAAAACACAAGAAAATTATAATCACTAAGATGCAATCTTGTATGTTTGAATATGCCTTAAGACTGGGCAGTGGCGTATCTAAAAGGGTTTTGACCTCATCTCTACAAAAATTGTGGAAAAATGAAATGAAATATTTCAGTTTAGCGTCCCACGCACATGCCCTTTTGGCTAAAGAAGACAATGATTAAGGCAAGTGCATGATGATGGAAGAATTGGTGGGAGGAAAGAGGAGTGCCCCGAGAAAACCCACGGACACGATATTGTCCACCACAAACTAACTTGTCCGCGGATCGAACCAGGGACAGCACGTACTAAAGTCCCTAGCACTGAGCCACCGTGCTCCTTACCACCATGGAAAAATAAAGTTCAGGATATTATAATATAATTACAAAGATTTGCGTGACCTGAAGCAATATATACTCGATTGCTTTAACCCCTCTTGATGAAATACTGTGAGAGCCACTGAGAGTGGGCGAGAATGTATATACATAACATATTACAGTATTTAATTTGCCCTGCATAATTGGAAAACCTAATATTTTCGAATTATTGGAAGGAAATGGCTAATTGTAGGATTATGTGATTATATGAAGTTGAAAATTATTCTTTTTTTTTCTTCGTTACCAAAATACATGAAATTTACTTTACATAACCATTAATTTTGTTCTCTTGATACAATAGTAGATTTTGCTCTCCGAGATAAACAAGATTCCGTGGAGAATGAAAGGGGAAATGTAGGTAATTTTAAAACTATTGGTAGCAATCTGTCAATTTTGATTTCTGCATATTGTTCACATGTGAGGAACGCTCTACTGTCGTTTGAATAGCAAATGAATGTTATTAGTTAATGCCAACTAAATGGTTTCTGTGTTGTAACCTCCTCCTCAACCCATTGTGACAATTGGTCGGAAACATTCCGCTGATGGCTCTCCGTTTTTAGTTCAGAGTTTGATTGCTTCCGCTTGTCGTTGGTTATTCCCATTTATTAATTCGCTCCCCACTCTCCTCTCCGTTACCAGGGCATGTGTTCCCTGCAGCACAGGAAAAGAAATTATATGTATCTCTTCCCACATGTGTTTTATTACACGCACTTCATTCTTTAATTACTAGAAAAGCAAACAGTAGGGACACGTATTAATAAAAAAAAAAAAAAAGAGTACGTATTTGAAATTGTTAACCGTTTTTCCATATTAGTGATTTTTCATGTATTTTTACGTACCAATTCTTCTACCGCTGAACATTTTGGTTCATGGTACATTACGTTTTGGTATCTATTTCGGCACATATGTGAGTTTCGTTATTAGATTTATTTTGGTCGTACTTCTAATTTTTTTTTAAAAAATAAGTATCAATGTGATGGTTCACTGAGTTCTATCATTATTACATTTCGGTTGAGGGTAAAGCAGAAATGTTAACGTTTCACATTAAACATTACTCCACGTCAATATAATGAGCCTTATGCAGAGCCATTCTGACGTATGATTAGTGCCATGCTAAAGAGTTCGACTAACATGTTTCCTCCAGTAGTCAGGTCTTTAGTATGACTACTCATACGTCAAATCGACTCTGTATAAGGAGAAATATGTTTAAAATAGTTTGTCTTCTAATTGTCATCAAATTTATACATATATATATATATATATATATATATATATATATATATATATATATATATATATATATATATATATATATATATATATAGGGTGTTTCAAAACAACACCGACAACGTTTGGGAGGTGATTCCTGACACCAAGATAAGACAAAAAGTATAGACCAACCTAAGTGCACAAATGCTTCGTTTCGGAGTTACAGGCCGTCGAAAACATGAAAAATTAACTTTAAAGGTCCATACCTCCAAACCTATGGGACCTACCGTTGTAGGGTCAAGAATTCACTTAGGAACAAGTATGTGCCCAATCTAAATATCCATGTTTCAGAATTCTGCGATACTTCCACAACAATTTTTATAGATAAATTATATACCAGTAGCCAAACTCTTTTTATAAAACTTGCTCGTGAGTACCCTAGGATTCTGAAACATGCATTTTTGGATATCGCATATATTAGTTTCTAAGTGAAGTCTTGACCCGACTATGGTAGGCCCCATAGTTTCGTAACTATGGACCTTTAAAGTTCATTTTTTCATGCTTTCGGCAGCCTATAACTCCGAAACGAAGCATTTGTGCACCCAGGTAGGTCTATACTTTTTGTCTTATCTTTGTGTCAGGAATCACCTCTCAAACGTTCTCGATGTTGTTTTGAAACACCCTGTATACGAGGAGGATGATTCAGAAAGTAATGCCTCCAAGGTGATATCATTTTTTGTGTTTGGTAGATAGCACTGATACAGGTATCAGTAGAAAGCTTGCAATGCCAGCTACAAATGGTGGCATCATTTTCCAACATAGTCTCCATTACGGGCAACACACTTGCGCCAACGCGGAACAAGATTTCTCATGCCGTCGGTGAAGAATTGTGGTGGCTGCCGGGGAAACCATTGCCAAATTACTGCTTCCATCTCCTCGTCACAAGAGTAGCGTTGGCTCTTAAGGCGATTCTTAAGTTTGAGAAAGAGCCAAAAGTCGTAAGAAAGTTCCTGGGCACATGACCTTCCGCAGTCAGAAATTTAATGACAGCCCTGTTTCAACAGGACATCAGCATAGATGCCATGGATTGCTCCATTATTTTGAAACGAGAAGAGATAGGAAGACGAAACAAGTGGCATTCTATAGTTGAAATACCAGTGCAGTAATAGTAAACAGTTCACAGTGTTTGTAGTAATATTAGCTAAGTAGTGGGCTTCGAGGTATTACTTTCCAAATCACCCTCGTATATGACATTACATGTATATATGAATTACATGAAAGTAAACAGTAAACAAAAGCAGTTAAAAGTAATACCAGCATTTCCCTAGAATTCCTTTTCATGTAGGAAATACCATCAACATCTGTATTATTTTTATTTCCTTCTTTTCTCTGTTTGATTTGTAAACTACATCATTCGATCACTAAGTTCCGGGACTACTTTGAAATAATATACGTAACTATGCCAGAAACATTTATTACCATGGGGACGCGGTGGCTCAGTGGTAGAGCGTTCACCTCCGGTGCTTGGGGTCCCTGGTTCGATCCCAGCTCGCACCGTGTGGACTTCGTGGTGGAAAAACACCATGCTCGTGGGTTTTCTCGGGATTCTCCCGTTTCCTTCCACTTTCTTCATTCATTCATTTCTCATAATCATCGTCTCCTTTAGCCTAACCGGCATAACCGTGGGACGTAAAACTGAAAGATTTAATTTCATTTTCATTTATTACCATCTCACTTTTCCACGTACAATCATGTCCAAAATTATTGTCGCATGTCTATCAATATGTTGTAGGAATATAATTTGATAACGAATTCGCCCGGTATTTCTTATGATGTTAGTATGTGTAAAATCTGTAAAGACATGCATGTGGCAAATTTCATGTCTAAAGAGCAGTAAATAAGAACAATAAAACGAAAATAAAACTTTCTTGTCCATTTAGCAACATTTTGTTTTACTCATTCTAATTTTAGTATTTATAATTCTTTTCCTATGAAATTTACCACAAATATACACTCCCCGATTCTACACATACTATCAACATTAAAAGTACCTGCAAAATCATTATCAACTTATATTCTTACAAGACGACAGTTATAGATATACGTCAATAATTTTGGACATGAGTGTACATCCCTACCTTCGTCACACACTTTGAAGACCGGTTGTAGAGGCACTGGAACGCTCTGGAATATTCGTCCACTAGAGTACTGATCAACACCACCGTTACATTTGCTTGAATCGATATACATCCTGAACCCCGTCTCCCATGAAAGCAGACCCGACCTTACCTATCTATTGAAATTGGAAGTGATAATAAATATTGAATTCCCGAAGTTTGAAACTTTAAATATCTTGTTAACGAGGTGGTACAAATGAACGAAGAAACACGAAAAACCCTAAAACAAACCGCACTATTAGTTCGTTACGTTGATGACATCCTGGATGCTTTAATATACAAGTTGGAAGATGGCAAATTAGGACATTCAGTATACAAAAAATAAACACACACACAATGTCAGTTCACACCATCATGCAGCTCAGAAACAAGCAGTTGTATTGACACTTATCCATAAGGCTCTTAGGATCTCTCATAAAGTACGTCAATACGGAAATTTGCATTGTCAAACAAACGCTCCAAACAAACTCTGGACCAGAACAACGTTTACAGTGCAAGACATCAATACAACTTTTAACAAACATACTCGAAAATCAGTGCAGGATGTCAAGAAGAGTAATTGCATGGAACTGGGAAAATAAATAAAACCAAAACAAAAGCCTTAGCATATAATCGAAAGATAAGCAAAAGAATTATAAAAAATACTGAAGAAATACAACATTAAACCAGTGTACAAGCCTATCAGCAGAATACAGAATATACTTGGGGGGTAACCAAGAAAGTTCTGACGCTTTTTGTGGAGGTCTTTGCTCAATTGGTCCTCACACTGTGAGTTGAATGCGAATGGAGATGAGGCGAAGGTCAGTTGGTGTGAGAATATCCAACACACTACCTGCTTGTGGCAGTTCAGTTACATCGTGAACTTGCAGAACGACAGAATGAATATGTGACCTCCATATAGCGTCATAAGGTTTTGAATGCTATACGAGTTCACGGGATGACTTGGGACACCATTCTATGCCTTGGATGAGAAAAACACTATTGTATCCGCAATACTCACAGGACATTGCACCGTCCGATTATCACCTGTTCCATTCCTTGGACAATCACCATAGAAGACGACAGTTCAGATCCCTAGTAGAGGTGCAAAATGCACTTGATACCTTCCTCGCTTCATGGCCCACCAAGTTCTACCGCGATGGATTCGATGGCCTACCAGAACGTTGATAGAAGGTCGTCGGTGCTGGTGTGGACAATTTTTGATCTTCCAGGTATGTCTTACGTAATGTATCGATGTTCGAAAGTAATGGGTAAAAAAGCGATAGAATTTTCTTGGTTACCTTTATAGATTGCCTTGAGTGTACAAACTCAATTGTGAATGCGACAATTGGGGAAACAGGAAAAACCATAGAAACCAGAATTAACACGTTTCTTACTTAAAGAAACGTGAAATTCAAAGATCCATTGTGGCTGAACATTCCATCCAACAGGGATACCAAATGCACTTCGACAATACGAAGGTACTCCGTAATTGAAGCAAATGTCATGAAAAGAATTAAAGAAGCTATTGAAATTAGAAAGCATCCCAACAACAACAGAGAAATGTGATATAAATTAAGGTCTGTCTGGAATATTCTTCTGAAGGCCAGAATACCGATAGCTAATCAGGTGACACAGCAAATATTAGCCTGTGATTGCCGATATGGCTAGCCAATCAGAGTGCAGCAAACAGTGGTGATAATATATAAATATCAGTATCCAGTTTTCTAACCTCATACTGACTCTGGGAAAGCTGGCAATAAGATCATCAGAACGATCACCGGTTTAGAAATAAAAATATACGACGCATTGCGTCTAAACCATGTGGATTCTCGTCGTGAAAGCTTAAAACAACTTTATTGTTTGAGGAGAATTGTCTTATTAAGAACATGATAGAAAGTATAAAGAAAGTAAGAAGAGGAAGGGTCAAAAATGGTACGATTAAAATTGTACAATGAAGACATTAAAATGGATAATTCCTAAGTAAAGACAAAGTGGTTTGTTGAGGACAATGTAGGGGTTATTTACTTGTTAAATGAGATTGACAGATAGTTACTACTTTGTACTAATTTGTAGACACTGAGAAGAGGATCAAAGTTAATGATTACCTTTATTTTGAACTTTGGTTTATAAAACAAGACGACAATGATACGTAATTATGATATTATGATAAGAAAGATATGTATTTTGCGGTCAACGCCATACAAAAGGAATCCGAGTCGTGTACAAAGGATGTTCAATAAATTTTCCACAGATGGGTATAATATTGCCATTAATTGTCATATGATGATGAAATTTTAGATGAACATACTTTGGTCCTTTGGCTTTAGTTGATTCCTATTGTTCACAGTTAAACCACAATAAACAATGAAGTAGAGATCTGGAAACGACAACGGTCAGTAATGGAATTCCTGTTCAAAACCGGTGATGAAATAGTCACATCAATTCATAGGAAGTTTCTTCTAGTTTATCGTGATCACACAATCGACTACGCCAGTGCCCAATGTTGGTTGCAGCTGTTTAAAAAACCTAGACTTCCTAGATCAGGCCACAAAATTATGACCTCCTTTTTCTGGGATCAGTTTGATGTCATTTTCATAAATTTACTGGAACACAGCTCCACAATTAACAAGGAGCATTATGGTTTGTCACTGGTAAGGCACGACATACTCTCCAGACCAGGAGACAGGAGATGCAAGGTAAGATAATCAAATTCCACCATGACAATGCCTAGCTTCATATATCCATGATGACACAACAGAAAATCATGAAAATCGAATGTAAGTCATTTCATTCCTCAGTTTCTCTGTAGTCCGTACTTGGCTCCTCCGGATTTCTTCATGTTTAGCCGTCTGAGGCCCATCGGCAAGGGAAAAAAACATTCGACAGTGAAAAGGTCCAAATTTCTTGTGTGAAACAATGATGTAAAAATTTACCAAAATGCATTCAAGGAATGGAAAGAATGTTGGAAGAGAACGTTGGAGAACGTCCCAGCAGGTGAAGGCTATTCAGAAACGTGGTCTTGTAGCAAAAGAATCAAAGTGTGTTCATCTGAAATTTCACCATCATATTGCAACTAATAAAAATATTTCACCATCATATTGCAACTAATAAAAATATTTCACCATCATATTGCAACTAATAAAAATATTTCACCATCATATTGCAACTAATAAAAATATTTCACCATCATATTGCAACTAATAAAAATATTTCACCATCATATTGCAACTAATAAAAATATTTCACCATCATATTGCAACTGATAAAAATATTTCACCATCATATTGCAACTAATAAAAATATTTCACCATCATATTGCAACTAATAAAAATATTTCACCATCATATTGCAACTAATAAAAATATTTCACCATCATATTGCAACTAATAAAAATATTTCACCATCATATTGCAACTAATAAAAATATTTCACCATCATATTGCAACTAATAAAAATATTGTAATCATCCGTGCAAAACTTATTCAACGCCCTTTGTGGTAAGATTATAACAATATTAAGTGACTCTTGCTGATATGTTGGACAAAGCTATCCATCAGTGATTTACTATGGCTAGTATGTAAAGGGTAAACTTACACTTTTGAGCTAGTTCTACTTTTATCCTCAAGGGAGAAGCACGCCTCAATATTTCTTGTATACATTTTGTTTTTTTTATTGTATTTGAACGTTGGTAAAGAAACGCTTGACGTTCCTCAGTAGAAAATCTAACCACGAAGTTTTGATGGCGAGTTTAGATCGTAAAATATAGTCTGGGAAACTTGCAATCATTACTATAGTGTCCCAGAAGGGGCAATATTTTTTTTCTAAATAGTAGTATGGGTGATTGTAAGCAAAAAAGTTCATATGAACATAGGTCCTAATCTCAACAGTTTGAAAGCTACAGGTTGTGAACCATTTTTGACTTTATTTTAACTTCATTTTATTTTATTTATTTATGGTTACATATAGATCACAACAGGTATATTACCTAATGATAGTGACCTAGTCAGTTTGTATATAGTTACAGCATGCATGAATTCACATACATAATTACAAATACATATTTATAGATATGGCCATTTTAATTAATGAATCTTCAATAGGATTGCACAATAGTTCTTAGAGAACGGTCATTTATGGTAAATATATCAAGTTCAGGGTTACTTTCAGCATAGGAATTAAAAATATAACACATTCTCCTAATAGGTGACATGTATAGCGTATTTGTTCTAGCAGTAGGTAAATGAAAAGTAATATTTCTAGGACGCGTGCGTTTACATGGAACATGTAATTCTAACTGGGATAGTAAATACTCAGAGTCTATATTATTTTGCAATAATTTCATTAAGAAAATCAAAAGTTGGGCGGTACGTCTGTCTTCGAGAGATGAGATATTGTGCTTACGAAGGAGATCGGTATATTTTTCGAATTTAGGATATAATCCGGTTTCTTTATAAGTTAAGTACCTCACAAAACGAG
The DNA here is from genome assembly GCF_964235325.1 of Thermobia domestica. Taxonomy (NCBI): domain Eukaryota; kingdom Metazoa; phylum Arthropoda; class Insecta; order Zygentoma; family Lepismatidae; genus Thermobia; species Thermobia domestica. The sequence continues at coordinate 275,927,827 of NC_137462.1, forward strand.
ATTGAATCGCTTCAAGACGTGTTTTGTTTTTCTGACTGTTGGGATGCCATATGATTGAAGAGTACTCAAGTTTGGATCTAACGTAACTATTGAACAGGGTTTTAAGAACATTAGTATTTGAAAAGTCAAAGCCAAGTCTGATTACGAAGCCGAGGTTTCTGTAGGCTTCACTAACAATGCGATTGATATGCTTGTTGAAGGAAAAGTTGGAGCTAATAGTGACCCCTAAATCAGTTACAGTGTCCACTCTTTGTACAGGAGTATTGTTTATACTGTAATTAAATTTGAGATTATTAGTTTTCTTAGTGAATGTAATAACGTTACATTTTTTAATGTTAAGATTAAGTTTGTTCGATATACACCAAGTGTGTAGTGCGCTTAGATCTTCTTGTAGTGCGAGAGCATCGGAGGGCTGGGAAATTCTTCGATAGAGTTTTACATCATCAGCAAATAATAATTTAGTACAATTTGGTAGCACATTTGGGAGATCATTTATAAAGATTAAGAATAATAATGGACCAAGGTTTGAGCCCTGAGGGACCCCTGACGTTACAATGAAACTTGAAGTTGTTACATTTTTATAAATTATATGTTGTCTGCGATGAAAGAGGTATGACATTAGGAATTGTCTCGCTTCAAGAGTGAAATTGAATGAAATAAGCTTGTTCAATAATATATCATGATCCAGTGTATCAAAAGCTTTACTGAAATCCGTATATATTGCATCAACTTGATTTCTATTGTCAATTTGCTCCGCAATGAAGTGTATGAATTCAGCGAGATTAGTTGTTGTAGCTCTCTTCGGCAGAAAACCATGCTGATATGAGGATATTAATGGTCGAATATGATTAAAAATTCTTTGATAAATGATAGATTCAAATATCTTAGCTGGGGCAGATATTAAGGCAATGGGCCGATAATTTTGAACGTCATGGTTATCGCAGTTGCTTTTTGGTATTGGTAAAATATTCGAAATTTTCCACTTAGATGGGAACAGGGATGACGATAGCGATTTATTAAATATGGTTAGCAGTGGATATTTAAGAATTTCAGCGCATCCTTTGTTACATATGGAGGTACATCGTCCGGGCCAGGGGAGCTTCTAGGCTTGAGATTTTTAATTGCATTTTCTACTTCGGTCAGATGTATGGGGGTGAAAATTTAGGTTGTCAATTATTTCAGAAGTTTCACGATTTGAAGTGTTTTGTATGTCGTAAGTAGGTGATGAGTTGCTGACGATTTTTTGAAAGTGCTGTTTAAAAGCATTTGTAATTTCTAAGTTATCTTTTAAAATATTGTTTTCAAATCGAAGAGTATTATGATCTGATTTTCTAGTTTTGTTTTTTACATACGACCAAGTACGCGTATTACTCACCCTGTATTTACTCTACAGAGGTAAGACATGGTGGATTTGATGGAACGGCTTTCCGGATGGCATACAACATGTGGCAGTTGTAAGGGAAGATATATTGAGGAGAATTTGGGAAAGTTAAGGATATTTAAAGAAATTGGATGGCAACGCTGATCCCCAAATATCCGTCAATAACTTCCCTTCCTAGTATTGCCCCTTCCTCCTGGGACACCTTGTATATATATATATATATATATATATATATATATATATATATATATATATATATATATATATATATATATATATATATATATATATATATATATATATATAGGTAGGTAGATAGATAGATAGATAGATAGATAGATAAAAGTGCCTATGTTTATGACTTCATAAATCTTGAACCACGCGACCGATCTTGATCAAAGTTTCAACAAGGCGAATTCCGGACCTGGAATTTTTTTTATGATTTCACTTTGATGGTGCAACTTACGGAGGGAGGAGATATATAAAAATGATAGAAAATGACCGATATCAGAGTGTGCTACACTAATAGTAAAAAGTAACTGACTAACGGAACATATTATCATTTTTTTCTTATTTTAACACAGCGAAGTGAGTAATTAACGCTAGTAATGTAATAAAGTAGTCACAAACCTCTAGAGAGCATAATGTGCGAAAACATCTCACTTGGCAAAATTTGGCTTACCAGAAATGGAAGGATAATAGCATGGGCGGCGATTAGGGGGGGCAAAGGGGGGCAGTTGCCCCCCACTTTTTTTTGAAGTAACTCATTAATGTATATAGCTTCATTTGAGAATGTTAAGTTTTGTATATATTACTGGTATAAAAAATGGTGCCATACAATATTTCCCGTTGCGTGAGTACATATTGGTTGTCATCTCGTGGAGTTAAGCAAGCTACAGGAATTGCGTTTTAATTGCAATTCAAAGCAATTAATATTGCAGTTGCGTATTTCTTTAAATTTCGTAGCATATGCTTGTAGTATTTACTGTCTTTTATTTTCTAACAAGGTACATTCGCGAAGTGTACTCTCCGGATTCGTGTAAAATTGATTCAAATACAAAGTTCTCCTCGTCACAATGTACTGGTATATTGTACAAATTTTTGCGGCCCATACTGGTATTTATTTACCTTTATATATCTAGAATTCAATCATATACTAGTATAACGCTCAGACATGAGATTGCGTTTAGTTTCTTTAGATGTAACTGGATATGAATGTGGGCATGTGCAAAACAAATTTGATCAAGTACTGTTTCTCTGACACATGCTACCAACCCGAGCTGCCATCTTGGATTCAACTTTCAGTTTTTCAAAAGGGAATAGGTACAAGTGAGACATCAAATTCATGTACAATTTTCTCGGAAACTCACTGATATAGAGGATTTTACTGTAGCTTGTACCGTTTGCAAGGTATTGCATGTTAAATCTTTCCAGGCATTTCGCGAATAGAAATTGCAGAGTAATATCAGTTACACATATATTTTTGATGTTGAGAAATCAAAACAATTTCTAACTGGAAAAAATATTGTAGGTATTAACAAACTCCTTACAACATTGGTGTCATAATCTTATTACATTTCTGCGAGTGATTGTATTAGTTCCATGATGTACTACAACAAAGAAGTATTGTATAACGGTCAAAATGATTAATGTAAATTCAGATACGACCATATTTAGGTGAAGACCATTTCCGTATTGACGTATGTGTTTCTGTATTATGTCCGTTCAGAGAATATTTCGTCAACGATAAATCACGTAAAACATTACATATACACAGCGGGCTCTGCACAACTTTCTATTTGATTTAATATTCATGAAGTGCCTGACATTTAACATGCAATAGCTACGATGAAACTCACTAGATTAGTGAATTTCCGAGAAATTGTAGCCTACATGAATTTGATGTATCACTTGCACCTATTCCCTTTTGAAAAACCGAAAATTGAATCCAAGATGGCAGCTCGGGTTGGTAACATGTGTCAGAGAAGCAGTACTTGATCAAATTTGTTTTGCACATGCCCACGTTCATGTTCAGTTACATCTAAGAAACTAAAAGCAATTTTGTATTCGAGCGTTATACTAGTGTATGATTGAATTCCGGATATATGAAGGCTCATAAATACGCAAATTACCAGTATGGGCCGCTAGAATTAGTACAATACACATTGTGGCGAGGATAACTTTGTATTTGAATCAATTTTACACGAATCTTGAGGGGACACTTCGCGAATGTACCTTGTAAAAATAATAACATATAGGGCTATGTAATGTCACGTGTGGAATTATAAATTAAGTTGTTCATTAATCTCCATTTGAACGTAACTTTTGCAAAACAAGCCTCATTATTCATTACTATAATTAAAATTATCCTTTCTATTTACTTGTTTTGTAATTTTTTTTTATTAAATAATCTGATCACACAATTTTCCAGACAGAATTTTAAGATGTTCATGAACAAGGAATCAAATCTCTTCTTACACCTTCGTTGTTTAAGAGTGCAAAGGGCTAGTATCTACTTCCGTTGCTCTTGTCAATTTATTTAATAAAATATGAAATACGATATATGGTATTTTAACCGAAGAAGATAGTATCCTATTAGTTACACAACCTTTCGTCAAACAAAGTGTTAGAAACAACCAGATAAACTCAGATTGATATACAAATATTCAGATCATGCCTTGCCCCCCCCCCCCACTTTTAACGTCCAATCGCCGCCACTGGATAATAGGATAATAAAGGTTGGACGAAAACAGGAGAATTGTAATAGTAAATATAAATTGAATTAAAAATGAACTAACAATTACAAATATAGCCATTTAATTGAAAATGAAAGTGAATTCAGTTCAACATAACCAGAGCTAAAACTTTCTTTGTGTCCAAAGTTGGTCAGTTTGTCAACTACTAGGAAAAAAAACAGAAGAAAGTTTTCTTTTCATGAAATGGTACCACAATCAAGAACTATCAACTTGAGGGCTGAGGACAACGCCAAAAGGGGGTGTGGTATTTGGTTTGGAAATGTGGAAGGGGTTATTTTTTCTTAAAAAGGATCTATGGTTGAGAAGATGTATCTCTCCGACTGTCGTCACATGACAAATGATTCTGCCTGGCCTCAACGCCTTCTGGTGCCAAAAAGTTGAAGCAGAAGTTGACGCATCCAGCTGTATGAGTGGTTTTGTACCGTTCCGTCTTGCAGAAACAAATGATTTCTCAGATTTTCGTCCCTGGGCTGTTAAAAGCGAGAGCCAAGTTTTCCAAAAACTTCATCTTCGGAAAGCTTACTAAAAGAACAGATTGGAAAGGATAGCAAAAGAAGAGAAAGAGAACACCGCCAAAAGCAGAGAAAGTCAAAGAAATATTACTCTAAGATTATAGGATAATGAAAAATAGTATTAGAAAAAGTTCGGAAAATTGTTTTTAAACTAAAACTTATCATTTGTAGTTGGCATTTACACTGCGTGAACCATTTCGGGTGTTTACGGAAGGGGAACGCTTTTTATATATTATTAATTATATTGTGGATAAAACATTATATTATTTAAAAAATGGCAAAACGAATGCAAATAACCGAATTGGTGTATGAACATTCCTTAGAAGTTATTGCATACAAAAGTAACTCAGACACTAAGTTCTACCTCAATATTAATACAAATTAATATCTATGAAAGTAACATTGTGGAAAAATTATTGATTGACGAAATCAAACGAAATTTATTTTTTTAAATTTTATTTTGTTTAAGAAGAACACAACAGCTAATTCTACGTAATTACAGTGTTCATATCAGAGTTACATAAGAATAGCTGTAATACATTTGCGAAATCTATCCTGACTTCAGAACGTTTTTACATTTACTCATTTTTTTGTACACTCTGTACCTATCCTCGACGTTGGTGACTGTCCTGTTGCATTTGTTTGAGATTTCTTACAATGAAAGAAATTTCTATTGCCCACAGGTATGTTTCCATTGGGTACCCTGAGATGAAAGAAAGATTCAAATCCTTAGTATTTAATTTATTTAATATTTTGTACAAAAAATCATGTCAGTTAACACTCTTCTGTGATTGAGAGACATTGTGTAAAAATTTTCATTAAGCGAAGTACTATTACAAGTATCATACCTAGGAAAGATGTCTATTCTCTTGTGTACCAGAAATCGTAGAAATTTATTTTGAACTCTTTCTATTGTAATAGAATCTTTCTTCATGTGTCAGGGGGCGCGGTGGCTCAGTGGTAGAGCATTCACCTCCAGTGCTTGGGGTTCCTGGTTCTATCCCAGCTCACGCCGTGTGGACTTTGTGCGTGCTCGTGTGTTTTCTCAGGGTTCTCCTGTTTCCTCCTACTTTCTTCATTCTATCATTTCACTCATCTCTCATCATTACCGTCTCCTTTAGCCTAACCGGCATAATCGTAGGACGTAAAACTTAAAGATTTCATTCCATTTTCTTTTTTCATGTGGGAGTTCCATATAATAGATGCGTATTCTTATTTTGATTTAGCAAATAAAAATTGTAATTTTAGTAAAGCACACGGCTTATTAAATTCTCTTCCCATTCTCAAATTAAATCCAAGATTTCTGTTTGCGTCATTTACAATTTCATTTATATGATGCTCAAACGATAGTTTATCATGTATTACACCCAGGTCTTTCACATTTTGTTTCCCCTATATTTGTTTGCCATCTATCGTATATTGAAATCTTAAATAGTCTATTATTATATTATTTAGGCTAATGGAGATTGCTGATAAGTGAAAATGAATTATTATCCTTAAAGAATGAGAATGTCAGAAGAAACGGGAGACGTGCAGGCCGACCACAATGTTGTTCATTACAAAGGATGAAACTAAGGACCTTTCAACCCAGAGGTAAGCGTTTTATATTGAGCCAATATACTTCTTTAATTAATTGGGATTTAATGTCTCTTCAGAGCGTTGACATTACACGAGACGGTCCCTGTTGTTTAAGGAAAGAGCAGAATCAATCATTAGTTACCTTTATACCAGAGGCAATATATAATCTTCTTTGGTGTAGTGGCTAGAACCATATTTTCATAAATATGGTTCCGGATTCGATTCCTGATGGGAGAGAATTAAAATTTAAGCACACTAAGGTCGTTCGGATTCTATCTTAAACAGAAGGTATGTGTCTCATACAGCCTCATTGATGAAAAGGAGCGCTAATCTTCAATAAACAAACCAATACAAGAGCTAAACAACTCGACCGGGAATCGAATCCAAGACTATGCGCACAGAATGTACAGGGTGGCCCTAAAGTAGGTATACTCGACTGTATTGATTAAGTATAATATTCTAGCTTATAGGTTTGTTTTCTTCGGCTGTTCTGAGCTTAAGATATAAGTAAAAAGACATTAAGAACAAATAATAAAAAGAACTATGCATAACAATAAGAAATTATATAAAATGCAGTGAACTGATCAGTACGGGACTGTATACCTACTTTTGAACCACCTTCTATGTTTTCATGAAGAGACATTGTGGAACAAGTATGTAATGATATAAAAAATTCGACAGATGATATCAGAGTCCAAAGAATGTACAATTATAGGCAAAAGAAAATATAGTTTACAGTCGGCGGTGAAATTTCTTTACCTTTGATCAAATTAGGGGGGGGGGGAGGAATGGTACTGAGACTGATACGGACTTTTATATACTAAGACGAGACCAAGACAGAGCTCTATAAATCGAGACGAAACCGAGACGAGACTCAGACCAGTCTCGGTCTCGTTTCGAATATTGATAGCTATTAAAATTGCCTTTACTCAAAATTTGTTTTGCTGCAGTGTTAAATAATACGGGAACGGTTGACTTATGTATAGTGGCGTATCTAGGGGTTGGCTATCGGTCTCAAGCTCCTCCTGAAATAAATTTGTGGTCATTTTTTCGCATTGCACGTACAACACAAATGTTTCTTACCTGTTCTTCAAGCCTCTCCCGAAACAAAATCCACTGCTGATGTATATAGCCTTCTCTCTTTTTTTTCTTTCTTTCTTTCTTTCTCTCTCTCTCTCTCTCTGTGTCTCCTCTCTCTTTCTTTCTATATACATATCCGGATATGATCAAGGAAGAGGGTAAGCCACAGTTTGCCGCTTTATCCAGTGTAAACAAAGTAGGGTTGGAGCCTATTTTATCCAGTGTATAGTGCCGGCCTTGCGTCAAGGAGGGGGGGCATAGATAGCCCTTAGCCCTCCTCTTGGAACTGCGTCTGTATAATATTAAAAATTTTTAAATTTTGTGCCATATTGTGTGAAATATTGAAGGGGAAATTTTTGTAGATACTCGGCAACATTAGATAAGCTAGCAATGTTGCCAACACAACATAAAATTGTATTTTCTCAAATTGCTTTACGTAAGGTATTACATATTTCTAATTTAGATATTAAATAAAACCACAATACCACACACATTATTCAGTGTAACAATGGACAATGAAATATCAGTAACATCAACATTTTGTAGATCTTTAATAACTCAAATGGCATGGACGGTGCAATGCGCATCAATTGTATCTTAGCGTCAAATTCCATGATCATGGTATAATGTAGCTTATTTCGAATGAATGAAGGAACAAAGTTACAAGAAATGGAAACTTTAACTTTTACTAAAGACTTTGCTTCGAAAACATGCTGATATATTACGTCTCATCATGTAGATGCTTCCGAAAGACTTTAATGATCGTAATGCCATTTACAACAATTGCTATTTCAAACCGTTTCAGAAACACCAGCCACACGGGTAGTGATTATTATACTGCTTAAAATGATGAATTTGTGTCAAATTTTAAAAATAATTGTTGCTTTCCTTTCCTTCTATAACATTACAACAATTGTTTCTGATAGTTTTAATTACAAGTCACTGTTGCCACACTTGGTACAATTGTACCAAATTCAGCCCTTTTTGTCGTTCATCGGCCCGTTGGTACCACGCTGGCATTTTCAGCCCATTTTGTGAAAAAGTTGGTACAATTCTGCCCAATTCAGCACTATTTAACAAATATAAATTCACATTTTCAAAAGTGTCAGTAAGACTTTTCCTACATCTCACGTTCTCATACTGTGTGTTGGACTCTTTAAAAAAATTATGCTCAGCATTTATTCTGTGACGTTGCATCGCATAACGCTATGAACTTTAAGTGCGAAATTCGTAATTCGAACTATACCGGGAAACAAGTGATGCTAGATGGGCGCATCCTGATAATTTATATTTTAATATTTTATTATAACGTACAGTTTCCACGCGAATCGGAGATGATTGATTTATTCCTCGTTTTATGTATTTTTTTATATATAGTCATAATACCCTTTAGGTTTATTGGTAACTTTGAAATAGAGGCGCATTTGATTTCCTTACAATGCATACTGAAAATAACTGTTTTCCCTTTTAATTTGCGGCTTCTGTTATATTTCCTACCTATGAGAAAAAGCTTCATATACTTCCATGGTTGTTCGGGATCCTCCTATTTGGATGTTTTTATTAAAGTAATTTTTAAAAAGAGCACTTTCTTTATTTAGACTCATGGAAGAGGGGAAGAATGTTCTAGAACTTTACTCTTTTAGAACCATGTATTACAATTGGTATAAAGAAATGAATTCAGCCCTTTTTGTTTCAGTTTGGTACTATTTTCAGCCCACTCCAGGGCTAGGACTGTGGCAACACTGCAACAAGTCGCAGTTACATTATTTTAAGTAGTTTTGCCCACTTAAATAAATTGCTAAATATTATTCTAAATATAGTGCAAGTAACGTAACTAAACTGCAAAATATTTTTAAATTACTCGTAATTTGTTTTATGGTGCAAGAATGTTTTCCAAAAACGACGTTTCTCATAGTCTTTGGGCTACTTTTAATGTTAATGTTAAAGTTTTTGTTCCAGTAATAAGTATAAATGCAAATTGTAACTGAAATTAAATGTAACTGATAACTTTTCAGTAACATCAATTGTTCCTCCTAAGCCTTAGGCCTGGTGTGCACTTTAGATTAAAACCGTGCTTAATTAAAAGTCCTAATTACACTCTTAGTTTTAGTTTGACCATCGACCACCTCAAACTCGATCCATACCATATAGCTATATGCAGTGGCGTATTTACGATTTTGTTTCGGGGTGTCTTTGCTTACTTTATTTCTGGAAATGTGAAAATTCTGCAAGATATTCATTTACTTTAATATAGTAAAAAAAATTTCGGGGGCTTAAGCCCGGAAGTTCCCTTAAATATGCTACTGGCTATATGCAATTATTCAAGGTCTTACAGTTAGTAATACACATTGTGTTGGTTTTGGTTTGGTTTGGTTTAGTTTAACGTCACATGTTTATGCTAGGGCGGCTAAAGAAGATGTAAAGAAGAAGGTGTGAAGAAGATACTGATTATACTGGATCCCGAACCACTTAGATCGTTCAACTGTACCCCTACCGGGAATCGAACTCTGAACCATGTGAACCGAAATCAAGCGTGCTAGCCGCTAGACCAAATCATTAAGTCAGTGTTGCCAGATCGAAGATCAAAAAGTTTCATGTCTGTACTCGAAAAGTAGCGGATTTGAACTATTTGTAGCCCTATATATAAAAATAAAAAGATACGTGATATGAGGAGTGCGCAGAAGGTGGTTCATGGGGGGCCCAAACTCCCTCTCATTTGAAATTCCGACTTTCCTGTAAATTTTACCTAATTTTTGGGGCCATGTTACAAATTTTAATACAGTTTGTCCTCATATTGAATTTGCACTAACCCGAAAAGCTTTGGACCTCCTACCCCGAAATAAATTTCTGCTTTCGTCTCTACATGATACTATTGAAATTCTATGGTTAATCAGAGCAAATATATATTTGTACAGGATGTTTCAAAACAACACCGACAACGTTTGGGAGATGATTTCTGACACAAAGGTAAGATGAAAAGTATAGACTAACCTGGGTGCACAAAATGCTTCCTTTCGAAGTTATAGGTTGCGGAAACACAAAAGAGTGAGCTTTAAAGATCTATAGCTTCAAAACTATGGCACCTACCGTAGTCGGGACAAGACTTCAGTTAGGAACTAGTATATGCTCTATCTAAATATCCATGCTTCAGAATCCTGCGCTACTTCCACAACAATTTTTATAGAGGTAGTTGGTGAGTACTTCAAATTGGTTTGGGTACAAAACCTCGCGGCCACAACCTCGCGGCCACAACCTCGTGGACCAAAACCTCGCCTCCCGAAACCTCGCGGCCCAAAATCTCGCCGGGCCGAGACCTCGCCTGGCCAAAACTTCGCCGCCCAAAACGTCGCGGGCCAAAATCTCGCGGGGCGAAAACCTCGCCTGGCCAAAACCTCGCCTTGCCAAAACCTCGCCTTGGCAAAACCTCGTCTTCCAAAACTTCGCGCCCCAAAATATCGCCATACCCAAAATCTCGCCTGACCAAAACCTCGTTGTAATGATCTCGCGACACAAAATCTCGCCTGGTCTAAATTAAGCAAGACGTAGTGTCGCCTGGGTGGAAATGTCGTCAGGATAAAACCTCTTCACGACGATTTCTTCAATGTAGAATGTTCTATATATTACTATATGTATATATTTAGTAATAAAACATAATTACATTAAAATAATGACAAGAAAAATTCTAATGCATGCTTTGGAAATCTATATATATATAAAAATTAAATGACTATGTTTGTTACGTTATACCTCTTGAGCCATCCCACCGATCTCAATCAAATTTTCAACATAGATGAGGTTCGAGGCTAGGATGTCTTTTATAATTTCACTTTGTCGGCACAACAAAAGGGAGGGGGATATATATTCCACGGCCACGAGATTTTGTCCGTATCCTCTTCAAATTATATGCCTGTAGCCAAACTGCCTCTATAAAAATTGTTGCGTGATTGCCTTCGGATTCTAAAACATGTATTTTTAGATAGCGGACGTATAGTTCCAAAGTGAATTCTTGACCGACTACAGATCTTATGGTTTTCGAGCTATGGACCCCTAAAGTTCATTTTTTCGTATTTTCGGCAGTCCATAACTCCGAAAGGAAGCTTCTGTGCACCCAGTTTAGTCTATACTTTTCGTCTTATCTTATGTCAGGGATCACTTTCAAACGTTGTCGGTATTGTTTTGAAACATCCTGTATATATATAATTTTTAAAACTTTTTTTGTACTTTACATACGAGTAAACTTCTGCGAAGAGTAGTATGAAGAGTAAAACAAGATATTTCCGGAAGGAAAAAAGTTAGTGTTTTGTCCTACCTAGTTGAGTAACAATAACTCTGTGGGCCTCCAATACTCATTTTGTCGCCACCCAGGGGAAAATGTTTCCTGGAGTACAAATATGCCTGCAGTATCCACGACAATTTATTCAAATTATAGCACTAAATTCTTCAATTTCTTAGGTATTATCCTTTATTCAATTTTCAAAGTAGAAATTTTGTAAGCCTGTTTTCTTTTTCAAAGCCCTTATGGGTGAGGACCCCGGGGCAGGTCCATGGGGTGCTAGGGGGCGGGCCCTCTCTAAATTTTTGCTGACCCTCCTAAAATTTTCACGGTAGACCTGCAAATGAACTATATTTAATATGGGGATGAACTATGATATGGTTGTATCGGGCCCCCCTAACTTCTACCGCCCCCCTACATTTTTAGGCTGGCTACGGGCCTGCCCCGGCGCAGTGCCGCAGTTGCTCTTGCCTAATTACGGCACTGGAAATATGCTTATGTAATTCATTACGACCTTATGAACTTGTATAAAAAACAGAATGCACTTAAAGTGTGACGTGAACTATGCGAAACATCGGACTTTGAATCTAACTTGTTTGGTGATCCAACACGAGACCTCACATAACAAAGATGAGTACCATAGCTCCAACCATAAGGTTCAGGAAGTTCGTGTCATGAACTGTCAATTAAACGCGGAGATGTGGAACGGTAATTAAACATATGATCAATTTGAAACAAAGTATATTGTAGTAATAATTTACCCTATTTATTAAGATATTGAACGTTATATTCTATTTTTAAAATGACGGTCAAAGCAGAATAAATGAGAAATTGTAAAATTTCGATTAAATACATTCGTGTTACTATGCATTGCGTTATCCGTTAGGAGGTATCGAAAAATTCTGATTCAAAGGAAGGAAATAAACTACTGTATAGTACTGGAGTTAATTTAATAGAGTTTAATTGTGTAGGCAGTACTGAGGCTATGTGAGACATAGTCTATTACTGAAAGTGAAATATCCCAGGTATGATATACCCACTGATGACTGAACCCGGAAAACACGCATGGAAAGCATTAGCGCTAGCAAATTAGCTATGAAGAGGTACACTATACCATAATTCTAAGTCAAGAACGAAGGCAAAAAAATAAGAAGCGGAAACGATACACTGTACGATAATAATAATAATGATTTCACACTATTTATTTCGAGACTTTCTGGACGAGACCGAGATTGAGACAAGCATCTTTTGACCAAGACGAGATCGAGACTGCTATTTATCAACCGAGACGAGACCGAGGCTGTACAATGTAGGCCTATCGTCTCTTCTCGTTTCGATACCATCCTCAAGTTTCGTAAATAACTTCCGAATTTAAGGACAATTTGAGTACAGTTTTCAGTAAATCAAAAAGAATGTACTTTTCTGGACGTTTCAGCCATACAATCGTTGTACGTTCCTGCCATATTATCGTCATTCCCAAAGTAATTTTTTCCTAACGGAAAGGTATTTTATCACTGACTGTACGTACAATATGCTAATTTTTTATGTTGTAAATTGCAACACAGTTTTACTAAATTTTTCTCTCTCATATCGCTGAGTTTCCCCTCTTCCGTTCCTTTCGGTCATTTTGAAATCGGTTAGGACAGGGCCGGAGATCCCGTGGCCTTAAAGCTATGTTCGACCTACAGTCATAAAAGGTCAGTTCTGGAATTGTTGTGGAAAATGTTAAATTATATAAGGAATATGAAATACAGCGTCATTCAAAATAATGTGAACGATAAGGAAACGTGCTAAGTGATAATATTCTATCAACAATGAAATCTCTCTGGAAATACTTTCAATATTATCCTCTAGTTTTGTTTGGAACGAGCGTAGTAGTTTAAAATTTATCCGCTAGGTGGCAGAGTGATTAGTTCCAAGATGGCTGCCTGTGGTGGAGAGAGCATTTTGCGTTTTACAGTTTCACGTTTGTCCGTGTGTTGTTAGTGTTCAACGCAAGTTCCGCACAAAATTTCATAAAGATCCACGATCAAAGAACTCCATACGTAAGTGGAATGACAAATTCAACAGAACGGCATGCATTTGTAAAGAAAAATCGCCCGGTACGCCGTCCACTTCTGAGGCAGATGTCGAAAGGGTTTGAACCAGTTTTGAACGCAGCCCACAAAAGTCAACAAGGAGAGTTAACCCGTAAGTACTATGGATCGTCTCTCAGACCGCTGCGACTTTTTATGTGATTATATTTTCTACATCCCTACCACTACAAGTGGATCTTCTCGTCTACCTTCTTTTCTAGCAAATAGTTACATATTCTGAAGTTCGTGTTATAACAGATCACCTGTGCACGGCGCTGGAGGGGTCGCGCGGTCTCACAGACGTACTATAGTAGTTACGTGAGTATTTTACGATTTAGCAGTCCTTCGTTATCTGCCAATTATTAGCAGATTGTGTCTTACCGTGTGGCTTGTCTGACACCACATGTCAAATAATGAGCCAGAGACAGGAAAACCTGAAATAATAATATCTTATAACGTGACTAAAGGCGAAGTGGATACTCTAAACTAAAAATGTACACGTCGTCATCGAAAAGGACGATGGAAATTCACAATTATCTTTATGCTGTGTATGCTGCATGTTGCGTATGGTGTCAATGCGTATGTTTTGCATCAGGCCAACGCTAAGTCCGCAGTAATGACAAGACTTGATTTCATGAAAATGTTGGCAAAAGGACTTGTTAGACATCACATGGAACGTAGTTTTATTCATCAGACATCTGCCACAAAGGCTGAGTTTTTCAATCAAGAGCATACTGCAGATTGAAAGTGAGCTTTCCACCATCCCGGACGAGTAAGGAGTTCGATAAGAAGAAATCGTGGCCTTCTGTTCACTGCGTCCTAAGCGGAAAGCAAGATATTCATGTCAGCGGTGTAGGATGCAGATGTGGTTTCAGTGCAAAAAAAAAAAAAAAAAAAAAAAAAAAAAAAGTTCCATGTGCCTACCCGAAGAAAGTGCATGAAGTCAGAAAATTTAGTACAGTTCTTTCTTTACCGGTGAAATGCATTTTCTTCACTTTCGCCATCATATTAGAACGAAAAATTAGTTTTATTCATTACCTTTTCACTAAACAAAAATATAACAATACTTTCTTGTAGGTTTGAAAAAGCTGCAATTCCATATTCTTTTCTCCGTTTTTACTGTATTTTTTATTCTCAGTGCATCTATAAGAACAATATATTTTGGATTAGTGATATTTTGATTATATACAAACAGATAAATAAATTGAATATTTCAACAATTAAAATTTTAAAACAACAGTGAAAGCATTGTTGCAATTTTTGACTATGTTTTCTTTTTCATTGTTTTAAAAATATAAAACGTTTTCTACATAGTGAAATTACTATGCTTTATTTTTCTATTAACAACTAAAGTATGTACGATAGCATTTTTAAAACTATATAATAAAACTACTTTTCAGAAAATCTGAAACAACAATGCGGTCTGACAGACCGCTCCATAGTAGTTATGTGATTAATTTCGTCCATAGTACTTAAGGGTTAAGCAAAGAGCTTCAAATACCTCAAACAGCTGTTTGGCGTGTAGTGCGTAAACTTTTAAAGATGTATCCGTACCGAGTATAGTTGTTACAACACTTAACACCTAATGATCACACGTGTCGCAAGACTTTTTGTGAGTCATTTCAAGAATGGTGCTGTGTTGATGATATTTTGGGCAAACTTTGTTTCAGTGATGAGGCTACGTTCCATGTGACAGGAAGAGTGAACAAACAAAATGTTGCATTTGGGGAACTGAGAAGCCTCATCAAATCTGTGAAATTGTGCGTGATTCACCGAAGACGAATGTGTCTTGTGCAATTTCATCTTCAAAAGTTTATGGTCCGTACTTCTTTGACGAAGGAACTGTGACTGGACAATTATTTCTACAAATGCTTACTACGTGGCTTATGCCACAGCTCGAACATGACAGTGCAAACTTCATCTATCAATTGGATGGAGCTCCATATCACTTTCGTCACAATGTCAAAAATTTCCTCAGCAACAGACTGCCACATCGCTTGATTGGGCGGTCAGGTAAAAATGATCATCAGCTTCTACGTTGGCCACCAAGATCACCGGACTTAACCCCCTGCAATTTTTTTCTGTGGGGACATCTAAAAGACATTGTCTACAAACCCCCTCCACCCCAAGATGTGAATGAACTGAAAGCGCGCATCACTGCTGCAGTGCAAACTTTGATGCAAATATGTCGAAATGGGTCTGGGCGGAATTGGAATATCGAATAGATGTTGAGCTCCTCCGTGGCTAAGCGGTTAGCGTACGCGCCTGTGGCGTGGGAGACCCGGGTTCGATTCCCGGTGGGAGCTCATGTGGTTCGGATTCCACGTTAATCAGTAGATCCTCGTCTCATATTAGCCTCGCTGCTGAACGGGACGTTAAACTCAAAATCACCTCACCGAGTAGATGTATGCAGGGTAACAAAGGGGGCCCATATAGAACATTTGTGATGTACTATTTTCGTTTTTTTTTATCACAAAAACTAGGAGAGTTTTAGCATTTAACTGTAAGATTTGAAGCTATTTGGATGATTGATAAAAGAGTTATAAGTAGTGGTAATCGTTAACATCAGTTTGAACCACGCTAAAGGATAAAGTAAAAAAAATGTAGCATTCGTTTATTTCTGTTATGCTAGTTATGTTAGTGTTACACAACTGAGAAAATGCAGTTACCAGCACATACGGTATTGGCGACGGCTCACTTGGATGAGTTGGTCACGTTTTGTATCAGGTCACTCAGGTATGGGTCTCACTTCCCAGATCCCGGTCTGGCCTGGTGACCCGAACAGTCCCGCTGACCCACACATACTAGTATCACCTTTACATCATTATTGCATAATGATTTAGTGGGTTAATGATTCCCATTACTGCAACTCGAATATTCATGATGTGACGTGGTTTCTTAATCACATTTAATCTAGCTGTTTGGAATTTGTCAATGTTGCACAACCCATATCATTAAGTTGCGAACTAACAATTTGTAGTGGCAATCCCTCCTACCTAGAGCTTCTTCGTAGCTAAGTGATTAGCGTACGCGCATTTGTCGTGGGAGAGCCAGGTTCGATTCCCGGCGGGAGCTGTGGTTCGGATTCCACATTAATCAGTAGATCCATGTCTCATGTAGCATCGCTGCTGAACAGGACGTTAAACTCAAACTCAACTCAACTAAAGCCCTCCTATCAGAAATCGAATAGTTGTCTTATGATTAAGACGACAGTCAAGTCTTCCTCAAGTAGTCCATAAGAGCTAAAACCTAAAGTTTCAAGTTGCTGTGGGTTACCCCATCCAAAATGACGGGGGTTCACATTTTGTGTCCATAAAGCCCTTAGTCACTCTGCGTATCTGCGAAATGACTACGAATATGAGAAAACGCATAATCACGTCTGTCATTATTTTAAGGGGTTGCAATTATGTGTTGTAAAAGTTCTACCCCAGACCCCTCCCCAAACTTGAACATTTCAAATGGCAAAGAGGGTGAGTAATTTGAAAAGGCTCGACAAAAGACCTTTTGCTGTAAGTTATAAATTTGCTAGGTTGCCAACATCTAAATTGGCGGTGAAATCAAAGTTCGGAGTGAAGGCCTTTGATGACTTTTAGATATAAATGGCTTGTGAGCATGGTCTTTCTACGTTTTTGTGATTTGTAGGTAGATTGTAAGTATCTTAAATACGTTTCTAAAACGAGAAAATGATGAGTTATTGCGGGGAGATTTTGTTTTTGTGTATGTTGCCCCTAGCTTTGGAAAAGAAGGTCCATTTTGCTGTTACACTGTATTGCCGTGAGAGTAAGGTTTTACGGAATAGTTATCTCAAAAGTGGGAATAATAAGTTGTGAAAATATAAACATCAGAAAAAAGGATTAGTACTACCGCAGTGTACAGAAGTTTACACCCTGTCCCTATTTGGAGGGTCTGGTGTGGAACTTCCATAGCACACAATTGCAACCCCTTATAATAGTGATAGACGTGTTTTCGCGTTTTCTCATATTTGCAGTCGTTTCGCAGATACACTGGGTGGCAACTGACTTGACGGGCACCCTGTATATGCGGTTAGTGGATATTGAAACATCTTGTAGAAAGCCATAATTTCTATTTAATAAGGTGTTGGGGCGCCTTTGGCGGTCAGAACAGCAGCAATACGAATTGCAAAAAATCGATAGAGGTCCTGAATCGTCTGCAGAAGGGTTTTCTGCCATTCCTCTTGAAGTTCAGTGACAAATTCAGCACGTGCACGTGCTGGAAGGAAACGTTTCCTCACTCGATCTTTTAACAAACCCCATACGAACTCAATGATGTTGAGATCTGCTGATTGAGCGGGCCATGGCAGATGTTCAACCTTTCTGTCATACTCATCGAAGCACTCTGTGACAAGTTTAACAGTACGAATGGCGCAGTTATCAACCTAGAACACTACAACACTGCCCGGGAGAAGTGTTCGAAACATAGGGTGTAAATTGTCCTTCCAGAATGGTTCTATGTCCTTGCCAGTGGCATACAACGAGATACTTTGTATAAGTTGCTAATTACTTGTATTTTTGGGCAGAAAGTGCTCATACACAAGCACTATACCAGATATAATGTTAATTTAAAAATAACAAAAGAAGAATGTTTTTAATATATGTAAGAAAGATACATTATTGAATAATTGGTTGCTATGTAGTTGTTTATGGATACCTAATCAACATGTATGCTTGCAAGACAGTGTGTGTGAATATACGTTAAAAGATAATCAACGAATAAATTATTTTATACTCATCATCGACTTGTAATTTCGATAGAAAAGGTGAGAATACTAGTGTATATAATTATTGAAGATATTTTAATGTGTAAACAATTACTACCACTCAAGATTTACTTATATTATTATTAGCCGAACCAGGTTGACGACTACCTTTGGTGAGTCGTTGTAAAATTTTTGGTTTACCTCACCCGGGAACTTTGTAAATTCATATCCTGAAGTACAAAGTAAGGGGGAATTTACTTCAGTAATAAGGTTCATGACTACGAACTTTACTATACTTAGAAGTGGTAGAATAATCACAAGAAAAATGATGATCGGTGAGGCAATGGAGAAAGAAACTGGTGACAGTGGTAACGAAGAACAAAATACAGCTCCTGTTGTACCCGAAATGTTGACGTTAGAAGACAAAATCTTAATGGCTCTACAGCGACAAGAACAACGATTAGAACAAAATTTGGCTCAGATGTCCAATGAATTAAAGCAGACTTCCAGCAAACAGTATGAGGAATTAAAACAGACGGTGGAGCGGAAATCCGAAGAATCCAGCAAACAGTATGAGGAATTAAGTAGACGATTGGAGCAGACATCCGAAGAGACGAAACAATCTATCATCCAGGCGGTGAGTGACATTACATCACAGTTCGATGAAAAGCTAAGAAGAGTATCTGAAGATTGCCAGGATAATTACAACCACGTTATTCAAGAAGTCAACTGTGTAAAAAAGGATTTGGAAGTAATAGAATCTTCTGTACGGCAACAAAAGATTCAGGTCACGGATAATACTAACCAGATACGTGCGAATGCTCAGTTAATATCTACATTACAAGAGGAAATCAGGACGCTACAGATTAAGGACAACGCATACCACAACAACATGGTTAATGATCATTTGGAGTTCCCTTGTTCACAGGAGATGACCTCGCATTCACCCGTAGCAGATCAACGTGGACCTCACATTATCTCATCTTTAAGTGATCCATCTGATGAGGACATTATTTTGGAAGGAATTCATCCAAGGAATACAGATGGGCGGAAAAGAGACGGTGGAACTACACATAACGCAGTAGGTAGGAATTGTCACTCAACACGAACACGGAAAGGTGAAAGAAAGGTAAAGTTAAGTGTAAAGATGAGTGAAATACGTGCTATGAGTAAGTTCAGTGGTAAATGTAACGAAAATGCTACCTCTTTCCTAGAAAAATTTCAGGATGAGTGCAATATAATGTGTATAGATAAATCGCAATATATGAAACTAATCCCTCATTTATTACTCCCACCATGTTCTTTATGGTTTAAAGCAGTACGAGATCACGTCAATACGTATGAGGAATTCAAAGCAGCGCTGATTGCAAATTACGAAAATGACTTTTTGCTTGCAAACAGAGATGCCACGATTAGAAATCAACCTTTTAATCCTCGTTTGCACAAATCTGTTGTTGATTTTGTTGTAAATACATATAACGAATTAAAAGTCGTAAATCCGTTGCAATCGGAATCTAGAGTAATTGCATCAATTCGAAATTTACTACCGTTTAAACTACAACAGATCTTGTTTTCTACCCAGTGTATGAGTTTTAATCACCTCTTAATGCTTGTCCAATGCTATGAAACTCAATACCACGCTCAGAATCATCAAGCAGGATTAGGTAAAATTAAAAATAATTCAGATCACCTTGTACCTGTTCGTAATCTAAATATCCGTAATGCGAACGATACGGAACACAACCTAAATCGAGTGAATTTAAGCAATCAGAACGAGCAAAATAGGCAAAGATATGTTGGGAATCCACCTAACCTAATCAATCGTGACAATAATTATGTCAGATCACTTAATCGAAGTAGACTCAAAAACAGTCAAAATACATGGCGAAATTCAAGGAATGCTATAAATTCTATGGATAGACATAACCGTAGTGCAAGAGATGGCACTTCATATCAAAATCAAAGTCATGACGCAATTCATGTACAAAATAGTGTGGGACATAATAACGATTGTGCAGTACAATGTACTTTATTAGAATCATATGCAAGTACGAATTTAAGCTGACTACAGTTGATGAAGTAAGGGTTAAACCCATATCAGCTATAGATTCTCATGAATATTTATCTTATTTTTATTCAATTTAATTTTCTTTAATTCTCATTAACCAATGATAATTTTCAAATGATTTTTAATTCTCTCTTGTTAATGTGAAGAATTATAATTCGATTCATAATTGATTAAAAGCAAAGGTTATTTATATTATATGGATTTGTGTTGGAAATTTGTTGTCAAAGATTATGTTAAGTATAAGGTTCATTTTATTAAGCTAATTATTCGACGACTGTCTTTATGCACTACCTTACATATTACTCGAATAAGATTCTTCTATATTCTGATGCCTTAGTGATACAATGTATATTTTAAAATATCATCTAATGTAGTTATTATATAATGCGCCCTGGAAAGATCAAATATTATTTTCTTAACATCACCGTTTTAATAATGATTGAATCTGCTAATCATTGTGGTTTATGTTTTAAAAAGTAATGTGCCTCTTACGATTTTGACTTCGCACCCTTCATTAATTATATTATTAAGCGACGACGTTTTTGTAATAAAGGATAAATGATAATGGAATAAAAGATTTATTATAAATGTATTTATATATATATGAAGCTTAATGAAGATAAACATACGAGGGGCGATCAAAATGTAAAGGACATAAGTAATGTAATATCATTATTGTAAACGGACCAGTGGTTCTTAAATATAAAAGCCAAGCTCGCTTGTAACTTTTATATTCAGTCCCGTCGTCGGGCGACATTTTATACAACGAGATACTTTGTATAAGTTGCTAATTACTTGTATTTTTGGGCAGAAAGTGCTCATACACAAGCACTATACCAGATATAATGTTAATTTAAAAATAACAAAAGAAGAATGTTTTTAATATATGTAAGAAAGATACATTATTGAATAATTGGTTGCTATGTAGTTGTTTATGGATACCTAATCAACATGTATGCTTGCAAGACAGTGTGTGTGAATATACGTTAAAAGATAATCAACGAATAAATTATTTTATACTCATCATCGACTTGTAATTTCGATAGAAAAGGTGAGAATACTAGTGTATATAATTATTGAAGATATTTTAATGTGTAAACAATTACTACCACTCAAGATTTACTTATATTATTATTAGCCGAACCAGGTTGACGACTACCTTTGGTGAGTCGTTGTAGGCACGACCCTCTAAAACAGTGTGAGCCCAAAGTCTCTCACAATATTGCACCTCAAACTATCACGGATTCTCCTCCATGTTTAACTGTGGGTATCAAGCAGCCTAAATTGTATGCCTCAGAGGGGCTTCTCCAGACGAACACTAACTGTTGTTTGAAAAACAGTAGAGCTGGACTCAGCCGAGTGTGGCATTTTTGTTACAGATGAAAGGCTTTAGTATAGCAATCCTGTCATGAATGGACATTATACAGGTATCGACTTACTTCTGCAGTAATTGTCGATGCAGTGGTTTTCCGTTTTCGTGCAACAATCCTAGTCAATGTCCTGACGTCCCTTTCAGACAATTTCCGTTTTCTCCTAGAGTTACTTATCCTGTATGTGTTTGTCCTTCCTATTCATATGCACACATCAGCCTGGATACTACATCTTATGACACTTCACAAAATGTTACAGTTTTGGACACAAATGCGCCTGATAGACTTCCTCCTACGATCTCCCCTAAGTCGGATATATATATCCCATTATACCACTCTACACACACGATTTTACGAACCTCAACTGGAGTGACTACAAAGGATCTACACATGTGGCTCATTGCCCCAAAGTACGTCATAAACTACCAGATAACACTGATGAGCCTTGCAAACATTCTATGTTATTTGTACAGGTGTTTAAGTTTTAATCTCCAGTACCTGTATATCTTAAAAGAATAATTCCATGTAATCTCCTGGCCGGAGAGCGATTGCTTTGGTAGGAGGAATCGAAGGTTCAAACTCTTATTAGTATTACATCATCTAGAATAAAAAATCCATGCAAATGTTTTCTTTCATAACCTCTGTATTACAGAAGAACGAAAAATAAATCACCCATAAAAGTAGAAGTATCTACATAGATTTAGAGGTATAAAATTCTACTAATGAACAAAGTAAAATATGGACTTCTTGTGATATATTTCCTACGACTATAGCCTGTAATAAATTAGCAATACCCTATCTGTTTCCACCTCCATATGATTTTTTATGTCCTTAGTTGTAAGTGGGTGATGAAACACCAGTCCAATTTACCCCGTAATAACTCTTTGAAGTTTCCTATGAGAAAGGTTCTTACGACCTATATATTTGTACTAAGGAATGGTATAACAGTAACAATGCTCTTCTCTTGCTTTCTTTCTTGTATTTTCCTGTGTACCTTCTGCTTTCGGCTCAAGACCGCGATGAATAATTGCTAACACATCTTCTCTGCCATCAATCCAAAATGCCAAGAAACCCATCCCTACTAACCTATCCTTGTTGAGTACTCTCTTTGCCTGCTTGCTGCCAGCTATCTAGTGCTCTGATTATGTAGGGGAAGGTGGGGTATGTTTTGGCCGTTGGTGCAATATCCGGCCACCTCGCTTTTAAGAGCGAAAGGAAGGTTGATGGCTTACGAACATCAGTCACACCCACCGCTTCTCCCCTCAGGAGAATGTCATCAGGGCTAAGTTCTATGGGGCTCATTTCCGTCTTCTCGTTGTGCCACATTTTCTTCTTACCGACAGGACATCCCACCATATCCCTACGCGATGGAAATAATTATTCTCCTTCTTTAGAAGGAAAAAAGTGTATGAGAATATCTTTTCTCCTCATTTCTCTTCTCGAAAAGGAAAGCTTAAAACCCAAATGTCTCATTTTTATTCCCTTTCTTTTACACCACAAGTTTCCTTCAGATCTCGACGTTCAGAGAGGTGTGAGCTCCTACAATCCTCCTTTTTACCATCCTCCCTTCGTCTTATAGTTCTTACTTCGGATGACATTTCATTTCTTTATCCTCTTCTATGAAAAATATTCTTATGACTACTGGGAGAATTTATATCAGTAGTCGTTACTTTGGTCGCTCCGAATATTTTCTTCCTTTGTGCAAGGTATCCGATCTCATTTCCCTTATGTGTATGGGAAAAAAGATGATGTAATAGATTCTCCTCAAATATCTACAATAGAAGCAAAATCGGGAATTCTATTGATTGTTTCTGACATGGAAAACTGTCCAATGAAGGAAAGTGTTCATGTCATCTCATCTTATGGGTACTGGAAGTAGAGTTAAATCGTGGAAATAACCATGTTATAATTTAGGCGAAAATTGTTATTGTCACAAATAACATCCTTTACGCTATCTTCTTTTGTGTTTCTACTAAAAATGAAGTTTATTCTCGTAATAAGGTTTGAATGATTTACGTGGTACAGCATCTTAACATTTTACAAAAAAATATTTGTTTTCAAATGTTATATAAGGAAGTAGCTTATGTGGAGACCTTAGGGGAAAAAATAATGCAATAGCTTGTTGTATTTGTTTACATATTTTCTATATTTTTTTCTTTTTCCTTTCTTCTTTCTTTTGCTTAATATTATCGTAGTAGATTAGGACTGAAAAAGGGTCAGATGTCGTCGAGCTCCTAGGAGACACGAAGATGGACAATAAAGTCTGAGCTGAAGGAGGTCCTACAAGACACAGAATGTAGAGGGCAGAGTGGCTCAGTAGCAGAGCGCTTCCTCTGGTGCATGGGGTCCCTGGTTCGATCCCGACCAAGTAAGTTTGTGGTGGAAAACATCGTGTCCCTGGATTTTCTTGCGTTATTCTCATTTTCTCCTACATAACATTCCACCAATTCTTCCATCACCAATCTCTTGCTTTAACGATCCGTCTCGATTAGCCTACGGACATAATCGTGGGATGTTAAACTGAAAGATTTCATTTTATTTTGAACAGACAGAGTGGTCAGTGTAAAGGCCAAGAAGAATACTAAGAAGAAACAAAGTACAAGTGCAGCTGGCTTAGGAGTCGATGATGATCAAGGAGATCAACAAGAGGTGAACAGAGGATCGAAAATGAGGTGAACAGAGGATCGAAACTGTCAATAGTCGAGAAGATTTACAAAGAATTCGATAAAGAATCAACGGAAGTCTCTGTAGTGATCAAAGAAATGGACGAAACAATCGTTCGGAGATCGATTATGAAGTTGACGTATGATCGTGGAAATCCACGAAGAAATAGTTTCAAACTAATGGTTAGACAAATGGACAGCTAATTGTGATTCCAGGGAAGATAGTTTTCATTCAAGATCAAGGTTCAAGCAAATAGAAATTCATTTTTGAAAATATTATATCTCTACGTTAAAATACGTTCCGAAAATAACTCAGTCATTGAGGAATAGTTTTTTAAACTAAGGTGGGTGGCCAACATTTTTATTTGAACAAGTTGGTACAATGCTAATCAAGCAAGCGTTGTTCATGTATTTTGTCTATGTTACAGGTGGAACCATTTCAAACAAGAAGGAAAACTGTTGTGTTCTAGAAATGTTCATTCTTTAAATTGCCGTTACTCGAAGTTATTTTTTGCTAAAAGAAAAAGATATTCTGTTGGCCAAATAGACACTTGATATACAGTATTATGTTTCATTATGGGTGTTAAAAGCATGTGAAATACGATAAGGAAAAAATAACAATAGATATAACCATTAGGAAAAGACAAATAATAATAGGCACAACCATTAGTAAAAGACAAATAATAGGTGTAACTATTAGGAAATGACAAATAAAAATGGGTCAACCATTAGTAAAAGACAAAGAACAATATGTGTAACCATTAGAAAAAGATAAATAACAATAGGCACAACCATTACGCAAAAGCAAATAACAACAGGTACAACCATTAGAAAAAGAGGAATAACAATAGGTACAACCATTAGAAAGAGATGAATAATAATAGATATAACCATTAGGAAAAGACAATAGGTGTAACTATTAGGAAATGACAAATAAAAATGGGCCAATCATTAGGAAAAGACAACAATAGGTACAACCATTAGGAAAAGGCAAGTGATAATAGGTATAACCATTAGGAAAAGGCAAATGATAATAGGTACAACCATTAGGAAAAGGCAAATGATAATAGGTACAACCATTAGGAAAAGGCAAATGATAATAGGTACAACCATTAGGAAAAGTCAAATAATAGGTGCAACCTTTATTAAAAGATAAATAATAGGTATAACTATTAGGAAATGACAAATAAAAATGGGTCAACCATTAGTAAAAGACAAAGAACAATATGTGTAACCATTAGAAAAAGATAAATAACAACAGGCACAACCATTACGAAAAAGCAAATAACAACAGGTACAACCATTAGAAAAAGAGGAATAACAATAGGTACAACCATTAGAAAGAGACGAATAAGAATAGATATAACCATTAGGAAAAGACAAATAACTATAGGTTCAACTACTACGCAATGTTTTAATTAAACCTAATTAAGAGTTAGGAGTTACTAATCATTTTAGTATTTCTCATTAACCGTGATATGTGTTAATGATAAATTATGTGGCAACAGATGATAATAAAGGAATATGGGTCTCATACTATGAATTTAGTTCAAATGCATAACACAGATAGAATAACATAGCAAAATGTCAGCAGTGTCACAAAATATTGATGCATTTGAAAAACGAAATTGAGTGATGCCATTTCTACGTCCTGTGTCAGCTCCGAATCTATATGGGAGTGTAAGGTGGGATCCGGATCACTATGAAAGAGAAAGATTACAATGAAATGTAAGGTGATAAATACACTTTAATGCTAGTGGTCTACTGGTCCACGCTAGTTACATGCATGGGAAGCATGCCCGCGACCGTTCGGTCTATTAGATGGGCAGGTTCCGCGAGAATGTAACGCACCCCGCCCATAGTTCTTCTATACGCTATTGAATGCTCGTGCACATGGTGCACCGTCAGAATTTGTCCCCTAATTCTGACTCGCCTAAGCGATGTAACCCCCATTCTCTGAGGGAGTGGGATACGCCCACTGCGCGGCCAGAACGAAGTCCTGAGTGCCTACCAGTTGACCTACTGGTTGAGGCATATTGCTAGCGAGTCAGTCCTACCATGCTCTGCAAGCATGGCGCCCGAGCGTTATAAGGCAAGCTCACTTCCCGCCCGTGTTTACCGTTACCCAAATTTCTGGGATTGGTTCCCACAAGCTACCGAATCCCACGGTATGACCACAACCCCGCCAAAGTCCAACCAAATTCCGGGGCCCCAGGCAATGCCCAAGGGGCCTTGTTCAATCCCGGCCCTGCCTACCTCTATCGTTCAACTGGCAACCGCCTTGTCGTGTAGAGATACCACGCACACGTCGAGATACTTCCGTATCTCATCCCGGACCCAATGGTACGTGTTAAGTCACCATTTGAGTTTGGTGGCGGCTCATACCCTCCAGAGTTTCCTCCCTTTAGCGGGATCAGAACCGTTACCCAGATTCCTGAGATTGGCCCCTCCTCCACTCCGTTTGGTCCCCCGCAGGCAGGAATCCGACACTCCTTCCTCCGGTAGGGTCGTCCAAGCAATATGGGACTTCCTCTAATTACGGTGGAGGTACACCGTACATTACCAGAGCCAATGACTGATGTAGACCGTTTGCTCAAAGGCAGACATTGTTATTTGGGAGCCGTGTCTTCCCTGGTAGGCCCGCCCAAACAATACGGGGCTACCTATCTTTAACGTGTTTAGGTACCACTTACACGTTGTAGCTAAGCTACTTGTTTTAATCCCAATGGTACATATAAGCCACCATTAGAAGCGACAACCACACCCTTCCTTCGGTAGGGCCGTTCAAACAATACGGAACTACCTCTTCTTACGTGAGAGGTCAACCGTACATTACCAGACCCAATGGCTGATGTAGACTGTATACCTTTAAAGACAATGGCCATTTGGAAGCGGCGACTCCCCTGGTAGGGTGGTGGCTCCTGCACCCAGGTCACACTACTGGGACGAAGAAGTGACCCACTTCCACAACGCTCCTGAGGTACGAGTATGCGTTAGGGTACTAAGTATTCCATCCCGGACCCAAGAGAACGCATTACACTCTCTTTGAGGGCAGTACCTACATCATCCTCTCCGTAGGGCGCTGGATCCGCCCACACTCTTGGACACCAGCTACCCACTCTTTTTAGCGTGTTGGGGTACCACGCAGCCTTATCTCCCGGACCCAAGGACACGGCCTAGTTGCCCATTTCGGGGGATACCCAAAGGCTCACCCCCGCCGGTAGGTACAGCAGCCGAGGCTACCTACCCCACTGAGGACGTGATGGGGTCACACGTACTCTCCCAGATCCAATCGCACGAGCTAGTCGCCCGTTTCGGAGGATACCCTAGGGATCACCTCCGCCGGTAGGTTGTTGACCCTGTAACGCACACGCTGCCATATGGCAGTTAAAGTACCGACAGCGAGCCTGGCTCACAGGGCCACCCTATTTCCCCCGTGATGCAACCGCTCCCGGAACCTGATGCGAGAGCGGATAAACACGGGGGTCCCTCCCCCTTTCTCAGCACGGGCTTGGGACCGCCCATGGCGGGGTTTATGATAAGTACAACAAAAACATGTCCGAGGCAGGATTGGAAAACACGATGCCCAATATGTCGGTTGTCTAGCCTTCTAGACCACACGGCTATCCTGGCCGACTAAAAACGAAATGAGGTAGCATTAAAATAATTATATTTCCAATGTAAATATGGTAATATTATAGTGTACAAACATAATCATATGGTATGTAGAAGAAGTAAAAAACATATGTCACTTAACACGAAAGAGGGGCCGCCGTGGCTCAGTGGTAGAGCGTTCACCTCTGATGCTTGGGGTCCCGGGTTCGATCCCAGCCCTCGCCAAGTGAACTTTGTAGTGGACAAACACCGTGTGCGTGGGTTTCCTCGGGGTTCTCCCGTTTCTCCCACTTTCTTCATTTCACCATTTCACTCATTTCTCATAATCACCGCCTCCTTTAGCCTAACCGGCATAATCGTGGGACGTAAAACTCAAAGATTTTATTTCATTTTTTAAACACGAAAAACAGAAACAATAAAGCACTCTTCCCAATGTTGATAAGATAACCGACAGTCAATTTACAGAATTAGAAAACACGTGTTTCTTTCCTCGCGTGTATCATTTTGTTTTCGGGAGTTGTCTGCTTATTCATCGGGGCTACAGAAGTATAATGCAAAATCCACACTTGTTTCTAGTGCATTACTTTATTACCCTTTGTTGCCACATACGACTTCTCTTTTGTACATTTTCAGCACATGTAGCTCCAATTGTGTGCAACACTGTACCACTACACTTCACTGTTATGTTTAGTGATAATAGTGCATTTTAAATCTGTACAGACTTGTATATGGTACTATTTCAAACAAAATATGTTGGCAACACTGCTTCACCTCTGGCAACACTGTTTGTGGTTTTCGATAGGGCATTTTGTTTTCATTATATTATGCAACTTTTGTTTTGGTTGCTTTAACGGTTTTCAAGATTAACATTAAACATACATAATTCCATGATATAATTTTTTGGATATTCAAATTTTGAATCCCCCTAACTCCTATCCTTCTGGTCCATAGCACCTTAAATTTTGCTAATGTTCATTTCTCATGATGCTCTATCAGATGTGCTATGCGACAGATTTTAGCGATAACTTGTGGGACCCTTCCGTGTAAGGAGGGAAGATTTCAGCTTGTAGCTAGTATAAGAATTGAATTTTGTAACCATATAAACAAAGCATGATGATTATAAACAACAGTATGAAATATGTAAGAATAAAATTAATTACTAGCCTATGTCAAGGAAGACTTTCGCATTGTTATGAACTTCATATCTTAATACCTTACACAACAAAGAAATGGAATGACTTACAGGGTAAGGATTGAAGAACCTTGAAGTGTCAATATCATATTGACGACGTCTTGACCAGTCTTACGTCTCTAGCTTCTTACGTCGACAAACTTCTATCTTTGACTATCTTCTTTGTTTATTAGTTAGGCAGTTTATACACTTGAAATTTGTGATTTTCACCTGTGTCTCTCTTCCTGTTTCCAATTTCTTATTTTCGAATGCCTTCAATTTCATTTTGTTAATTCTGACTTTCAGGAAGTAAGGCTGTTTATTTTCATTTCTAGAAATCTACTAATTCCTAATTTTCTCTAACAATTTAATACATCTAAGTTACATTGTAGAACAAAAAGAACTTAAAGAGGTCGATAAATTCAAGTATCTGGGAAGTATTTTGATGGGAGACGCTTACTGCACCAAAGAGATCAGATCAAGAATTGTCATTGCTAAAGAAGCATTCAACAAGAAACGATCACTCTTAACTAGCTGGCTCAATATTGGACTTAAGAAGAAGTTGGTCAATTGCTATATATGGAGCATTGGACTGTAGGGTTTAGAGACTTGGACATTACGGAAGTTAGAGAAGAAATATTTAGAGCTTCGAAGTGTGGTGGAGGAAGATGGAGAAGATAAAATGGACAGAGAGCAACAGACGATGATGTTTTAAAACGGATAGGAGAGAAGAGGACACTTCTAGCCACCATCCTCCGTAGAAAGGCCAATTGGGTTGTACACATCTTGCGAAGAAATTGTCTTCTTTACACCGCCATAGAAGGAAAGATGGAAGAAAATCGAGGAGTAGGAAGATGAAGAACACAGCTGATCGATGATTTGGAAGATAGGAGAAAATATTGGGAGTTAAACGAGGAAGCCAAAGATCGACAAAAGTGGAAGAAACTTTTCCAGGCCCAAATCTAAAATTTTAAAAAAAAATCCTCATTAGTCTCAGGACCTGCCGAAAGGCAGAATACTTGATGATAATAATAATGATAATAAGTTACATTACAATATTTTGGGTTTCGATAAGCCTAAAGTTCTTGCTATTCAAACTGCTGCTCATTCAATGATTTTCCAAAGAGACAAAGCCGCTATATGAAAATCACAGTAAGCTTGATATATAATTACTCACAAACACAACCACAATTCATAAGAAGATAAATAAATATAGGCCTAGATAATGTAGCGCAGGAGATAATTACATCGATGAACAAACATGTAATTACTTAGAGTAGCTAATTACATGAATTTCATTGTTGACAATACCCTGAGCAAAGTTAGAAATGCATATGAATTAGTAATGCTCTTAAGGCGGTCAGTTAGAGAGAGAATGGTAAAATCACAGTGCAAAATTTGATTTTCCTTTACGGTTCTTCCAATCAAAAAGACTATTTATGTACTTCAATTATACATTAAAAACACAAGAGCATTTACTTGCAATTCAGGATTCTTTTTAGCTATGAAAAGATTTGATTTTTCTTTATGGGTTAAGGAAATTACAATTGGCCATATCAATTAATATTTCATCAGAGCTGTATTCATCTCTTTTTTTTCATATTTAATATGTGACATGTGTCACACAGAAATGTCTTTTGTCTTTCTTTTCCTCCTCTTTCGTCTTCAATCATTCATAGATCAAAGAAATTGGTAGTGAGGAAATGCCTAAATGGAAAAGAGAGACAAGGTCTTGAAGAAAAACTAAATGAAACTTAATCTTCTGTATCTGTTTGTTCATTTACCTCTTCCATTTCTCAATATAAGCAAATTTGAGTCACACACATATACATGACAAAAAGACACTCGTATGAAAAGAACCTTATTTGAAATGTGTTACAAATTATTCAACTTGTGAAATAATTTCTCTTCCTGTCTGCATTGTTAAACGTCATACATAGCAAAGCACGAGAACGGTCTCTCAGGAGGAAAAAGAATTGTAAATACTTTCCTCAGCTACCTACATGCTTGGGAAATACATGAGACAAACATACAAGAATTGTAAGCTGATTCTCCTGTACAAACAGCATAAGTAATCATATTTTGTGACCTTCTGAATACGAACAGAAAAGAATTGCATGAACTGAGAAATTGATTTGAAATCGTTTTGTACGTCTCTGCATTAAATAAAATTTGCAATACAAGTCGCAAGGTTGTTATCAGGAGAGAATGAGCTATTGGGGTCAGAAACCACTCTTTCTTCCCACCCCCAAAATTACCCAGTTTTCACAGGATAAATTGGTATTTCAAGTTACTGTAAAGAGGATTGTTTTGTTTTCATTTGTAAATACTAAAATATCTCTTTAGCTTTCTAAGGAAGACCTTGAAACGATTAATTTTGTTTGTATATTCTTAGACTTCCTATATACTAATAAATAAAATTCTTAAGTCATGTATAAAAGATATCCAGTAAAATGGGACGAAAAAAATCATTTTTTTTTCAAGTCGTAATACCGCGGAAAAGTTGCGAATCGGAGAGACTAAAAAGGAGTTTTTTTTAAAAAAAAAAAAAAAAAGTTAATTGGTCTCACGTGTGCTCTAAAATTTGCCGAAATTTGGAAAAAAATCAATTTTTACGATAATCATTAACATTTTTAAATTAACTTTTTTCAGAATGTATTAGCTCAAATTCTTATATACTTGATCCACAGAAAATAATGTTTAATTATTATTATCCGTCAACCTCTCTGATCGTGCATTGCCTTCAAACTTAATGAAATTTTCAAACAAAATTTACAAAGATCACAATTCAAGGTAAAAAAAAAGTACTAACAAGTTGTGTTTTTTTATTGAATACGAGTTTAATTTTTTTAATAAATTATTTTAGACCATTAGTAATATTTATAAACATTTTTTTTGACAAAACTTAGTTTTTGTGTGAAGAGCGTAACTCCAAGATACTCATATTGAACATTTGAGCATCTTCTGAGCATCAACTTGACATCTTCGTTGTCACTCCTTCTTAGCTGAAAGTACTTGAAACTCAGATTTATGGATGAGTGAAACGTCATGGTTATTGAGTTACAACGAGCGCCTTAATTTCTTAAGATTGACAAGCGCTACGCCAGCGGGATACCTGGACTAATGTGAACAATTCTTTTTTTTTTTTTAAGTCAATATCAGCTTCAGTAAGATTCGACTACAGCTATTACATTTAAATATTGACAAGCTGAGTAAAAGAAAAAATCGTAAAAATATAATTTTTTTTCAAATTTCGGCAAACGTTAGAACACATGCACAACCAGAAGCTGTAAACCGATTTCACTTCTTCCTCTTTCTAGCCTTCCCAATTTGCAACTTTTTCGGGTATTACGGCTTGAAAAAAATGATTTTTTTTTCGACCCACCCTAATATACAGACGCTTTTTTGGCTATATAATCCTTTTATGGACTTCAAAAATGAAAGTCAATCAGATACGGACATACTGAGAAAGACCGGCGTTTTCGTTATTGTTCCTTATGAGCTAGGTTGATTTTTTTAAAATGTGGAACATGAAATTCGGTGGCCTATACCTAGGTAAAATAGAGCCTGCACAGCATAACAGTTCAGAAGCTTTTGTGGCTAAGGATGGTCTATTAATATGACAAGTTTGATACAGATCAGATGATTTCGGTTGGCGTTTCCAAAAATGTAAAACCACAGTTTTGGTGGCCCATAACTGGGGAAACGAAATTCTGCACACTAAAATATTTCACAGGTTAGTACAGTAGTTTAAGGTCTACAAACATGCCAAGTTTCCTTCAGATATGGTAAAGATGTTTTAATTTGTACAGTCTATATATCTTTTCTTTTTTTAATTTTCCAGGAAAAATTAGCAGAGGACGAAAAAAGAAAAATATATATATTTTGATTCGGTAACATTAGACTGAACATAATATAACAACGTTATATGAATATCACATGAAAAAATAAGTAAGTTTTAATTTGGGTCTCATTACCGTCAATGACTATGTTTTATTATGCATATAAATACCTCATTTGATGCAATAAATTCATAAACTAAATCAGTAGTATCGCGTTCATAACAGAAAAATCTTCTATTGAACATGAAGTAAAACCTTTAATTTTAACGTGCCACGAATATCCCTTTTAGGCTAAGGAGGATAATTATTAAGGTAAAATGAAGGATGATGGATGAGTTGGTGGAATGCGAAAGTGAGAGGAATCGAGAGTACCCCGAGAAAACACACGGACACGATGTTGTCCACCATAAACTTACTTTACCGGTAGAATGAGTAACAGAATGGTATTGCTTACAGCTCTAAACAAAATATGTTGAACAATCAAATTTAAATGCAAATACTCATTTACATAAGAATTACTTCTTCAACTCTAAGAGAATTAATTATTTAGATCAATAACAATATTTTAGAAAGTGTTGAGAATGTAAAAGAAAAACAGTTGACGCATTCAGAGCACAAGGGAATCAAGTTGTTAGAAAAAGAACTATAAATTTTGTACAGTACGCTTAAGTACATTATCTAAGTATAACGCTGTTTCTTTCAAGCTGCTTCTTAAATTTTAAGAGTTACCGTACGGTATCTGAACATGGATCTTCGGATGAAATTTGTCAAAAATGACAAAAAAAAAAAAAAAAAAAAAAGAGACTTGATTCCCTTGTGCAATGAACGCACCAATTACAGAAGTAGTCCACATCTTGGGTGCGCCCCTGGCGTATGTCTAGAACCACTTACCTATACCAGAACTGGAGAATATCCCTAACTTTGAATTCAATGGAATGAAAAGGAACTCGTTTCTTTCTGTACAAGATGGAAAGAAAATTAAATATTTAATTCGCTGTTGCACGGCAAGAGAAGAAATTAAATTATTATAAGTCCTTAACCTTCTACCCCTTTAGTTTGCAGATCTTGCGAAGTAATTTTCATTTCGTTTCTAATAGAAACTTATATAACAGACCCCCCTCTCACTCTTCCATTGGATTGAAATTTCCACATTTTCTTCAGTTTATCCTTGCCTCATTGCATTCTCTACTTTCCGATAAGCCAAAAAAAGGCAATCAGTATTTATTACACGCTTTTAACGTCTTTTTGCCATGCATAGTATAGTTAATTTGTTTTAAATGTGATTCCGATTCCAGCAGATTCGATTCCAAATTCCCATCTACATTATTGATTCTAGTTATTCCGATTCATTCATCATTCAAGAGAGTTAATAGCAGTGGGAGCTGATTCAGTCAATCACTTAGAAAGAACAAGTTCTTTCCTCTTCCAGGCGGAATATTTAATTTCTTTGATGCAGAAGCATGTTATTACGACAATGCAGAATGTACAGTATACTAGTTGCATGATTGCTTTAAAAAATATTTACTCTAAAACTAACATACTTCTTATTTTTACAGTTTGTGAGTAACATTTCAATTACAGTTCTTCAGAAAAATAACTGTCATTTCTTAATCTCATATTTTCATTTTCAATGAAATAACCTGAAAGGATCTGAAATATATTCATTTCATTTTTATTGTGTGGCAGAGCGCTCATCTGTGGTGCGAAGGGACCCTGATTTAACCCCAGGCCATGTGAGACTGTGGTGGACAACATTCTGTCCGTGAGTTTTCTCTCTGCTCTCCAGTTTCCTCCAACATTGTCATTCGATTAATTCCTTTCATTAATCACTCTTCTTCTCTACAGGCTCGGCTCTTCCATATGTGTAACACGAACATTTACACGGGGCAGCTGGTTTCGAGGGGGTAGGAAAATCTGTCATAACTATATTATTTAAAATAAATATTACTTGTTGAAAACGGTCTTCATGATGATGGTAGTAGTTAAATTTACTAAGCTAACCTGTTTGAATACTATTCATAAATCATGTTTAGGCCGCATTAGTTTAGGATCATATGGACAGTGTTAAAGCAAATGATCATACAAATTTCAGCATGAATTGCTTGATTCTTCTCAAATACAAAAACTCATTTCTCAAACCATAGCGAGCACCTGTTCCATTTAGTTAGTTATCACAATTTTGATATGAAAATTAGTCTTGTCTTTGTCGCAATAAAGTTCTTTATCATTGAAGATGAAAACAAGGTTGTTTCTTTTTAATTTGTTAACAGGTGTAGAAGGAAAAGTCAAGAAATAAAAATAAAGGAGCTAGTTGTACTGGTATTGTAATCTGATTTATTGAGATTAAAGCTGATATTAAATTCTATTTAAACAAAAAGTACTACCATCTTTCTTACCTGTGTTTGCTTTATCTTTCACTAACATAATAAATTAGTATTTAAAGAAAAAACAGACACAACGAGATTGTATTTATAGTGTTTTGGCCTTTCTGAGTACGAATACTCTTTCCGTCGTCTTCGTTGTTCATGATCAGGTAGGATACTTAATATCGTAGTTTCTAAGATTTTGTTCTTTCTTGAGAAAAAGGGACAGCAAATTATGCAAATGCAAGGGGCGGCAAGTCGCCTAGTTCGGACCTGATCCTCCATCTTCAGGAGATAATCGTGACACGCAAAATTGAAAGATTTCATTTCATTGTTTATGTTCTTTATACAGAAATAATCACATGTATGATTAGAGCAGTAATTTTTATCAATGTGATAATGTAACATTCGTCCAGATTTTTTTTTTTCAAAGTTCATCCATGTTTTGGGAATATATTTATCAAAGTGTTTCAGTCTATTAACTTTCTAAAGCTACTACTAATGCCTGTGACAAACATCTTGGCATTTCAGCTAAACGAATAAAATGCAATCTCTGACGCGATGTTGCCGAGTGCTAAGGGGTGTGGCTATGGCTAAACAGACGAACTACAGCGCGATCAGGTGGCAGAGGATAGACGTGGATGTGTACAAAATAAACGTGACAATACCGCTGGCCTCTCATTTGCTAGCAGCATTTAAAAGGAACTTGGAGCACCGCCTTCAAATGCCAAGATGTTTGTCACGTCGTTTTTAGTACTAAATAATAATAATAATAATAATAATAATAATAATAATAATAATAAGTATTATTATTATATAAGCTTTATTTTGTTGCTGAGAACAGGTAGGAGAACAAATAGAGCAAGGATACAGCACTTACTTTACACAGATACAGTCACACAGGCAAAAGATACAACCATATACTTCAGTATTATTGTAACACTATAATGTGGAAAAAAATAAATAATAATTAGCTTTAACATGGATTAAATCTCTGGCAATATAACTACATAAATTCCTAAAACATTGAGAATTCAAAAAAATAAATATAAAAATATAATAATTAGTAAGTCAGGAGTATATTGTACATCCTAAAATGAAGTTCCATTCTACGTTATAGAATTATTATAGTTTGTGAGAAGCTTAGATATTAAAATATGTTTCATATTACAGATGGTTGCAATATAATTCTGGCCCTTTTACCATTTTGAATTATATTGTTTACAAGTGGAGAGTAAATCAAATTTCTCCTGTCCGTCAGTTGTTCCAATTTAAAATATGTTTTCGAGTATTCAGACATGGTAGAGCAATAATCGAAGCCTAACTTAAAACATAGTATTCTAATATAACAAATTTAAATCATTTCATTTTGTTCACGAGAGTCTTTGTTAGGCTCACCTAAATTACCTATGCATATTCTAGTTTAGT
Source organism: Thermobia domestica (assembly GCF_964235325.1). Taxonomy (NCBI): domain Eukaryota; kingdom Metazoa; phylum Arthropoda; class Insecta; order Zygentoma; family Lepismatidae; genus Thermobia; species Thermobia domestica. The sequence continues at coordinate 275,964,719 of NC_137462.1, forward strand.
TACGAGCAATTTATATAAAAGTATGTAACTATTAGAATCACCGAAAACAGATTATCGATTGAACTGGTACATAATTATTTTCCTTACTTCATTACATATATTCTGTATGTGATCATTTAAACATAATGATTTATAAAATATTACATATAAATTCCTTACTGTCTCAACTTTTAGATTATAGTATCTTGTATTTCGTATTGACGGACCTAGTGTTGGGATTTGTTGTTGTAGGGCAATCACTTAATTTCTAAATAATTGATAATCATACCATTTAGTTTACAGTGATTTTGCTTAAATCTTCTTACAGCTTAATTCTATCCCCAATATTGTTTATTACTTTAAAAGCTTAATTTCATCAGCATAAAGTAAAATAATAGTAATAATGCATCTAAAGATAGACAAGGAGTCCACAAACAAATGGTTAGTCAACAGAAGCCTGTTCAAGAAACAGAAGCCCATACAGAAACAAACCAAGACGAAGTCATACCAACACAATACTACACGAAATACATCCTAAAAGATCCCATTGCGAAAATGGACATGTCCAAAAGGTACTAAGACAAAAATAAGACAATAGAACTGAATCAAGCACCAACTGAATACAGAGAATTACCTTTGGTGCGTCGGGTCCCTGGTTCAATCTGTGATCAAGAAAGCTTGTGGTGGACAACATTGTCTCCGTGAGTTTTCTCAGGATACTTCTGTTTCCTCCCATATATCATTCCACCAATTCTTCCATCATCATTTACTTGCCTTTATCATCCGTTTCCCTTAGCCTAAAGGGAATAATTGTCGGACGTTAAACTGAAAGATTTCATTTTTGAGTACACCGAAAGACATGACAACAATAAAGCAAAAATTGCACACCAAACTACGGCAACCCAATGCAAAGTGATACCAGAGAAAGTACCCACGGTCACCATTAATGAACGTGTTGCTTTATTTTGTCTGTTCCCTGAGTTCTGTGCCCGTAAGCAACTTGCTTTGTTTACTTAGTCGGGGTTGTTATATATATATATATATATATATATATATATATATATATATATATATATATATATATATCAAATATTGTATATGGTAATTCCTCGATAGAAATTTCGCCATGCTTTCAATAATACTGATTAAACTTAATTGTCACAACCCATTTAGCAATTCCAGCATATTGCTTCTGGAACAATGAATCTTTGCTATTTAAACCAATGAATGAGTAAATTTTTTAAAAACATTATCTTCGAGTTTAAATTCTCTAATTATACAAAATTTCAATTAAAACAGAATTCAATATAAAAACTTACAAGAAAACTATTAATCTTACCGCAAGATATTATTCTGTATATGATTAAATTATTTTCCGTCTTATGTTTCCTCTTCCCCACTTTTTTCTATGAGCTTTTCGCACGTATATTGTCCTCTCTTTTCTTCCTCTATTCAGTCCTTGTGTTGTAAAAGTTCCCATGATGCCTTCTCCTGATCCCTTTCTCCCCTTTGGTCTTCTTTTTATGTCGGTCGTATATTTCAGTTACTGGGCACTACTTACCTATAAGATCGGTGTCGTGTGTGTGTGTGTGTGTGCGTATATAGCCCCACTATCGTATATATGTTTGGCCTACTATAAGGGAAAGACTTGCTTATGTTCTATATAGCTTCAATTCTCCCGCACAAAGTAATCATTGGCCCGTCTATATTTGAAACTGTAAATCTTCCTCCTTTGACCTTCCCCCCGGTCGAACATTAACCCCCCTCTTTTATTTAAAAAAGAAAGAAAGAAAAAAGCAAAGAATGATAAAAAAAGACACAAAGTCTTCTGAGATGCTGAAGAAGGGTCATTTCCTCAAAGGAAGGCTTCTTCGCATTTCATACGAAACAATCTCCTCCATTTTTGGTTCATGTTTTCAGTCTTTCTATCTATGATGACTCCATAGCATTTGTCCGAAAAATATTGAATTATACTGGCCTTTTCCTCTTTCTCTTCACTCTTTTATCATGCTTGTTTTTCTTCCTTCTTTCGCCGACTATTACTGACCAAGAAATGAAGATATTCAGCAGCGACATCTAGACAGAACCACCATATTCCCTTCTTGCTAAGATATTGGTACAAAACATGATCGTATATTCTTTGTAGTTTCATAAGGAGCTTTGTCACAATCCCGAATTGGTTCTGCTACATTATGTCTTATGTAGCCGAGCAAAATATCAGTTTCTAGGACCTGGTGCCTCATTGTCCGTACGCTGTAGTTTGTGTTGGTCTCGAAATCGAGACGCAGAGGCACCATGTTCAAGCTTTGTAAATTTTGAAAGGAAGAAATAGCTTACAAAGTTTAAGGTTTAGTATAAAAATAAATTGTTAAGCCAACTGAATAAAGTTAGTAACGGAGATCTAATGCATTTTGCAAGCGTCGCCAAAACCTAGTAATATATATATCAATTTTGGAAACCTAGTTTCGAATTTTGCTGCTCGTCGTGGGCGTTAAGATGAAATCCTTAGTTTAAAGTTGTGTGCAATTATGCTCTATAGCGGTTATTTTCACTTGGTTCAGTGTGACATAAAAGCATGCTTTTACACTGAGAAAAAAAGGACTAGGATTTTCGTGTAGATACATCGTATTTACGCGGGTGCGCTCCTTAAGTAGTGTAATTTCATGTATAAAAGTACAGCAGGTGGGAACACCATGCCAAGTCTGGAGTTCGGCGTCGAACTAGACTCGCTGTGATTGGATAATTATATTCACATGATTGATTTCGTGTTAAAAACTATTACTCTCGTAAGGTAGGGAGTCACAGATTTAGAAAGAACCTAGAGGGGACACTCGTAGGAAGGTAGTAACAACATTATATACTTAAGTTACCACCGTCGGAATGGGTATGGCGTTAATTCTAGATTTAAAATGGTGGTCCCACAATACAAAATTTTCGCTGGACGGTGGTGTAGATCTTACTACTGATGAAACAACATTACTTAATGTGGTGACGTGCGTAACCTGGTAAAAACAGCATTTACATGCCGACTGAATTATGCATTTTTCTCCGTGTACAGGATGAGGACCGAAAAAGAAACACAATGAGGAAAGCAAAAAATAGGGGACTGAGTAGGCAACTGTTTGCAGTGTACGTGTCGTTATGCCTCCAAAACTATCGACTAGACTGTCCATATTCTTTGTTTACTTGTCGTTACTGTCTTTTAGAAATGTCAGGTTACCTGCCAGTTCTTTCTCTCTGCATGTTATTTAAAGCAAAAAGATCACGAAGTACCATAGAGCATACGAAGAGTGATCTAAAAGTACCGGTACGGTGAATGTAGTTGTACAATGCCAGCATTTGATGTTCTATCCATTTCAACTAGTAAGCCCGGTAGCTTAAGTCTATGGTACAATTAATGTAGAGTTTGAATGAGTTGTGACATGTAAGTTGACTTCCAGAAGTAGAAAAGTCAGAACGTGTTCAGAGTGTGTGTCGCACACCTAGTGTTGTAAAGACCTGGAAAAAAAAACGGAAATTTTGGGTATGGCGCTTCTTCAGTAGAACATGACTGTCTTCAGTAGTCACCGTGAGGAATTGACACAACTAATATTTTACCGCTCGGGGGTTCTCATCTGTTTGCAGGAAACGCATTTCAAACCTACCCAGTCTTTCCTTCTTTCTGAGTAAAAACAGTTTTCTACCGTTTTTTCACGAGCTTGGAAAAAACTGAAAAATTGGGAAAAATTGAAATTTTCGAATATTTTATTACATTATGCTCTTAAAATGAAAACTATTTTATATTTACTACTTTATAGTTAATATCATTGAGTAGTTATGTTCCTTGTATTAGAATAGGGAAATTTTGTGGCAACAAATAAATTTGCACCGCTCCTTTAAAGTTAGCACCGTGACAGAATGGAGTTATGGCTACAAAAGATACAAAAATATAATCCTAGTTAGCTTAATTAATATAGACGCATTTAAATTATCTTAAGTAATCTTATAAAGTTACCGTTTTATAGCAAGGAAGTGTTAAAATAACAGGACCAGAATCATTTTAGTTAATACCACTATATTGAAATCATATATATATTTTATGGAGATACGTATTCTCCTTGTGCTGTATAAAATTTTCGGAAATTTTGAACCCATTAGAAAAAATCTTTTGTTCGAAAATATTGACAAAGCCGTAAAATATAATTTAAAAACTATTTCTTCTCCTGATACTAATCTTATTTGCTGTTGCAGCATATATACAACGTATTTCGCTAGTAGGAAAAATACTTAAAACAACAGCTTTTAATTTTACTTTTTAGTTTTCAGATTTCTGATGATAAAAAAAAATCCTCTTTATTATTTACATATACGCACATATACCGCAGAAGTGTGTAAATTTGAGCAGTAACAAGTCTATTAAAGAATTAAACATGTGAAATTTCCGTTCGTTTTTATTCAAGACTAGCAGAATACCCGTTCTTCTCAGGGGGAGAATACATTTCATTTTGGGTATAAAGGGCACCAAAACTGTCACCAATGAACTTAGAGACCCTAAAAACTATGAATTCGACACTAGTATCAGTCACTTTTACATGTCACTCTCCCCTTTAGGAGTAACTAATGGGGGATGAATTTGGATTTAAACGGCATCGGAAGTGTCACTGTTCATCTAAGCTATCCCGAAAACTATGGGTTCGAAAGTAATATCGGCCATTTTCAATCATTTTTATATATCCACCCCTTCTCTCCCCCAAGTTGTGCGCTGAATTTGGATTTTAACAGTATCGAAAGTATTACTGTTCATCTCAGGACCCCCCCCCAAAAAAAAACATGGATTCGACACTAATATCGGTCATGTTTGATCATTTTTATATATATTTCCTGTCTCTCCCGTCCCCAAGTTACAAGCATGAATTTCGATTTAAATGGTATCGGAAGTGTTACTATTCACTTCAGCAACCCCAAAACCTATAGATTCAACACTAATATCGGTTATTTTTTTATCATATTTATATATCTACCTGCCTCCAAATTGCGTGGATGAATTTGGATTTAAACAGTATCGGAAATGTCACTGCTCATCGCAGCGTCTCCGAAAACTATAAATTCGACACTAATATCAATCATTTCTGACTGATAAGAATAATAAAACGAAAATAAAACTTTCTTGTCGATTTAGCAACATTTTGTTTTACTCATTCTAATTTTCGTATTTATAATTCTTTTCCTATGAAATTTATTACAAATATACATTTCCCGATTATACAGATAGTATTAAAAGTACTCTGCAAAATCATTATCAAATTATATTCTTACAAGAACAAAGTTATAGATATGCGACAATCATTTTGGACATGAGGGTACATAACTATCAAACATGTCTTCTCATTAAAGTGTCAAGTTGAGTTTGATGTTTGTCTTGAACTTATTTTCAGGCATATTGATTAAATCAAATACATGAAATTGAACTATTTCGTTATATGAAGCACACATTCTCCACGGAGGAGTAGTTCTTGCTTTTTCACAGTAGAATGTTACCATATTTACTATTCCAGTTCTACCTGTTGATACACGCAAAAACAATTCTGAGACTAATTTTTTACAATTAATTTTACTATTTTATAACTTATGCAAGAACGTCAAATCAAATACCTGACTTTTGTTTCTTAATGATTGAAAAGTCGACTTGTTTGAGTTGAGTTGATTTTGAGTTTAACGTCCCTTTCAGCAACGAGGCTATATGAGACGGGACCTACTGGTTAACATAGAATCCAAACAACAAGAGATCCCGCTGGGAATCGAACCCAATCCTCCCACGCTACAGGCGCGTACGCTAATCGCTTAGGTACGGACAAGCTCTAAATTTCAAATTGGTTTCTAAGTCTTTATAAGTCAGTCAAGCTATGTAATTTGTGTAAAAACCATTTTTTCTTTGTACAAGCATTTTTAGGAGTTTAAACTGAATGTTTCCTATTGCTTCAGAATATTTATTGATTCGCAGTGTCAAAATAGTACAATAATATTCTAATTTTGATCTCACATATGACGAATAGAACCTTATGATTTTTTTAAAAAAAGAAATCCTTACCTATTCTGCAGATAAAGCCTAGGTTTCTATATGCACTACTTGTTACTGGATCATTGTGGTGAGTGATAGTGAGTCTACTGTTAAAACTAACGCCTGATATTTAACAGTATTTGGTTTAGACAAAGCAGTTTCCTTTACTATTTGCGGTTGATATCGTCCTGGTCAGTGAGATCAAGACCGCACAACAAGAGAAACATAAATGGAGAGAAGCATTGGAGAGAAAATGACTTTGAATTAGTAAAACAAAGAAAGAATATTCACATTGATCTTTCAGGAAAAATGTAAGCGGCAATATACGAATACGAACGAACGAAACAGACGTGGTAATGACGAGGAAATCCAAGTACTTGCTATCAATACTACAGGAAAATGCAGGAATAAAAGATATAAACACCAGAATTAGCAGCGATTGCAGTAGTAGAAAAACCAGAGATCTGCGCCACTAACCCTCTACCCACTTTCTCAGTCCCGCCTGAAGCAGACAACGAATTTCCCAGTGCCGCCTGACACACTATGCCGGGGGACATATGGGGGATACGAGAAATCGAGCATCGAGAACCGTCAACCCACGGTCTTTTACGACCTCCATTTTAGGGGTGAATTTGTTCCCTTTTATGAGCACTTTTTAGGGGGTGTATTCATTCCCTTTTATGAGCACATTTTAAGAGTGAACTCGTTCCCTTTTATGAGCATTTTTCCAACCCTTATTTTAACATAGCAGATAACACATAAGATTACGAACACATAGCAAAGCAGATAACACACAAGACTACGTAACACACAGCATTTTAAGGGTGTACTCGTTCTCTTTTATGAGCATATTTTTCAACCCCTATTTTAACATAGGAGATAACACATAAGATTACGAACACATAGAAGAGCAGATAACACATAAGAGTACCTAACATAAAAAGGGTGTATTCATTCCCTTTTATGAGCATATTTTTCAACCCTTATTTTAACATAGCAGAAATGACATAAGACTACGAACACATAGAAGAGCTAATACAAGAGTATGGCTTATTTTCCAACCCCTATTTTAACATAGCAGAAATTACACTGAGACTATGAATACATAGCAGAGCATAAGACTACGTAACACACAACAACCTCCAATTTAGGGGTGGACTCGTTCTCTTTTATGATCATATTTTCCAACCCTTATTTTAACATAGCATAAGACTACGAACACATAGCAGAGGTGTATTCGTTTTCAACCCCTTAGCATAAGACTATGTAACATAGCAATTACGAACACATAGCAGAGCAGATAATAAACACAACAACCTCCATTTTAGGGGTGTATTCATTCCCTTTTATGAGCATATTTTCCAACCCCCTATTATAACAAAGCACAGATTACATAGCAGATCTAATACGGCTTATTTTCCAACCCTTATTTTACCATAACAGAGACTACGAAACATTGCGGACATAGCACAGGGGGTGTATTCATTTTCTAATTGAACATAGCAGAAATTACACTGAGACTACGAACACACAGCAGACCAGAGAATACATAAGATTCATTCCCTTTTATGAGTACATTTTAAGGGGTGTACTCGTTCTCTTTTATGATTACTTTTTCAAGCCCTATTTTACCATAGCAGAAATTACATAAGATTCTTTTCAACCCCTATTTTAAGACAATGAATACCTATGTAACATAGCGATCCGATACGCTCTTTGAACCGATTTGGATGAAACTCGGCATATGAGGGTTTTCGACCATGTTGAGTACGAATATCATACTTATTTTTACCTGGGTCCTATAGTTTATGTGGCATACGCCCTTTGTATGACACTTAAAACCTAATCATTCCTAAACGAAGCAACATATTGAGGTGGTGTTTCCACATTTAGCAATAGGTCATCAAGTACTACATGTCCCAAAATTAGTGGTCATCGAGGCCAAAGGTCAACATACTTAAAACCTAATAACTCGAAAACGGAGCCACATATTGAGATGACGTTTCCTCATTTAGTAATTGGTCATCAACCACTGCAAGTTCCAAAATAATGACCATCGAGGTCAAAGGTCAAAATACTTAAAAAATAATAACTCGTAAACGAAGCCACATATTGAGATGACGTTTCCTCATTTAGTAATTGGTCATCAACCACTGCAAGTTCCAAAATAATGACCATCGAGGTCAAAGGTCAAAATACTTAAAACCTAATAACTCGTAAACGGAGCCACATATTCAGGTGTTGTTGCCACATTTAGTAATTGGTCATCAGGTACTACAAGTTTCAAAATAATGACAATCGAGTTCAAAGGTCAAAATTTAAAACCTAATAAGTCGAAAATGGATCCACATATTGAGGTGCTGTTGCCACATTTAGTAATTGCTCATCAACCACTGCAAGTTCCAAAAATAATGACCATCGAGGTCAAAAATTTAAAAACGCGAATAACTCTTAAACAGAGCAACGTATTGAGGTGCTGTTTTCAAATCTAGTAATACGTCATCAACTATTACATGTTCCAAAAGTACTGACTATCGAGGTCAATGGTCAAATATTTAAGCCTTAATAACTTTAAACAAAACTTGTGTGACCTATTCAATTTTGTATCAAGCAGAGAAAAGTGAAGAATAAATAAATGTGACTGGCTTACTTCGAGAAAGAAAGCAAAGATATTTCATTTTAACTAGCTGAGAATTTTAAATCATCTTGTATTATTTAAACAAACGAAAGGATAAATTTTATACCAATGAGAAATGCCATTTTATACCACTTTGTATTACTCCAATAAACGAAGGAATACCCGAAAAAAATAAGTGAAGAATGAATAAAATTTAGGTGGATTATTTCCTTTTGTACCAACTGAAAAAGAGAAGAAGAGCTACTTTAACTAGCTCATTAGGTACTGTTTAAACAAACGAAAATTGACCATTATGTAACTTTTGAACTACTGAAATGTTCTATTTTTGTATCAATCAGAAAAACTCAAAGAAGGAAAATTTTAACAAGTTCATAATTTTGATGTTCTACTTTTATACCAACGAGAAAAAAATGAACTAGCTGAATATACGAAATAATAAATTTAAGTGACCTATTCAATTTTGTACCAATGAGAAATGGCATTTTAACTGGCTCAGAATTTTACTACTCAAATAAACAATGAAGTATTTACTTTTGTACCACCGAGAAAAAAAGAAATTGCACCATTTTGGAGTATTCAAATAAACAAAGGAATTATAACTTGTGTCAACTCTAAAATCAATTAAACGAAGTAATGCATTTGAGTGAGCTATTTAATTTGAAAAACAAAAGTTGAGTATTTTATACCATTTTGTATTATTTCAACAAACAAAGGAATAAACAAAAAAGGATCATTTTATATCATTTTAAACTAGTCTAATAAACGAAGGCATAAATATGAGTGTGCTATTTAATTTTGTAGCAACCAAAGGATCATTTTAACTAGCTGAGTATTTTCATGAAAGAACAAAATTGTACTAATCAGAAAAAGCGAAGAAGACCCATTTTAACTAACTGAGAATTTCCATACCTTTTTGTACTATTTAAACAAGCGATGAGATAAATTTGAGTGGCCTGTTTTTTGTACTAACCAGAAAAATCGAAGAAGGTCCAATTTAGCTAACTCAGAATTTATGTACCTTTGTACTAGCCCAATGAACGAAAGAGCAAATTTGAGTGTTCTACTTTTTATACCAAACAAAGAAGAACCATTTTGCACTACTCAAATAAACGAAAGAAAAAACGAAAAAAGACCAATTTAACTAGCTCAGAATTTATATACGTTTTGTTTAGGTGTCCTACTTTTTGTACCAGCGTGAAATGCCATTTTAACCAGCTCAGTAGTATTCAAATAAACAAAAAACCGAAGAAGGATCATTTTAACTAGCTCAGAATTTCTGTACTTTTGTACCATTCAAACAAATAAAAAAACTAAATTTGGATGGAGTATTATTTTTGTGCCAAGCAGAAAAAGGAAAGAATTTGTACTGACCAGAAAAGGCGAAGAAGGATCATTTTATACCTTTATGTGCTATTTAAATAAACGAAGGAATAAATGAGTGATCTATTCAATTTTATACAAATCAGAAGAAAAGCAAAGAAGGGCCATTTTAACTAGCTGAGTATTTTTGTGCTACACAAATCAACAAATGAATAAATTTGAGTGACCTATTCAATTTGGTATCAACAAGAAATACCATTTTAAATAACTCAGCATCTTATACCTTTTTGTGCTATTCAAATAAACGAAGAAAGCGAAGGAGGTCCAATTTATCTAACTCAGAATTTTATACCATTTTGTACTAATCAAATAAACGAAGGAATAAATTTTTGTGACCTATTCAGTTTTGAAAACAAGCAGGAAAAGAAAAGAATTAACATTTTGTACTAATCAAATAAACCAAGGAATAAATTTAGATGGCCTATTTAGTTTTGTACCAACCACGAAAAAAAAGCGAAGAAGTTCCATTTTAACTAGCTCAATATTTCTGTACCATATTAACTAACTCAAAGAAACGAGAGAATAAATTTTGAGTGGCTTAAGCAAAGAAGGTCAATTTGTACCTTTTGTGCTATTAAAACTGAGTGACCTATTCAATTTTATACCAAGTAGAAAAAAATTTGTTTGCAATTTTAAAAAAACGGAGAAGGTCTATTTTATGTACATTTTGTACTACTCAAATTCTACTTTCTGTACCAACCAGAGAAAAACAAAGAAATACCATATTCTGCTACTCAAACAAACGACGGAATAAGCTCAGAATTTCTATACTTTTTTGTGTTATTCAAATAAACGAAAGAATAAATTTGTGTGACCTATTCACTTTTATAGCAAGCCTCTTTTAGTTTTGTACCAACCATGAAGGTCCATTGTAACAAGCTCAGTATTTTTATACCATTTTGTATTACTCTATTTCAGTTTTTGTAACAATCAGAAGAAAACAGCTCAGAATTTTATACCTTTGTGGTGTTTCATTGAAGTCTCAATTTTTCCGGTCATTAACTACATATTTGAACGTAAGATTTAACCAACCAGAGTTGCGTTATACATTGAATTTTAACTTAATTCTGTAGAACAGACTACATAGCAATTTGCGTTCTAAAGAAAACTGATGAATGACGACAAATCATAACAGCATACTTGTCCATTTTGAATCACAGCAGAAGAAATCATGTCAAAGTATGAATCAGCTCATCAAGGAAAAAAAGTTTTCAAAGTTCCATGTTCCATACCATCTAAAAAGAGTGCTGCAGATATTTAAACAACGTTACGAATGCGTTACCTAACAGTTGTATTGCTAGTATGGTGTGGGTCCTACGGTACTGCCTATTGCTCAACGATTCAATTATTTTTTTAGACTTTCCTTCATCGTCTATTTTGAAAACATATTATTAAACACGGAGAATGCATAGAATATTTTTATTGTAGATATATAAAATTATTTATTTGATTGGTTTTTGCTGAAGAGCAGAAAAATGACTAGCATAGAAATTGTTTATGTTTCACCTAGAGAAAAAGAAATTCAGCGTGAAAACGAAAAATCTATACTGTTAATTCACCCGTTTGACCCCGATTTGCCAGATGAATTACGTGATAAAGTGAGAATCATATATCCAACACATGAAATAGAAGATGTGTATTATTTTAGACGCTATAATAGATATAATGATGAAATACTCCCGGAAAGTGATGATGACAGTGTTTCAAATATTACCTGTTTTGAACTGGAAGCTAATGAGTGCGAGTGTACTAGTGAAACTTTATATAAAGAAGCATTTTAAAGGTTGTAATATTAAGAACACTTATACTTTGGAGAAAAAAATTAATCTGGTATATGAATACATTACAGAGTGTGATTATTATATCAACAAAAATAGTAGAATTGTTTTTAGAGAAAGATAAAAAATTATTTAATTCTGTAAATGAACACTGAGCCCACTGTAGCATATGCATTTGATTGTGTAAGAATAGAAGAACTTGAACTGTTAACTGGATCAATTTGTAGTATTGTAATATTACTAACATTGGACTCTGGCAACTGAATTGTCAGGGAGAGTCAATTTAAATTGTTCTCTGGATGACACAAAAATATACAAAATGTAACACCACAAAGTTATAAAATTCTGAGCTGTTTTCTTCTGATTGTTACAAAAATGAAATAGAGTAATACAAAATGGTATAAAAATACTGAGCTTGTTATAATGGACCTTCATGGTTGGTATAAAACTAAAAGGAGCTTGCTATAAAAGTGAATAGGTCACACAAATTTATTCTTTCGTTTATTTGAATAACACAAAAAGGTATAGAAATTCTGAGCTTATTCCGTCGTTTGTTTGAGTAGCACAAAAAGGTATAAGATGCTGAGTTATTTAAAATGGTATTTCTTGTTGATACCAAATTGAATAGGTCACTCAAATTTATTCATTTGTTGATTTGTGTAGCACAAAAATACTCAGCTAGTTAAAATGGCCCTTCTTTGCTTTTCTTCTGATTGGTATAAAATTGAATAGATCACTCATTTATTCCTTCGTTTATTTAAATAGCACATAAAGGTATAAAATGATCCTTCTTCGCCTTTTCTGGTCAGTACAAATTCTTTCCTTTTTCTGCTTGGCACAAAAATAATACTCCATCCAAATTTAGTTTTTTTATTTGTTTGAATGGTACAAAAGTACAGAAATTCTGAGCTAGTTAAAATGATCCTTCTTCGGTTTTTTGTTTATTTGAATACTACTGAGCTGGTTAAAATGGCATTTCACGCTGGTACAAAAAGTAGGACACCTAAACAAAACGTATATAAATTCTGAGCTAGTTAAATTGGTCTTTTTTCGTTTTTTCTTTCGTTTATTTGAGTAGTGCAAAATGGTTCTTCTTTGTTTGGTATAAAAAGTAGAACACTCAAATTTGCTCTTTCGTTCATTGGGCTAGTACAAAGGTACATAAATTCTGAGTTAGCTAAATTGGACCTTCTTCGATTTTTCTGGTTAGTACAAAAAACAGGCCACTCAAATTTATCTCATCGCTTGTTTAAATAGTACAAAAAGGTATGGAAATTCTCAGTTAGTTAAAATGGGTCTTCTTCGCTTTTTCTGATTAGTACAATTTTGTTCTTTCATGAAAATACTCAGCTAGTTAAAATGATCCTTTGGTTGCTACAAAATTAAATAGCACACTCATATTTATGCCTTCGTTTATTAGACTAGTTTAAAATGATATAAAATGATCCTTTTTTGTTTATTCCTTTGTTTGTTGAAATAATACAAAATGGTATAAAATACTCAACTTTTGTTTTTCAAATTAAATAGCTCACTCAAATGCATTACTTCGTTTAATTGATTTTAGAGTTGACACAAGTTATAATTCCTTTGTTTATTTGAATACTCCAAAATGGTGCAATTTCTTTTTTTCTCGGTGGTACAAAAGTAAATACTTCATTGTTTATTTGAGTAGTAAAATTCTGAGCCAGTTAAAATGCCATTTCTCATTGGTACAAAATTGAATAGGTCACTTAAATTTATTATTTCGTATATTCAGCTAGTTCATTTTTTTTCTCGTTGGTATAAAAGTAGAACATCGAAATTATGAACTTGTTAAAATTATCCTTCTTTGGGTTTTTCTGATTGATACAAAAATAGAACATTTCAGTAGTTCAAAAGTTACATAATGGTCAATTTTCGTTTGTTTAAACAGTACATAATGAGCTAGTTAAAGTAACTCTTCTCTTTTTCAGTTGGTACAAAAGAAAATAATCCACCTAAATTTTATTCATTCTTCACTTATTTTTTTCGGGTATTCCTTCGTTTATTGGAGTAATACAAAATGGTATAAAATGGCATTTCTCATTGGTATAAAATTTATCCTTTCGTTTGTTTAAATAATACAAGATTTAAAATTCTCAGCTAGTTAAAATGAAATATCTTTGCTTTCTTTCTCGAAGTAAGCCAGTCATATTTATTTATTCTTCACTTTTCTCTGCTTGATACAATATTGAATAGGTCACACAGGTTTTGTTTAAGGTTATTAAGGCTTAAATATTTGACCATTGACCTCGATAGTCAGTACTTTTGGAACATGTAATAGTTGATGACGTATTACTAGATTTGGAAACAGCACCTCAATACGTTGCTCTGTTTAAGAGTTATTCGCGTTTTTAAATTTTTGACCTCGATGGTCATTATTTTTGGAACTTGCAGTGGTTGATGAGCAATTACTAAATGTGGCAACAGCACCTCAATATGTGGATCCATTTTCGACTTATTAGGTTTTAAATTTTGACCTTTGAACTCGATTGTCATTATTTTGAAACTTGTAGTACCTGATGACCAATTACTAAATGTGGCAACAACACCTGAATATGTGGCTCCGTTTACGAGTTATTAGGTTTTAAGTATTTTGACCTTTGACCTCGATGGTCATTATTTTGGAACTTGCAGTGGTTGATGACCAATTACTAAATGAGGAAACGTCATCTCAATATGTGGCTTCGTTTACGAGTTATTATTTTTTAAGTATTTTGACCTTTGACCTCGATGGTCATTATTTTGGAACTTGCAGTGGTTGATGACCAATTACTAAATGAGGAAATGTCATCTCAATATGTGGCTCCGTTTTCGAGTTATTAGGTTTTAAGTTTGTTGACCTTTGACCTCGATGATCAGTATTTTGGAACTTGTAGTAGTTGGTGGCCGATTACTAAATGTGAGAAACAGCACCTCAATATGTGGCTCAGTTTTCGTGTTATTAGGTTTTAATTGTTTTGACCTTTGACCTCGATGGTCATTATTTTGAAACTTGTAGTAGTTGATGACCTATTACTAGATTTGGAAACAGCACCTCAATACGTTGCTTCGTTTTCGAGTTATTGGGTTATAAGTATTTTGACCTTTGGCCTCGATGACCACTAATTTTGGGACATGTAGTACGTGATGACCTATTGCTAAATGTGGAAACACCAGCTCAATATGTTGCTTCGTTTACGAGTGATTAGGTTTTAAGTGTCATACAAAGGGCGTATGCCACATAAACTATAGGACCCAGGTAAAAATAAGTATGATATTCGTACTCAGCATGGTCGAAAACCCCCATATGCTGAGTTTCATCCAAATCGGTTCAAAGAGCGTATCGAATCGCTATGTTACATAGGTATTCATTGTCTTAAAATAGGGGTTGAAAAAAATCTTATGTAATTTCTGCTATGGTAAAATAGGGGTTAAAAAAGTAATCATAAAAGAGAACGAGTACACCCCTTAAAATGTACTCATAAAAGGGAATGAATCTTATGTATTCTCTGGTCTGCTGTGTGTTCGTAGTCTCAGTGTAATTTCTGCTATATTCAATTAGAAAATGAATACACCCCCTGTGCTATGTCCGCAATGTTTCGTAGTCTCTGTTATGGTAAAATAAGGGTTGGAAAATAAGCCGTATTAGATCTGCTATGTAATCTGTGCTTTGTTATAATAGGGGGTTGGAAAATATGCTCATAAAAGGGAATGAGTACACCCCTAAAATGGAGGTTGTTGTGTTTATTATCTGCTCTGCTATGTGTTCGTAATTGCTATGTTACATAGTCTTATGCTAAGGGGTTGAAAACGAATACACCTCTGCTATGTGTTCGTAGTCTTATGCTATGTTAAAATAAGGGTTGGAAAATATGATCATAAAAGAGAACGAGTCCACCCCTAAATTGGAGGTTGTTGTGTGTTACGTAGTCTTATGCTCTGCTATGTATTCATAGTCTCAGTGTAATTTCTGCTATGTTAAAATAGGGGTTGGAAAATAAGCCATACTCTTGTATTAGCTCTTCTATGTGTTCGTAGTCTTATGTCATTTCTGCTATGTTAAAATAAGGGTTGAAAAATATGCTCATAAAAGGGAATGAATACACCCTTTTTATGTTAGGTACTCTTATGTGTTATCTGCTCTTCTATGTGTTCGTAATCTTATGTGTTATCTCCTATGTTAAAATAGGGGTTGAAAAATATGCTCATAAAAGAGAACGAGTACACCCTTAAAATGCTGTGTGTTACGTAGTCTTGTGTGTTATCTGCTTTGCTATGTGTTCGTAATCTTATGTGTTATCTGCTATGTTAAAATAAGGGTTGGAAAAATGCTCATAAAAGGGAACGAGTTCACCCTTAAAATGTGCTCATAAAAGGGAATGAATACACCCCCTAAAAAGTGCTCATAAAAGGGAACAAATTCACCCCTAAAATGGAGGTCGTAAAAGACCGTGGGTTGACGGTTCACGATGCTCGATTTCTCGTATCCCCCATATGTCCCCCGGCATAGTGTGTCAGGCGGCACTGGGAAATTCGTTGTCTGTTTCAGGCGGGACTGAGAATGTGGGTAGAGGGTCAGTGGCGCAGAACTCTGGTTTTTCTACTACTGATTGGCTAAAATAATAGAAGCTGCAGGAGTAATGTGTAACAGTAGGATACCAATACGCCTTAAAGTTTGCTAAACAGAACTGAGGCCTACCACATTATACGAAGCGGAATGTTGGGCGACGAAGGAGAGAGGAACAGAAGTGTCATGTTGCTGAGATGAAGGTACTGCAGTGGATTCGGCGTGACGCGCAAGGACAAAATTAAGAATGAAATGATCCGGGAACAGTAAAGGGGAAAACGGCAAGAAAATACACTGAGGTGGTTTGGGCATGTAAGATGATCACTGGAATTTGTAGCTCACCGGGTTAATGCTATAGAGGCCGGCCGGCCAAAGAAGAATTGGGAAGATCGT
Organism: Thermobia domestica; assembly: GCF_964235325.1. Taxonomy (NCBI): domain Eukaryota; kingdom Metazoa; phylum Arthropoda; class Insecta; order Zygentoma; family Lepismatidae; genus Thermobia; species Thermobia domestica. The sequence continues at coordinate 275,981,491 of NC_137462.1, forward strand.
GTGAAAACGATATGGTGCAATGTATTATCACAGTGATTATGGCAGAAGATAGAAATAAGTGGAAGACAACAATCCGAAAAGTCGACCCCAGACAATTAGGGAAAAAGGCTTAGAAGAAGGGTTTCCTTTGTAGATGAAGTTAACAGGATTTTCTTTCTTCATGAAGGGGACAGATTTCCTCATGAAGAATAACATGACATATTTAGGACTAATTAATTTTCATCACACCAGATTTGAACTCTCTGTAAAGCCTGTTGAAGTTTAACACAATCATCAGTAGAGCTGATTTAAGAATATTACTTAATCATCAGCAAATGGAGTAAGTTGAGAATTTTTAATGAAAACTGGAATATCATTGAACATAAGAAGAAACAAGAGAAAACTTGATATGAGCTTTGAGATATTCCCGATAGTGCATTAAACTTTTCAGAAACAAATTCTTCGTGTGCAACTGATAGCTTCCAGCCATGCAAATATGATACAAGTTATTAATGCCCTTATGCAGAGTCGTTCTGACGCGTGATTAGCGCCATACTAAAGTGTTTGACTAACTTATGTTTCCTGCAATAGTCAGGCCTTTAGTATGACGCTAATCATACGTCAAAACGACTCTGCATAAAGCGGTGAATTGCTTCCTTCAAAAAAATTTGCATCAATGACGTACCAGAGACCACAATCACCACCGACTGTTATCATCTTGAGTTTGCAATATTTGTCTTCGTGAGGAAACAAGTTCCAATGTATCAGATTCATATCCCATCCAAGGCACGTATGAACAGAGTACATAACTTTCAGGAGTTATGAGGAAAAATCATTATACTTCCTGTTCCACGACATTACGAATCGTCGTAGTAAGCATGTTTCCATCTTTCAACATGTTCTTCCACTTGCCCACCTTTCAATGCAATACTCGTCGAGGAGTTGGATAGCTTCCCTTGTCAGATTTATTTTAAATTACAGAGAAGCGAAGTTTTCTGTGCCAAATACGTTTGAATTGAGAATAGTTCTTGTCTATTGTGAAGGATTAAAATAGCATGTTACAGGGGAAGTGAAGAAGACTATCCGTTATGAAGAGATAAAATAGCATGTTGCAGGTGGAAGTGAAACAAACTGTCTATGTCCACATGAGAGGGTCTGCGAAATACAGGGTGGACCAAAAGTAGGTATACAGTACCGTACTGATCAGATCATTGCATTTTACATCATTTCTTAATGTTATTGCTTAGTCTCTTTATTATTTGTTCTTAAAGCCTTTTACTTATACCTTAATCTGGGAACAGTCGAAGCAAATAAACCCACAAGCTAGAATATTAAACTTGATCAAGAATCTGCCTCATATTAAATTATAGATTATTATGGGGAAATCTATTCATATTATGGAGGTGTCCGTTAATGGAGGTTTTAACTATATAAGCTATTTTAAATGTAATACATACTGTATAGCGATATTCTCAGCATTCTCAACATCGCTGCAGCGAAATTTCATCCCGCGAGACTTTGGACGGCATTGTTTCGTGCGAGGCAAGAATTCGTCTCACGAGGTACTGATCAGGCGAGATTTTGTCCGACAAGGTTCTGGCTAGTAGGGATGCGCACGAGTCGAGACACACTTTGTAAAATTCGAGACGAGTCGAGACAAACGTATTTCTCGAGTCGAGACACGAGTCGAGTCGAGACTGCTCGTAAAAGTCTCGACTCGACTCGAATGTCTCGAAATTTTTTTATAATTTTTAATATTATTTTGAAGAAAGTATTTACTTACAAACAGCCTTGAAACTAATTCAAGTGAGCATCCATGCATAGACGTAACTTAGGGGGCCAGGGGAGCAACTGGCTTCCCCCACAATTCTGAGGTTTATTTGGATAGTCATCCAGTGTTATCTATGAACTGAGCTGAAGCGTATACAAGATCATTTTGCTTAATTTTATGTTTTTGTTCCACAGCATTAAGGTCTTAAGGCGACTAACGAGGTCAAGAGAAAGGAGGAGCAAGGGATTGAAAAGACAGCGACTCTGGCCTGACAAAAGATACCAGGTAAAACCTCAGTCACTCAGTCAGGATAGCCAGTCGGAACAGAGTTCGTGGCCATGCTCCACCTTTGAAATGCTGCTCGTTAGGCATGCATACTGCCCAGGGATTATTTGCCCAGCGCTTATCCAAAGTGATTTGCGAGAACACAGTCAACAATGGAAGCAAATAATCCCTGATCCATGTTCCTGATCTGGTTTGATAAATCATATTAATAGTCTTTTCATAGAAGGAACCAAAATTTTAATTAAAAATTAATGCACAATGCTTGTGAAGTGACAAGTGTTGCACACGAACTAAATTCTGATAGCAGGCTGATTTGCCGGAACGGAGTGCCGGTGCGTTCCGGCTCACTTTAAGCCCTAACACTGCCTCTCTACTACTAGCTGGGTAATTGTCACTCACTTTCGATGCATGTGATCTGAATTGGTTCACACCTCACTTTATTGCTTTTTACGTTTTTAGACATTACATGTTCCTTTACGACGGTAATAATAATTTATAAACTGTATTGCCAAATTCAGGATTTCTTTATTTTTCTGTTACATTAGAAATGCTTGTAATTTGGATAGGATTTATTCTGAGCATGTTTTTTTTTTGGGGGGGGGGGGGGAATCACAGAGCCAGTGTAAAATTGTGATTGAACTATATCTAAAAAAAAAAAAAATGCTCTTGTCCAGAGATGTTCATATACCTTCTCCCTTACTGATTCTGGCTGTTTCTTAGGCAATGGACAGTTATTTAAAATTTTGTCTTATTTATGATAATATTATTATAAAATGTTCAAATGTAAACTGTCTTTAAGTGTAGACAGTTCTAGAATAACAACGGGAATGGAACTCTGATTTTAATCATATCTGGTAATGTCTTGCAATAAATGTTTTGCTACATCAATCTTAATAAAGGCCAGTGAACTTTGAGCGTGCTGGAGAAAAGGATAAGCAGAGACATACAGAACTCGGCTCTTTGTCGGAAATCTTGTGGTCCTAAATACAAAAGTTATTTTATTGCTTTCCCTGTAAGTCACAAAAATAGCAACATCTGGTATTGTAAAGTGGAAAGGGAGAATTGTAAGGTTAAAACAAATTATTTTTACTAATAGCCACCTTGGCACCCAAACCAAAAATAATACACTTGATTTATTCTGAAGTTTTTGTTTGCAGTGAGCAAGGACGCCAATCCTGGGGGGCCGAGCGGGCCGGGCCCCCCAAAGTTCATATGGACACTCATGTATTTTTCTGAATATGTATTTTGTATTGTTATATGTATTTTTAATGAATATACAAACCCACATCTGATTGCCCTCCCCCCAAAAAGTTAGAAAAATCGGTGCCCCTGGCAGTGAGCAGTTCGTTTGAAGTTTTTTCTGTATATATAGCCTTCACGTGTATCGGTGTATAGTGGTTTCATTTTTTTATATTTTATCTGTGGTACTTGAACATTTCTCAAGTTTCACAGGAAGTTGTTGTGACTAATATGCAGTGCTCAAAAAAAAAAAAAAATAGAAAACTTTGTTGGAATATTTTAGTAAGAAGCCGAAACTTAGCAATATTGACAGTGCCAGCGGAGATAATGAAATTGTGACTAAACAATTTACTTCTTGCGTTTCAGGAGATACGAATTCGAGTGCTAGTGTGAAAACAGTGTCAAAAGATGAAGTCTCAAAATATAAGAATTCAAATGCCGATACTACTGTGGAAACAGTGCCACAAGATGAAGTTTCAGAAGATCGTGATCCAGTCAAAGGTTGTGAAAAGGCAAAGACATTCTGGCAGTAGGTCAAGGTCCCTTTCAACCACAATTGAAAACATACCCCAATAAAAATGGCCGCCGGTTTCGATCTGAGTGGTATAGGCAATTTAGTTGGTTAGAATATAGCATTTCTCGAGATAGTGCCTTTTGCTTTTATTGTTGCGCATTCTCCGAAAATATTCCGAAATCTGAAGACACCTTTACTAAGGAGGGTTTCCGTAACTGGAAGAAGGTCGTAGATAAATTCGGTATTCATGAGGCAAGTAACGCTCATAAGACTCGTATTTCTAAGGCAGCGGGATTCCGAAACGCACTATTGCGCGGATCAGTTGCGCGTAAATTAGATTTGTAGACGAACCAAATATGTACTTATGTTAACGGCAATAGAATATATTTAGAAGCACTTCTAGATAGTATTTTGTGTTGTGCTCGCCAATGTGTTCCTCTTAGAGACCATAGGGAAAATAACGAAAGTGAAAATAAAGGTAATTTGCTAGAACTCTTATCGCTAAGATCCAAAGACAATGACGTGATTTTTCGGTATTATGTTAACAAAGAGAAAACATTTAGATACGTTAGTCCCGAATACCAATACGAAAATCAATTTCTAGATTTAATGTGTGAGTATGTGCTAGGTATATATAGTGTCACCATGGATAAAACTCAAGATTTGAAGCGACATGAACAAGTGTCAATTGTTTTGCGATACTGTGATGAAACATTAAACGTTCACGAAAGTTTTATTGGGTTTTACAACACAGAAAAAACACGGCGAAAGTTTGTCCAAACTGTTTACAAATTTGTTAATATCACAGGGTCTGAGCGTAGATAACATCCGAGGACAATGTTACGAGGTGCAGCCACTATGCGTGGTCAGTACTCTGGCGTTGCAATGAGGATCAGGAACGTGAACGATTTAGCCATTTATATTCATTGTAACGCTCACATTTTGAACTTATGCATTGTTGATGTGTGCCGAAAAGTGTCTGCAATTCGAAACATATTTGGTGTTCTGAGTAGTTTGCATTCCTTCATAGAAGCGTCGTCAAAAAAGCACGCTATTTTTGAAAATATTGAACGTCAAGAAGAAAACTTAAAGCATTTGGTAACACTAAAATCTTTGAGCAATACTAGCTGGAACTGTAAATTGGAAGCTATTCGTGTAGTTTTAGAACATTTTGGATCTGTAGTTTAAACTTCAGAGGAAATAGCAGATCACTATCAAATTTACGGCCCAGATGCGCATTCCCTTTTAAGAAACGTTCATGACTTTTTATTTTTGTTTCGTCTTAAACTGATGAGACGTGTTCTTGAATACACAAATCAATTACCCATGCACATACAGAATAAACTTGCCAATTTTTCTACTGTGAAAAATTTGTCGCAAGCCAATATCTGCAGCCTTCAGTCCTTACGGAGTGAGAAAAGTTTCAAAACGCTGTGGACAGAAGCAGAAGAAATTGCAGAAACCATGGGATGCACTGCACCGAACGTTCCATGAAGAGGACGAATCCCACGAGCATTGGATGGTGGTGATACTTCTTCGAGTGAGACAGCAGCTGAATATTACAGACGCGAAGTGTATTATTCCGGTATTGACATCCTTATGGCAGATATTAGCAATAAAAGTTCAAAGAAAATGATATGTAGGTTCTTCATTCCCTCCACGACATGTTGAATCAACACAAGCCATCAGCAGAAAGTATCACAATTGTCAGCAACACCTATACAATCCCCAAAGTTGAGCTGACATCAGAGTTTTCTCCAATTTGTGTGCAGAGAGACAGACTGAAAATGAATTTCACCGCTTCTAAATTTATTTTAGAAATTGAATCTTTACGAATGCTTCCCAAACTTGAACCAAATTTATAAGATTTTTCTAACCATGCCTGCCAGTTCCGCAACCAGTGAACGTTCCTTTTCGTGCCTGAGACGGCTAAAAACATACGTTCGTAGCACGATGGGTTAAGAAAAATTTCGTAGTTTGTTGTGTTGTGTACAGAAAGGTCTTACGACATTAACGTTTCTCAGATTATCGACAAATTTGATTCAGAAGCAACACTTCGAGGAAGGCGGCTCCAGCCCCATTAACAGTTGAAGTCCAGTTTCCATATCATTACATTTAGAGGTAAGTGAAATATTAACTTATTAAATCAAGATTATAAATGTGATATTTACTGGCTACTGTTTGGATTTCTTAATATTGAAATTTGTGAATATATTTTTGTCGAAACAAAGAGAAGTTTACACGTGCACAAGTGAACAATGTATATTATATACTTCTAGTTACAGCTTATGAATCTTACAGTCAATAAATAAAACTTGTTGTCTTTTAATAATGAAAGAAAAGAAGAATCGCAGTTTACGCTCATGTCATGTAACTGCCACCGCAAATTCAAAATTTATAATCGATTTTTTTATACCAAAGGCAATAATTTGAAATATGTTGCTGCCTTCAATCTAAAGTAGGAATTAAAATCTACGCCTGGTTGAATTCACAACTTTTTGTGATCAGTTGTTAATGTATAATGCTCTTTCTTAAACTTCCATAGGGAGAGAGCATATACAACTCAAAGAAGCATGGAGAGGTGTATGCTTGGAATAACCCGAAGAGATAGAAAAAGAAATACATGGATCAGGAAGATGACAGGAGTGACCGATATCATCCCGAAAATAAAAGGACTCAAGTGTCAGAGAGCTGGTTATATTGCAAGAAGAACTGACGATAGGTGGACAAAAGCAATCCTTGACTGGATCCTAAGGGAACAAAAAAGATCCCGAAAACGTTGTAATACATTATGGTGTGACGAAATTAGGAAGCAGTGTGGAGTAAAGTGGAAACGGACTGCCGAAAATAGATAGTGTAAAAAGAATTGGAGAGACCTTTAATCCAGAAGTGGGTCGACAAAGGTATATATATATATATATATATATATATATATATATATATATATATATATATATATATATATATATATGTGTGTGTGTGTGTGTGTGTTTGTGCACGAATGTTTTGCCCCACCCCCAACGATATGGGCCAAGGTTACCCTTATGCATCCATGTGTCTAGTAGAGCTCGAGTAAAGCACCATGAAGGCCAAGCACACTGCTTGCAGACTACGTACACCCCTTCATGACGACCATGTTTCCCAACGTTAGTGGCATTTTTCGACAAGATAATGCACCATGTCACAAGACCAGGAATGTGATAGAGTGGTTCGAGGAACACAGGGGCGAGTTCCAAGTGATGTGTTGAACCCCAACTCTGAACCCAATTGGACACATCTGGAATGTGATTGAACGTGACGTCAGAGCGCATCGCCCCCTCCCCGGAATTTACGGGAATTAGTTGACCTGTGTGTGCACATGTGATGCCAACTCCCTCCAGCGACCAACAAAGGATCATTACGTCCATGCCAAGAACATTCGCCGTTGTTATCCGTGCCGAAGGTGGACATACGGACAATTAGGTAGATAGTCATAATATTCTGGCTGATGTGTGCATATACGAGTATTTTAATTCGTATATTTTGTCTCGACTCGAATTCGAGTCGAGTAGACAGAGACTGTCGAGTCGAGACAGAAACATATTTTCGAGTCGAGACACGAGTCGAGACAACATTTTCTCGAGTCGAGTCGAGATAGGCTTAAATCCCGGCTCGAGTCAACTCGTGCGCATCCCTACTGGCTAGAGACTTTCTATTTCAAGTGTGTCTTCGGAAAATATGTGAAACATACTTTGTCTTCACTCCCGCTGTCTCTTATGGAAGAAACCTTCTCTTTGCTTTGAGGAAAGAAGTGAGTGACCTTGGTTGTGTTGCCAATTTGTCATTCAGTCATGTGGGCTTGGCAAGTGAAGATAGTAGTCTACTTAGAATGGTTAACAAGACAGTGCACAATGAAACCCGTGAAATATTATAATGTGGCAACCATGTCCGCATCCAACTATTGAAAAATCTTGGACACAGCAACTTGTCCCTTCTCTTTCGAGTGAAGTACAGGGAAACACACAGAGACAATAGCGCCACGCTTGAAATAGAAAGGGTTTAGGAGAGATTCAGGCCGAGAGGTATTGGCCAGGCGAGATTTTTGCCACTCAGATTGTGGATCTTGATGTTTCGGCTGCAAGGACTTGCACCCAAACCGGGCCATCACAGTGAGGACGATCTTTCTTGATGACCAGGAATGACAAGTTTGCAAGAGCTGTGTTGGTATCACTTTTGTTAATAGCACAATCGCTGTGAAAGCAAAGTAGCACACTATCTTCTCTATATATATTTTGATTGTAGACCAAGGCCACTACACTGATAAGTACTCTCCTTTACTTCTAGGAGAAGGGGGCTGGCTGCTACAACCGCAATTATTTCACTGGTACACTACACAATCATCTTAGGTGGCAGAAGCTTCGTTGTTTAAAACCGCCTCTCTTCGTTGTCTCTCTGAGATTGATGTCTCTTTCTTAATTTCCAGTTCGTTTGTATACTCTTAAACTATAAGAGGAACGACCTTGGCCACCCTATCCTTATCTATTGGTCTAGTACTCTTGGTTAATTTGGTTAAGTAAATTGACTAAATAGAACCTGCCTTTGATCTCCTCACTCGCACACACGCACACACTTCCTAAGGTGAGAAATAGAGTTTAAAGGTCCTTCTTGAGTTCAAATGTGAAATGTTTCATTCTAAGATATTCTGATCACATCCTAACTACCACATTTACCTATTTCAATCGAGGGAAGTGGTCGTGGACGATCTGAGTTTTGGGAAAAGTTCATAACTTTGTGCTGTGCTAACAACTTCTTAAATATGGAACAGGGTTTCGGAAGTAGATTCTCTCCCTCTTTCCCTTTCTCTCTCTCTCTCTCTCTCTCTCTCTCTCTCTCTCTCTCTCTCTCATTCTATCTTGCATTCAATTTTATGCTGATGACATTCATTACTATGACGTTAGACTATACGGATCATTATTATTGTCTTTGTCTTAAAAAAAAAGAAAGAAACGAATAATTTTCTTTCATTGTTTTATTGTACGGACGAGCTTAGTTTGAAATTCACTTTAGTCAATCTTTCTTTTTCACTTTTTTTTTTCATTTTAGGTACAAAAGACTGAGAACTTTTCATTGAAGAATAATTAAATTTAAAAACTATTTCAGTTCATAAATTCTATGAATTTATTAGAAACTGCAGTATTTTTTATCTAACGTCAGCTCCAATATTATCGTATACTTACTGAGATTGTTGGTGTGACCTCCACATTTATGAAGACTGAAACAAAATCTACATTTAAACAATTGAAGAGTTTGGTGCAATATGGGCGTAAGTCTGAAACATGTAGCTGGACAAAAACGATGTTGAATATTTAAATAGTGTTTTTTTTTTCTAGTAAATGTAAAAAAGTTCTGGATATACACAGTATGAGTCAGAATAGATTTCGCAAATATATTATAGATATTCTATGTAACTCTGATATGTAATTGGGTAGAATTACCTGTTGTGTTCTTCTTAAATAAATAAATAAATAAATAAATAAATAAATAATATGCAGCATTTTATTCCGATGTTGAATCGAAATGTTAACAGGAGGTTAAACAAGCATGGCAAAAGCCACAAATGCGTTTGATGCAAAAATGGCGTTAATTCGCTTACGCCCTTATTACATCAAACTCCTCAACTATTACCATCATCATAGGCATTCTACCATTACTGGCACGTCACCTGCTGCAGCTAAGAAGCCCCCATGCTCCATGCTCTTCCGATAACCACTTCGTCTTCACCTATGATTTTTCAGTTTTGATATATTCCATTGATTGTAATCTTCTTCGTCCTCTCCCTCTCTTTCCTGCCTCTATATCTCTAGCACATCCCTCGTGATATAGTTCCTTCTTAGCCAATGTCCCAATCAGTTTCTCTTCTTCTTCTTAATATTATTTAAAATTGTTCTTTACTACCCAACACTTCTAAGACCCTTTCATTCGTTTTCAGTTCGACCCAGCCAATTCTTTCCATTCTTCTTCACACCCACATTAAACAATTGTAGAGAATATTAGTAAAAGTCAAAAAGAAAACACACTATGTATATAAAACTACTATATATATCCCTTAATATTAAAGAGGTTAATCGTGTATAACTAGTGTTGAAGCGTGACAAAAAAAAATTTAGAAGATACACTACAGATAGTTCTACAGAGAATCCGTCTCAAAAAAAATAAATTGCATTTCTTTTAATTAGTAATTTTTCGAGGAAAATTGAAGGAGAAGCACTGAAGTCATAGTAACTAAAATCAACTTATTTTCTTTATTGAACAATACGTATTCACATTTATCCAAGGATAAATGCTTCTACATTTTTTTCAAGACTTAATAACAGCATAGTACGCTCTTTGTACTCGTATTTCTACATGTATTTCCTATTTTTGCTAATTACGACTTGCCCAGGTTTTCATTTAGTCACTTGTAAATATAAATCATGGTAAATATTTCTCATTACTTTTCTTATTATTTAGCACAATGGTTCTCAAACTGCATATTCGAGAACACCAGTGCCTCGAGGTGTATTATTTGATATTAGAGTTTCAACAAAGTTCACATTAATGCTGTGTCTATTGGGGGTCGTCCGAAAATTTGGACATAGTAACAGCAAAGGGAATCAATAAAGTTTGGGAGCCACTAGTTCAACATACTGTATTTCAAGCGTGTGTGGTTTGACGTAAAAGTGAACTTTTACGGCAATGAAATAGTACTGTTACGATTTTTGTAAATTGTTCATTGTAGCTTTGAAAATTCAAGTTAGAATTTTCAAACTCCAGCTGACCAAAGCAGTAATATATATATATATATATATATATATATATATATATATATATATATATATATATATATATATATATATATATATATATATATATATATAATATGACTATATCTGTTACACTTTCGGCTATGTAACATACATTTCCTCAAACTCATTATCTTGTAAAATTTTTGTAAAATTTCACCAGTATTAATTAATCAATTAATTCTGAACCTGGACAGGTATTCCTTGTCACTGCTAATTCTTTATATTTTCGACTTGGCTCAGTGTTAGAGCGTCCATCCCTGGTTTTTGGGGTTCCTGGTTTGATCCCAGCTTGCGCCAATTAAGCTTTGTGGTGGACAAACACTGTATGTGTGGGTTTCCTCGGGGCTCTTCCGTTTCCTCCCACTTTCTTCATTCCACCATTTCATTAATTTCTCGGCATCATCATCTCCTTTAGCCTAGCCGGCATAACCGTGGGACGTAAAAACTCAAAGTTTTCATTTCATTTATTTTCGACTTATAAAACAATGTTAGCGGTACAATGTATTGTAGATACATAACCTTGTTCATTGTCAACTTTGGAGGAAAGTGATGTAGTATTTCCTACATTTTACGGCTGTGGAGATAACTTTGCCATATTGCAATTTAAGGAAAGATGTGAATGTACGACAGAAATACCAAAGGCTCCAAAATGAAATCTAAATTTGTATTGTTGCACATACAAAATTAGTGTTATTGGTGCGTACATTATAACCAAGATTAATGATTTATCTTTTAGTTGTCAATTTTGTTCGTAAGGAATTTTCTTCATTATATGACATAAAGTAGCCACAAAAATTTTAATTCTTGATAGAAGTTATGAGCACTATCACTTGTCTGCTAACATTGTCAGTATTTCTCTTAAATTTCCGCAGCTTCTTTTAATTATTTTCAAGATTTGAGCAACAAAAGTGGCTGCTGCAGTAATTATTGCTTCTCGGAGATGGCTTTCCCTTTCAAATAGTTAGGTATTACAGCATAAACCCCACAGTTTTCAAAATTCTCATACAGCTGAGACCATGAAGTTATGCCAAACACTCCTCAAAAATTCCAATTCAATTGCTTGAATTCAATGTCTGAGAATAGTTACTGAGTTACTGGTATAACTAACTAACACACTCTATGGTCTATCTAACCCTAAAGTTCAATCCTGCGTTTACAAAAGCTCTCTATTGACTTCTACTCTTATCCAACTCGATCCAATTTCTACTTTGTATTCTTATTTCTGCGAGATTCATGCTAATATTGTCCTCCCATTTGCGCCTAGGTATTCCTAATGGTCCAGATTGGATTTCCAAATTAAAACTTTGAAAGCGTTCCTACTTTCTTTCATTCTGGCTATATGACCTGCTTACCTGAACCTCCTGGACTTGATGACCCTAACAATGTCCGGTAAACGGTATAAATTATCCAGTTCTTCGTTATGTAGTTTCCGCCTTTCCCCATTCCCCTTCCTCCTGAGTTGGAATTTTCGTCTTAGGATTTTATTCTCAATATTTTCAGTCTGAGTCAGTGGCATTAATTTTATATTTAACGAGATATGCTGCATCTTACACAAATCATTCAAGATGTCCACCTAATATATAAATATCCGATCTCCTTGCTAATTGATTACATAAATCAGCTATTGATTATAAGCCAATCTTGTTTAGCTATGTTTTCCAAATAAAATCTAATTCATTACCTTCCCGATATCTCCTCTATATCCGTCTCCAAAGAGCAATTTTCTTATTTGATTGACTTTCGTTAGTTGGTGGTTGATTGGCATGTAACTCCCTTTTCACCACTTAGATTGTATGAGATGGTATCTATTCTTTAAAGTGACATCCCAACTGCTATTCATATTTTTGTTTCTATCTGAGACAAGCACCTACGCTGAAGACCACGTACACAGAATATTGTGCGTTAACTACTCGACCGCAAAAGGTCATATGTTCATCTTCTTTCTCAGTTATCAGTACACATCAACAATGTTGACATGGAGTACAATCAGACTTTCTACTCGTCGATATATTCTAAGCTACAAACCCAACTTATTTCCGCGCAGAAAATCTATTTATTATTATTTCAAGTTCTTGCGGTGTAACTTAAACAAGAGCAGACCATAAATTCATGTCACCTTTATCCTTTACAATTGTGTTAAATTACTTTGTAATAATACATTGATCATGACTGTATGTTAGAAATACAAAGTAGAAACTGAATCCAGTTGGCTGATAGAATTCAGTGGATAATTTATGTAGACATGGCATTGAACATTGCAGTTCCATATCTCATAGAGTTAGTAAGTTACTCATGACTGTAGGTTAAAATTAAAATTGCCATAATTGTCCATAGTAAGTATTGTTTCTTTAAGTTTTCTATTAAGTGATATTGTACATGGTTTCACCTTGAATAACAAACATAACTGAGCTTACCATTTCAAGTAATTATGTGATGATTTAAATTTAATTTGTACAATGTGAATATTTGTTTACAATAAGTTTGTAATTAATAAGTAACTTTGTGAAACATTACAAAGAGTAACAAGAAATAAAATTTCCATAGTTATGTTCATGGAGTTTCTTTTATTCGAAATATCTCATGTTACATCTCAATTAAAAATTAAAATAAACGTAGGCTTATTATACAAATGGATTTATTAATGAGTAACAATTTTCAGTAATCATCATATTAAAAGTAATAATAAATAACCTAATAAACATTGTGAGCTAGTGGTCTACTATGCCATACTTAATTGCATGCATGGAGAGCATGCCCGCGACCGTTCGGTCTATTTAATGGACGGGTTCCGCCAAACAAGGCACCCCGCCCGTAGTTGCACAATATACGCTATTGCTCGTGCACGAAGTGCACCGTCAAGATTTGTCCCCTAACCTTGACACCTAAGTGTGTCACCCCCATTCACTGAGGGAGTGGGATACGCCCACTGCGCGGCCAGACCGAGGTCCTGAGTGCCTACCAGTAGACCTACTGGTTGAGGCAGACTGCTAGCGAGTCAGTCCTACCATGCTCTGCAGGCATGGCGCCCGAGCGTTATAAGGCAAGCTCACCTCCCGCCCGTGTTCACCGTTACCCAGATTCCTGGGATTGGCTCCCACAAGCTACCGAATCCCACGGTATGACCACAGCCCGGCAGAGTCCAACCCAATCCGGGGCCCCAGGCAACGCCCGAGGGGGCTTGTTCAATCCCGGCCCTGCCTACCTCTATCGTTCAACTGGCAAACCGCCTTGTCGTGTAGAGGTACCACGCACACGTCGAGATACTCCCGTATCTCATCCCGGACCCAATGGTACGTGTTGAGTCACCATTTGGGTTTGGTGCCGGCCCATGTCCCACGGAACTTCCTCCCTTTAACAGGATCAGAACCGTTACCCAGATTCCTGGGATTGGCCCCTCCCCCATCTCCGGTTGGTCCTCCCGTAGGCTGGAATCCGACACTCCCCCCCCCGGTAGGGTCGTCCGAGCAATACGGGACTTCCTCTAGTTACGGTAGAGGTACACCGTACATTACCAGAGCCAATGACTGATGTAGACCGTTTGCTCAAGGCAGACATTGTCATTTGGGAGCCGTGTCTCCCGAGGGAACAGTGTCTCCCCTGGTAGGCCCGCCCAAACAATACGGGGTTACCTATCTTTAACGTGTTTAGGTACCACGTACACGTTGTAGCGAAGCTACATGTCCGAATCCCAATGGTACGTGTAAGCCACCATTAGAAGGGACACCCACACTCTTCCTCCGGTAGGGTTGTTCAAACAATCCGGAACTACCTCTTCTTACGGGAGAGGTGAACCGTACATTACCAGATCCAATGGCTGATGTAGACTGTCTACCTTTAAAGACAATGGTCATTTGGGAGCGGTGGCTCCCCTGGTAGGGTCATGGCTCCTGCACCCAGCTCACACTACTGGGACGAAGGAGGGACCAACTTCCTCAGCGCTCCTGAGATACGAGTATGCGTTAGGATACAAGTATCCCATCCCGGACCCAAGAGAACGCATTACACTCTCTTTGAGGGCAGTACCTACATCATCCTCCCGGTAGGGCGTTGGATCCGCCCACCCACGGTACAACAACTACCCACTCTTTTTAGCGTGTTGGGGTACCACGCAGCCTTATCTCCCGGACCCAAGGGCACGGCTTAGTTGCCCATTTCGGGGGATACCCAAGGGCTCACCCCCGCCGGTAGGTGCGGCAGCCAAAGCTTCCTACCCCACTGAGGACGTGATGGGGTCACACGTACTCTCCCAGATCCAATGTCACGAGTTAGTCGCCCATTTCAGAGGATGCCCCCCCGAAGGCTCACCTCTGCCGGTAGGTTGTTGACACCGCGTGCTAACCCACTACCATATGGCAGTTAAAGTACCGGTAGTGGGTCCGGGCACCACTGACAACCTATCTCCCCCTGAGGGTCCCGACCCACCACAAGGCATGTGACTCGGTACATAACAGGGGGTCCCTCCCCCTTTCTCAGCACGGGCTTGGGACCGGCCACGGCGGGTTTAACCTAATAAACAATAAAACTAAAGAAATACTTCCAACTAAAGTTATAAACAAGAATTTTAGCAATGATAAAAATGGATCAAAAGATTGCGATCTTGGCCAATTATTAGTTTTTGGATCAGGGGCCACAAAATTTTTGAACAGTCCCTATATCGAGTTTTTGTATTTTCTACGGAAAGCACATCATACTGAGTTAAGTGATAGTTTGGGTTTGGCTACACTGTATGTAGTTCTCCAGATATAAGGCCTACAAGAAAATTTTTGTCTGAAAAATATTGTATCTTTTGATAGAAAATTAGGCCATTAAAAGTAATAATTTTCAAATAATACCAACGTTATAATCATCGATCTGTAACAAGAACAGAATGAGGAATTAAAAGTACATTGGCATTTCGTGAGGATAAAGGTAACAAGGTTTTAAGAACAGCACCAAAGAAGATACCTTGCAAGAGATCGAAATAAGCTAATGAAAAGTGATTGATGAAGCAACTTGTGTCTAAGGTTACTAGGAATATATTACTAACATTAGTCTCAGATTTTATAGACAACTCTATTAATTAGGATCAATACGGGAAGTTCTGACGGCATTCTGAACTCCCACGACGTATCTCATTAGTAGAATGTAACAGAGTAAGAACTGGTACCATATATTTTACAATCAAACAAAAATTTAAATTCAGTTTGGAAGTAGTTCGAACCAAAAACAATAGCGAAAGTCCTTAATCACAAGCACACCCACAGAATATATATAATATGTAATATGTAAAATTTTCTTGTTTTTAAAAACCAATCTTTGAAAGTATCTATCTATTAAAATGCTACAATAGCAATGAAAAGCGTCTGAGCTCCAACCTATAACTTTAGCTTTCAAAACTTTCATTTACGGTTATGTGTGATTTCACGTTTAACAGACAAACATTTTAAGTATTTGTACTTTAAATAGTCTAAATTAGTTAACTATATCTTTTTCATAAAGTTTATTATATAAAATTATTGTTCAAAGCCTTTTATGAATTAGAATGAAAATTTACGGATTAGACACAAATTTCAGTCATTTTAGACACTTTATTTTTCATCTCACCCCCTCGCCATCCTCTGCCGATGGGGAAGAACTTTAACTTAAACGCCATTGGGAGCGTCACTATACATTTCAGCGACCTCGAAAACTAAGGATTTCACACTATCATCAGTCATCTTGAATTATTTTTACACGTCACTGCTTCCAACTACCACTTCTTAGGGTGTCTTACTCCTACAGTATATATTTTTTATATTGATAGTCATATATCTACCAAGTTTGATTCAGATTGCTCCAGATGTTCCTGAGTAACACTGGAATATGCATTCACACACATACATATAAGTATACAGGGTGTTTCAAAACAATACCGATAACGTTTGAAAGATGATTCCTGACACCAACATAACACAAAAAATATAGACCCACCTGGTTGTAGAAATGTTTTATTTCAGCACTATGACAAGCCGAAAACTTGTCGGAAAAATGTAAAACCAATCATAACTCGAGATGTCCGATAGAAATCAGGTGAAAGGAAGTGTCCATTATTTTTAGTTCATTATTATACTTCATGAAAGGAAGTGCCCATTATTAGACTTCATTAATGCACAAAATTTGTTGTGATACAGGGCAGGTGCAAGAGCTACATCCAAAGAAATTTGAGATTTTTGGGGGGATATTTTATCAAAAGTTGAATGACGAAAATAAACAACAATCACCTACAATCTTTCAACGAATGAAAACCATTGTACGTTGTTCAAACAAGAAGAATTCGAAAGAAGCAGAGATACACATGTTTATCTACTTTGTCTCAGTATAGAAGAAATTTATGGTAGGAGGAGGACCGAAGTGAAATGAACTCTTTAACATTTTACTGTTATGTCTCTTAGGTTAATGAAGACAGATCAGAAATTATATTGCGAGACAATTCGTGGAAGGAGAGTGAAGGAGCAAACGGTAAATTCCTGAGAAACGCACGGACATGATGTTGTCCACCACTTTCGTGGTTTGAGATCTAACGAGGGACCCATCACACCAGAAATGAGCGCTCTATCACTGAGCTACCGTGCCGTTCCTTTGGAGGAAGAACTGTAATTCGAATAAGATGGATCGGTCAAATGAATACTATGTCTGATAAATCAATGTGAAAAAAGTACTGAGGCTTGAAGTGTGGAATTAATAGCTTTTGTGTCCGGAAATAGTAAGCGCTTTTATTAAGGTCAGTTATTCTCAACTGGCGAGCCACGTATGTCCATTGATCGCGAACAAATTATCGTTGAGTCATTGTTAAGGAGGTTTTCAAATGTATTTCATTATTTTTATTATTTATAAGGAAGAAAGGGTTGTATGGGAGCGAAAAGGAAGTCTTAGTATTCAAAAGGCTGAGAATTACTGTTCTAGTTAATTCTAAACAATGCAAATTGAATGAATAAAGATCTAGTAGACAGAAATCTAGTAAATTAGACTTACAAGTCTTAAGAGTTTCATCGTATCATGGATAAAGAGGTGACTCAGACAGCTTTCTAATGTTGGAGGCATGAGGAGGTGGAATTTTACGGTGCCGAAGTAAAGAATCTTTCAACCAGATGGCAAAAACATGTAGTGACAGAGTACTGTGTCGAGGAATGGTACGAGGAAGTTTAATTCACATCAGTAAGGTCTAGTTTATGTGAGGATATTCACTTGACCTTCGTATTAGCTTATTTCACAGTACTATGTACAGAATTCGGGAGGCGTTTTAAGATCAATTATAGAAGAGCTAGGTAGTAACTGGGGAGTGGCCATGGGGGGGGGGCTCAACCTCCTGAACCTTTCAGTTGTTTGTAAGTATGTTGTATTAATATACTGGCTATCCTTAAATTCTCGTCTCTCCCCCTCCCGTCTTCATTTTCTCTCTACGGACCTGTCAGCAAGAGTGAACCAAATCGCATAGACAGCTTCCTTAAGTCATAATAATTATTTCTTACCCTATAAAACTTTCAGTGAATTGTATTTTAAATTCGGATGAAATTGATTCCTAAATTCACTGAATCAATTTTTAACAGTAACGACACCAGCTTTAATTTCTTGGTGGGAACAAGTAAAAAGGCAGAAAGAAAATGATTGGAGGCATCAAAATTTTTGTATACAGAAAAGGATAGCTTAATATTATTTGGCCTACGTTACAGTAAACCTATCTAAGAGAGTAGGCGTCGTCATTCGCCGTCCCCCTCTGGTGGTATTACAGATTTTAACATTTTCATAACTCAGAGCATCGCAAATTTATTAGGGCGTCAAAAGTAGAAGAACGCCGTGAAGGAATTGTGGCTATGAAACTTCATCTAGGTAGACTTTAGGAGTTAAATAATAGTCGAAAATAGTGAAAGTATAAATGTTATATAAGAAGAAGTTCAGTAGTATATTACTTGAGGAAGGTAAACACCCAGGGATAGATTCTACAATTAAAAAAGAAATGAAAAGAGAGAAATTAGAGTGGAAGATTCTTTCGTAAAGTACAAGACGTTTTTAATATTTACACTTACAAATGCAGTGTACTCCCACACACCATGCATATTTCAATATTATTTGTACATGACAAGTCATGCCCTCAAAGGATGTATCCATCCGCAAAACAGTTCTTTCTCCGAGAGTTTATTCTGTACAGAAACATAGATAAAACATGTGCATCTCTAATTCTTTCGAATTCTAACAGTGTTCTTCTAAGTTTAATGATGTACAATGGTTGTTGCACATTAAAATATTGTACTTGATTGTTGCATATTTTCCTAAGTCAACTTTCAAGGGCCGCGGTGGCTCAGTGGTAGAGCGTTCACCTTTAGTGTATGGGGTCCTGGGATCGATACCATCTCGCGCCAAGTGAACTTTGTGGTGGGCAAAAACCGTGTGCTTGGGTTTTCTCGGGGTTCTCCCGTTTCTCCCCACTTTCTTCATTCCACCATTTCATTCATTTTTCATCATCACTGCCTCCTTTAAGTCTAGCCAGCATAACCGTGGGACTTAAAGATTTCATTTAATTCCATTTTCTAATTCGACTTTTGATTTTTTTTAAATGTTCAACATATTCTACAGTTTCTTTGGAGATCACTCTTTCACCGCCGCTGTACCACATCCATTTGTGCATTAATGAAATTTTAGACTAAAAGTAGTAGATATTTTACCCGACTTTAATCTGGCATTTTGTTCTTGTGTTATGGCTATTTTTGCATTTTCCCGACAAATTTTCTGCTGGTCATAGAAAGCATGTCTAAACCCAGATCGGTCTATATTGTTTTCTTACGTTAGTATGAGAAATCACCTCCCAAACGTTGTCGTTGTTGTTTTGAAACACCTGTATATATATTTCAAACACCTGTATGTATATATATATATATATATATATATATATATATATATATATATATATATATATATATATATATATATATATATATATTCTGAATTTCACTTGCGGCACCCCTAACATTTATTACAGGACTGAAAAGAGAGACACCGATTAAATTTTAAATTTTTACAATAATTTTGAATGGTTGCGGAAGCCGATTGAAATTTTGAATACTATTGGTATATACACATTATTATACATATACATATACATATATATTGTTATATATTTTGTTATATACTGTATGTTGTTATATACATATTACACGATTATACGTAAAAGCTCATTATTGTTGATTACATTATTAAAATTTTGTAAAGTTTATTTGTTTACTCTATTTTTGCACTTCACTTGCACATATTGAGTTTTATGTGGGTAAGTTGTTCAGTATGGATATTGCTTCTTGTTTTAAGCAACAACTTGAAATAGGTACTATTTATGTTCTTTTCTTTCTACTGAATCATAGTGTGTGTGGTCCAAGGAGTTTTAAGCTTCATTAAAACGCTTGAATATTGCTACTTCTAGACTGGAAGATACACCTCCCTGAATACATCCCTTAAAAACTGCAGGCAAAACTATCTCCAGTGTGTGCTGACGACAAGCTAAATACAAAAGGTTTTTTCTTAATTTCCTGCTCTATTATGACACAAGCGCCGCTGTATCGACCAGTATTGCTGACAGTTGTATCGAAACACGTTATATTTACCTGCCAGTAATATTCTATGAGCTCAATGCAGATAGCACAGCATCGGTTTGTGGTTGTCCAGTTCTAAATTTCAGTTTTGGAATATCGAGAAATATCAAAGGATCTTAATCAAGTTTTGGGGATTAATGAGTTCTTCACTGACTGTATTCTCACCTTTATTTGTTCGATTCAAATGGATAATGTGCTTTGAGGAATTTTCTTTGTTTTCTTCCTGTAATAAGCATATGTTATTGATATTTTTGGAGTCTTTATCTTGTTATATATATTTCATTATTTATTCCTTTATATTTTTTGCGACTTCTGCTTCATATTTTTATTGCTGTTTAGATTGCTCTCTTATTTGTAGATCTTTATATATATATATAACCATGTACAGTATATACTACCAAACTGTCTATACTGGGTGTTTCAAAACAACACCGACAAACTTTGGGAAGTGATTCCTGACACCAAAATAAGACAAAAAGTATAGACCAACCTGGGCGCACAAATGTTTCCTTTCGGAGTTATAGGGTGCCGAAAACATGGAAAAATGAACTTTATAGGTCCATAGCTCCAATATAATGGAATCTACTAGTCGGGTCAAGACTTCACTTAGGAATTAATATGTGTGCTATCCAAAAATACATGTTTAAGAATCCTCCGGTACTTACGCAACAATTTTTATAGAAGGAGTTTGGCTATGGACATACAATTTGAAGCACGTAGCAATTATCTCGATTAAAATTGTTGCTGAAGTACCGCAGGATTCTGAAACATGTATATTTGGATAGAATAAATACTAGTTCCTAAGTGAATTGTTGACCCGACTACAGTAGGTACCATAGTATTGGAGCTATTGGCTTTTCAAGTTCATTTCTTCATGTTTACGGCAGCCTATAACTCCAAATGGCGGATTTCTGCATCCAGGTCGGTCTATACTTTTTATCTTGGTGCCAGGAATCACCTCAAAAATGTTGTCGGTGTTGTTTGAAACACCCTGTATATTTCGTTTGTAATAATTAACTCGTTGCTTTTATTATTCCTTTGAGAAGACCTTGCTGTGCAAAGAACAACAGAAGGAACCAAATTCTGAGAGCACAAAATTGACGTCGTCGTGAGGTAGATTTCATTAAGTACCGGTAATCTTGAATACGGTTATATTATCCTATAATTGACTGATGATATGTTTCTCTGCACTACAGTATCATTTTAACCACTCTTGTATACCTTTCTTCTATCGACTTATTCATAATATATTTTAATGATTAGAATTTTGATTCATCAGTCTTCCTTTCTAAAACACTTATTTATCAATTCTCTCTCCTAAACATTTTATATTTTTGCTCCATACTCACATTTTGTAAAGTTTTAATCCGTTTTTATAAATTTTTGTACTATTTTTTAGAAACCGATTTTAGAAAACTATTCTTGTATTTGTAGGTAATTTAATGAAGAAAACAAAATCTTATATTTTTTTTTTATCAAAATCTTTATTGTATTTCAGACAATTTATATTTTTATTTACATACGTGCTTGGTTTCACAAAAAGTAATTTTGGAATATTTTCTTTATTATTATTATTTCAAACACTTCAACACCAAGTAAAGTTGTACATTTCCCTGCAGGTTATTTCTAAAAGTACTAATTTTACACAACATATCTATTACTACTTCACTTTTAATTTACATCACTTAATTAGATATTTCACTTGATTTAAACTTGTTTATTTCTTTTTTATCGACGGAGAGAATAAAACATTTTGTGTTCAAATCTTGTTCCAAATTGATTATTTCTGATATTTTGGATCAGCGTAACCAATATAGAAATAGTGAATTTTCGTTTGTTTAGCAACACTGCAAAAAATTGTACAACTTTAAGGGATTTTAAGAATTATTATTGCCCAAGGATTTAACAGTGAAAAATAATTGCTACAATTAAAATAATTGAAGTTGATGATTATTTTGTAACAGTTATTGTTTTTCTTTTCTTTCTTACGGATAAAATACTATTCATAATACATTTCCAATTACAGCTGTGAGGCATTTTAAAATAAAATGAAGCGAACGCTTAAAAATTATACGTGAACATTACTGTTGTCATACACACCATGAACAAAGCACTGAAAGAGGTTAAAATTAGTTTCAACCATGGACAAGTACGGACTTCCTCTCTCTGACGTAGTTTTATTTCATCGTAATAACACAGAACATTCATGTTGTACATTATACTTTATGAAAATTTAATTTTCTCTGTAGCGTTAGGACGTTTACGTCCATAGAAGTTAAACAACTATCATTTCCTGGATCTTTCTTTAATACAACAAATCATCTTGGAAAACCAAGTCTTTCAATTAGAGGGTTCTTACGGGATTCATGCAATGCTTTCGAAACAGATTGTCGCATGCAGGTGCAAGATGATTACATCTAATCAACATCTAATCTTCTGTTCTTAACCGTAGACTCATTAACTCAAAGAGTGAAGATTCCGTTCAAGGATCTCTGCTTTAGGATTCCAAATTTAGCATGTTTGTTTACAAATCTTCATCTTCATCCCTCTATGTTAAAAAAAAAAAAAAAAAAAAAAAACTTGAAAACTGTTTTTAATATAAAATATCCATTGGATCAAAAATTAATTAAGCAAAACTTTCGAATAATTTTGATGCCTCATTTAGTTTGAAACCTTTCGCCAGTAGCACCACCTCGCATGGTTCTAAATCGTGATTTGCTTAAAAAAAAAGAAAGAAAAAAAAGAAAACTCCTTTTAACAAGTCTGTCAAAAATTAAGACTTGGCAAATATTAACAAAACTAATGTATGATTAATCAAAAGTCATTTGCGAAAGGTAAATACGACTAAATAATCTTTCTACTAATTTGGGGTGTTTCGAAATAATATCACATCTTAAAAATTTAATTTTACCCCCAAGGCGCCTGCCTATATTTTACATTTTACCTGTGAAACACACTAAAACTACTTGGTCTGATAATTATTCTGTGTTAAGGTAGTTATTAATTTTCAGTTCCAAAATCTTGCTTTGTCGACATTGTGTACGTACCTGCAGCAAGAGAGAGGAAGTTTTCAAATATATGTATACTTTGACTTCGAGTAGGTAATATATATATCTTTGGTGTTTAGACTATAATTGGTACATACTTTGAAAAACGAAATAAATTTCTTAATTACAGTTAGGAATTACATGGTTTGAAGGGGAAGGATTAAAAGACATTGTTTTTTCTTAATTTTAGTGCACTGCACTCGCTAGAGAAAACTTTTTTTTCTCAATACTGACGCACAATAAGTCTGATGTCTTCAATATTATGGCACTACCAGGTATTTTTATTGTGTGTTTATACATTAGTAGTCTTGGTCCGTATATCATGTTAATCCTTGTGTCAAGTATTTCCTCCTCGCCACATCTAAGATTGTAATATCACTCGCACACAAAAACTGAGCAACTTGTTGTTTATGAATACCGAAAACACAAAACAGTTGAATATCTTAGAATTTATTTTTATTTTCTTTTAAATCATGGTTGTGTTCACTTATTGTACATGCTATCAGTTTGAAAACTTTGTTATAAGCAGAAATAACACAACTGGTCTGATGTCCAAAATTCACATGCAAACATACATTATTGTTTATTATAATGGAGGTTCCTTTATGTAGTTCCTTATGATTTTTTTGTTAACAAGGGTAGACAAAAATATGACAAGATACATCATTGTGTTAAGTATATAGAGAGAAAGCAAATATTACGCTGTACAATCATCATCTCTTCACATTATATTATTATTAAATTCTTACTTTGTTAAAAATATTTTGGCATTTTTTTCTCTCTTAATACATTATGACATATACTAGTGATAGTATTCGATTTTTTAAATAATTTTAAATGTGGACGCTTTTTCACAAAATCATCTTCATCCCAATCTTCCTTGATCTTCTAAATGTTCATCTTCACAATAATTTTCCACCTTTTCTTCAACGTCAAAAATCACAAAAATACACTGTCTCAACAGCAGTATTATCACTCACTTTGATTCATGCTTGTTGTTTTGTTCTTATAGTTCATCATCGTTCGTTCCTTATTTGAAAGTATACTTTGTTCAAACACTTAACAAATCGTGAAGGAATGACTCGCTGTAACTTCTTTGTAATTTAGGTGGTTACTTTCAACTTCAAAATTTCCTATCAGCAAGCTGTAAAAACATAAAACAGAATCAGCTAACTTCTCAACTGTGATATAAACGTGTGAAAATATGTAAAAGTATTAAAAACAATGAACAAACTATATTTTTTTCCTGGAAATTGAGGTAAGTTAATAATTAGACATTCACAAGATTGATTGGTTTGAAATTCAGCACCTAAACTAAGTGAGATGTGGTTCTACAACTTAGTATAGCATGAGACCTACATGTTCTCCCACTGGGAGTCTCCCTCACTAGATCACAACTAAAATCGCCAAATTGGAAATAGTTATTCCATATTGTAAAATTCTGCTTATGCCAGGGGCGGATCCAAGGGGGGGGCGATGGCCCCCCAGAAGGGGAAACTTTCTTATTTTATATGTAAACAAAACCCATCCCAGAGTTTGGAGCTCTTAAAACTAGCTCTAAGTAGCAGTATTACAACCCTTCGCCCCTGGCTTATGCACCTATCATGGGCGCCCGAAGGGGGAAGTAGGATGGGGCCCGGGCTCCCCTCTGGCTCACGAAAATATATACGTAATATAGCAACCATGTAGATGGGCCCCTCTCTAGAAAATTTTCTTCGGTCGCCCCTGACACCTATAAGTACAGCATAGGTAGAACAAATTATAGTCCGTAAGCGTTTTCTCTCTATCAAGTCATCTCTTCTATACACAGTATATTACAAAGTCACTATAATATAAAATTCTATAATACTTGGGTAAAATATGGTAGCCCAAGCCTTGACTAACCTAGGGAAGGATCTCTATAGAGCTCTGAGTAAGCGACTGGTGGGGTGCTGACTGCCACGGGTGCTGACTGCCACAGCCAATTATTGGTGCTGATTGCCACGACTGGCGCTGATTGCCAATATCAAGGTGCTGACTGCCACGATGGCGTGCTGACTGCCACGAGCCTGAGAGAAAGTTGCTAGACGTAACATTACCGGACGCCAAGAAGCATGAAAGGAACTAGATGAACCTTAGGATCGTGTTGTTTAGACCAACACCTAACAAAGGTAAACAGGTCTCTGTATGTACACTCATGTCCAAAATTATTGTCGCATGACTATAAATATGTTGTTCTAGTAATATTTATTTATTTATTTATTTAAAGAAGAAAATTAATATATTGGATGTATCCAATATATTAAAGAATATACATAAAAAATACATAAGCATATTAAATTATAAAATAACAATATACAAAATATTAATGAAATAAAATAAAAGAATAAGAAAAATAACTGCTACAGAAATTAACAAGTAAATTTTCTACTTATAAGTGCTATTACTTCTCTAAAGGAAATCGGACTTCCTGATTCCCTTTATTAGTAGAGTTTAACGTACCCGGTATTCAGAGATGACAGGACTTCGGACTTCCAGAAGTCATGTCTAATTTGATAACGAATTCGCCCTGTATTTCTTATAATGTTAGTATGTGTATAATCGGCAAAGACAAGTATGTGGTAAATTTCATGTCAAAAGAGCAGTAAATAAGAACAATAAAACGAAAATATTTTTTTCTTTTCCATTAGTTACATTTTATTTTACTCATTATGATTTTCGTATTTATAATTCTTTCCCTATGAAATTTACCACAAATATACATTTCTTGATTATACACATATCAGTATTAAAAGTACTCTGTAAAATTATCAAATTATATTCTTACAAGAAGACAGTTATAGATATGCGACAATAATTTTGGACATGAGTGTACTTCAGTTTTGTCAGGGAGCGGTGCGTACAAAATTGGTACGATTTATGTATTCTCACTTGAACTCCCTATGTCAGCATGAACTGTGTACATCTGTGCAAATTGTTTCGAGCAGCTCTTGAAAGTTCCATCAAAAAAGCACTGCTGGCTGTCCCTCACAAGGGAAGTTCAGGAGAAAGCACTCGCCTGCAGAGATACTAAGCATGCCATTTGAAGTCCCGATTCATGCTGATTACAACAAGCTAATGAAATTCCTGTACGGTTGAGAACGGTTCGAGATATTCAACTTGGAAGTTTATATGAGAAAATGAGGATACACGCATTTATACGCGTTAAGTACAACATAATTAGTAACGAATATTGACATACGAATTGAAAGCTATCGGAAGTAACAGAAAAAAAGTGTTTCGCAATAACTAACAGGTTTGTTAGATACAGTTAGTCATTACATTATTCACAATAATCATAGGTTAGAGATGAAAATTGATCACTGTTGTTCTTCTGTTTTATGAAGAAATGACGCAGGCAAAATACTCCCTTGCATCATAAACATTTTATATGTGCAATTGCGTTGCATCCGTAAAGGGAACAGTTCGCAGAACCGAAGCAAAAAGCAAATTCGACAAGTGATTCAAAAGTTATAGGCCTATAATTTGTTCGTAACCTGTCTTGTAGAACGCAAACTGAAACAATCCAATGTATAGCGGTGATCGGAAGTGATTCGTATGGACACGAACTTTATTTGATTGTTTCGTTGGTACATTATAGCATCCAGATGAAGAAGTTTCAAACTATGTACAATTTCCTGCCATAATCTTTGATTGATCGGAATCAAAACACATCAAATGGTTGCACAAATCGTGTGCAATTCTTTGGTACCTTATCAACCATTAGGTCTTTGCCATCCGTCATGCAATTTGTAATGGACAATTTGTCTGTGAATGTACCCCAGTAATCAAGCAATAGCAAGTTCAAACCATCAGGCTTCGCCATGGGAGAGAATACTTAACGCATTGAAACGTGCATCCACTCATTTTCTCATATAAACTTCTAAGCTGAATATCTCGAACAGTTCTCAACGTACAGGAGTTTTATTATCTTTTGTAATAAGCATGAATTGGTCCTTCAAATGACATGCTTATTTCTCTGCAGGCGAGTGCTTTCTCCCGAACTTCCCTTGTCAGCTGGCTTCAGACCATCATATCCATTAAATAATACAATAAAACAATTAATATAAACAATGAAATGTGCAAATTTTACATATAACAGAAAAGACAATCCCTTTATAAACATCCAAGTGTATGTCGTTGCACTTAGTGAGCAACTTTGTAACTTATAGGATGCCACGTAGATTTGCTGTGATGATTACTAAATTAATCCCTAATTATTCTCTACTAAATTAATTAATAATCATAAATTTAGTATGAGGGATTAATTCCTCTCTTTCCAAATACAGTTTCTCCCAGGCTCGTGGCAGTCAGCACGCCGTCGTGGCAGTCAGCACCTTCATATTTGCAATCAGCCACAGTCGTGGCAGTCAGCACCAATAATTGGCTGTGGCAGTCAGCACCCGTGGCAGTCAGCACCTATCCAAGCGACTGAAGTGGACTTAGGATCTCCAATGCTCCAAACAAGCTGAGGTTAGGAGTCCCACAGAGTAGAGACCTGGCCGGACCGACTCTGTTATTTCTTTGGGCCGGGCTGAGACCGATCAATTGCAATTCTTTAATAATTATTGACTTTCGTTAAAAAGCCAAACGTTGAACAAGTGTGTCCGTGAAAAAATGTTACAAAGAATGCAATAACTATTTACAGTTTGTGTTGGTTAGCGGCTCCACTTTCACTATAGAGGATTGCAGGCATTATGCGGTAAATTGAGCTCTGACCTTGACCTTCACTGAACTCAAAATATAAAAAGAAAAGATGGGAATGTTTGGCCTGTCGCTAAACAATATTGCCATCTCCACTTTGTGCTAAAAATCAATTAAGTTAGATTTTTGTTACAGTGAATTGAATTTTTTCTTCTCTCGATGACAGGCAAAGTTCTAGGAGGCAATGGTACTATTCGGGAGGCAAGCATCAGGTTGTGAACCAAAGTTAAGAAAATGTTTCTGAGGGTTAGGTCAAATTTAGTACTAAATTTTGAGAAAGATTGGGGCTGGAGCTAATTTTAAAAAAAAATTATCGGTCTGGGGTCGAGACAAAAATTTTAAAATTTATCGGGCCGGGCTCGGGCCGAAAATCTCCAAAACTTTTCGGGCCCGGTCTGGGCCGGGCCTAGGTACGTTCAGGCTGGTCTCTACCACAGAGTTCCGACCAAACTAAAGGCTTTGGGCTGAGTTCCTCTCAAAGCTCCAGGCAAGCTGAGATGGTCAAGTAGGGTGGAGCGAAAAAAAAAAAATAAGATTTTCGAGTATCAAATTCTAATAGAGCTCAAAAGTTCCGTATTCGCGTCTTCAGTTCGCGCAAGCGGCCTAAAATTAAAAAAAAAAAAAACTTTGTGCAAGAAATACACATTTTTTTATATATATATATATAGCTTCTAACTAGGGATAATTCCATACCGGGACCAAGTACCTGGGGAGAACGTATATATCGGCTGAAACCTTTTGCCATGAAAAGTACGAAGCAGTTTTCAAATCACGGGCAAATCCACAATCTGACCCTACAAAGGGCCAGTTCGTTGGTGTTTGTGATCCTATGTATGCCATATTCGACAGAAATAAAAATGAATCATACGATGCATCACGCGTAAACGCCTGAGCCCATCATATTCACTTTTGACTTATTGCTAGAACTGGATTCGGGCAAGGGTTGGATAACATCACTTTGCACCCAGAACTACCCATTTGGTCAGTGTTGCCAACAAATTGTAAATATAATGTGGCAGATGGTTTCTGTACCACTGGATGTATATCCATGAAACATGACATAAACATCATTCATCACTAGCGAAAATATACTGTGGACTTATTCCTCTCCCAAGCGCCCAAGTTTATCAGTGTTGCCAACCAAGTGTAAAAATGATAAGTCGTAGAACAGGTTGCGTACAATGAGACATTTATACACTAAACTTGGCAGCAACATCACAAGGCAATATAGCAAAAATACGTTGAGTGTGAGCGTCTCCCAATCATTCTAGGTTGTCAGTGTTGCCACATATGTCATAGCATATGGTATATCACATAATTTGATATGATGAGCAAACTCTAAAAACAAATCGTGGTTTCTACACAATTGCTTTATATATATCACAATGGAGCTCCTAAGACCAATTGCACGCATGACTCATCGAACCCTTTCTTTCTATATGAGTTCCTAACGTGTGCCGTTCGTTGTTGCGTGGTGAACAGTCATGTCCCATGATATATGTTCAGCTCCATGTTCATATCATTAGACTGTATAAAATACCACCACGATAACGTACTGCTATTTGACGAACTTCCACTTTGAAAACATTAGCAATACTGGTTGACTGGGATGCTTGGGGAATGGTACCAATCACAGTATGTTTGCTGTTGTGTAGAACTATGTTTACGTCAAGTTTTGTGTCTTGACAACCTAGAATGGTTGGAAGATGGTCGCACTCAACGTCTTTTTACTATATTGCCTTGTGATGTTTCTACCAAGCTTGGTGTATAAATGTCTCCTCGTGCGGAACCTTTTCTACAATTTCTCATTTTTACACTTGGTTGGCAACACTGATAAACTTGGCTTTCAGGGAGGGGATTAAGTCCACAGTATATTTGCGCTAGTGGCGAATGATGTTTATGTCACGTTTCATGGATATACATCCAGTGGTACAGAAACCATCTGCCACATTGTGTTTACAATTCGTTGGCAACACTGACCAAATGGGTAGTTCTGGGTGCAAAGTGATATTATCCAACCCTTGCCCGAATCCAGTTTTAGCAATAAGCCAAAAGGGAACATGATGGGCTCAGGCTTACGCTTGATGCATCGTAAGATTTCATTTTTATTTCTGTCGAATATGGCATACATAGGATCACAAACACCAACGAACTGGCCCTTTTTCAGCTTGTAGGTTTGCCCGTGATTTGAATGCGGTTTCGTACTTCTCATGGCAAACGGTTTCATACGATGTATAGGATTTCCCCAGTTCCCGGTATGGAATCATACCTAGTAAGTACTTTATTTTAGTTGTATGAGGACAAGTTTGTTAATAATTCAGTAATGTGATTGATTTTGCAGCTCTTCCCTCATTTCTCAACATTTTTTCATGAAATGACCCAGAACTCAGCACGAGGAGGTGGCAGCAATTTGAATTCCACCCACACTCTATTCAACCATCCTAATAATTAGAGTGTGGTAAATTATGTTGATTTAAATTCAGATTTTTAAATCAAATTTTGGCGTTGAGGGTCTTGAGAGCAAAGTTGCTCTAATGAAGCTATCTCTGTTTTCTTGTCCGGACACTTTTTCTGCAGCCTCTGTAACAAGTTTGACACAGTTTTCAACTTCCTGAGTATGGCATGAAAAATTTAAGAAGTCAAACTCATAAGCAAATTTTTTTAAACTCTCGTCTTTTTTTTAAATAAGAGAACCCTTCTTCAGAAACAGCTGAGATCACGAATCATTTATTTTGAAACATTTTTTTTTTCACACACAGGATAATTTCGTACTTTTTCTTTCTCTTTTTCATGTTTAGTATTACTGTGATAATCTCAATTTCCAATCCCACGTTTTGTTCCCTAATGGCTGACATAACAATGCTGCAAACAAAGGATTACGTGTTCTGTGGCCTTCTAAATGGAAATCCGCTATATCTGACGAAAGCGAATTCAAACAAGTCATCAATGATTCTGGGCCATTAGCTGTAATGGCAACTGTTTTAGACAAGGATGAAAAATGTGTATATACAAGGACATGTGCAAATATTTGCATACACTTTCACATAAGCATGATTGTAGAAAGCCCACTATATATTTGTTTTCTCCCAAGAATGCAAACATAGATAATGTTAAGAATTAAAATTAGTGGAAAGTGTTGTGTTAAAAAATGTTTTAATACAAAATAAAATTAACACTAAATTACCTAAATGTTAATTGTAAATGAGAAAGAATGTTCCGCATAGTTTGTGACTGAAAGACATTAAATAAAATCTGTTTTTGTTTGATTTTTAAAGTATATGTTTTGACAAAAAGTAGTGTCTAGTGATATGTAGAATGTTAGACGTGCTACAAAGAAAATGTCACAAACCAAGTGAGTCTAGTTATTTACGAGGAAATAGTCTGCTTTTAGATTAGAATCTATGGGTCTTATTCAGAGTCGTTCTGACCCGCGATTAGTGCCATACTAAAGAGCTCGGCTAACATATGTTTCCTGCAGTAGTCAGGACTTTAGTATGACGCAAATCATACCTCAAAATTACTCTGCATAAGGCCCTATGTATCCAATATTAGATGTATGTGATATAGATTATTCTACTAGTTTTTACTTTCAATCTCTGCACGTGATTATCAAACTACTGAAAGATGGAAGAAAAATAATGTTCTATCTTTAAATATTTATATTTCTTAAAATTGTACAGGTATTACATGAAACTTCATTTTATACTGTACTGTCTATGTCACTATTTAGGTCTAGAAAGCTCTTGATGCGTCTTTAAGAGACTAGGTGATGCAGCGCGTTGACCATGTGTCCGTCGGTATCCTGGATGCAGTTCAGCCGATCGCTAACTGATGGCGTTGGAGCAACTCAGGCACACAAAAAGAGCTGTTACTCTAAATACTTTTTTTTTTTTTTTTTTTTTTGAAGGAATGTCATTATTTGTGCTTTTACATTTGTTCTTGTATGTTTATTTTTCATTCTTTCTTCACATATGATCAGGCCCGTCGAGAGCCAAATTGGGCCCGGTATAAAAACTTGCAAAATATATTTCATATATTTACTAGTTACATTGAATACATAGTATACTAAGTAGCTACATTACTACAGTTACACTTTGCAATTTACAAAACAGCCTTTCTTGCTTCCCTGCTAGCAAACGGACTAAAGTAGACTCTATTACGAGTTCCCAAGCCAGATAATCTTTGTTGAGTCATCGATGATCAAAGGACATTATTTACTCTTCCAAGTGCACTAAACGATCTTTCAGCTTCTGCTAAAGACACTAGTAGAGTGCGGAAACTACGAAGAGCAACAGTAACATTCGGAAAAGTGTTGACTAGCTTTTGGTCAAGAAATGTGTTGAGCAACTGAAATGATGTCAGAGCATACTGAAGTCAGCAGATTGAATCGCTTGTAGATTTACCATTTCATTAATGATTTCATCTGATACATCATCACTATATAGTTCTAATCACGTTCGTACTTTCCCTCAAGTTTATCAGTGCTCAACGTTGCCTACTTCAACAAGAATTCGAATTTCGTGTTTAGATTACGTATTGCTTTATAGCAACATTTAAGGTTGACTGTAACACAATCCATAATAATAACATAATAAACTGACTATTTGAAAATTTCTTCGTTGTTCTTTCTTTCTTGTCCCGTCTGCTAAATATTTCTTGATTATTCGCTTTTCTGGAAAATCTGAATCCGTTCCTAGATTTCTGCTCACAAGTTTACATTCCTGCAAAATGTTTTTCCATTTACAGCGTAGTAGTATTAAATCTTCTATCAACCTTGTGATATTGTAAACTTCGGCATTCAAAGTAATTTCTTCTACTTGCTTGGAAAATATATGTAGCAATTTTCTCTTTAGTACAACGGATATAATATTTTCTGTATTCTCCGTGTCCCCCAGAAGCTCCGGCTTCCCCCACTCTCTCGTCGGGCCTGCATACAATAGATTAATAGTCGGTTGATCATTAAGGAAAGTGATAAAATTACTGGGATATGAAGTATTTTAGTCTATTTTCTAGATCAAGGCCATATTTAATATTGGCCCTGGCTCATTAGAAACTGCCGCAACTCAATATCAAGTTTTTCCGCCAAAATTTTCTGTAATTTCCAGTACTGAAGTACGAAAAAACCTGACACGAGAAATTTTGTCGTTCCCCAAAAATTCCTGACCCGGCGCATTGCAGCCCATGTGTAAATATGGTTCTAGTCTAGATACAAGGCACGAAGAAATTGTTTGGTATGTAATGAAGTATATAACACTAGTTATTATTGTTTTATTGAAGTATTATTGTTTTATTGAGAGGTATGCCACTTGTAACCAAATAACATAAAATAGAATAAAAGTTTATGTAATTTCATGTTTGACTGTGCATCACTTCATAATTATAATTATATATATACACACACACACACACACATATATATATATATATATATATATATATATATATATATATATATATATATATATAATGTTTCAAAACGACACCGACAACGTTTGGGAGTTGATTCCCGACACTAAGACAAAAAGTATAGACCAATCCGGGTTTACAAATGCTTCCTTTTGGAGTTAGGCTACCGAAAAAACGAACTTTAAAGGTCCATAGCTCCAATACTATGGGAGCCACTGTAGTAGTGTCAAGCTTTATTTAGGAACTAGTATGTGCCCTATCCAAATATCCATGTTTCAGAATCCTAAGGTACTTCCGCAACAATTTTTATAGAGGTAGTTGGTGAGTATTTCAAGTTCTCTGCCCATAGCCAAATTGCGTCTATAAAAATCGTTGTGTAAGTACCGGAGGGTTCTGAAACATGCATTTTTGGGATAGCGCACATATCAGTTTCTAAGTGAAGTCTTGACCCGGCTACGATAGCTCCCATAGCTTTGGAGCTGTGGGAATTTAAAGTTAATTTTTTCATATTTTCAAAACCTATAACTTCGAAAGGAAGCATTTGTGCACCTAGGTTGGTCTAAACTTTTTGTCTCATCTTGGTGTCAGAAGTCACCTTCCAAACGTTGTCGGTGTTGTTTTGAAACACCCTATGTGTGTTTATATTATGTATACACGAGAACGGAATATAATCTAGAAATATAATCCAATTTTTCATCTATTCACTAACATATTGTCTGATAAATATTTAAATTATGACCACCACGATAGTATAAGCTCTTATGGGTGATGATAATTGAGCAGAAATTCACTAAAATTCATCTTGAACGTATTGGAATTCCTGGGTAGTGCTACGGCATCAACGACAGTTATAATATTTCAGTTTGTGTTGACACAGTAATTATCTTCACCACATGATATGTATAGTAAGGACTCGCTAAGAACATCATGAAATTTGAAATTTTGGTTAACGAAGTTTCACGAAAAAGGAAATGACACCACATAACTTATACTGACAAGTTTGTCTTGATTTCAACTCACCCAACAAAAAATGTATCTGAACGCGATGTTTGTGTGATCTACGTGACAGAAGGTAAGTGGTGGGTACATTTTTATATCGTGTGATGTGCATACAAAATATGTTCTTATAGACGACATCTCATTTAATGGTAAGACATACACGACAATCATGCATGATTGGTGATTGTATATGCCAGACTCTACAATTTACTAGCATAATCTATAATTTTAAGTGGATACAAATGCAAGTAACGACATCTTCAAGATTCATTATTTAAAATGTTCCTGCACAACAGTGATGTGGTAAGCTGTTGGCGGTGTCGCGATCAAAATAGAGGAAACAAATAGTCCCAGAATTTCGGAACCATGTGTACCAATTGCTATTTTTTTATTACCATATTTCCGTTCTATATGCACTGTGTTGTATTACGTTTTACGTGTCATGACTAATTTTTAAGTCAGGGTTTCTCAACCTGGGGTTGCGAAGATAAGCGGAACCTAAGATCGGAAAATATTTTTAATTACTATTTTGATTTTTGTTCTGACAGGCATATTTTTATTTTTATACACACTGTTAAGAGCAACAAAAAACCGGTTTAGTGAACATTTTCAACTGCTGCAGCGTTGTTTAAAAATTAATTTAAATAAAAGATATATATATGAAACTAGTGAGAACTGCAAATTGAAATTCCAGAAAAATACAACAAAACCTGCATATTGAAATACAACTAAAATTGAAATATAATGAGATACGAATGTGTGTGAACGAATAGTCTTTTTCCCAGCAAGCTGGCTAAAATGAATTTAAATTTTTAGTGTGGGATTTTATTTGTTTGCTAAGTTCTAAAATTAAACAAGTTGCTTTTAAGAGTTTTTGGTTATAGTGAACACATACACCACAATGTACCAAAGTGGCAGCCTCTCGAAAATTATACTCTATAACTTTCTAAACAACTGTCAGATTTTTTTTAAACCGAAATTGAAACCACTTTATTTTTTATATCATATGACCTAAAATTAAGGGAGTTATAAAGTTTTAAAAATTTTAAACCATTCCAATTTGAAACAGTATGACGGACTGACCAATATAATATGAATGAACTGACCAAATTTGGCTTTAATCCATTCGCTTTTAGGGATGTTATAGTATCCACTATATAAAAGAAATACATTTTACTGTTATAGAAATAGATAGATATCGTGAAATCTCCGCAATAGATAAGACCTATATTAAAAATCCCACACAAGTTTGTCATAAACCAGAAATTATAAGAGGTCGCTGGTAAGAGGATGTGATAAAATGGGAGTCGTGATAAGAATTAGGTTGAGAACCACTGCTTTAGGCTGAAGGAGGCGATGAAAAATTGATGATGATGAAATATATTGCGAAAGACAATAGTAACATTCATATTCTGAGCGGGATTCAAATCCGCGACATACAGGACTTGCGATCGATAGCCTTTGATTGCTTAACCATATTAAAGTCTGTTTCAGGCAACCTGATAGGAAACTGCCCTACCTCCCACCCCTTACCATTGCAGAAGGGGAAAGCAAGTCGTTGATCTTGACAGGGACAGAAGCTTTTCCAATAAACATAATCGTGTAAAGTCTAAATTCGTACGTCAATTCACTCGCATCTGATGTTCAGAAAGCACTGCTGTTCCTTTTAACTATTAACCCTAATTACTGTTTTTAATTTTTGTCTTGTAGAAAAGTATTGCATAATATTTATGTACTAAAGTGTATCCTACGTAAATCATTTTATTGTCTTAACAAATATCGAAAACATTAAAATCGTTAAGAGCTTAATCTGCCCAATTTTGTATGAATGTCTAAGTTGATCCCTGACCGAACACAAGAACGGGAACTGCGGGGTTTCGAAAACAAAATGTTGGTAAAAATATTTGGAGCAAAAGAGGCATACATTCAGGTGAATTAAAACGCTATACAAGCTTTTATTTCACAACAACTGCAGGTCACCGAATATTATAGAAATAATTAAAATATGTATATACATGACACGTTACTTGTATGGGAAATACGCACCAAGTCACTCAAAAAGCCTGGGAGAAGGAGACTATTAGCTAGGCGAAAGAGAAGGCTTCCGGACAATGTAAAGCAGAATCTTTGAAGGATGGTACATTGACTTTCCACAGGTTAAAATCTAATGGAAATGTTTGTTTCTGCTACGATGAGCCTTTGAGCTCTAAGCCAAAGCGTTCGTTATTTTTGTATAATTGAACGATCTCATATTAATCGTTATTCTTTCTTTCTTATACAATAATCAACTCTTGTTACAACATTAGACTATCCTGCACGCCTGGGACCGCGGAGGCTCAGTGGTAGAGCCTTCACCTGTGGTGCATGGGGTCCCTGCTTCGATTTCAGCTCGCGCCAAGTGAACTTTGTGGTGGACAAACGCCGCGTGCGTGGCTTCCTCGGGGATTTCCCGTTTCCTCCCACTTCATTCCAATCATTTCATTCATTACTCATCATCACCGTCTCCTTTAGCCTAGCCGGCATAATTGTGGGACGTAAAATTCAAAGATTTCATTTTATATTCTGCACGCCATAACCGTCTTTCTTGCAAGTTAATTACTCCACATGCTTATTTCTATTAATGAAGACCGATAATATTTATATGACAATATAAAGTCATTTTCCCCTCTTTTTTAAGAAAGGCTCAGCAAACAAAATTATTTTAACACTATTATCACTGTGTGTGTGTGGATATATATAGTTCATTTTCTTGTTTTTTTTTTTAATGTAAGAACAACTGTTGATAAGAATGGAAACGAGAAGTGTTTTCTTTTTCAGGTTCTATTGTTATCACCTTAACGCTATGATAATTTACCATACATATTATACTTGGTTTTTGATTTTACACCGCGTGAGTGGGTTTTCTCGGGGTTCTCCCGTTTCCTTCCACTTCCTTCATTCCACCATTTCATTTATTTCTCATCATCACTGTCTCCTTTAGCCTAGCCGGCATAACCTTGGGACGTAAAACATAAAAATATCATTTTCGGTTTTCGATTTTATATTATGAAATTCTTGTATCAATAAGTAAATACCCATTCAATTACCAACTCTGCCATCCCTTGCCATTTTAACATTATGTCACAAGCCTGACAGCCAAAAAGAAGGAAAATAAACAATACAACTATTTAATAAAATTTCCATTAGAATACCACGTTACTTACCTCACTAATACAGGCAAATGTATTTAAGAGTTTTAAAATACGTAGTGTTATTACGGAAGTTGTAAGTTATTATTTAGACATATTTAGGTACACTCTATACCTCAGTATTCGGGGGCTGATGGTGGAAGACGGAACACCAACATTTCTGCGTGGTGGGGGAAAACATTTCTGGTTTTTCCTATCAGGTTACGTGAAACAGATTATAGTGGCTAACGGTCCTTCGTGCAACACTAATTGAAAATTGTTGATCTACATGAATCAAGTACTGCAATATACGTACCTCCTATAACAACAAAAGACTAGCAACAATAAGGTACCCTGCTATCGTTAATTGGCAACGTTCTCCAGGTGATGAAGCGGCTGCATGCTCTGCGTGTTCGTATTCTGCAAGGGAAACAAAATTCAAGGATGTAGGAAAGACAAACAAATAACACTGTTGCTACTACAAATTTAAGAATTTAATAAGGATTGAGTTTTGTGTGCCATTACCTTTTATGATTTAAATACATTGTTACACTTTTGTCCATGAACATCAAAACAACTTACATCGCTTAACATAACGGAATTTAACATTTGATATAGTGGGTGAGAGCTTTAACACCCTATACTTTTTCGATTCTTTGCCGAGAAAATACACGCTTAACAAACGTAATTTTATTAGCACATTGATCTGAAAGTTAAAACACAAGTAGCTTAATATTATTACTATCATTATTTCGAACTATCATCCACTGTAATCAACTTTGAATGTTATATCTTTATTTTTTCGGGAATTAAATGAAATGAAATGAAATTTTGAGTTTTACGTCCCACGGTTATGCCGGTTAGGCTAAAGGAGACGGTGATAATGAGTAATGAATGAAATGATGGAATGAAGAAAGTGGGAGGAAACGGGAGAACCCCGAGAAAACCCACGCACACGGTGTTTGTCCACCACAAAGTTCACTTGGCGGGAGCAGGGTTTGAACCCGAGACCCCTAGCACCAGAGGTGAACGCTCTACCACTGAGCCACCGCGGCCCTTTTCGGGGATTAAGACAGTTGAAATAACAACTAGGGTCGCCTGGTTGACAGGATTGTCGCCAACGTTTTTGATTGAAGAGAGGTAGATATTGTCTCTTCTGTTTTTAAATCATAATAATGAATTTATAAGGTTATAATACCTAAGTACCAAGGAAACTTATGAAGCCTAGAAAGCCGGCTTAAACTTTCTCTACTGTGATGGATATACGTTTAGAAAACACAAGCCATGTCATTATTTATGTCTTTGTAGTTGGAAAGAGAATTAAAACTTAATAAACAGATACGTTGAAGGTGATAACTATTAACGATTATAAATAAGTTGGTGTGATGAAAAGTTTCCCAAAACATATCAAAATTATTAAAATTTTGATATGTCAAAATTTGGGTCCTGAATTCAAGAGGGCGGACTTCAAAATGGCAGTCAGTACGGTAGTACATATAACTGGTTACATCATCAAATTTGCTTGTGATGATGTTATCTCCTTTGTCACACAAAATTAATTTCAAATTTTGTCATAATGTAGTTACTACGATTCAAGAAACATTTAAAATTGGTTGTGCTTACAAAATGCCCTAATCCAAAATATTCGACATCTCTATCGATTTCTCTATTGTTAAGGATTAAGTCAGTGTGTTTGATGTTAAAATTAAACTAGCAGAATACGAGTTCCTCGCACGGGGAGAATACGTTTCATTTTGAGCATAAAAAGCTGAATTTGAATTTAAAATGCATCGAAAGTGTCACTATTCGTCTCAGCGACCCCAAAACCATGTATTCCATATTAAAATCGGTCATTTTTATATATCTCTCCCCTCTCAAGTTGCGGGGCTGAATTTGGATTTAAATGGCATCGGAAGTATCACTGTTCATCTCAGAGACCCCGAAAACTATGGATTCGACACTAATATCGGTTATTTTCGTTCATTTTACATATCTTCCCCTCTCCCTCACCTTACCCTAAGTTGCTCCATCAAAGTGAAAAGATAAAAAAAACATCCCAGGCCCGAACTTCATCTATGTTGAAAATTTGATCGAGATCGGTTGGAGATTGGTACAAAGTCACAAACATAGTGACTTCCATTTTTTACATATATGGAAACTGTATTTTTGGTTATACCATTATTGTAGTGTTTATTTACAGTGTTTAAAAAGTAAAATAAAAACTTCATGTACATTTCAATGACCCACAGCAATTTAAAAAAATAATCAATACACTTCCTTGTTGTTATTCTTCCTAACTCGCAGTGTTTGCTATTACAAAGAATATTATATTTGTAATATGGTGATCATTATATATAACACATGAAATAATAAGCAAAATACAAACACCAACTAATGTCCATTGTACTCTATTAATTTAAATATTTCTGTTATCAGTTGTTTTGCAAACATTTTTTGCAATATGAAAAACATAAACATATTTTTCCAACACATTTGTACATGAAAAAGCATGGGATGTAATAATAAAACAGAATATTTGTAACTCATTTTATATGCGTATAAAATAATTATTCATGGATGGAGGAAACGCAAGTGTGGCATTTTTCTTTTCTACTGGCATCAAAAACAGTGCAAAACATAGTAACGACTCAGGTTCAAAAACCATGTAATGTGCATCGCATCGAATCTAAAACGACAAATATAATAATGCAGGAATTTTGTTTTCTGTATCATTGGTTCCCATAAAGATTTTATTACCGTCAATTAAACGACTGATATTAATATTAACGCATTTATTTCTATTATGAAGTTAGTATTGATGGCACAGTAACGTTCTTGGAGATCGTGTTAGGTCAGTGGTGGAGGGATCATCTCGGGGTGGGTGTTCCTGGTTCGATTCGAGCTCCCACCAGGTGAGTTTTATGGTGGTCAAAGATCGTGTGTGTGGATTTTCTCTGGTTTATCCCGTGTCCTTCCACTGTCATCATTACATTAATGTTATTAATTTCATCATCACAATTTCCTTTAGCCCTGGTGCATAATCGTGAGAAGTTAAACTCTAGAAAATAACGTTCTTATTATACACGACGTTTCGAAAAGAATGGCCTGATTTTGGGCGGTAATAATTACGGAACATGGGAACACAAGGATATTCTAATATCGGCTATAAATATTTTGAGTGCTTACATTTTACATTTTTCTGCAGCAGTTTGTCTCAGGTTATCAAAAGCGGAACCTATCAACATGGATCCAAACTAAGACTAGAGCTTGAATTCAGACCAGTTAGGGTCTAACAGTACATGCCATTTCCCACCACACTTTCTCGCCTCCAGAAGAGCTGGATACAAGGTTAGATATTATGTTAACAGCATGAATACACAGGATTCGTATAACGAAACCTTGCAGGTATTAATTAAACAACTTGAAATTTGTTAAGGAGATTGACTTGAATGTTTTTTTTATTATTATTTCCAAATTAAAATAATGTTATATTTAAATATAATATAATTCACTTTTACAAAACAAGCTGTATCTAAATAAACCAGGAGGAGGAATCAATAAAATTAAGCCACTCAAATCCATGTTTATTCCTCCTTTTATCGAAACAATTTCCCATATCAATCAGTAGATTTAAAAAAAAAACCCGCAGTTATTTATAGACTTTAAATTCCAAGAACAAAATATAAGAAAAAGTCATATTTCAAAAAAATAGTATTTTGTTGGTTAATTAAATACGGAAAAATATATTAACATGTTACTATAAAAGCAAGATGTAACTTTGTATAATCCGTACATCGAATTTAAAGTTTAAAGAGTTAGGTTAAAATAGAATTTAATTATATACCATACTAGCAGCGTTCACCCCGCTTCGCTGCGGTCACCCCGGAACGCAATAAACTTTGTTACTTAGATAATTTTTACTTTTTCGCTTTCAAGTGATATGATAAAAACCATAGAAGATTGCACTAATGTTAACATTATATCGCCTGTCATTTATGTTAACCCGCCCCGCTTCGCTGCGGTCACCCCAACCCGCCCCGCTTCGCTGCGGTCATCCCCGAACGCAATAAACTTTGTTACTTAGATAATTTTTACTTTTTCGCTTTCAAGTGATTTATAGCGCCTGTCTGTTATGTTAACCCGCCGAGTCACAGGGTCATGCGGGTTGCATATAAATACGTTTATTTTTATACCTATGATGAACTAATAACAAAGGATTTGTACGTATGGACACCTGAATGGTCAATTATCTCAAGACACTGGTAATTGAAAATTAAAGTGATATGATAAAAACCATCTAGGGTCCACATCCTAACAACCCCCCAAAAATGAAAGAAATCGGTTCAGCCGTATTAGCGTGATGAGCGGACAAAGGATTTTTTGTACGTATTGACACCTGATTGGTCAATTATCTCAAGACACTGGTAATTGAAAATTAAAGTGATATGATAAAAACCATCTAGGGTCCAAATCCTAACCACCCCCCAAAAATGAAAGAAATCGGTTCAGCCGTATTAGCGTGATGAGCGGACAAAGGATTTTGTGCGTTCTCTTTTATATATATAGATAGTACCATATCCAGAATAACTGACAATATACTAAACATGATTAATTTTTAGCTTTATGTATAAAACATCTTTTTAATATAATACAATAAAATTTTAGGATGTTTATTATAATGTGTTATGAAATATCCTTCTATAGTGTGTATTCTTCTATAATGTTCATAACTTGTATTGTGGACTATAATTAATTGTTTCTTGTATGTATTATGACACCTAAATAATTCCTAACAAGCTAATATTAGTAAAATAATACTGACACCATTTTCCAGGAGAAAGTTTGGACCCAAATATTGACGATCAAGTATTTACGTACAATCTGTTTTCTATTAGTTGCAGGTATTGGGAATTAGCTTTTGATATTTCTCTACATTTACAAGCAATTGCCATGTTTTCAACAGGGTTTAATTCACATTGAGCAACCAAGAGACCGCGAAGTTTACGGGCCAGTTGCATTTAAGCGGGAAATGGAACATGCATAATCAAAAATGGGACACATTGCCTTCCAATACTCATATAAGTGCCCAAAAGAATAGGTCATTGCTTAAAACATTCTTGAAATGTTTGCCTGGCAGGACTCTTGCTGGAACTATAAAACGATAAAAGCAGCACATTTCTGCTATTGATAGAAAACAGTAATCGGGTATAACTGTAGCAATAACAGTTCTGACGTGATGTACGGTACATCGTGGAGATCCTGTGTTAGGAATAGTGCACAAACTTTGTTCTTAACTTACCCTCGCAAAAAGAATTGACGTGAACCTAGTCTGGTGTCCTTAATAGCTAGCGTAAGAGTGCGAACTGTTGAGCCAGGTATGAGCCAAACTGAACCATGAGACTATGTATGTGCCACATGACATAAGATGGACACGTTGAATATTTTAAATTTGGAAATATGATTCGTACATATTTCATGTTATAGAGATTCAAACCCATCCCTATATTTCACTGAAAATTCAGTCCTTTATAATGTTTCACCGAATTCGTGAACATAATCTAATTTTTAAAAGACGAGCAATCACAAAAGACAAAAGTACCTAATGTTATATCTATATGAACTTATTTGAATCATTCTTTAGAAAATGCAATGGATTTGTATGATGAGACTGCCGCCATATTCTTCATCACGCTACAATATGTAAGATATTTAGGGGGTGCTAAAATATCCGTATCCGTGACTTCAAGTAGACTATATACCCTGTACCGCCAATTGAATACAGATTATTTATAAGCCGAAAGCTATAAATGATAAAATTTAACCCTATTCAACAATAGGAAAAATCTTCGAATACAGTTAATTTATTGTCCCTCAATTTGGACATTGTCACTCAGTATCTGCATCATATTTTCTCTTGATATGTAGCAATCATTGTCTACAATACAAATCCAGGTAACATGAGCTAAGTTTCGAGACAATTAGCTACATTATAAAGCTGTGTGTATTACTTTATCACAATTTTAATTAATTCAGGAATGACATCTATTTGGATCAGTTACGAGGTCCAAAATTTCTGTTGGAAAATGAGGTCTAGTTACAAGCAAGCTAACTTAAAATGTAATATTAGTTTTGTGAATAATAATATGGTTAGAATACGAGATAATGTAAAGCAGAGACCTTGGGCGTCAATCAGTGCAGGGCTTGGCTCACCTGCATTAAGGGTGGCAAATCGGAAACTTTCTGATTCTTCGCTTTCTCCGTATTGGTTCCTTGCTCTCACAGTTGCTTCGTAAGTGCTGCCAGGTTCAAGGTTTTTAATATTGTGGTACATATAGTGCTCGAAGGAAGTCTCTCGTTTTGGTGGATGGATAATGAATTCATGCCAGGGAATAGCGTGAAATCCTGTGCCATTATCTCCAGTGTCCTAAAATAAAATTAAAGTACTATTAGTTTCAAAGTTTTGTAAAATCATAAGAAAATACTTTAAGATCAAGCATAGCTACCCTCAGTTATATTACATGATAGCGTGTCTTTAGTTATCTACAAATTGTTATATTGTTAATTAATTTCAACAAAGAAAACGGTTAAATTATATAACTAGATGTATTGTATCCGTCTCTGATACTTTCAAATTGTAACTTCCCGAAAATACAAATCACTTCGACTAACTGTGATATGGTAAAGTCTACAAGTATCAAAATTTTAATACCAAACAGACCGTAACTATCTCTGGAAAATTGAAGATGCTCTCAGAACACGCGGAAACTGACTGAAGAACTGACACACACACAAAAAAAAAAAAAAAAACACGGTATATTATACATATATTTGTAGTTCTAATGGAATAATGTATGGTACGGTACAATCTTAGGTAAAATATTTAAAAAATAAATAAATTTTGTCAGCAACCTTTGACCTGAAAATTGATCAATTTCATTTGGATTGCCCCATTTATTTATTTACTAACCTTTTAGCTCCCAATTCGGACTTAAAACAGCCGAGATGCAGTAATTTAAGCCTTTACCTCGCCTACAATTCAGGAGCTACTTTCACCATTATTTATGCGAAACATGTATACAGTATATATGTATATTTGGTATTTGCACTAATTTTGTACTAACACTTAATTCGTAAAAATTTACCAGAGAAAAAGAATTGACGCATTTATTTTATTTAAGTTTCAGAAGATATTTCAATCTCCGGTTGTATTTATTTGTATTTATAACGTTTCAGATGATATTTCCGATCTCCACCAA
Organism: Thermobia domestica; assembly: GCF_964235325.1. NCBI lineage: Eukaryota > Metazoa > Arthropoda > Insecta > Zygentoma > Lepismatidae > Thermobia > Thermobia domestica. The sequence continues at coordinate 276,026,296 of NC_137462.1, forward strand.
ATATTTCCTGCTATCGAATAATTTCATGGCATTCGTCTTGAACTTGTTCGTACAAAGAATTCAGAAATCAAATTCTATCTTCAGTTTTAATTGTGTACAAGATTCGATTAAGTCACTTTTACAGTCAAACTTTGATTTCCTGTACATATTTGGGCTAAGAAAATTGTGTGGTTTGTTATTACGTGACCTGAATAAGTCTTACGCTTTTAAGACTGATAATCGTCTGGAAGTTCATAGCACAATTGGATTTGCGTTTGTATTGCAACAAATATATAAGATATTTTGTGGTTTAGTGATTTTAGGAATCCAACATCTTCAGAGCACAAAAGAGTTCTACCAAAATAAAGATATAAAAGAAAGTATGGTATCCACTTTCCTAGTATGCGCAAGTAATTTGTAGTATGGAAGTCCGCAAGTTAGTGTCATAGTACGAGATATTGATGTCGTTAATGTTTAAAATATTGGTATACAGACTGAATTATATTCAATGTTTTAACATCTATCTTTCTTCTATAAACTCTATAATATTATTGCTAAATACGATGACACCAAATGTAGATAAAATTAGGTGTGTCTATGGAACATTCCTTTCAAGTCTTATATGAATAAAATTTATTTACAGTCCTAGTAATTCGGAGCTTCTTATAATAAAATTGAGATGAATTCTTTTAGACACATCTATATATTCATTTTTGAAACTCACAGCTTTCACTGAGTTTGATCTGACTGTTCGTATAGATGGGTTGCCACGTTAAAAGAACTTGTAGCTGTCATAAAAAAGAATCTTGAAACCCTATCATATTTCACCATGTACACATAGTCTTGAAAGGGTCATAAAACATTTTTTCCATCTTTCAAGGAGTTGAACAGTGTGCAACTTTCTGGGACGTCTTGCTTGCTACCTGCTATCGCCCTCCACCTGACATAAAAGAAAAAACAGTTTCGCCGCTTCCAAAACAACGGATTCTTTTGGACAGGGAGGGGAAGTGCGCCAAAATACAAGTTTTTAATGAGGAGGTTCACTGTTTGTCCACTAGAGTGCAGTGCTGCATGTGTGGAGACACCTTTCTTGCTTTCAGGAAGTTGTAACGTCCAAAGAGTAAATAGAAAGATCGGGTTTCAAGGTTTTATTTTATGACAGCTACAAGTTCTTGTAAAATGGAAACGAGCCATAATATGTGCCTGTTGGAGACAAAGCGACGCAGCGCGCTGCCCACGCTCCTCGCTAGGTTGGACGTAGTTCAGGCGATCGCTAACAGATGACGTTAGAAACGCTCAAACAAAGAGGGCTGTTGCGCCAAATGGTGGAGGTGGTAGTCCGTAATATGTTGTTGTATATTTGAACAAAACCTTCTAGAAAGTGAGCTATTCAATTTATTTACAACTGAATAATTTTCTAAAAAATTGTGTTTTTCATCTACTAGTTAAGAAGGATACTATAGTCTGCGTCACCCAAATTGGCGTGTATCATCAGCCAATAAGCTCGCAGTGTACTGTCACTAAACCTTCAGGGAGAAACCTAATCATCCATAATTGTCCACAAACACGAACAAAATCAATTGTGAGTGATTAGATTTCTCCCTGAAGGTTTAGTAACAACGTACTGCGAGCTTATTGGCTGATGCTACACGCCAATTCGGGTGACGCGGACTATAGTGTTTTAGTGCAGCTTTTTTTTTTCAAATTGTGGTCTGCGGACTGTAATTGGTCTTTGAGACCTGCTCTTGTGATTCCCATAGATTGAACATTAGTCCGAAAAAGACAGAACAAATAAATTTAAGTGTATTTCTATCATACACTATATTAGTTGATTGGAGTTCTGCATCTCTTTTCAGTACCGAGACTTTATGAATAGTGGAGCAACAGTTTAAGGTCCTAATACGAACCAACGTAATGCGCCCTAAAATGTCTTATTATTGAGCTGAGCGAAGCGAAGCTCTTATACTCGGGTTAGCCGTTTGGTTGTCCACGAACTCCTCCTAGACCGTTTGGCCGATCTCAACCAAACTTAGCACGCTGATAGAGTGTGTCGTGCTGAGTGACAACATAGGTTGAAATCAAACATCCGATGTACCATCGAGGAATAATCACCGAAAAACACTTACTCCTAGACCGTTTGGCCGATCTCAACCAAACTTAGCACGCTGATAGAGTATGTCGTGCTGAGTGACAACATAGGTCGAAATCAAAAATCCGATGTACCATCGAGGAATAATCACCGAAAAACGCTTCCTGATTACGTAGTTTAAGTTCGCTCAGCTCATTTCATTGCAATCGGGTATATCCATTGCATTCCTAGTTATTAAATATTCTTTATGGTTTTCAATAATTTTGAAAGAACAAAGTGTATTTTCTTCTGTTAACACCAACAAAAAATAAGCTAACAATAACAATAATTTGATTAATAATATTCTTAAAATATAAGTATGCTGGTATTCTAGTATTACAATTTATATTACAATTATTTATTTATCTTGAAAATTCAACAGGGATAAACCTCTAATTATAAAAATCTTACATAAATTAAAGTACATTATTTCATGTCATACAGAAAAAACAACAGAAATACAAAGAAGGAAACAAACGTAATCACGAAAAGATAAAAGGTAACAGAAAAGCTTGGCCAGTCAATCATTACATTACAACATTTTCAACTTATTCATTTCACAGCAGCAATAATAACAACATGTACGATATTTTCATCTTATATATATATATATATATATATATATATATATATATATATATACAATATTCTTTAATATTTTTAAAAAACTTTGGTAAATTAACACTGAATTCTAATTCTCCATACTTACTAGCTAATTTATTATGTCTTGCACATTCTATATAACAACGAGTTTTGTCAAGAAATAGTTCTCGCTATACTACTTGTTAATAAATCTTTTGACCTCAAATTGCATTGTCTAACATTAAAACTAATTTTTTGAAGAAAGTAAACGCTATCCATTATTCCATTTATTGATTTATATTAAAAATATATGATCCAAAATTTCACGTCTATCAGTCAGTGATATACAATTAATTTAAACTCTTAAAAATTCTACATAGGCTATGAAATTCTTTTATTTAAAGCCGATTCATGATCTTTTGTAACAGAGATATGAAGAAAATCTTTTAATTATTTTCTAATTCCTTTTGACAGGATTTGAAATTCGGTGACCAAATTATTCTAATTTACTTCTCATTCAACAGTAATTTAATAAAATATGCATCCGTCAAACTTTGCGTGTTTCTAATTACAAAACCCAATGTCCTATATGCTTCTGCTACTATATTATCTATGTGCTTCCTAAAGCACATGTGTGTAAACTCAACGCCCAAATCTTTACTTTCATATTTTCTGGTTATCTCAATATTACTAACATACTAACTACTTGTTTAATTATTAACTTGTTTGCGAAGGAAACAGGAGTAGAGTGGTCTACAGGACGTTTTGAGCAATAAAATTGGTCCCCACTTCAAAGGGGTTGAGAAATGCTGCCTTAGAGACGAAATATTCTTAATATAATTTTCCTAATATAGAGACGAAATATTCCTAAGCATTTTTATGAAATTCTCCTTGAGTAATTTGCTCAAAGTTGCATCTGGAACGCGTGTTAAACGAAAGAAAAATGGAGATTATGCAAAATTGGTATATGCTTTCTTGAATGATTGAACTATGAGATAGTAGCATATATTTTAAACTAGCAAAATACTCGCACGGGAGAATACGTTTCACTTTTGAGAAAAACGTCAATTTGGATTTAAACGGCATCGAAAGTGTCACTGTTTATCTCAGCCACCCCGAAAACTATGGATTCGACACTTATATAGGTCATTTTCCATCATTTTTAAATATCTCTCCCCCTCCCCTAAGTTGCACCGTCAAAGTGAAATGATAAAAAAAAAATCCTAGGTCCGAACTTCATCTATGTTGAAAATTTGATTGAGATCGGCCTCGTGGTTCAATAGTTATTAAGTTTTACTTATTTTTATATATCTCCTCTTCTTCTCCCTTAAGTTGGACCGTCGAAATGAGATGACAAGAGTCATTCCAGGTCCAAATCTCATCTATGTTGAAAATTTGATCGAGATCGGTCGAGTGGTTGAAGAGTTATTAAGTCACAAAGATAGTCACTTTCACTTTAATATAGGCCTACGTATATATAAATAGATAAACATTACATTATTATTAGATTGCTGGTATTATCAAATAGTTTTCTCTCTCTCATAAATAGCCTTTCTTCCTCCAACAGAATTAAACACATACCAAGTACAATTTCAATTATGAGTGGGAATGAACAGACTATATTCAAGTTTTAAGAATATAATAGTTAAGATAGCTCAAAATTACTTAAGAATCTAGCACTCCACTACCTGGGTTGCATTCCCACTGTTGTAAAATGTCAAAACTTATTCTGCTGATAGACTGTTGATATTTACCTGTGGAACTTTCCTATATCGGAGTTTGACGTCGTGGACTGGAGGATAACTCTTAACGACCCAGGTGAGATTGTAGCTGTTTTTGGAGTTACTCAAATGGGGACTCACTATCTCGGCTTTTCCAGCTCTACCTACAATGAAAAATAGTTTCCTTTAGTATAAACTAGTAGCGATACAATAAAATATTGTTGCAGAGATCCACCATCGGTACTATTTTATTTTATTTATTTATTTATTGCATATTAAACACGAAAGGTGTATACTCATTGATAGTGTTCAGTAGTACACATAAATGATTATATAGTATTTGTTCTGCATGCTAAACTATGTAGTAAAAAAAAAAATATTTACATCAAATGTTTCTATCGTAGGACATTTTATTTGGACACCATTATGTATTGTGCACATTTTCTTAATGTATTAGTACGCTGTGGTTGTTCATGAAATGTTTATAGCAGAAGTCCGTTTTCCTGTTCGGAGCATAAAGGGACATTTCGGACAATAACATTGGCGAATCTATCTCATTATGTATAAGTTTATGCAAAAAATACAGAAGGAAATTAGTTCTTCTTGCTTCAAGAGAATACCGTACATTGAATAGCTTGGTAAGAGTTCAAGACATTTTTCATATCGAGGATGAATCTCCGTGTCTTTATATATTAAGTAGCAAACAAATTTTGACTGAATTTGCTTCTAATTGGTGTGTATATTTTTGCGCACTAGGATTCCATATTATGAACGCGTATTCCAGTTTTATAAACACTCATGTCCAAAATTATTGTCGCATATCTATAACTGTCTTCTTGTAAGAATATAATTTGATAATGATTTTGCTGGGTACTTTTATACTGATACTATGTGTATAATCGGGAAATGTATATTTGTGGTAAATTTCATTGGAAGAGAATTATAAATAAAAAAATTAAATTAGTAAAACAAAATGTTGCTAAATGGACCACAAAGGTTCCTTTTCGTTATATTGTTCTAGTTTACTGCTCTTTTGACATGAAATTTACCACATGCATGTTCTTGCCGATTATTCACATACTAACATTATAAGAAATACCGGGCAAACTCTTATCAAATTATATTCCTACAAAAACATATTTATAGACATGCGACAATAATTTTGGATATGAGTGTACATATGCAGCATATAGAATTTTAAGAACGTTATTGTTCTTCAATTCACTTCCAAGTCACATTACAAATCCGAGATTTCCGTAATCCTCATTTACGATTTAGATGAATATCAAATGAGACGAATATATAATATTTTTGGTTGTTCTTAAGAGAATAAACACTGGTTCGTCCTTTGTACGTATTTTCCGTGGAAGTCTCAAGTATCTATAATTATATGATATTTATAGTTCTTCAACGGATAATATAGTTGTCTTATTTGCGGATGTATATAGTAAAAACTACTAAAGTTTCAATACTTCCTTTGATTACACATATCTGAAATCCTGAATCCAGACATTACATACAAAGTTTATTTAGTCTAATTATAATAAATTTATAGTTTTACTTCAATAAAATGCATTGTCATGCTTGCTCACATTACATAATATGCTAAAATTTACAGATCTTCAAATTTACGAATACCTTTCTTAATAGCATTGGTAAGAGGATGGATTTAACAGTTTAGGTTCAAGTCTAATTTTCAAAATAGTACAGCATTAGTTTACCAGCTGTAACTACCATCGTAATTTTCGTACAAAAATAATGTATACTTCATTATCTGTGGAAGAGAATATCCTTTCTGGTAATACAGTACGAAAGGGAAATTTTTCATTTAATTTACGTAAAATGTTATGATAGGGAGTTTTAAACTAAAACCGTGTTACAAAAGACAGCAGGAAAGTTTTGATTTTGTTCTGAACTTTTATCGTCAACGAACATTACTACAAACACTAATAGAATCGCTGTTACTTACGTATATTCATGTGTCATTTTTCGTTCTAGTCTTACATTTATTGTAATGTACCATCATGGTGTTATAAAATAACTGAGGGGGCGTGGTGGTTCAGTGGTAGAGCGTTCACCTCCGGTGCTTGGGGTCCCTGGTTCGATCCAAGCTCGCGCCGTGTGGACTTTGTGGTGGACAAACACCGTGCTCGTGGATTTTCTCGGAGTTCTCCCGTTTCCTCCCACTATCTTCATTCCACCATTTCATTCATTTCTCATCATCACCGTCTCCTTTAGCCTAACCGGGACGTAAAACTTAGATTTCATTTGGCGTCCGAAAAGAGAGTAATTCTCTAATAATATAAATTGAATTTAGATATTCAACTAAAAAAATCCAGTTTACAACAAAGCTACAATTAAATTGATTATGATACGATTTATAGAAACGAAGTATGTTCAAAAAGTAATCGAACATTTGAAATAGCGCACCAACTGGCAGAGAGAGCGCGCTGCAGCTACTGAGTGCATCTAGCGGCAGGTTTACACAACAAATTGCCATTTACCGCGTTTCGCTATGACCATTAGTTGGCGAGATACAGACGCGTAAGTAAGGACGTGCTCAAGATGTTCGTCATATTCAAGATATAGTGACAACGAAAAGCTTGAAGAACAATGTGCGTGTGTAAAATTTCGCTACAAATTTGATAAAACATTTACAGACGCATTTCAATTCCTTTTCAATTGTTGTAGGGTCTACTTGTCAAAAAAAAAAAAAAAAAAAAAAAAAAAAAAAAAAAAAAAAAAAGAAGCACGCATGATTTGGTCAAAGATCGAGGTGATGTTAATTGTATTTCTGATTGGAAAGGCATTGTCCAACAAGAATTTGTATCTCGTGGTCAGATGGTGAACAAAACAGTTGTACTATGATATTTTCGCTCGGTTGAGGGATATTGTGCGCAGGAAGAGGCTTGAATTGTGGGAAAACTAGATTTGGATGGTGCCTACTCATGCTATGTTCCTCATCCGCATTCATCTGGCAAAACAGACTCCCGTTGTGCACCATCTATCCTACTTTCCGAAACTAGCCCCAGCAGAATTTTTCCTATTTCCTAATTTTAAAATCACTTCAAAAGATTTAAAATGACGTCTTTCCATATTTTAGAGAAGATTTAGGACAATGCGACAAAAGACTTACATACCATCCCAGAAAGTGCGTTCCAGGAAGCTTTCCAGAAATGGAAGAAATTTTGAGAATGGTGTATTTCCAGTAGAGGGGACTACTTTGAGGAATGCAATGCTTAAAATATTATACAATGAGCAATCAAGATGTTATAGTGAAAGTTCGGTTTCTCTTTGAACATATCTCGTAAATCTCAGAAGACAAAAGATACTTATTGAGAGTTTATAGCTATTTACATACTAAGCTATAGGATAACTCTGCAAGATGACTCTTGAACCTCATCTATGTTGAAATTTGATCGAGGTTGGTCGGGTGGTTCAAGAGTTATTAAGAGTCTTCATCCCGGCGAAATTAAAATAACGTTAATTTTACAGTAATTATGTGATATCTTCAAATAGATAAAAGATAATCGAAGTGTGGAACAAGAGCGCCCTAGACAATATTATTTTACATGAGAAACCGTTATCACGACTCACTTATCTGCTTTCGATTTCGTGTCACTTTGAAAATTGGCATTTATTTTCGCGTTTCTAAACAGCTGAAAACGGAAAGCCACTAGGTGACTTGTGATAACGGTACCTCACGCAAAATAATATTGTCTAGGGCGCTCTTGTTCCCTATTTCAATTATCTTTTATCTATTTGAAGATATCACATAATTACTGTAAAATTAGCGGTATTTTAATTTCGCCGGGATGAAGACTCTTAAGTAACAAACATAGTCACTTTCAGTTTTAGTTATTTATATATATATCTCCCCTTGCCCGTTCCGTAAGTTGTAGCGTCAAAATGAAATGCTAAGAACCATACCAGGGCCAGTCCACATCTATGTTGAAAATTTGATCGAGATCGGTCGGATGATTCACGAGGTACGAGATACGAAGTTACAAACATGATGACTTTCATATATATATATTGCAGATATGTGGAACATGTTGAAAAAACATAGGTAGGAAAAAGAGGAAAGAGACGGAAGACACTACAATTTATGCAATATACTAGAGGCTATTTACTGATGAGAATTCGTCGCAAGTAATGCCCAATGAAGATGAAATCTAAATGTTGAAATAGAAATTAAGATTTATCATGGAATCACCACATCATTGTTCTGTTTAGAAGGAACTTTGAACTCCTGCATTTGTATGGGAACTCACAAATGTTTTGAGCATGAGAAAGAAAACTTGTCTGTAGTTCTGGAATGTTTTAAAGGTATGAATATTTTTTTGATCAAAGAGTATGAAAGAAACAGGCCTCATGCCTAGCGTTAGAACAAAAGGAAGATATGGATCATTGATGTTGTGGTCACAAGCTCATACGAAACGAATATAGGAATCTTGGTTGCGGTTGTGTTCCTTCTGTTGTTGTTCTAAATATTGCAATGTCTGTAAAGAGTAAAACCGCAACACCCTCCGGAAAACTGAGTATCTTCTGCGCCTCGACATTTTAACTTTGTACCCAGAGGGAAATCTCTTATGCTTCTCTGTTCGCTAAAGGGTAGAATGGTTGTCGATGTTTAAGCCTTTTGAAATATGGTTATAAAAAGATGATTCTTTAAAATGTCATACAAAGATACAAATAATTCTGAGAAACAAGTTATGGAATATGAATGTCAACTTTTTTATAATATTGATGTACAAAAATGGTAAACTTGTTATGCATTCACGTAGTTGTCGTGTTAATTTATTTTGGTTTATTTTTCATGCTTTTATCCTGTCACGCTAGAGAAACCTGGTAGTAAGCATTTCTTGTTTTAAGTTCCGTTTTACCAGCGAAGTGCCAATTCATTTTATTATTTACGAGGTGTAATCAAAAAGTACGGTAAATAATCTTATTAGAAACAAAGTAATAAGATTCCATGGAATTTGGTTTAATCTCCTTCAAAGTACCGTCCTTGGCTAGCAATGCACTTATCCCAACGTTGAATCCATGACTGGAAACATTTCTGGAAGCCTTCTTTTGGAAAGGTGTTCAGCTGCTTTGTCGTGGTCCTCTCTTAATGTCAGGAATGGTGTCAAAACGTTTTCGTTTAAGCACTGTTTTAATGTTTAGGAAGAGCCAGAAATCACATGGTGTTATATCCGAAGAGTACGGTGGATGTGGACTGACAAAATTTTTTTTCGGCTAAAATCTTGCGGATCAAAATCGATATGTGGGAAACGAATTTTGCACTCACTCGTTTCATTTGCAAAGTATCGGATAAAATGTTTTGCACGAATCCGTACGAAATACTAAGTTCTTTCGTAAGCTGTCGAATATTTATTCGCCTATTTGAATGAACAATTTTTTGTACGTTTTCTTCTGTTTCTAAGGTTAATGGACGTCCCAAGCGTTGCTCGTCATGTACCGACTCATTTCCGCTTTTAAATCGCTCATACCATTTGTAAACAGTCTTCAGAGTTACAAGGTTATCACCATATACCAATTTCAACATTTCATGAGTTTCTGTGCCACTTTTCTTGCAACTTGAAACAGAACTTAATGTTCACGGGTTGTTCGAAATCCATAATGAGCGATATACACAGTAAACATAACCTCATTCTAGCGGCTCTACACGCTGACTGGCAAGTCAGAAAGTGTTCCAACTTGACGCTGCCTGTTTCAACGGATCAGGCTATCGGACAAATTACATTAAAGGGTTGTAACGCCAGCAGCTGCTGCTAAGAAAATCATTCACCATATTTTAAATCACACCTTGTATTTGAGTTCTTATGTCTTGTAGTTATGATGTTTAGGCTAAAGATGACAATGAATACTGAATGATTGTGGCGGAATAAATGATAATACGTAATACCCTTTTTCTGATCAAGCTTCGAACTCATGACTCTTTTGTAATCTTCACCCTAATTTCAGACGGCACAATTTTCCCACTGTTAGGTACAGTCGGCTGGTCAAGTGACTAGTACCATTTCTTTCAGTGTTCATGGTAGCAAGTTCGATTCTTAGTGGAGGTAGACCAGATGTACTTCAAGTAAAAATCATAGTAGACAGATTCATCTAAAGTGTCAACGAATGATCCTCTTATGTTCAAATCAGACGTGCCTTTATATGAAATGTTAGATGTGTTCCGCGCGCATTTTATATTTCGTTATTTGAAAATTTCCCGTGTGTATCTGATAGAATAAAGTAAGTTCTGGACTTTTCTTAATAATTTAAATTAGATTCTGGAAACAACCTGTCATAAACCACTGAATTAAAACAATTGGTATTTTTGACAAGCCAGAAATATTTAAATAATTTTACAAAATGCTAATTTTAATATTTACATATTACTAGCAACGGTTACCCGTTTCGCTGGGTTAAAATAAAAATTTTTAATGCACAACTCCTTATCTCATGTGTTTTGTACTCGTCAAATATGATATTTTTGTTTTTTAGTGGCATGTATTCAAACGGCATCGAAAGAATCACTGTTCATCTCAGCAACCCCAGAAACTATGAATTCGACACTAATATTGGTCATTTTTTAAAATCATTTTTATATATTTCCTCCTCCCCCAAATTGCGAGGCTGAATTTGGATTTAAACTGGATCGTAAGTATCACTGTTCAACTCAGCGATCTCGAAAACTATAGATTCAACATTAATATCGGTCATTTTCGATAATATTTATATCTCCCCTTTCTCTACCACTAAGTTGGACCGTTAAAGTTAAATGACAAAAACCATGCCAGGCCGGAACCTAATCTGTGTTGAAAATTTGATCGAGATCGGTCCGGTGATTCAAGAGATTAAGGGTCACAAACATAGTGACTTTCAATTTTATAATAGATATAGATTGTACAATAATTTTGGAGATATAATTTTGGAATACTACAATATACTCTACATAATCAAAAATATAATATTAATTTGTTAAGTTTTCCACTTCAGAGCCTATAATAACGTAGAAATTAATATCAAAGGGTTTGAGATATGATATTGTCATTGCAGATGTTCCATCAAAATCAACCACAAGATGCAATTGAACCAAAGTACAAGGGGGAATAATGAAACAAATATGATAATACATCCTATCATTAAAGGTCACCCGGATGTCTTTTGCAGGTCATTTTCTTGATGATTCTTGATGAACGAATAACTCGAATGTCCCTCTTGTTCCCCTAATGTTTGAGCGAAACAAATTGAACAATAATAGACGTATCATCTTGGTTGAGTTCCTTCTGTCAAAATCTCAACCACAGACGCATTTATATATGTATACAATGAAGTGATGACACAGTGGCTAAAAGGGAACAAAATAACCAGTTCCCCTCCCCCATCTCTGTTTACCCTAATGCAGAGCAGACTTACTTAGCAACCTCTTTAAGCTGTTCTTGCGTGACTCTTCTGCCTATTTCTTTTTTGTTCTAACGAAAACGCTACGCCCCTGTTCTTTGTTTTCCTCCGAGTTATTCTATTTTCGATTGTCAGTGTGTCCGGGTGGTCACAGAGAAAATGAAATAGGAAGAAGAAACAAGAAAACAATCAGTCTTCCTATTTTTCTTTCACTTTGTCTGCTTCTTAAGAGATGGGACGAGGAAGGGGGTGACATCCCCTTCTTCCCACACCTCCGCTTGCTGTCACTTCCAGTTCTCGCTTCAGTTTGTTCTTCAATAAAAGAGGAATAAAAAACAACACCAAATATAGAAGGTTTCCATTCAACGGAAGAGAATATTAGAGCAAGTGGTTTGGAGAGAAAAGCTGGATCAATCAGGAGTAAATTCATCCGCGACACAAAACATACTTCTAGTCCTCTTTGGATGATCAGCCATCCATCAGCTGATTTGTTCTTTTAGTTTCCAACCGTTTTTCATGTCATCAACTATAATGAAGTTCTCGATGAGTACGAAAGTTTGTGTTGTACACTGATAGAAAAAAAGAGAGCTTACTTTTAGTCCAGGAAATCTGGAAAAGCGAAACTTACCAGAATACAGGCCAGACTTTCTAGTTGCCAGTAAGTAACGTTACATTCAGAATTTAATCATTATATATGTATTATCACGAACTTAGCCGTATTATAATGAGCTCGTTAGTGGATAGCACACGCGCCTTTGGCGTGGTTTGATTCCCGGTATGAGTTCATGTGGTTCGGATTCCACATTAATCAGTAGATCCACGTCTCATATACCCTCGCTGCTGAAAGGGACGTTAAATTCGAAATAAACTCATTAGCCATGCAGTATTATGAAATTAGCCATAATTAAAGAATTTGCAGAATTTGAACTTTTTCTCAACGTTTATACATATTCCTTGCGTAAAAATCTTTTTGTTTGGTAACTCTGTACTTTATAACATGCATCCTCCTGAATTAACATTGATACACACTGTGCTACTTTTCCTTTCTATCTCCTCCTCATCATGTGTAGTCTGCCATTATTGGCAGGTCACTTGCCGGAACTAAGAACCTTCCATGCTGCTTTAGCTAACTTCGTCTTCACGTGCAATTTTCCTTTTGATATTGTCCATTAACTGTGGCTTCCTTCATCCCCTCCCTCTCTTTTTAGCCACCATATCCTTTAGCACGTACTTCTTGATACAGTTTCTTCTTAGCCAATGTCCCAACCAGTTTCTCTTTCTCTTCTTAATATTATTTAAAATTGTTCTTTTCTCCCTCACCATTTCTATCACACTCACATTCGTTTTCCGCTCGACCAAGCCAATTTTCTCCATTCTTTTCTATACCCATATTTCGAAGGCTTTCAGTCGTTTCTTCTTCATTTTTGCGTAATGTTCATGATTGTGCCCCATCTGGTCTATGGCCTGCCCTACTCATCTGAAAAAATTAAATTTTGTCATAAACTTCTTTTTAGCCATTGTATCCTACCGAGTACCTCACCTTCAAACACTTCCAAAAAATGATGTTTTAACATTTCTCAATATCAAACCTCCCCTAGTGAGAAACAAAATTTCTGACCTAATATTTTTGCATAAAATTGTTAATGGCCATATATCATGTGAACAGTTATTAAGTCAGATCAATTTTCGCGTACCCGCTAAAACAACACGATCTAGTGATCTCTTTTACACTCGAGCTGCGAGAGTTAATATTGTCCAAAGGTCCCTTCTAAACCGAATTGTTAGCACGTATAATCAGTTACCACAAACTGTAGACGTTTTTTTCAAATGAGCATACCTTCAGATCATCTATAAATAAACTATTTTGGTAATGTTGCCATTGTACTGTACCATCTTGATTTCAAATTGTTATTCTATTTCTACGTTACATAATTGTTAAAATGTTTCAGTGTAAAATGACCTAGTGCTGTATCTAAAACCTATTATAAATAAATAAATAAATAAATAAATACAGTACAAAGTCTTGGTAGGATAAAAATCTCAAATATCACAAATATAGCTACGGTTGCCTTACCTATATCTTGTAGAAGGGGTTAAAACCAATAACCTTCTTGTGTACGCCGTAGTAAGGTTTATGCTCAAAATGGGTCATTTTCTGCTTCAATTCTCCCTAAAGGATTGTCATATTGTTTGCCGCATTTGTAAAGTGAGTACCTGTCCAGAGTAGCTGATTGGTATTATGGTTCCGAGTTTGTTATACTATAAAGGCGTAATTGGATTATGTCAGTGCATTGTCTTCAATCAAAATGTCGCAAACTATGATCTCAAAAATAGAGGTAAAGTTATTTTGATGCGAGACGTTTAGAATGACTACCCATATCCAAGCTAAAAGCTATCTTAGTCTTTCGCAACTGAGCTTGGTTAGTGTTGAGAAGAACCAACGTTAAAAACACAAACATCCATCTGTAAGTGATCTCACTCATCTACTGGTCTATATTTTATTTTACATTTTTTCAATAAGGCATTCAATTCACGTACCTGCGGTAATTAGAAAAGTGAAGCATGCTTCATATTCGTGAGCCATGCATTTCTGCCTTCTTCTGATTAAAAATTTCCATTCCAAAAATATACCACGAGATTACGGAGCGGACATTAGCGTATAAGCACTCAACCACTTCTCATTCCGGTGAAGAGCTCCCGTGACTCAGAATATGCATGGCCACAGCCCAGATGTGACATTACAAATTCTAATCACCTAGGCTACACAGCATACAGTCCTCGTCTCCAAAATCGAACACACGTACAAATCAATTAGTTGACTTTCCGTTATTTCCATTAATGGCCAAAAGTTTATAGACAGAGAGAGAGATAAAGAGAGAAGACTCGTATTGATTCGTCGTATGGGAAGTGCTCACCTTTCGTGTTGAGAGTGTATGTTGAAATACCACTTTATCCAGCAGCCTATGACACCTCTCACGTAAGGCATTGATGCCCAGTGCTGTTGCCTCGTTCGTGGAAGCTTTTCTCCCGCTCCCGTGACATATTCGAATCGCATCGCATCGCATCGTTGGCGAGAAGAAAGAAAAGTAGAGCAGGTGGTGTGGTTTTACGAGCCTCATAAACTCAACAAAAGCTTTGGCGCCTCAACGACACTACACAAAACCACACAATCCCCTTTCTTTTCCTCCAAATTTACTTCTACCAACATATATTGTCAACTACTGACATGCGCACGCAATATTGTATAAAGTACAGGAAGGTCTGGTATTACAACTATATACCTCCACATTTGCATTTACGTCAAGGTGCAACTTTGACGCAGGTCTTTACACATACATTGACAAAACACAACTACTATGAACGTTACTGGTCAGAAAGTACTTGATATTTTCAATTATATGAAGAGCATCTAAAAGGTTATACTTTACTTCAAACTATATTTTAAGAAAATAGCTCTTGCATTGAAGATCATCTTGTCAGAGATGCGCAACCTACTCGTGAAATCAATATGAAACCTTGCGTATCCGAGAATACATATAATGTGAAGTAACTGTGTATTGAATATAAAGAAACATGAACTTTTGAAAATTCATTGGAATAAAACTTTGATCAGGATTGTACATTCTCAGACACCTCTTGTAAACGCATTTTTGTCAATAAACTCGACTAGCTTCCTTCTTTCCTTTCCGCATACCTTCAAGCATAGCCTGATACTTCCCGATTCTTTGGACGCTTAACTCATCATTCTGCAGTCAAACAAAACCATGAGGAACACAACAACAAGGGGTATTCGACACACGATTAGGAGAGGTGCAGGATCGACGAGAAAAGCGGATCACACCTTTGGAGAATAACCAGCTCCATGGTCAAGAGTACCATTCTGTTGGTTTATCACCGCAGACTCATCAAGTTTCAGCAGACTAGTAGAATGAAGGTGTAGGAGTACATCATAGTAAAGACGCATTATCGACGCCCCTTGCAGATCAACAGGATAGAAATCCAGGTGTTGACTGTCTCCAGCTATCCAGGCTGTTCCAAGGGAAAACATTCATCATCCCAGATGACTAGGACGACGCCAGTCTCGATGGATCTATCAGGCTAGTGCTCATCCTTTATCTTTTAATCATAACCTATTTCTCTTTCTCACTTGTTTCCCATAACTAGTCATTTTTCAAAATTAGAAACATTTGAATTTTATTTAAATTCAATCATAATTTAGTTGTTAAGTACCGTGTTGTGCATCAGTACCATCCCAAGTTGTTACATTATTCTATGAGTATTTTTAGAGATTACTCTGAGCTATAACTGATGGCACAGCACCGGCACAATAATATACACAAGGATGTTTCAGAAAGTAATGCATCCAGACCCACTACTTGGCCAAAAGTACTGCAAACATTCTGAAATGTTTACCATTAATGCACTGAAGTTTAAGCTATAAAATGTCACGTGTTTCACCTTCTTATCTCTTCTCGTTCTAGAGTAATGGAGCAATCCATGACGTCCAGTGGTGGCGTAAGCAGGCTGTCATTGAATTTGTGACTGCGGAAGGTTGTGCGCCCAGGAACATTCATCGCCGGCAGCGAGTCGTGGGTACAACATTACGACCCGGGAACGAAGCGTCAATCGATGGAGTACCGCCACACGTCCTCCTCTCCTCAAAAAAAAAATCAAAGATATTCCATTTGCTGGCAAAGTGTTGACATTCTGCCTCATCCTGCCTATAGTCCGGATCTTGCGCCGTGCGGCTTTCGTCCCTTCCCCAAACTTAGGGGCCAACGCTACAGCTGTGACGCGTATTTAGAAGCAGCAGTTCGTAAAGATGTCACCAGCAGCAACCACAATTCTTCGCAGACACCTTGTTTCGCGTTGGCGCAAGTGTGTTGTCCGTAATGGGGACTATCTTGAAAAATGATTCCACCATTAGTAACTTGACATTGTATGCTTTCCACTGATACTTGTATCGGTGCAATCTGTCAAACACAAAAGTATCACCTTGGAGGAATTACTTTCTAAATGATCCTCGTATATATACGTATATATATGGGGGTTCCCTCAGTTTGGAAATAACTATCTTCGCCTATGGCTGTAAGCAAAGAGAATAACAGAAAAATATCATATTAGCCTTTCTGTTTTATTATCTCTTTCCTATTTCCTGCTTAATTTTGCCTTCATTGATTATCGATTACAATTACTAATAACAATCGGAAATCTATTTGCTCATAGGAACTTCTTGAAACACTATATTACGACCAAATTCAGTTATATTCTGAAAGTTACTTATACATGTAGCCTGAGGTAGTCACAAATCACGTATGGGAAAGAAAAATAAAAATCCGAATAGCTGGTTCATCTCAATTTTCTCTACGGATATCACTCTTCTTCCTTCTGTTAAAAATGTGCGAATTGTTAAAGAAACTATCAACCAACATCATGGCGCTAAAGGCGATCAAATTCAACCCTCACGATAGATTTATTTCAACCATAATGTTTCTCCTAGACTGGGCTCTATCTCACAACTTATTTCGTTGTATATAACTTTATACACTTCTAAAGTTTTTATTTCCGGTAAACTATTGAAACTGAAATGAAATCTTAAAGTTTTACATCCCACAGTTATGACGGATAGGCTAAAACAGACGATAATGGTAAGAAATGTACGCAATGGTGGAATGAATGAAGTGGAAGGAAACGGAATAACCCCGGGAAAACCCAAGCATACGGTGTTTGTCCACCACAAAGTTCATTTGGTGGGAGCTGGGATCGAACCAGGGACACCACGCACTACAGGTGAATGCTCTACCACTGAGCCCCCACAGCCTCTCGGTAACCGATTGAGTTTATCTTTCCACACTTCTCAAATTTCAAATGGGTTGCCTCAAAACCTCTGAATATGTGAGCACGTATGAATACAGATTGTTGTGACTTAAACTATACCAGCTTTAAATAACAAAAAAATATGGTTAACAACTTGTCGTAGTTTCAAATCTTCTTAAAAAGGAAATTTCGTGTGTGGATACAAACTTCTTGTGCGGCTGAGCCAGAATAGAAACACCTGAACTCTGAACTCCCGTATACACAAGTGAAGTGAAGCAAGTCATTAGGAATAAAATTCATCACTCGTAAGAAATATATGCAAGCATTTAAATAAATAATCTTGGAATTAACATAATTTGTTAAGGTACCATTGCATGCGTTATAGGCTAAATAAAACTAGGGGGAAAGCAAATGAAAAATGAAACAATTGTTTTAGGTAGTTGTAGAAAATAAATTATCTACATGTTAAAATGGTAGGTTTATATGTTTGTGCTCAAGAAAAATTTATATGTTTGTGGCCAACTCTTTTGATAATGATATCTCGGAAATCACAAGCTCTAGAAAGATGCCGTTTTCATTGATTGGTTGTAAATTTTGTGTAGATTTTTTCGGTCCTAATTGAATATTTTAAAAACTGGCCGTTATCTGTTTATTATATTTTTATGGATACACTGAAAATATTGAGATTTTAAAAAGTAAAGCATCATATCCTACGAGTTATACATTCCAGCACCACACATCTGTATACGGGATTAGTATCTCTCCAGCGTTTGTTTTATGGGCAAATGACAATGAAAAACGAAGGATAAAACCATTTCTCCAATCTAAGATAAATTTTTATTGTTTGGAGTGTTTTGCCAATGAACACTATATGCCACTGACATTATAATTAATTGTGTGTGTAATGCATTGCGGTATTACATACTGCATGCAAGAAGAAAGAAATCACTGATCATACATAAATTAGTAACTGTAACCACAAGTAGGCTCAAATCTTGCAACCGGTGTGAAATGTTGAAAAAAAATCTCGCCTTTATCGTACCCCTTGCCGATTTTTTTTTTTTTTTTTTTTATCAAGATGTTCTTCACTTGTGTCTGTAAAGGGACAAGTACAGATGTTGTGAGGAATAGCAAGGACGTTCATGCTCATGTGAATGATGTGCTGTGTAGAGAGCGCAGGTTCAGTTAATCGTATACGAAAAATTTTAATTTCCCTGTAATACACAAAATTGTTCGAGAAGACTTCTTCCAGTTTCAGAAAAGAATGCTTATCAACGCTTGATCCTACAAACAAGTCCACAGTAAAACGTTGATAGCCATTATTTGAATGCCTTCATTATGCGTTTCTTTTTTTTAAGTTTTTAAATTTTCCATAGTTTTCTATTGTTTTTTACCTTCCTGTTACTACACTTGCAAAAAGTCACAAGGGCAGTCGAAAGCTTGGAAAAGAAAAGCTTTTGTCATGTGTTGAACTTTATTTCTAGTTGAGATATACTCGTATGGTCTAGAATCTGAAAGCAGATTTGGACTTAAAATATAGAATTAAGTTATTATTGTACTTGAGTAGCATGTATTCTTACCTGACAATTCCATGTGCTGTTTAGCAGTTCCCAAGTCATTAGAAGCTGAACAACTATAGTTTCCAAAATCAGATTGTTGGAGGTCTATTATTGTGAGATAATGTTTGTTCCCGTTGCTGCTCACAGTTATTCGTTCAGAAGCCATCACAGGGAAGCTGTTGCGACTCCATTTCACCTGAAAGATAAAGCATACAATTTTTCCATATTAAAACGAACAAAGTAGAAATTTTGAAATGAAATTAAATCTAAGTTATACGTCCCGTGTTTATGCCGGCTAGGCTAAAGGAGACTGTGATCATTAGAAATGAATGAAATGGTAGAATGAAGAAAGTAGGAGGAAACGGGAGAACCCCGAGATAACAAAGCCACATGGTGTTTGTCCACTACAAAGCTCACTTGGAGCTAGCTGGGATAGAAGCAAGGACCCCATGTAATACAAAGGAACGCTCTACCACTGAGCCACTGTGGCCTCCAAAGTAGAAATTTTACTTGGATAACACCTATTATTCTTCCGAAGAGCAGGAAAAATTTTTCTACTTCAGTGTAAATAAGGTCAATGGTTATTCTAATAGTAAAATAACAATCATATAACAATAAGATTTGTGTTTTTAGATTGCGTAGCTCATAATTAACAGTGTCAATAGATATATTGTAATAGATATTAGAGAATTCAAAGGTTTAAAAATTAAGTAAAACAATGAAGTTAAATCTATCAACTTCATCATAAAAAATAATGTTTTATAAATTGATAAAATATTAGTAAATCGTAAAGCAGAGAGATAGGGACAGATCTATGTAATGATATTTACCATGCTGGACACCCCAACATGAAAATTGGCTCTCCCGAGACTCTAGTAGGATTATACTCCAATAATTAACAAAATAAATGAGTGACATATGATCTGAATGTTCACGAATTTGAAATATTCTGAATGCCGAAATAAGCATTATATTATCTATTTTTTAATGAGAAAGTAATACCAGAACAGTGTTCTTTCTTCCCCATTGAGAAAACATTTGTGTTGAGTTGGGAATTATGTAAACATACTTTTCCTAGATTCTGAAACTATTTGTTACAACTATCTAATTTCTTGTGGGTCCTACAGTATATATTTTAGCTGTATCTTCACTTGTAAGACCGGGTTCTCTAAACGCTTTCCGGTTCCATATGTACTTTTGTCCCCGACTATACAGAGCAGTTTTAAAAAAAACAATATTTCATTTTTTCTGTGTTCAAAGAACATAACACGATAAACGAAATTCTTTAGTTCGTCGTAGCTACCAGTACAAAGGATCTCTTCATTGCAAACCTATTTTATCACTGCATCAGGTGTATCAGTCAGTAATACTCCTAATTAGAAATTAGTTGGACTGAATAATTGTTATATAAGTTATCTTTAAACCTTTAGCGATCTTTAAAGTATTTTTCATACATACTGAGCTGAAAACATTTCGAAGTATATGGGGAAACTATGGGCTAGCAACCATCTCACAAAACACAGCTGCTCTGTAACAGAGTCATAGTTGTCAGGAGTGAATATTTTATTTGAAGCATAATTTATGTATGTTCTACATATTATATTTCATTTGATTACTCTGAGTATTCAAAACAAACTATTGGCAACTCTTTGGAACTTTACCGATTGGGAACACAAAGGATAAACCAAACTCTGAGAAATCATTCTTTTGCTTTCAGAGCGCGCCGAATCCTCATCGCACGAGCCACGTTAACTCTTGTTTCAATAGTACTGAAATAAGTATATGAATAATATTAAACGGTGGTAAGAGACCTGCAGACCGAATGTTTCGGCCCAAGTCCAATCCACTCCGAATGTACTTAGACCCATCCGAACCCGGGTTCGGAAAACTTTAAAGATTTTTGGCTCAAGCCCGAGCCCGGCCCGGCCTGGCCCGGCAAGCAAACCGCCGCTAAGCAACACCAACTGTAAATATTGAATTGTTTGTAATATCTTATACTTCACCTGCGAGCACGCAGACTTCAATGTTTCATCTTATTCCAATTAGCATTTAATGAAAGTCAATAATTATTAAGGAACTGCAATTAATCGGCCCAAGCCCGGCCTCACCTGAAGAGAAACTAGTGTCGGCATTCCTAAGCTCGGCCTGTTCATATCTCTAAATGTGATGCAGTGTTTAGAAGAGTTCTATAACAAGTCTGAAAATACTTGAAGAAAGTTATCCGTTGCATATTAATTATCATCTACGACAGTATGAAATACCAATTTCTGCTTCATTTCCAAGAAGGCAACTGCGCGGGAGCTGCTAACCCCTTTTCGTAGTGTGAACATTGTGGAAAATAAAATTGTGAATTATCATAAGTACAACACATTAAATAAGGACATTTTAAAATAAGTACTGAGATTATTATTATTATTATTATTATTATTATTATTATTATTGTTGTTGTTGTTGTTGTTATTATTATTATTATTTTTGTTATTATTATTATTATTATTATTATTATTATTATTATTATTTATTCTATCATTTCTGATATTGGTGTGGAAATTTTCATGTGTTCTGTTCTCATATTTTCGGACTGAAATTGCCAATAAATCTTCATCTCCTCGGTAATATTTTTTTCCTTATGTGATTGAAGATGTTTCAAGTTCGTATTATGTTGTATGTGTAAAAATCCAGGCATTCCGAACCATGAATTATTGATTATAGTGAAAAAGCAGTTTTCCAGGGACTCAACCCAGGAGAAAATGTAACAATAGTTAGGTCTAACGATACAAAAACATTCTTATATGTAACTAAGATATATAACCACACATAATACAAATCAACAACAACATATGCATACTACAAGATGCGTTCATTAATATCAAATATGATTTCCACATGAGCTGATATAAATGAAAACACATTTATGTAATTTATACAATATAAATGAATACTCAATATTATCAAACAAAAGGTACAAAAACTTAACATCTCAAATCCAACATTATACACTATTCTTTTTATCTTTTCTAAAATTATATTTTAACGCTGCTATGGTATAGAAGTATCTCAAAAACTTGACCTGATGTAGACCAAAGGATGGCTGAGTTTGTGAAAATGCCGATTTGAAAATGAAATGAAATCTTTAAGTTTTACGTCCCACGGTTATGCTGGTTAGGCTAAAGAAGACGGTGATGATGAGAGATAAATGAAATGTTGGAATGAAGAAAATGGGAGAAAACGGGAAAACCTCAAGAAAACTCACGAGCACGGTGTTTGTCCACCACAAAGTCCGCGAGCTGGGATCGAACCACGGACCCCAAGCACCGGAGGTGAACGCTCTACCACTGAGCCACCGCGCCTCCCCCCAGTAAAATGCCGCCAATTTGTCGGGAATGGGGTGAAAAAGAATAAATACGAGAGTTTCATCAAAAAATACAGTACTGTACTTTTTTGTATTGGTTGCTTAAGAATACAACAGAGAATAAATTTCCCAATTACCCTTAAACAAAAGAAAAGTACTTATTTTTGAAGGCATAGAGCCTTTACTATAGGGTATACATGAAAATGAAAATTAATGAATACACACTGTACATCAATTTACCTGATAAGACAGACCCCAGAAGAATATTTTATAAAGGCATAAAACTGTCTATAATGAACGTGAGGTCTGGGTACGGGATTTTTCGCCCTGTCAGGGTGTAGCCGACTTATCCTGACTGCCGGGTGATCGAGTGTAGAGTTCTAGGGACTCCATTGTACTTATTACTGCAGTTAGTTATATTCCAACATCTGATCCAGGTCCCCACAAATAATTTAATCATGCTACTCTTCCTCATTTGTTTCTATTTCCCAACATTATAAGCGATGATTAAGATTCGTTCGTGTATTCTCCAACTAGTTTTCTCAGTGAAGAAGGAAAAACACAGGACTATGATTTAACCCATGCTGATAGGTACCAAGCGAGAAGAAAAAAAAACGGAGCTTGACTTCAGATTAATTTATATATCTCGCACGCTTCGTATTGTAATGGAAATAAATATACCATATAATATTATTTAAAACTTTAATACACTATCATGGATCAGGATAAGAAGTATGAGGAAGGAGCCTGCAGCCTGTCCGTAGGTTCACACTGAACTATAAAATTTACATTTTGATAACATTCTTTATTTTGTCTCACATTATTTAAGAGCCTAGTAGAGCATAACGATTTTATAGTTAAGATTCCAGAATAGTTAAAAGTATTTAAAAAAAAGAATAGTGTGTTCCAAGTATAATAAAATTACAGTTCGTTTTTTATAAACCTTACTTATTGGTACAATATTTCAGTATATACCTCAAAAATTGCGAATGGAATACGCCAAATATTTAAAATCATTACTTCAAATAGAAGTGTTGGCTGTAACCCAGGAATATGATTCGGCTATTGTTTTACTTTAAGAGTACAAAAAAAAAAGAACACAAGATCTTAGTTATGTAAGAAACTTTGTCCAGCTGGAAAAAGCGAAAAAAAAAAAGAGGAACAAAAAAAACTTGTGGAAGGAAGAAGTGAAAAGGAAGGAAGAAGAGATAGAGAATTTGCTGGCACGTTTGCACAAGCGGGCAGACGCGTAGTGGGAAGGGACACAAAGAAAAAGAAGAGTTACTTCTACCATCGTAGTACCACCATCAGCGAACCTGGTGCTGTTTCTCAACTTTAGACAAACTTTTCTCTACTATAAAAGCCGGGTTTTATTTCAGCTGTTTCAACGGTGAAAGTGGCCCTTATGAATAATGGTGTTTAAATAGGAGTTTCTATACTGTTCCGGCAATTCATTTCTCTGCAGCCAGAATTAAACGAGGAAGCAACCTTCTCTTCAACTTCTTCTTTCTTGTTCTGCTTTTTCCTTCTTTTAGTCTTTCTTTCTTCTAAAAACAGTGTAATAACATTCAGAAAAATGAAAAAAAATAAATGTGCCACTTTTACCCCAAGCTCCCGTCATTAACCCTTTCTTAATAAATAAATAATCTTTGTTGGCTTGTATTTCTTGATCAATTACCTAGTCAAGATTAATAAAATGCCTAATCACTTCGAAATTAAAATACACTAATTATGTGATATGTTCAAAGAGATAAAGATAATTTAAATGTGAAGCAAGAGAGCCCGAGACAATATTATTTTGCATAAGGTACCGTTTTCACGAGTCACTTAGTACCTTTCTGTTTGTAGCTATTTAGAAACGCGAAAATAAATGCACATTTTCTATATTGCTGGAAATTTAAAGCAGGTAAGCGAGTCGCGATAAAGGTATCTCATGTAAAAGAATATTGTCTAGTGCGCTCTTGTTCCACATTTGGATTATCTTCTGTCTATTTGAAGATATTACATAATTACTGTAAAATTAGCAGTATTTTAATTTCGCCGTGATGGGGCCTCTTAAGTTGGAAAATCCTGAAAATAGCATAGAACTATTTAAAACTTCGTTATATACGCCATAAGTAGCCTTGAATAATAATTGCATAAAGAAATTTGAAAGAACTTTCTAGACAACACAACTGTAAATTTTTATTTTCTTTTGTATATGTATATATTCTAACCTGCTTGAAAGTATATTGTTCATTGAACAAATCAAAACTATATCACCTGAAAGTTTGCTAAATTCAGGAGATGAAGGAAATTTAAAATTTTGTGATGAACTAAAATGTGGAGTCCTAGTTTACCTGTCCCACATAGTGAATCTAATCGTTTATAACGCCCTTTTTCGGTTTTCGGCTCGGTCGGGTCAGATTTTGGATGGTATTAATGTATGCGAAAGAGAATGTACGTTTCTCGTAATTTCTAATAACACCTTGTGTATATGCAACCCCTTTTACGCCATCGCACTGCTAGTTTACATAAGAGCAAAGGATAAAAGACAGAGAGAATGGAGTTAAAACTTTATTTTCTTGTTTTTAATCACTGTTCTGAATTAAGACTTGGCCAAAATCTAGATTTGAAATAGAAATCGTCATAACTGATATTCGGCAAGTTTTCTCTCGTAGTTTAACTCCTGATAATACAGGTAGGAATATCTATTAGCGCAACTATTTATTATCGGATTAGCGTGAGGCACGTAGACGTTTCCTGTTTATAATTAGGATACGAGGATTATTATTATTATTATTATTATAACTGTTGACAGGATCAGAGTTGTTTTACTTTTTCTTTTTCTTTAGGTTTGCGTCTGAAAATATTTCTTCCACGTTTCTCGATGTTTTTGTGTTTTTTATTTCTCTTTGTACTTCTCGCTTTCCTTCCAGCTTTGCCTCGATGACGGTATGAAGAAGGTTTCATCGCAAGATGAGTCTAATCAAACTAAAGCGTTCACCTCTGATGCAATGGGGTGAACTTCGCAGCAAGTGAACTTTGTGGTGGACGAACACCGTTTGTTTGGGTTTTCTCGGGGTTTCCCGTTTCCTGCCACTGTCTTCGTTCCACCGTTTCATTCACTTATTACCGCATCCTTAGCCTAGTCGGCATAATCGTGGGACGTAAAACTTAAAGATTTCATTTTTCAATCAAACTAGACTTTCTACAAAAACGCTGACTAAAAGCATCCTCTTCTCTCCTAGCTGTTTTAAAACATCTTCATTTGGTTACTCTCTCCGTCCATTTTATCTTCCTCATCTTCCCCCAACACCACAATTCGAAGTTCTCTAAGTATTTCTTTCCTAACTTCCGTAATGTCCAAGTCTCTGAACCATAGGACCCAATACTTCACATATAGGATTCGTATAGGAATTGACAAGTTTTCTCGTATTATTTAAATTTTCGGGACATGGGAGGTATTTTCAGGAAATCTGATTACATCAACTTGAGAATCTCCTTCCTGATGCGTCGTAGAATAATACAAGCTCAATATACAGTGAGACCACGATAACTCGAAGCTGAATGGAATAGACAAAGATTGGAGCTATCGAGTATTTCAAGTAATCAAGGTTCGAGTTATGAAGGTGACCACAACAAAAATTCGAGGTTCCACATTCCTCATGAAAAGTGTCTATACAACCTCTATAACTCGAAATTTTATTTGTTCAACCTCTATAACTGGAAGTTTTATTTGTTCAAACTCTATAACTCGAAGTTTTATTCGTTTAACCTCTAGAGCAGCGTTTCCCAACCGGTGTGCCGTGAATGGACCGCTGGTGTGCCGCGAGAAATCGAAATAAAATTATTAATTTTATAGCAATCAAATTGTAAAACGTAGGGGAAAATGTATATTTGTATTTCACATTACTATGAACCTCTACTATGAGTCTACAATTTTAAGTTTCATACCGTGTTACTGTTGTGTACATTTCTAATGTTGAAAAAAGTATTTGTTGTCATTGTGATGACCATTATTGCTTCTTTATTGTTGCAGACTATTTCGCAACTTGAAAATTCAAAATATCATTCAATCCTTTCGACAAATTACCAACATTTGTGTTTTAAAAGTAAAAGAGATTTGTTTGTTCGTTTGTTATTTAGTGATCTTCCTTCTTAGTAAAAGGTTGTATACAGTTTTTAAAAAGAGAGCGTATTTTTAAAAACCTGAGTCCAATATTTCATTGCAATTGTTTTCTATTTTTAAATTAGAATGAAAAATAAGCATAATGACTTACCACGAGGAGAAACCAGTGTTCGAGCTTTCTTCTCTGTGAGAAGGAGATCAATAAAAATACCACAGAAAAAATACCACTGTGTTTTATATTTACAATTAATATCTATAAGTGTGCCGCAAGAATCCAAGTAACACCCGTAGTGTGCCGCAAGTTGAAAAAGGTTGGGAAACGCTGCTCTAGAGTCTGAAGTTGTGAAAGTTCCTTAAATTAAATAAGATTATTAGTAAAAATAAAAAAAATGTAAATATATTGTTTTGGAGAAGGACAGTTCATGTCTAGACACGAGTGAAACACAATTACAGCACGCATTATCAACAATGACAAGACTAGCAACAATAACAAATGCGTAAAAGCATAGAGCTATGGCATTGTGTTACCGAGATCACAAAAGAAATTCGAAAAAATGAAATGAAATCTTTGAGTTTTACGTCCCACGGTTATGCCGGTTAGGCTAAAGGAGACGGTGATGATGAGTAATGAATGAAATGGTGGAATGAAGAAAGTGGGAGGAAACGGGAGAACCCCGAGAAAACCCACGCACACGGTGTTTGTCCACCACAAAGTTCACTTGGCAGGGGCTGGGATCGAACCCGGCACCAGAGGTGAATGCTCTACCAATGAGCCACCGCGGCCCCAAAAGAAATTCGAGTTATAGAGGTAAACTTCAACTTTTAGAGGTTCGCAGATACGAAAGTTCGAGTTACCGAAAGTTTTTAAATATGATTATGAAATCCTTAAAAATCGACTTATCGAGGTTGTAATTTTTAAACATTCGACTTAAAGAGGGTATTTTAACTTTGAGTGTTATGGAGAGTTCAAGGGAATGTGAAAGCCCAACTCTATTGTGTTTCGCGTTACAGACACAGTGTATGTTCAAAAAGTATTGTTCCATATATACATAGGGTCGGACTCTTGTCTGTCTCCCTACTAACAAATGTACTGGACCTTAAGAGTGTTCGGAAGGTTTAGGGTAAAAACTGAAACGCAACCACTTTTTCCGACGGTTACCCAATGTCAGGAGATCAATAATATTATTACGATACGTAAAGATAGAAGCAGAAAAAATATTTTAAGACTAATATTCCGAAACCTGCCTACAGGTCAAATACTCAGACAAAAAGAAATAAACATATTGGGCCTTATGCAGAGTCGTTTTGTCGCATGATTAGCGGCATACTAAAGGTTTGAATACTGCAGGAAACGTTAGTCGAACTCTTTAGTATGGCACTAATCATGCCTCAAAACGATTCTGCAATATGAATCTAGTCTAATAATCCATCGCAGTTGTGATCAATAGTATCTGAATCTTTCACCGCTATGAACCATTGTAGGTGAAGTCAAATATTTTATACATATCAGACTTAATAGCAAAAAGCTATTTGGTGGTTCCAATTAAAATTTAATATTTACAGATTACTCGTTCAACAAGCATTTTTTTTAAAGTTTGTAATATTGTTACCAAACATTTTCATAGTCTATTCCTTGTCGAAACTAAATATAAAGAAATTACACTTTTACATACAGTATTTTGTAAGTTAATTTGAGAAATCCTGTGTCGAAAACATTCTGAGATTTCACTTGAATTTCATTCATCCTCAACATGGGGATACGTAAGATTGAGAGACTGAAGGTCAAGTGGGTGAACGAGGTTGGTACTCGTATTTGTTAGTAACCAGCAGAGATGGAACAGGTAATGGCTTTTGTTCAAGTCATAGACCTAGATATAGCATCTCAGACTCGATCACTCATTCAGGACTGGTTACCCGAACAGACCCGGTGACTTAGTCAGTCCCGGCGACCCAGATAGACGCGGTGACTCGGTCAGACCCATTTGTCCAGACAGGCTCGGTGAATTGATCAGTCCCAGTGGCTCAGACAAAACTGGTGACCTAAACAGACCCGGTAAATCGTTAGAGCCGGTGAATCGTTAGTCCCAGTGACCCAGACAGACCCTATGACCTAAACAGACCCGGTGACTCGGTGAGGCTCAGTGACTCAGATCTGGTGACTCGGTCTGACCCGGTGACCCAGACAGACCCGGAGACTCAGTAAAGCTCTGTGACCCAAACAGATCCGGTGGCCTAAACAGACCTGTTGAATCGTCAGTCCCAGTGACCTAAGAGACCCGGTAACTCGGTGAAGTCCAGTGACTCAGACAGATCCGGTGACACTCAGGCATGGTGATCCAGACAGACGAGAGTCAGTGAAGCCCAATTGTCCAGACAGATCCGGTGAATCGGTCAGCCCCAGTGACGCAGACAGACCCGGTGACCCGAACAAATCCGATCATCCAGAAGCAGTTGAAATATCATCTTTGCAGCATTAATGTAGAATTTTAGAGTCGATTAATGATGTATACTACTCGAGCTCGATCATTCTGGGTGACATTTCTTGATTGTTTAAAATTTAATTTCATGTTTGTTCGTCTTTCCATGCTGAAAAATAATATAGTGTTTTTTGAACAAAGACTATACAGAGAAAGATCTATCAAAACCTGTTTGAATTCATCTGCATCTTTTATATTCTAAACGACAAACTTTAAAGGTTTATATTCTAAACGACAAACTTTAAAGGTTTATTCTATTCAACTTTGATGATTCCTCACAAATATATAAAGTTTAAGTTTTATGTGATTCTCATACTCTGAGAAATGTTTTGGTTATTATTCAGCGCAATACTTTGATACCCACAAACGCATACACCAAGCTAGAAACAAAAGTATAAATTTAATAAGGAGAAAATGGTATTTGTTAGAACTACATTAGAATACTTACACACACACACACACTTCCCGTAAGTATCACAATGTTTCGTCGTCTCTGGGTCATTGCGGGTCACGGGTCTATTGGGCCATGAGCCTGACTGACTGGTTTTCTGGGTCACGAACTTCGTGAACTATTCCGTTATTAGAAACCTAACAGAAGGAAATTTCTGAATAATATTAGTAAGTGTGTAAGCAACCCCAAATATATACAAAAGGAAAAGATCTTCCATATTCAGTTACCTCACGGGTAATACTGAGGTAAAGTGAGGTAATTAGGCAAAGAAGATGTGAGAAAGTTACCATTTTCTACATAAGAATCGTAAATTCGAAGTTGGAAGACTTAATTACAGAAATTGTGTCCCTTTTCCTTAACTACATTTGCAAGTAAACATTTTTTATGGAAAATTTCAGATCTGTTTTTAATGCAGATCATTTATGCATTAGAGATAATCATGTCCTTATTGAAGTGAGAGTAACAATGTACCCAATAGACACAAATATATGTATTATAAGAATTCTCATTTATATAGTGTTATAGGCGGAGTGATGTTATTGTGAAAAAACAACTTTGTAAAGGTAGTAATCTCTCTTCCTCTTTGAACCGATGTTCTCAAAAACACCTGGAAACATAGCATTATTTTTTCTTCTTTTTTGCTTTCGAAACATCATTTTCCCCTTTCCATTAATGTCTTGTAAGCCCTTTAAATAGTTGATGACGCTTTTCTGAAAACGAGGCCCCAGATGCTGGTTTTAACACCCTCACAACAAAATGTTTCCCCCCTTTTTTTGCTAGTGAGAGCAAGTATTTAAAAAAAACAGAGAAAAAGTGTCTCGTAAAGGAAGCAAACAGTCATGAAAATTTGGGAATTGTCTAACGTGAAACGCGAAAGAATGTGTTGAAAGAAAGACAAGGAGGAGGTGTGTTAACTAATGGTTTGAGTAGCACCGTTTCCCTATCCTACGTTCATAATAAACATTTACTCCTTGTAGGAAAAAGATAACGTTACGTGTATATGTGAGAACAATGCAATAAGAAAGGGAATAGGAACCTAATATGACGAAGGGTCCTTTAGAAGGGTGAAAATACTCTTTCAGTCTATAATGTACAGCTCATTGGTCTCTGCGCCAATTAAATGCTAGTGGGAAGAGGGAAGAGAAACTGCAATTACTTCGACAGTTAGAAATTAGTTTTTTGTTCGGACTCCAAATGCTTGTCGTTAGGGGCAGTATATTCTCAAGAAAGAATAACTCTGCAGTCCTTTCATTATTTTCTGTATCTTTTTTCCTAAAGTAGGGGTACTTTGGAAGTTTAAAATCGAGTAGCACGTAACAAGACGAATGGTTTCCATACTTTATAACTATTCTTCTCTGAAATTAAAAAGTTGTTACTGTAAATTAAGTGCGTGTTATATGCTTTCTTTCTTACCATCCTAGTTGTCTTTCCATTTCTTTATAGATCTTTTGTTTTTATAAGGTATCTTTTAGTGATATGGAAGACGTAAAGGTATGTTTCTATCCATCATTTCATGTTTACCAAGATGAGCTTTTTTTGTTAGCCAATTTTGTAGCAAATAACAGTGTAATACTTCATTTATTCTATAGGGGGGCTGACTGAAACTCTAATTCCACTTTTAAACTTTGTAATTAGATGTTGGACTGATATTCTGTGTCAGTTTAAAATCTAATCAACTAACAAACTAACACTATGACCTATGGAACCCGGAGGTTCAATGCCTTTTACAAATGCTCTCCATTGACTACTGTCCTTAGCCAACTGGATCCAGTTTCCTCTTTATTTCGCTATTTTTGCGGGATCCATCTTAATATAATCCTCCCATCTGCGCCTAGGTCTTCCGAATGGTCGTTTTCCGATTGGACTTCCAGTTAAAACTGAAAGTGTTCGTACTTTCTTCCATCCTGGCTACATGACCTGCCCACCTGAGCCTCGTAGATTTGATGACTCTAACAATGTTTGGTAAACTCTATAAATTATGCAGTTCCTCGTTACGAAGTTTTCGCCATTCCCCATTCCCGTTCCTTTTGGGTCCGAATATTCGTCTCAGGATTTTGCTCTCAGATACTTTTAAACTACGCTCTTTCCTCAGAGTAAGCGACCATGTTTCACAACAATACAGCGCAACAGGCATGAATATCATTTTATATATTTTAAGCTTCAAATTTCTCGACAGAATTCGCGACAATAAGATATTTTCAACTGAATAATAAGACGAATTCCCCGCTTTTTGTCGACATTTAATTTATTCGTGAATGTGGTTTTGGTTTGCTAATATTGATCCTAGATATTTAAAAGAATCCACTTTGTCGAAAGTATTATTTGATATCCATAATTTACAGTATTACGATAGCGATGAACTTGCATATGCTTAGTTCTTTTCTGCATTTACTTCTAAGTCAATGGCTCTGCAAGCGTTTAGTAAGACTTCTGCACTTCTTTCTGTTGTTGTTCTACCTAATCAATCAATCAATAAATAAAATCTAATCAACATTAGCATAAAATAAACAGTCATGATACCGAAGTAATGTCATTTTGTCTGTGTAATCCTATTTTATCTCTATCTTACTACATAGGAAATCGTGAACGAGAAATATGGAGAATTTTAGATAACCAACGTCAGAGGTCTTCTTCTGTGTGGAGAAACAGAAGCTTCATCTCAGATTTTGCTAAACAGGAAGCATGATTCTTCACCAATAAAAGTATAGTTTCACGTTTTTCAATAGTACAGGGTGAGGTAAAAGTTCAGCACTAACTTTATTTTTGAAACGATTTGAGGAAAGATGATGAAACTTTGGATGTGGATAATTGGTGTAGTGGCGCACCAGATGGTGCAATTTGGCATCATTGCGGCCATCTTGAGATCCTTCATTTTGAATTCAGGTTCAATATTTCAGATGGGAAGCGAGACATACGATACATGATTTTAAGCTAAGATTTCACGAAAATACCAATCTGAAGTTATTTTTATCTAACTTTAGTCATATGTCCTCCTTGCTATTTGAAATATTGGATCTGAATTCAAAATGGCCACCATGATGCCAAATACCACCATCTGATGTGCTCCACCCCAATTACCAATGTCCAAAATTTTGTCATCTTTCCTCAAGCTGTTTTAAAAATACAAGGATGGTGCTGGAGTTAACAATGCATGTATGTTACTTGTTACAATTCAATTTTTTATTGCTCAAGTTTAATTATTTAAAAAAAAAACTTAAAACTTCAAGGGAGAACAGAGATTTTACTCAGATACAGTAACAGTCATATACAAAAGACAGATGATCTTGGACTTTGGTCGAAAGGTTCATTTATCATATTTATGTACGTTGCTTTTCTTGATGTATGTAAAATTTAAATAAGAGTCGAATTTGAGCGTAAGTTATGGTTTCCCCTGCGTATATTCATTTGTGTAATAAGAATTGATAGCTACTCATACAAGAAGCCCATATTGTACTTTATTTTCTATTAGTAAATTGTAATTCCAGCAATTAAAGGCGGATTGATTCTTTACTTGAATTCCATAGAAAATATAAAACATACCTATTTAGATTGTTCACTCAGGACAGGTTGGAATACTGCTTCCTTCTAAGTTAAACTTTATTTAATACAATATGTACTATAAAAATAACCAAAAAATTTAATTTTAATTAATCACTAATAAAAGGTACAAGTTTACGTTTCAACAACTAGTAACATAACTAGTGGGTCAAAAGGGGCTTCTGCCCCTGGCGGCGGATTGGGGGGGGGCTGCGCAACACTGGGCAAATATTTATTTTCACTATAAGGCAAGGAAAGGAGCTTCAGCAAACTAAAGATCATTAAAAAATTACCTCAGAAACTTAACAGGACAACAACGACTCACCAACCTTAGGATCATATCCACAGAGCATAAGTTAGCTTCAAGCTAACTTTTGAGAACATTGTAAAAACCTTTGCAACCAAAAGAGCCTGTAAAGTTAAATTTTAGTTTCAGTCTTTTGTGTTTTCATTTAACTTACATCGATTTAAGAGATCTGTAAAATGTCCGGGTGTAACACTCAACACAACAGCTTGACTGTCTGACATAATTAAATATTCTATTCTAAAGCAACAGACTGTTGATTCATTCTACGCATATGCACATCCCGATATAATTTCAAAAACACAGTGATCTGCAGTTATTATGATAAGACTATAAGAATATGTCAAGCATGCTACTCTCAGATTATTTGGCAATCAAATACGAATTAATTTGGTGTTTTATCTTCCTTCTACTAAAAATTATGTTCTGCGATTTTGAAGTCAAGCTATAGGTCTAGCACTTGAAGAAAAAATGAAATAGAAGAATTATTGTCTGCTGCCAATATTAGGTGTAGTCGGGGAACGTTTTGGTTTGTTTGGCCACGGAAGGGGGGCCACTAAGGCGAATTCTTGCTCCGGGCGACAACTGGTCTAGTTGTGTCGCTGTTAACAACCAGAACTATCAAAGTTTAAAACAAGGTATGTGTAGTTAGGTTTTTGGAGTAACTGTTAATGAAATAATTTTATAATTTCATGACTCCAGGAACAACTGTGTACTAATTGAAATATATATATTTTGAATGTAACAAGGTTAATGAAATAACGTAAAAACATAACGTTATACTTTTGCCTTCGTTAAACAGTTCGGGAATACTCTTAGATGCAAAGACAAAAGAAAAATATGATGCTAAACAATTGAATTGTATAAAGAAATGTGTGTTACATAGAGGAATTTGAAATGACTCTTTAAACCCATCCACTCAAACTTTATTTCGAAGTGTAATCAAAATAAATGAAGATGATTACAAGTAGTCTCATCTAGTCTACAGACATATGTATCCACATATATGTATTGCCCATAAATATTTGTAGGCACACTTACAGGGACGTAGTACCAAGCAATTCCTTGAATAAAGTGATTAAAGTACGGTTGTTTTAAAACAATTCTGAGGGATTCTGCCGGCACATACAATGTGTTTGCACACATCACGCTGTGAAGCTGATTGCGGTCCCACAAAATGTAGCCTTATATTGTGGAGTGCATCTCTTGTCTTCTCTCTTCTTCCCCTCCCTGCTTTCCATTCTCTTGAATTTACCGACGCTTCGTGCGTTCTTGCCCCCTCTACAACTCTCAAACACAACTACAACTCTGCATAGCAAGCAATGCCAGTGACGATGAAAATAATTAAATTCTCGGAGCTAAACAAACCCAGGAAAATTCAATGGTCTCAAAATATGGAAGATGTTAAAAACAGGAGAAAAAAGTAACAAGGGAACAGGAAAAAAATAGTTCGATTAACCTCTCTCATCAATTTTAACTTCTACTTTCCTTTTCTCTCTCTCTCTCTCTCTCTTTTCTCTTTTTGAATGTTGATTTTTTTTTTTTTTTACGAAATTTAAATACAAAAGTATGCTGTGAATTTCTTTCATTTCTCCAATAGTACTTTTATGTTGCAATAGTTGACATCAACCAAGTGGTTCAAACGTAAAAAGTAGTTATTTCGAGGGAATATGTCAATGAACTGTGCACATAAAATGCTCTGGAGGATTTTAATGATTTCAAATAACAAAGCGCAGGAGATCGAATAATCTATTACAAAACGTATGTTAAACGTAAGAAAAGAATACCGTTTGGGTTAAGATGAAGCTTAATATCAAAGTTATAAATTCGGGTTGATGAGTTGATTTTAACGTTTCTTTCAGCAGTGATGCTATATGAGACGTGGACCTACTGATTAACTAGGAATCCGAACCACATGAGCTCCCGCCAGGAATCGAACCCGGGTCTCCCACGCCAAAGGATTATAAAGTCGAGAGAACTAATACTCGTCACTAGTGCTGTTAGTATTTAATGACATTTTCTGTTTTCGATTTTTTGAAAAATCGAATAGCCTACCTGAAAATCGATTTTCGGCTTTAGTTTTGAAAACTTAAACCAGTTTTTCGGTCTCAAAAGCCGACATCAATTTATCGGCTTTGAAATTCTAAACAAGGTTTACCGATTTCTAAAACCAAAATCGATTTTTTGTTTTCAAAACCACAACTCTTTTTCGGTTTCAGAAACCTTAATCGATTTTCGGTATTTGAATTCAAAGTTTGTTATAAGAATTAAAATTGAATTTCAGTCTTGAAATGAAATATTGTAATTTAAAAACCCAACAACCACTGACGATTTTAGTTCATCTCTCAATTCCAAAAATATTTTCATGCAAATAATGGTTCTCAACATAGAAGGAACGGTATTTCCCTTCTATTCATTTCTTTAAGATTACCAGTACCTTAATTTTCGAAACATTATCTATATAAGCAGTGCTTGGAACGAGGAATACAAAACGCCAGAGCATATATTATACATATAATACAGAGTGTCCAATATACAATGCAACCCGGAGTTTAGGATTAAAGAACTTTTGAACCGAAAGCGATACATAAGTAAAAGTTGCACCAAAATGAAGCCTTGGTCATGTATATATTTAAACTAGGAAGAAAGATTGTAGTACACTAGGAACCACACAGTATTTGCCAGATGTAAATAATTTTTTTTTTTTTTTTTTTTTTACAAAACACGTAAATTGACTCATAACTCAAACGTATGGGTGTTCTGTCGTTAATTTCAGTTTGTTTAGTTGGAAACTATGGAGCAGAAGAAAGAATTTTTCATTTCCACCAATAACCAATCGGATGAGGTCTCTGTAATGGAGAACTAGGGAAATGATAGTTTTCATAAATTAACACTCTGAATTGGCAACACTGCTAATGTTTCAGTCCATCAAAAGATGTCTTAAGTATCTGTCTATATTATGCAATTCCTGAAAACAACGAAAATGAAAGTTTGAAATTATAATGATAAAACTTTTACTTACATGCACTCGGCAACACTGCTATTCATTTCTATAGGAGCAAAAGGTGTACAAGAACAATCCTCGAACTATACAAGACCTGCAAACGAACGTTCGCAGTGCCATTGAGAACATTGTCATTTCTAGTCTTCGTAAAGTTGCTGCCAACATGGTGAAACGTGTGAACCTGTATCTGAATAAAAACAGGGGGCACTTCCAGCATCTGCTGTAAAACTGATAACTCAGTTCGTGATAATAGCAGTGTTGCCGGGTGCATGTAAGTAAAAGTTTTATCATGATAATTTCAAAGTTTCTTTTTCATTGCTTTCAGGAACTGTATAATGTAAACAGATCCTGAACACATCTTTTAATGCACTGAAACATCAGATTCTTGTTCACCTCAACCATAGGTTATTGGGCAACATGGAAACTTTAAAACTTCTCTCTTCCTTGGGAGAGCTGTTTAATACTTTGATACGCCCTCTTCTTTGAAACTGCATCTAGATATTCTATCCTTGGTCTTCCTCTTACTGGTTTTCCTTCTGCCTTTTCCTCTATCAACACGGTGATCCAATCAGAGTGCCGAATAAGATGACCAAGCATGCTATTTCTACTTTTCCTATTATCTTCACGATCTGTCGTCCTTCATTAGCTTCTTTTAGTACGTCTTCGTTCCTTTTCCTTTCGGTGCATGATATGCGCAGCATTCTGCACCAACGCCATATTTCAAATGCTTCCAGTTTGGATATTTCAGATTTTCTGAATGTCCGCGTCTCTAATCCGTAAAGCCCCGCCATGTGAACTTTGTGGTGGACAAAAACCGTGTGCGCTACGTTCCATACCAGGGTCTTAATAAACAGTTTTCGAACATCCAAGGACACTTTTTTTTTTTTTAATGTTAGCAGTCTCCTTTTCTTACTGAATTCTTGTTTATTCTGCGCTATTCTAGAACTTACGTCTCTTTCACTTCCTCTATCCGAGAATATTAGACTTCGTAAATAGGGGAACGTCTTAACGTCTTCAATTTTCTCTCCATCTAACCATGCATTTACCCCTTCCTGTCCTACTCTTGTGCACTTTATCACTTTGGTTTTCTTCTTATTTATCTTAATTTTGCATATTTTCCCAGCTGGTTGTTCAAGTTTGAAAGTGTTTCCTGTAAGTCTTTCCGCTTTCCTCTAAGAGTGCTATATCATCAGCGAAGCTTATTGTGCTGAAAATCTAGAAATTTACTTTTACACCTTTCTCGTTTTTATTAAAGAATTCTAACACAGCCTCTTCTATATAGACGTTGAACAGGAGAGGTGAAAGTCCACATCTTTGCCTTACTCTTTTACTTATTCTTGCTTCCTTTTGATCTCTTCTTATAACAGCTGTCTGGTCCCTTAAAATTGGTATACTATTCTTCGGTCTCTGTGATCCACCTTCAGATTCTTCAGCGCTCTGAACATGATATTCCAGTCTACATTGTAAAAAGCTTTTTCTAGATCTACAAATGCTATCACAATTATATATGCTATTATCACAATTTGTTTATTCGGATGTGCTGTTCCATGATCAACCGTAGACTTAGTATTGCTTTCCTCCCCCCCCCTTTTTCTCCTGAATTCAAACTGGTCCTCAGATAGCCGTTATTTGATTTTTCTCTTCCAATCGTTCTGCGATAATTTTGCACAGGGTTTTTGATGAACGGAAAAACAAACTTATCGTTCTGTGTCCTTCGCATTTCCGTGCGCCTTTTCTCTTCGGGATAAGTACCAATATCCTTTTCTCGAAGTCTCTTGGTATTTTTCCCGGAATGTACATTTCATTAATAAGATTAAATAGTTTCTTCTTTGTTGTTATTCGTGATTATTAATCACTTCAGTTGGTATTTCGTCTATTCCTGGAAATTTACCACGTTGCATTTTCTGCAAAGCATTGTTAAATTCGCACTGTTAAATTGATGGTCCTAATTCATTTTCATCGACGTCGTCTTCCTTCTCTATCTCTTCTTCGTTCACTCTATCTCCTTTGTAGGATTCTTCCATCTTCTGGTTATCTGCTCTTCTGTTGTAAATTGAGAGAGTTAATTTATGGAATTCCTCCTTACAGAGTCCTCATCCGATTGGTTATTGATGGAAATGAAAAATTCTTTATTCTGCTCCATAGTTTCCAAGCTACTCCAACTAAAACTGAAATTAACGACAGAACATCCATACATATGAGTTATGAATAATTTACACTTCGGTTACATCTGGAAACACTATGTGGTTCCTAATGTACTTCAATCGTTGCTTCCTAGTTTAAAAATATATGCATGAACAAGACTTCATTTGGTAACTCCATTATATGTGTATCGCTTCCGGTTCAAACGTTCTACGATCCTAAACTCTGTTGCATTGTATATTGGACACCCTGTATATTTACATACGAACTTTCAAGTGTGCCGTCCAATTAAAATCAATCTCACAATGAAAGGTACCGGTGTGAAAATTAAAGGAAAGAAAAAGTGTCCAAGTATATCATTCCGGAGTATCTTGCCATTTTGGTATTGCATATAACGCAATCAACGCCTTCGTTTCCCCGGCGAGACTCTTTTAATCAGCGAGAGTTGGCCACAGTAGAGGAGGGTGTTTGTACTCCCCATAATCAGAGAATTATATTGAAGAATAAAAGTTGAAACCTGAAGTTTTAACATCATTAGAGGTTTCTCAAGCTCCTTTGTTTCTAAAGTTTTTTTTACAGTCTTTATGTAACCACCTTTTACAATCTCTTGAATCTTTGAGGTGTTCTTCATACCTTTTCTGAGCAGTTAACATCGCATCTACATCGCCTAAGTAATAGGAATACTACATACTTCCCTAAAATCTGCATTTTCCCTTACTCTTCTGTGAAATGTAGAAATTTCCCTGACTATTGGCATATTTTGAAGCATTTCCCTAACTTGTTTTGGGTCAATTTATTACTCTTGATTTTTCCCTGAGTTTCGTCACTTTCAAAATTAATGTGAACCCTTAAGAGTTACATTCACTTTTGTTATTTGCAATATTGCAGAGATTAGCAAAGGACCTATTTATCTATATAAAATGTAAGTGACTATGTTGGTGACTTAATAACTCTCGAAGCACACGACCGATGTTGATCGCATTTTCAACGTAGATGAGGTTCGGGCCTGGGATAGTTTCTATCATGTCACTTTGACGGTGCAATTTCGGGGAGAGAGACGGGGATATTTTTTATATATGTTATCGAAAATAATCGAAAATGATCGATATTAGTGTCAAATCCATAGTTTTCGGGGTTGTTGATGTGAACAGTAATACTTCCGATGACGTTTAAATCCAAATTCACTCCCGCAACTTGGGGGAGGAGTAGATATATAAAAATGATCGAAAATGACCGATAGCAGAAAGCGCTCCAGTAGTAATAGTAAAAAGTGACTGACTAACGGAACGTATTACTAATTTTTCTTATTTTAACAAAGCGAAGCGGCTAATTAACGCCAGTTTATAAATAAACTCCAGACATAGAAACACTAGTCTTTATTACTGCAAAAAAATCAAGAACTAATATAATGATGAAATCACCAATTCTGGAGGACAACAGCTTTGTATAATAGAATGTGTATAAATAATAATGAATTTGATATATGTGATATGTCGCCTAAGAAATTTCGAAATGCTATTATCACGAATTATCAAGAGTTATGAACTCAAGTTATGTTATCAAGAGTTATGAACATGTAATTGCGTGATTTACAACACTGTAATTGGGCTATAGCCTGTTGTGTTGACAAACAATAAATAAATAAAACCTATTTGGTGATTCGTGGCAAAGGATATAGGGCCTTATGCAGAGTCGTTCTGACGCGTGTTAGTGCCACACTAAAGAGTCCGACTAACATATGTTTTCTGCAGTAGTCAGTCTTTTAGTATGACGCTAATCATACGTCAAAACGACGCTGTACAAGGCATATAGTGTTCCACAGCCATTGTTTTTTTTTTTTTTTTTTTTTTTTTTTTTGGTTTTCTTGCATGGAAATCATTATGTTTTACTTCAAATATCTCCCCAGTTGCCTCACGATTTTGGTACAACACCTGTGTACCACATCCGGAACCCAACCTAGGACTGTGATACACGCGATAACAATTGTGCTGCACAAAAGCAAATTTATTTAAATATTTTTTTTTCTTTTCCTTTGTTCTATTTTAAAATTATGAGGTATTCCTTTTCTTGTCACTTTATTATGATAGTTCTTCATTCGGAAATAAAAATTTCTCGAAACTTTGAAATAGAAAAGTTGGTGATGAGAAAGTATTGAGTTCTGTGTGTGGAAATACTTTTTTTTTTTTAGATTTTTTTCCCTAAAGAAAACTTCCAAAGTATATGCTGGTGACAAATTATTTTTCATGGCTCTAAGGCATTCGCTGATAAGAACTGTTCGTCCTAGAACTCTTTAAGTAGTTATAGACCGTATAATGAATATATTACTGCTTGAAACTGGAAAAATAAAAGTAAAAAAGGAAAAGCTTTAAAAATATATATATTTCCCCAATAAAAAGATACGTCGAATGGGAAATGATACACCAAGGAACTGTCTTATCTTCTAACGGGTTTAATGCACCTGGAGAACATTATACATGCAAGGTAAAAGTTGTAAAAACACATAGTTTCTAACTTCGGTTGTTAACTAACTTTTAAAAAAGCTATAACGTACCTTCAGAAGAACAGAAATCATCTTCTTTACATTTCTTAAGAACAATGGGACTTAGAACAAATTATTCCTTTGAGAAATATTTTATGATGATTTAAGCTACTAAGTTCGACTAATACAAATTCAAACAGCCTGTCATAAAAGAGATTTTTTCTAAAAGGTAAATACTTGTTCCTGTCTCAGTAACGAAAACATTCAAATAGTAACGTTGTCTGAAACAAATATTGTAAATCCAACTGCTTCATAAAGTTCAACGTTGTTATGCTTCTACAGCAGGGCCAGTTCTAACCTGCATTTGCAATACGCGCTTTTGTACGGGCCGGCAAAATCTGTCGTAACTATATTATCTAAAATAAATATTTCTTGTTGGAAAAGCTGGGCTTTTATTCGAATACTACATTCATAAATCATGTTTAGGTCGTATTGGTTTAAGGTCACATGGACAGTGTTAAAGCAAATGGTCAAACAAATCCCAGTATGAATTCTTTGATGGTTGTCAAGTACTATAAGAAAATAATACTCGAACCGTAGTGAAGACCGTAGCATTTAGTTAGTTATCACACTTTTGATATGAAAATTAGTCTTATCTTTATCACAAAGAAGTTCCTTACTATTCAAGGTAGAAACAAGTTTTTTTTCTTAATTTTTTAACACATCTAGAAGGAAAATCAAGAAATAATTATTTAAAAAAAAGCTAGTTGCACAGGAATTGCAAACTATATTGAGATTAAAGCTCGATATTTAATTCTATGTAAAGGATTAGCCTACCACCTTTTCCCTGCAGTTGTGTTTATCTTTCACTAACATTATTTTAAAAAAGGAAAACAGACACAACGAGATTGTATTAACTAATGTTTAGACCTTTCTGAGTGCAAGTGTCTTTCCTTCCCCTTCGTTTTTCATGATGGGGGTAGCATATGTAAAATCATGGCTTTTAAAATTTGTTCTTTCTGGAGAAAGGGGGGAATGATACCATTGCGTTGGACGGCAAATCGTCGAGGACCGGCAATGCTACACATGTACAGCTATGACACAGGACTTTGGAAGAGCCTCTTTAGATCAAGCTTCTAATGCATGCGACTGTTGTATCGTGGTTCGATTCCCGGTTAGAATCTGTGTAGTTGTTTGGATTCAACTATACAATTCCCCTAGGTTGCTTTTAAGTAGATAATCGATTGGTGTGATGACACGGGTCACTGAGTCATCTGAGTGAGTTCCTTAGTTTGCGACTTGTGTCCAGTTTACCTGAGTCTACGCTTCGCCTTTAGTGATGAGCAAATGCAAGACCAAGACCAAGACCGGGGTGGTCTTGGTCTTGGTCTTGGTCTTGCACATTCAGTCTTGGTCTTGGTCTTGCACTGGAACCCATGGTCTTGGTCTTGGTCTTGGTCTTGCACACCCAGTCTTGGTCTTGGTCTTGGTCTTGCATGCAAGAGTCTTGCAAGTCTTGCATTTAAGAAATCTCAAGCTTTTCATAGGTAAATTTTACTATGGATATAAGGGACAATAAACTCTACAATGCGCCAATAATAACGGAAATACAATGAATGTTCCTAAATGTAATATAGTTTAAGTTTGTGTAAGCATCATGATAGTGTATAACATAGGTGATGACCTTTCCTTTTTTAATGGGTGCCCACGCTTCACTACTTGTAAGATATGCCTAAATCACAACGTTTCGTAATCTATTTATATTTTTTAACAGATCCAACACTCCACTGGTTCCCAAACTGGAGAGGCTACTCCTGAGACGCATGAAAGAAAATCAAGACGGCACAGATTATTGAAATACCATGAATTGCAAAATTATTTTTACACTCTAAAGGCGTCAGATTTTTCTTTTCAACCACGATTAGCTAATACTTATATTAATCAAACTTCCAATTAAATATCGAGATTTTGTTTTTCTGATTCCAATATTTACTCTGTGGGGCAGAAACATTGACATTACGCAAAAGTGATGAAAAATTGCAGGCTTTCGATACATGGGCATGGAGGAAAAAGGAGATAATTAACTGTGTTGAACGGACAACGAATGAGAAGGTAGTCAAAAAATTAGCAGTAGGGGGGAAATAGAAGAATTTTAGATATTGTTAAGAGGAGGAAGAGGAACTGGTTAGGATATTGGCCGAGGAGGAACTGTATTATGAGAGACGTGCTGGAAGGTATTGTGGAAGGAAAGAGATGGAGGGAGCGAAGGAGACTACTTGAAGGAAGGTATTAAAACAAAAAATTGCTACGTCAAGACGAAGAGGCTAGCTAAGGACCACCGAACGTCGAAGCTTCTCAGTTGCAGCAAGTAACCTGCCAATAATGGCAGAATAACTATTATGAAGATGATGATATATTTTGCAATATTGATTAAAAAAAGAGAGAGAAAATTAAAATAATAATTATTATTATCAAACCTCTTAATATTTTAGAATAATTTGAGTGAAAACTGAAAAAGATTCAACTGTCTATGTCTTTTGTGTAAATTCAATCTATATAAATATTTTTGACCTGTATTGGAAATACAAAATAACGGCATCAAACTCAAAGTTATTTGAAGTTTCACTTGTGAATATGGATTACTAGCATCAATTACCCACTTCGTTCAGTTAAACTTAAAAAAATAATAATATATTTCGTTAGTCAGTCACTTTTTACTATTAGTAAAGCGCTCTCTGATATCGGTCATTTTCGATTATTTCTATATTTCTCTCCCCAAGTTGCGGGGCTGAATATGAATTTAAACGGCATCAGAAGTGTCACTGTTCGTCTCAGAGACACCACAAACTAAGGATTCGGCACTAATATCGGTAACTTTCAATAAACTTATATATCTCCTTCACCCCAATGTTGCGACGTGCTGCATCAGAAGTGTCATTGTTCATCTCAATGACCTCGAAAGCCATGAGTTCGACATTGATAATGGTAATTTTTGATAATTTTATATATCTTGTTCCTCACCCAAGTTGCGGCGCTGAATTTGCATTTAAACGGGATCGGAAGTATCACTGTTCACCTTAGCGACGCCGAAAACAATGGATTCGACACCAATATTTGGTCATTTTTGATCATTATTATGTATCTC
The DNA here is from genome assembly GCF_964235325.1 of Thermobia domestica. NCBI lineage: Eukaryota > Metazoa > Arthropoda > Insecta > Zygentoma > Lepismatidae > Thermobia > Thermobia domestica. The sequence goes on from NC_137462.1 coordinate 276,070,479, forward strand.
CCTCTCCCCAAGTTACAAGGCTGAATTTCTTCGTAACGGCATCGAAAATGTCAGTACTCAACTCAGCGAACTGGAAAATATGGATTCGGTTGTCATTTTCGATCGTTTTTATATATCTTCTCTTCCCTCCGCCAAGCTACGGGGCTGAGCTTGGATTTAAATAGCATCAGAAGTGTCACTGTTTATCTCAGAGACCCCTAAAACTATAGACTCCATTTTAATATCGGTCATTTTCGATCATTTTTAAATATCTTTCATTCCCTCTCCCCTCACCGTCAAAGTGATATAACAGAAATCACCTCAGGTCCGATCCTCATCTATGTTAAAATGAGATCGAGTTCGGTCGGGTGATTCACGAGTTATTAAATTTTATTTATTTTTGTACATTTTCCATCCCCACCTCCTACCCTAAGTTCTACCGTCAAAGTGATTTGATTAAAAAAAAAAAAAACACCCCAAGTCAGAACCTCATCTATGTTGAAAATTTGATCGAGATCGGTCGGCTGGTTCAAGAGATTAGGAGTCACAAAAATAGTCACTTTCAATTTTATAATATACATTTGTTGTTGTAGTATAATGTTATATCGTTCAATCATCGATGTGCCGTATACCTAAGGAGGCTAAAAGTTATATTAATAAACAATTATTCAATGTATAAGCATCCACCTATGAAATCAAACTTGCGGACACATGCACTAAGTTTTTGTCAATGTCATGAAAATGTTATTTCGATATTAGTTTTAAGAGCACACCTTGAAAATTTACAACGGATGCTTGAGTCTCAGAGCCAAGCCCATATCCATGTAGTTGACACCTATGGTGTACGGTATTACCTATGTTCAATGCTACATTTGTCTTTAGTTTTGGGAGAACACCACTAATATACTTTGAAATGAAATGAAGTATCTAGTTTAACGTCCCAAGATTGTGCACCAAGGCTAAGGGAGACAGTAATGAAGAGAAATGACTGAAATGGTGGAATGAAGAAAGTAGTAGGAAACGAAAAAATACCGAGAAAACGCACGCACACAGTGCTTGTCCACCAAAAAAAGCTCACACGGTGCGAGATGACATCTGTGGGGCTTGAAAACGAGTAATATTTACAGAAAACGCGAACAACCAATTCAGAAAACGACATACTGTTGCTATAAGCTACAGGGGCAGATCGACTCACACGGATTGCATAAACTACTGGGAACACATTCACTCCAGCTGCATTTTTACTGAAGCCAAGAAGTTCAAGTGATAGATGTAATGATATTTCCCCTTCCTTTTTACATTCTATAAAAATTTTAGTAGTACCGGTACTTATGCAAGACTCTTGCGCAAGAGTCTTGGTCTTGGTCTTGGTCTTGCAGGTATGGTCTTGGTCTTGGTCTTGGTCTTGCACCCTTGGTCTTGGTCTTGGTCTTGCATCGGGATTGCTGGTCTTGGTCTTGGTCTTGGTCTTGGTCTTGCATGCAAGACTCTTGCAAAAACTGCAAGACCAAGACTCTTGCGCTCATCACTATTCGCCTTTCAGCTCAGATCTGACCGAGCTACAATGCTTTTATCTAAGTCACGAAAATGAAATGAAATCTTTGAGTTTTACGTCCCACGGTTATGCCGGTTAGGCTAAAGGAGACGGTGATAATGAGAGATGAGTGAAATGGTGGAATGAAGAAAGTGGGAGGAAACGGGAGAACCCCGAGAAAACCCACGAGCACGGTGTTTGTCCACCACAAAGTTCACTTGGCGGGGGCTGGGATCGAACCCGGGACCCCAAGCACCAGAGGTGAACGCTCTACCACTGAGCCACCGCGCCCCCCTATCTAAGTCACGAGTCTGCACGAATCACGAGTCTAATGTTCCCAGGTTATGGGTCACGAAGTTCGTGTATAATCATGATATAGTATATATTATTTCATTTATTTCATTATCATAATTAATTTCTCAGTTTCTTCTATAATCCTTTAGAGCAATGGTTCTCAAACTTGTTGTTACTGCGACCCACATTAAATAATAAAAAAGTATTTTGTGGCCCACCTATTTTATTCAAATACACATTGACATTCTACGTAATGGTTGTGTATTGCAAAGTAATTAAATTTTGTAAATCGTATCTCTAATTCCAGTTCGTTCAATAACAGTTCGTATGACTGATTAACATGTAATTTATTTGGAAATGTTGTGAACACCTCGAGCGAGCACAAATGTTACGAAATAGAGCTTGATGCTTAAATTTTAATGAATCAAAATTTAGTTGGTTTCTTTAAGAGTCCCTATCATTGCGAAATTGAAATACCGCTAATTTTACAGTAATTATGTGATATCTTCAAATAGACAAAAGATAATCTAATCTATTAGAAACGCGAGAATAAATGCTGATTTTCTAAATGTCTGGAAATCGAAACCAGATAAATGAGTCATGATAACGGTATCTCACGCAGAATAATATTGTCTAGGGAGGTCTTTTTCCACTTTTCGATTATCTTTTATCTATTTGAAGATATCACATAACTACTGTAAAATTAGCGGTATTTTAAATTCGCAGTGATGAGGCCTCTTAATATCTATCACTCACTTTCAAACTAAATTGTAATGTAAATTTATGAATATAGTGGCCCTGTTGGTACGACAATATTAGTTCGTGACGATCGAACAAGTGTAATGTAAATTTCTTTCTCAATAACTCTATCATGTGAAATTATACGCATGCGCAAAGAGGGTTAAAGTGTTTCCATACAAAGGTAACACAGAGCTAACATTACTTCCGACGCAATGCCCTATTCCGTGACAGATTTTGACTCACCCACTCTCTTTCCATCCTAACCCAGCATTTATACTTCTGTACAACAACGCAGGCTATGAGTAACCACTTACTCTTTACCTCATTAACAAACGCTTCCAATATTTCTGGATCAAAATAAAATTTTCATAATTAACAGGATAAACTTCTCGCGACCCACCTACCACCAATGGGTCGCGACCCTCACTTTGAGAATCACTGCTTTAGAGCATAAAATTGAATTAATTAATGCTTCCCCTAAGACAGAGGTTCTGAACTTTTTCGACAGGCGTACTACCAAAGCATATTCGTTATTGATACCACCATAAACCGTATGTACCACCAAAAGCGACACGCGTACCACAGGTTCAGAAACTCTGCTCTAAGGCTGCTGATTAAAATTTGTGCATTCCGTAGGTGTTGTGTTACGCCTTTGTTTTATCAGTATGATATTCAGTGACCTAACTGTGAATTTCAGCATTGCAGAACATTTTTCTAAACTGATTCCTTGGTGCTGAGTTAATTTCAAAACTAACTTCATTATATTTTTCAGTGCCCGTTAGTTAACAACTTTCACATCCACACAATACAAGAGGAAGAGCAGTAGCTTTTATAAATTGTAATCTTAGTTGCAATAATAAGAGATTTTGTGTGAAATAATAACTACGAACATTTTTCCCTCCAGCAATTAATTCACTTGTTATTTCTTTCATTTAGTTCTTGGCCAAGACAAGACACTCTCACTACCCAAGACTTCTTTAACCTAGTTTTCGGCGTGGAAGACCGGGTTCGATTGTTGGTAAGATAACGTGCCTCAAGTTCCACAATAATCTGTCAGTCCATGTCTCACGTAACATCGCTCTTGGGTAGAGACATAGCGCATCAATTCAGTCATCTTCCTTGTTTTGTTCATTCCGAGATGACAGAACAATATAAAGTTTGCGTATGGAAACACTGATTGTCGAAAGGGGTAACGCTTTCTTTTTCCTTTTTTTACTTTCTTTGATGCTTTTTGTTGAAGTCAGGGAAATGTCTGGAGAGGCTGCACCATGTCTGGAGCACGTGTCCATTTCCAAGAGTGATGGATCGTCCCTTATCTGTCCTGTCTACCCAGAGAAGGTTTGCTTGTGTTAGCTTACCTTTTTTTCTTTTCCCACAATAACCTCTTGACCTATCCCTGGATCTACGGAGGTTTCCATTACGCTGCTTGTCCGCCCACTTGTACATCAACGCTCAGTGGGGAAAACACAAAACGATTTTGGCGCCAAACAACGTCACAAAAGCTGCTTCGAGTCTATAATCAGTGACAGACAGAAATTGCTGTTAATTGTTTAAAAATATAGGTTTAGAGAATTCCCTAATTGATTTTCTTTAAAATTCTTTTGTCTTCACAATTTTTCTGTTTTCGTTCTTCACCTCGTTGGGTTTTAATTTTGTTTTGTTATATAATTTATTGTGGATTTTCCTGAGTAATCAAATCACTTATACTGATCCGTTAATAACGTGGCTGTAGTGAGTCAGCAGCTGGATCTTTAGTTCTAATTAATTCAAAATGAAAATTTATTAATTTCATTCCCCTTTCTTCAGTTGTTCCTTTCCCTTCCCTAACCAGAAAGGCGGTTTGGACGTGATCACAAAATGAAAAAAGTTTAATTCACTAACTGTATCTACACGATTCCCACCACCATATTTTGAGATTATACCATAGCTCACTTCCGTGCAGATGTTCCAAAGAAAAGTCATATTTTAAATGTCAAAACTTAAATTATTTTATCCCTAGGAAAAAAAAAAAAAAAAAAACATTTGTACTGTTGGAAATGAACGTGGTTCGGATATCATGTTTTAGGATATTCATGCTTAAAGAACCCCTGTCAATTTTTCATTATAGGGCTCTGCTTACGAGTTTCATAATTTTATTTTTATACCTTGTATATAAGAAATACGCTTGTGTAACTTACATACAGAATATATGCAATTTATTTCTATATTAATGTTTATACTACATATATATATAGGGTGGCCCATTTTAATCTTTCCACGGAAATGTCTCGAAAACGGTTGAACATAAATGAATTGAACAAAAACTTAAATAGGAAATATCATGGTTCAAATCGAATGGTCATATCGCGGTCTACCCAGGGCCGTCCTTCGTTGGGGCCCGGGGCCCAACTTAAAAATTTTAAATGGAAACATGGGGCGAGTGACACCTCGTTCGATAGATCTTTAAAAACTAAAAAGCGATGTGGCATAAGATTTTTCATATCGTTCACCTTATTCAACATGGCCGTCAATATTATGTTGCCAGTATCAGATAAACGTCCAGTAGCACTAATATGAAAAGGGCTGCACATAAATGAACCAAACAACAATTCAAATAGGAAATGCCATGGGGCAAATTGAATGATGTTGTCGCGGTGCCCCCCGGGGCCGCCTTTCATGGGGACCCAGGTCCAACTTAGAAATTTTAAAGTAAAATATTGGTCAAATGATATACCTTGTTCGATAGATCTTCATACACTAAACAGCGCTGTGGCAAAAGATGGTTCGTATGGGTCACCATTTTCAAAATGGCCGCCAAGATATGGTGCCTGTATCAGATAAAACGTCCAGTACCATTAATATGAAAACGGTTGAAGATAATAACGGACGAACAGATTAAAACTCCTATGGGAAATCACAGAGTGTATATACCATTCCACTGCTCGAAAATGTTGCAACAGAGGAGATGATGATTAGAGTAAAAGTGCCATAATGCAAAGGAGGAAATCTAATTCCTAGAAAATTATCGTTCCAACGTCCTCCGTAGGTGAGCGAAGTGGGATAGGAAGGAACGGTGAAATTATATCTACAAGACAAAATTGTCTGAAATGTGTTTTTATGAGAGATAGATGTCTGTAATGGAAAAAAAAGTAGGTAAAATTCTTGTTAAATGGTACCTTCAATTTTGATTGTAAGAAATGATTTGTGCAAAAATAAATCAATTGAAATGCGAAACAAATTTGTTGAACAATGGAATTTTAAAACAATGTGTACAAACGTTAGTTTTGCTTAAAAGTTGTCTGCACAATATTGGTTCATTACAGTACGAGTCACTTATACACAGTGGTGCTATTCAGCCGGTTCGCACCGGTTCGCTAGAACCGGTTGTTAAAATATTTCGAGCTCGCAGAACCGGTTGTTAAAATATTTCGAGTTCGCAGAACCATTTGATATACCCAGATATAACAGTAATTTCACCCAAGAACAGTAAATTTCAGTTTAACTATCTTTGTTTTCACATATTCTTATAGCTACAGAATTAAACATATGATCTCTCAGAACTACATATAAGCGTTTATTGCTTAATCTCAAATGCTCATACATGGACAATGAGAACTGGGTTCACATGAGTTTAGTGGTAAGGGTTATTTATATTGGTTACACTCACATACCATTATCAGCGATTGTCGATCCATTGCTGGATTAAGGTCTTCCTAATACTTTTTGACATCCATCTATCTTGGATAATTCGTTTCCAAGATGCTCGCAGTGTTACCTAATTTCGTCACACCTCGCAGTGTTACCTAATATATATAAAATCCTTAAAAATAATTCCTTCTTGCTTTTACTTTGGCAAAGCTATGTAGTATTTCTTCAAAGCCTTACGAGTTTGTTACGCTAATAAAATAATTTAAAACTTAGAAAATGGTATGTATTATTATAAATATGAAGGAATAAAATCGGTGATAAATTTTTACTTCTGGTTTTAGTATAAACTAGCAGAATGTCCAGTTTTTTTTTCACGGAAAAAATAAGTTTCATTTTGAACATAAAGGGCACCAAAGCGGTCACAAATCAAGCTAGGGACCCCAAGAACTATGAATTCGACACTAATATCGGCCATTTTCGATCATTCTTATGTCTTTCCTACCCCCGAAGTTTCACTGTCAGCGTGAAATGATCCATCACAGGCCCGAACCTCATTTATATTGAAAATTTGATCCAGATCAGTCGGGTGGTTCAGGAGTTATTAAAGTTTATATATACTCCTCCCCAGCTCTACACTGCACCGTCAAAGTGAAATAATAAAAACAATATAGGCCCGAACATCATTTATGTTGAAAATTTTATCGAGATTGGTTTAGTGGTTCAAGAGGTCGTAAAAGATATAAGGTCGAAATTTATTCTCGCGACTCTGTATCTATTCTAGAAAACAATTTCTCCCTATTACCATTTGGATCTATAGTCACCTAATTTGGACCCGGAAATAGTTAATTTTTACCACTTCCGGTTTAAATAGAAGGTGGGGTTCCGTTGTGGCTAAGCTGTTAGCATATGCACCTTAGTGTAGGAGACCGGGTTCGATTTCCGGGAGGAGCTCATGTGGTTCGGATCCCACGTTAAGCCGTAGGTCCACGTCTCACGTAGTCTCGTCGCTGAGAGGGATTTTAAACTGAAAATGAAATGAGGTTAAATTAAATAAACAGTTAATGGAGGCAACAGAGCCTATTTTTGCATGCTGAATTGATTCTTTTTTAAAACGCTTTTCGGTATCTCTAACCATTTGTTCTCTAATACCTAACAACAAAAGGGCAAGCGGATATAAGTGTACTACAAAACTTCAAATACTAATGCACAAAATAGTTCAAAGTCCAATGCAATTAAATAGTTCAAATTTAGAATATCAACTTTTTGACGGTAATCATTCTCTTATAGTTGCACGTGCATAGAAAGAGAAAGTGCTATAAATATATCGAAATAGTAATATTTCCTATTATTTCTTACCCGACAGAAAAATGAATCGCTAGAACTTTTAAGTCAAAGAAACTAAAAGATTAGAAAGGGGAAAATGAGAAGGATATATCAGTTTTTTAAGTTCGACATTTACATGCACGATACAACATCGGAGCGGCACTCGCTATAAAGAAAGCTTTAGAAAACCTTTGATCTTATACTCTGAGATCAATCATAGCTTCTGTCATTTAAGAAACGAAATGATTCTTTGACTTTAAATAGAAAGAAAGACCCAAAAAAGAAAGATATAGCATGGATTGAGA